>NC_051854.1:76494504-77119504 GCF_905115235.1 Hermetia illucens | reverse complement strand
TACCGAACTCTGTAGGAAATGTCTGTCCCATGCACACTACCCAGTTACCATTAAACTGAGTCCTATCTCAACAAAGCGAAGAAAATCGACAGGAATACCATTGCTTCGACTGATGGAAGGTGTTTTTAACTTTGAAATTCGGCATAACTACAACAAATAATAACTACCCTCTTATATCTCCTCACACATAATGCATAGTGAATCCCTTTGGGATTTTACAGACCACATATTCCCAACAAATTCCGTGAGAATGGCTGAACTTACCTTGATCTGGAGTAAATTGAGGGTGGCATAAAGACAGGCAGCAAAATAATTGATTCGGACAAGATGTTGATTTTCTCCAAATCAATGAAATTCGACATTTGGTTTGAAACATTATCAACGTGATTCATTCCATACCATTCGTCCTAATAATGGAGATGTGGAATACTACAACCCAAGGTTAACTGTATATCTCATTCCAATCGCCTTCATTCTACAACCCCCAAAGTAAACAGAATCGGAAGATGGAGCACATGACTCCCGCTATGAGATAGAACAATGGAACTGTTCCAGGAAAGAAACTACAACATTATTGTCTCAATAGCATCTGTTGTTTATCAGAAATTCCCACAAGGACGCAAACAGCTCCACCAGCTCTTGTTTAGGTGAAGCCGTTGCATGTAAGCAAGCTCCAACCCTGAAATGAACCGAATGAACTTTTATACGTGTATCTTATTTTGTAGCTTTGTAACTGTCTATTTGGTAATAATATTTAGTGCCAAAATAAGAAGTTAAGATTTTATTTTTACTGGTACATATGTGTGCTGTGTCCTGCAAATACCAAGATCCTGAAAAACTTGGAATCTCGACAAAGGCCTAGTCGTTCATATCCCGTTGGACTTTCCTTGCAGTTTGAGTTTAGAAAAAAATTCAAACCAGCTCCTTTGAATCATCAAGCGATAATAATTCCTAACTTCCTGTCAAATAGTTTGAATTCAAGATTGCGTCAGTTACACCCAAGAAAATAAGTTTTCTCTGAAAAATGGCCGAACTCAATTTCGGTAATCGGATTTATGTGTTTTTATTTACTTCGCAAATACGGTCTTCAAGTGGACATTTTTCCTTTTGACACTTGAGAGAATAAAAACACCATTTTCCATCAAAGTTCCTTGAACGAAGGATAAGAGGAAGAAGATATGCCAAGAAGGTCGAACAAGAAGTAAAATTCTTGTTATCGGGAGCGATTCTGCATTTACCCTACACTGTTTAAGGCCACCCCCAAAAATATTGAAGTATGTCATATCGGGCGGTATTTGAAGCTTTCGGTGGTGGGGGTGGTGGTGTCTCAATGTTTTCATTTTATTTTTCGACCCCAATGGAGAGTAAACAAATGGCGAAATAAATTTGAAAAGGAATGGATGATGAAAGAGCACTTTATTAGCTGAAATGTATACACCTTTTCAACTGAGTCACATCGTTCTATGTCCTGTCAAATTCGCAAGGGATGGAAAGTTATTGTCATTTCGACGGTTTTTTATTACACGGGAAATTGCCTTTCATATAGTTTGAAATGTGCTCTTTGTATTCATTTCAATGGCAATTGCGAACTTAGGTGGGCAAATCAATTTTCCCCCATTGTGAGGAGGGGTGATGTTTCGAAAGTGAAAATCAATCAATTGGAAATATTATCTTTGATGGAGATGAAAGTGGTGTCATAAGTTCAATATTGACGAGATATCTTTGTGGATGGATAAGCAGCTCGATTTTCATTGTGACGTGCTCTGAACATTCAGTCTCTTAGTTATGTATACTTGATAAATCTGACCAAAACATTTCCTCAACGAAATTAGATCTTCACTTCAACTAATTTCAGTTTGTCACTCCTTTGATATGGACATATACATTCCAGTATAAGTTTACTTAATATATATATGTTACATTAGAGTCGTATGTAAAGACAATGCTGTCCACATAAATTTCGAGACTAGAGGGATAACACAAATCGGAGCTTTTCCTCACAGACCATAATGGTGTGGCGCGGCAGGATTCGCGGCATTCGAAATTTATTTCGAATGTCGCGAATACCAGCGGACAGATGACGTCACCGGCGCTCCACTCAGTTCAGACCTCGCTACAAGAGTGAAGAACAGAGTAGGTGACGAGAAACGTCAGATAAGAAAGATAATAATTGAAGTTAAGAAAAAAGAGGTTTGACATGTAATTTTCAAACAAACTAAACTAATTATTGAAGTTGTGAAATTATTCGACTGAGCCAATTATTCCTTTATATCAATAAAATTATTTAAGCTGCGTTTTCTATGTTTATTTCAAAATGTATTACTAAACTTTCAACATACTCGTTCTGTAAAATATGTATGTTTAATTAAGTCGTACCAAGACTAAAATGGTTTGGATCCTCTTTTACAAACCAAACTGTTAGGAGTAAGGGCGACAAGTGAAGTAAATATAATGTTCGAGGAGGAGGAACAAAGCAAAATTTCCACCTGGATATATCTTTGCCGTCTGTGAATACGATTACACAAATTTGTTTTAGAAAATATAATGTGAGAATTGGAGATGAAGGTTCTGGGGTTTATTGTGAGTATCTGCCGTGTGGCCATAATTCCACAATTCCAGTTTATACGAGTATTAAGTGCAAGCTTAGCATCCATACTGGTAAATACAAGGCTTCTGTAGAGCCTCATCCGCAAGTAAATATGGCACCCGCGTTGTATAGATCAACTATGTTTGAGTACCCAAAGAGCTTTGCCCGCGACATGGTCATAACCGCAGCCACCATGAAACTTCCCCATGGGGTCAGTCACAAATAACCAAGCCGAGGACGTATCCTCCAGAAATTCTCCTGGAACTTGCGCTCTCCGAGCGCCATCTGGGTTCTCATTACTCTTGCAAACTCAGGTTTGATCGCCTCGGTCGAGTGCGTGGGTGCGTATTGGAGATGGCCAAAATAACCATCAACTAAAACCAACAAGTCGAGAAACCGTAAGTTTGGCGCTTCAGGTATGAAAGATTTTGTTTGTTTCTTCTGTGAGTATATAATATTTAAGTGCAGAACTACCCCATTTGTACGTAGCCCGTAATGTATATGCATTTAGCATGTCAGATAATATTTAGTAGTTTGGGTTGTAGTAAATTTACACCGTAAAGGCAACTTTGAACTATCATACTATAACTTTGTTAGTAATAGAACGATTGGTCAAACTTGGCTGTAAAATGCTTCGTACTATAATCTTTATTAATACAAATTTTTATAACTCTAGGATAGACTTAAGGGGGGTTTCTACTCAATTTCCCAAAAATATAGTAACATATTATTAATAACTTAATTCGTGCGGATATCGATGCAGAGAATATTTTGAGGCCTTCATGATTTTTTTAAGATTTTTCGGTTGAGTAGGTTCGGAGAATGTGTCCATTAAAGAAATCATCACTTTCAACCCTCCATACTCCCCGCCTTTTCAACAAATGTCAAAACTAAGACTGGCATTGAAAAGCACTAATCAAGACCTTTCATTCGATATCCAACATGACTATATGCTATGAGAAAAAAATTTACACTCTCTTAATCTTAACGTATAAAAGATATAAGATATAAGATAACATTTGACGCATTCATGCCTAGGAGGTGCTTATTCCTTGCTTAATGGTGAACTGACCAGCCTTCCATCAGGCTGCCATCGAGCCAGAAGATCGGTAGGTAGAGTCGATCAGGGGCAAAAAGAGTACGCCTATAAGGCAACCCGCAAAACCTTCAATCTCGCTATCCAGCGAAGCAAAAGGAAATGCTTTAAGGAGCTCTGCTCAGAAGCGGATGTAAACCCTTGAGGGAGTGCCTACAGAATCGTGATGGAATGATTCAGAGGCCGTTAATCTCCGCAAATCACGTATACGACCCTCTTGCTGAAAATCTTCAAGGATTATTCCCCCAGCAAGAGGAGGCCACCGACACATTTCAACCACCTCCAAATGCGACGGCAACCGAACAACATCTTATGAGGCGGCATGCGTGTTTTGGGAGCTAATCCCGGTAGATATTCTAACCATCGCTAGTCGTCTGTACGAGATTCAGGAAGCCAACCTAAACAAGCAAAGTAAGTGTATGCAGTCATTGGCTGCAACAGCATGGGACCAGGCGGAGAATGATCGGTGGACACACAGGTTTATCCCAGACATAAGTATGTGGATTATGCGCAACCACGGTGAGACGCGTTACGATCTGATTTAGTTCTTAACCGGACATGGTGGATACAGGAATTACCTCTAAAGATTCGATCTAAATGTATCGCGCGATTGTTCTACGTGGGAGGGTGCAGCCGAAAATGCAGAACACGTTTTCTTCGCCTGCCTGCTAAATACCTGTTTCACGGTGAGAAATCTGATAAGCTACATAGTGCAATCAAATACTGCATGGAACGCGGTAGTTGCAATGATGAAACGGATCCACCAGTAGCTAAAAGCAGCAGAAGCGCAGCGGAGGCATAGAAAGGAAGCTACTGCAATTAACCCCACGCAAAGCGGTAGCAGCTCATTTAGAGTGAACAGCTAAGAAGTGAACAACCCCGTGGTCCCGCGGGGAGACTGCGAAGTCGGTAAGAGTCCGGCATGTGTGTCCAAGATTCCAGATGTGTATCCATGATGGATTTCCCGAAGTCAAAAAAAAGGTGGGCAGACGGACAGACGGACAGACAGACTAACTCCCTGTGAGGAGTTGCCAGATCTCCCATCAAGCGCGACCCCAGTTGACGGATTAGAGCATACTTATTGATGTGCAAATATGTGTTCTTTCACTTTTTTTTTCTGTGCATGGGCTAGCGTTTGCTCATTTCTGGTGCGCGGACCAAAACGGCTATGGGAAGGATACCCAGAATATAAAATCACCATGGCTCGGAACCGTAGTGCCGGTGGTTTTTGGGAGTGAGCAGCAGGGCTCCCGGTCGTCGATATCTCTCGACGGCAGTGCCTCGGCAGTGGACAACTTGGCCACCTTGGCATATAATTCTACAAGTGATTTGGATCCAGAGAAGGAGGTGTTCAAGCGAAGTGCGACCTTACCGTAACAAGACCAAACAAAGATGAACTGAAGGCGGATCGTTGGACAACAAAAACCGTGATTACACCCACCGCATATGCGCGGCAGCAAGAGGTACCTCAGGATCAGGAAAAGGACCCATTCAGAAGAAGTTCGCCAACTTTGGGATCTTTGTAAATCCGAAACATCAAAAAAGATAAAACGGAAGGAAAGTTAATGATTGCCAAATGTGAAGGACTATTTAAAACTAGGACTCATAGAGAACAGAGCCCTGAAGTAGAGGAATTACCCTTCACACAGCTTGGCGTGAAAATTGTGGAGCTGTCTGAGTTCAATGATAAGCACAACGTGCACGAAGCCTTCAAATATAGATTGAGAGCTATCAGAATCCTCCACAACTAATTGCAGCAGGACGAACGAAATTCCAGGGGCAAGTCGAATTCTCCTGCCCCAACGGTGTCACAGCCGACCCACGTGGCACCTAATCGTAATGCAATCAACTTTGCCACCAAAGAAGAAAGTGTGGGAAAAAAATATGGATCCTCAGCAGACACCTAAGAGGAAAAAGGTCATACAAATAGTTCCGAAAAAAGGAACTAAAAACAACGAAGAGAGAAAGCAAGTCCCCCAAGTGCGCGCTCCGGCAAGCGAATCAGCAAAATCTAAGGGGAATGAAAACGATGGATGGACCAAAGAAGTTAATAAAAAGGCAAAAGCGCGAATTCACCCAGAAGCAATTGTGATTTCCAGCAATGGAAGTTTATCCTACACGGAAATACTGAAAGAGGTCATAGCTGACCCCGACCTAAAAGATCTAGGCGGCAGTATCAGCATGATTCGAAGGACCTAGAAGGCTGACCTCATGTTTGAGCTGAAAAAAAAACCAGCTTGGGGAAAACTGATAACTTCCGAGCTCAGGTCAAGAACTCACTTGGGGAGAATCTCACAGTACGGACCCAGGTGTATATATAGTGCAAGGATCTCGATGAAGTGACATTGAAAGGAGAAATTTGCACTGCCTTGATGGAACAGTTTAAGTTGGAGGAACTTGCCGAGGAGTCCGTTGTGAGTTTGCGGAAAGCCTATGGATGTACTCAAATGGCCACATTGCGATTAACAGTGGACGCAGTGCAGAAGTAATTGGCGGTCGGAAAGGTTCGAATCGGATGGGTTGTTTGTTGTCTGAGAGAGGCAGATTTCTCCAAAGAGGTGCTTAAAGTCCCTCGCGTTTGGTCATTTCGCGAAGCCATACACCAGCGGCATTGATCAGTCCGATCAATATAGAAGGTGTGGGCAGAAAGGCCATATTGCCAAAGCGTGCAATAGGACCCCAAATGCTAATTGTGAGAAGGAAGTGAGAGACGGGATTACCGGCATATTGCCGGAAGTGCTAAATGCTCGGAATTTAGGAAGGCACTGACTTCAATGACAAAATGAGGTTTATTCAAATAAACCTCAATCAATGCAGGGTCGCTCAAGATTTACTCGAGCAGACTATCTACGAAAATTGCTGTACGCGCACCCCGTGATTAATGAAGTGTCGCGGGAAGCCACGGGTCAAATCGTTGAGCTGCAGCAGACGGTGGCAAACCCTCGCGGCTACCGTCTCCAAGGGGACGTAATTCTAGGACTTCGACGAACGTTCTCATGGCTTTTCGTAGTAGCGAACATCAGTAGTCCCATATTACGCGCAGGTTTTCTAAGCCACTATGGGTTGCTAGTGGATCGGTAACTTCGCTCAGGTCTTCAGGAAAACTTGCCACCTGCTCTACTGTCAGTCTTTCGATCATTTTTGAAGAGGTCATCTACCCTGGCGTTCGTGTACTTCTTCAAAAATACAGCAACATAACTACCAAAGTAGACACTCGCAACCAGCTAAGCATGATGTATAGCACCAAATCCGCACTATTGGCTCCCATATTTTCTTGAAGGTGCGTCCATTGCAACCCCAGAAATTCGCTGTTGCTAAGAAAGAATTTAACACACTTTTAAAGCAGGGTATTTGCAGACCATCAAATAGCTGCTGGTCTTCTCCACTAGACATGGTTCCAAAGTCCAACGGCGATTGGGGACCATGTGGCGATTACAGACGTCTGAATGCCCAGACCATTTCAAACCGCTATCCTATACCCCTCTTATACACTCTCTTTCATTTCTATACTTACTAACTCATCCGTAATTTATATATTAGTTAGATAATCATGTAATTAAAATGTCATTGGTTTTTAATTATGTTTTATGAATAATAAATGATTTCAATTACTGGACAAAAATAGCCAAAAATTATTTGTGAATCCCACAAGAGCAAGGACAATGCAATCACACAGTATCTAGCATGGTATGTTCACATGAAATACAATGAAAAGATTTCCTCAAACTTTCTTTTTGTGGGATACACTAAATTCGCTCCGGACCGAATTTTTGTACACAAAGACGAACGTCTTCCAGGATTTCGTCACATAGGTTATTAACTTATCACGAAGTGGCTTCAGCTTGGCAGTGCCCACATAGACCAATAAACAGGACCAAGTTTTGTGAAATGGTTCCTCTGGGACACGTTATTGGGTCTATGGGGACAACATGGACGAATGGGGACAACAGTGTTGACTGCAAAGAACTCGCGACCTACCCTTCTTCCACAAGAAGTTCACCCAGAAGGATTATCCCCCCAGCGGTTGTAGTATTTATTTATTTAAATCAGACCACTCTGTTCCAATCCAGATAAAATAGATTCATCAAGCTACAGAAGACTGCGCTTCCACAACAAACAGCTAAATCGGGAGGCAGACGAAGAACCTAATAATTGTTTGTTCCTATTGTTTTTGTAATATATAATAAGTTCATATTTTTTATACAATTTATTACAATTTTTTTTCCAATCGTAAGTGAAAGAGGAAGCCGTGTAGGTATGAACACTGTCAAAACCTGAAAATCGATATTTTAGGCATGATAAATGTATAAACTTAAGGGGGTCATCCCGTGTGAACGTTGTTTTTATTTAGAAATTTTTTGTAAAGAACTGGATAAAGATGCAAATACGTATTTTTCGCCATGTATTTATTAATATCTTGAGCATGCGTAATAATTTTCCCAGGCCGAAAGCATAGTTCATTATTGAAATACAAAGCAATTTATACACCTATCTCCAAAAAAGGGTGTTTTTCTGCTGCCACACTGGAGGGCGCTGCGATCATCTTAAAGAAAAAAAGTAAACGGCATTTTAACGTGCGGACTTAACTACAGTCCGCAAGCTAGGATTATTAAAAAATATTAAAAGCTAAATTTGTGGTGCATGTTAAACTTTCTCTTGTGAACTTTGGCGTTTTTTGTAGGCTTCTTTAATGAATAAAAAACCAAGTCGGGAAACCGGAAGCTGGGCGCTTCAGGTATGAAAGGTTTTGTTTGCTTCTCTTGTGGTATATTTGAGTGTTGAACTACCCCATTTGTATGTAGCCCGTTAAGAATATGCATTTAGCATATCAGATTTAGTACTTCGGGTTATAAATTTACACGGTAAAGACAACTTTGAGCTACTGTAATTTTGTTACTAATAGTACGACTTTGATCAATAATAATCATAATAATAATCATTGGCACAACAATCCATATTGGATCAGGGCCTTGAAGTGTGTTAGAGCACTTCATTCAAGACCGCAACGGTACACTACAGAACACTGTAGGAGGCAATGTGGTCAGCATTACGCTCGCCCGAGATTATTATCCTGATTTGACTCAGGTACTCATTCACAGCTGAGTCGACTGGTATCCGACGTCAAATCACGATACAAATCCCACTGCCGCCAGCGAGATTTGAACCGTGACCTTCCGTACGACAGCCTTGTGCTCTAACCACTCAACTATCCGGACAATCCGGATTTTGATCAAACTTGGCGATAATATGCTTCATATTATCATATATTTTATACTACTACCAACTTTTATAATTCTGAGGTAAACTTAAAGAGATTCGAAAAGTACTAATCGAGACATTTGATACCCCACATGACTATATTTGGTGAAAAAAAATTTTACACTCCCCTTTTACATGTATGGGAACCCCCCTTAAATCTCAACGTAGATGGAGATCACTGACTGCATGTCTGGGGCTCCACAGTTTCCACCTTCCCACCAAATTTCGTGTCAATCGATATAGCCGTTTCTGAGAAAAGTGCCTGTGACAGGCAGACAGACAGACAGACGGACAGACGGACAGACGGACAGACGGACAGACGGACAGACGGACAGACGGACAGACAGACAGGCAGACAGACATTAAACCGATTTTAATAAGGTTTTGTTTGTTTGTTTTACAAAGACATTCGAACGTCATTCCGACCGATAAATCCGTGCTCTATTACGGCAATCGACATAAATCTGATATGGGACTTATTACGTGTTTAACAGTATAATTTCCGAATGACTCCGAATATGAGTACCCGAGACAAATCAAGGTAATAATCTTGGGCGAGCGCAATGCTGACCACATTGCCTCCTAGTGTACCGTTACGGTCTTGAATGAAGTGCTCTAACACACTTGAAGGCCCTGATCCAATATGGATTGTTGCGCCAACGATTATTATTATTATTATATGTATCTAGATACAATTGATGCCAAGGAAAAAAATCGATTATGCGAATTCGACACATGGGATGACCCCCTTAACATAATATAAACTTTTAAGGGTACTTACCGAGATAATGGTTGCGAAATGTGCCTCGCTCTCGTTGGAACTGAGAACGCCGCCAATATTATAGTACGAAGGATTATCTATGCTAGAAGATGGCTTCTGGGTGGTGCCAGTATCAAAATGAAGCATGAAAAGGCCCAGAAGTGCCAAAGCCGTTGTGGACGTCATAGTTGCGTTTTTAATCTTAATTTAGACTATTCGGTGAAAAAATGTTACTTTTCGGGAGTCTGGGGATGTGTTTGGTGTTGGTTTAGTTGACTTCGTGATGCTATGGTTGTTTTGGGGGAGTTGTTTTTGTCAATTTTCTCAAGTTTAGGTTTTTATTTTTATATTTTGTTTTCAATTTTGTTAAATTCTTCAAGGTTTATATTAAAGTTTAATAAAGTTTTTAGTCAAGATTTCATAGTCCAGAATAGTTTAAGTAGTAATCTAAAAATATATGTGGGTATTATTTGCATAAAATATTTTATTATATTTGTTTTATGTTAAGGTTTATTTAGGACATTGAAATAAGTTTTCATTGTGACTTTGCTCATTTTATACATTCGTGTTAGGAATTTATGCTATTTTACATAAGGTTATTGAAATGTTAACTTTTGTGAGTTTTGTTTCTTACGAGATTAATTAGGTATCTATTGTTAGAATTATTCCTATTTATTTACATAGTTTTTGGACAATTATGTCTTTGTTTGTTTGTTCTTGCAAGTATGTGTTGTTTGTTTTGATGCATGTTCAATGGTTTGTTGTGCGCTGGGGGTTCAGTGACGCCATGTTCATTACAGTTAGGCTCAGTCAACAAGAAGGTCATCCGACGTCACCGTAATTACGTGATATTTTTTATACCCGGGTAGATTTTTATAACATCGTCTCCTTGCAATGAAACCATTTCTGTATTCTGGAATAAACAGAAACAAATTGGAAGTTAGATAAATATAAAGCATTAACACCTCTTACCAAATAAGGATTTTGGAAGAATAAGGGAGTTAATCTTTGGCTTAAGGTGTTAAAGGCGGGTTGCGAGTATATTAAATTTGAATTGAATTAGAAATAAGTCGAGAAGTCGGTGTGAAAGGTTTTATATTTTCCTTTATCTGGAACTTTAATTATTCTACTGTTTTCTACTCTTCAGAATATCTTTGTCCGATACGTGGGCTTTAGATCGGTGCACTTCAGATATTTTGCCTGATACTGACATTCTAAGATTGCTTGCGATGAAATTATTTCAAACGAAAAAGACAACTTAAAAATACCATGAGTTTGTTAATAATCGTATAAACGATTTGTTGTATCATGTTCTATGTTGAGAAGCAACTTTAAGGGTACTTTTCACAGTCAGAAGGAAATTAGTTTTTCAAAATTGTGGTTTCTAATAAAAGAAATCACATATTGATTTGCGGTGTCTGTCAGTCTTTTTTTTTTTTTTTTTTTTATGGGTGGAGGTGGAAATCTTAGAAAGACACTGCCGCGCCAGGTTGCAGCAGCTGTGGGATTCTCACCCACTAAAACCACCCCCACTTTCTCCTTTTTCCTTCCCCGCGGGACCGCCGCAAAGCATTACTTCGCGGGGTGGACTGCGCTTTACGCGACCACGCCTTCCGTTCTTTGCGTCCTCCTTGCGCGCTCCGCTCTTGCCAGTTCCTCTTGTATTCGTTTGATGGCGGTGTTCACCGCACACTATTTTCCCTCCGATTTCAACATTTCCCCGACGATGTTCTGCGGGCTTAGAGTGGTTTTCAGGGAGTCTTCCAGACTCCTCCTTTCCGAGAGAAATCGTGGACAGTGGAACATAACATGCTCCGGGTCTTCAGGTGTGCAACCACATTCAGGACACAAGGGAGAATCATCCAGCCTGAATTGGTGCAGGTACTTCCTGTAACCGCCATGTCCTGACAGGAATTGCGTCAGATGGTAGTTAATCTTACCGTGTCGTCGCTGGATCCACTCATCAATACGGGGAATCAAAGTGTGGGTCCAGCGACCCCACTGCGATTCATCCCACCGTTTCTGCCACTTCTCCAGCGACTCTCGCCTTGCCGCCTTTCGGCATTCTGCATCCTTTTCAAGAGGATTCATTTTCCTTGTCTCGTACAGGCAGCGTGTCTCACTTGCCAGAATGTCTATCGGGATCATTCCCGCAATAACACACACTGCCTCGCCTGATATTGTTCTGAAGGCGCTGCACACCCTTAGCGCTACTAAGCGGTAAGTCATATTCACTCTCCTACGATTACTCTCACACGCTAATGCTTCCTCCCAAACTGGTGCCGCGTATAATAGTGTGGAGCGAACCACTCCGGCTACAAGTAATCTGCAACTGTACCTTGGACCTCCAATGCTAGGCATCATCCGCGCTAATGATACGCTGGTATTTGCCGCTTTCTCACAGGTATAGTCCAGATGTCCCTTGAAATTGATTTTAGCGTCAATCATCACCCCTAGGTATTTGATAACCGGCTTCGAAGTGATGACGTGACCACCAACGCGAATATTAATCGTATTCCTCTTCCTACGATTGGTAATCAAGACCGCCTCCGTCTTTTGTTCCGCAAGGTCAAGCTGAACCATCTCCAGCCACGCTTTTATGGCGCTAATGGTTTCGTTAGCGTACATTTCAACGTCTTCAGGTTCTTTCGCGACGACAACCACAGCTAGATTATCTGCGAAACCGATTATCGTGGCCTCCTTTGGCACGGGAAGGACAAGGACCCCATTGTACATGACGTTCCACAGGAGAGGACCCAACACTGAGCCCTGTGGTACTCCTGCTGTGACGATGTACTGCTTGGATCCCTCATCCGTGTCGTACCACAGTGTCCTCTCCGAAAGGTAACTGTTGAGGAGCTTAGTCAAGTAACTAGGGACACCCGTTTTAGCCAGTGAACTTTTTATCCACTCCC
Source organism: Hermetia illucens (assembly GCF_905115235.1). Classification (NCBI taxonomy): domain Eukaryota; kingdom Metazoa; phylum Arthropoda; class Insecta; order Diptera; family Stratiomyidae; genus Hermetia; species Hermetia illucens. The sequence goes on along the minus strand of NC_051854.1, from coordinate 77,106,887 downwards.
AGCTTGCGGAATTGAACGCATTTTTGATGTCCAATGTCACTACGGCACAGCATTTCTTAGACGACATCGCGTCTCGAGCCAGCTTCAAAACAACGTCTACGGCATCGATCGTTGAGTGGGCTTGACGAAATCCAAATTGTCGCTCCGATAGTCCATCTTTGTATTCGATGATAGGGAGCAGTCTGTTGTAGATGACCCTTTCGAGCATCTTTCCTGCCGTGTCGATAAGGCAAATCGGTCGGTATGATGATGGGTGTCCTGGGTGTTTATTCGGCTTCGGGAGCAAAACTAGTTTTTGCTTCTTCCACCGGTCGGGGAAAACTCCTTCTATCATGCATGTTTCAAACACGCTGATAAACCAGTCGGATCTGGTCTTAACAGCGAGTTTAAGGGCTCTATTGGGAACAGCATCCAGACCGGGTGCTTTGTTATCACCAATTCTCCGGCAAATTTGCGTAAGTTCCTCCTCAGTTACCGCAGGTATGGTGTAGACGTCGAGTGCTCGTTTGTGTTGTTTGCGCTCTCCTTTATCCGGGGGGAAGAGCGCCGTCACGATATCGAGCAGAAGATGCGGGCAGGTCAATTGTGGTGTTCGCCCTCTCATTTTCTTCATAAGTATCCTGTGCGCTGTGCCCCAGGGGCTTTGGTCTACCTCTGTGCAAAGCTCCTTGAAGCATTCTCGCTTGCTGGTCCGTATAGCCTGCTTAAGTTTACCTCGAAGGTTCACATATGCTAGCCGTTTCTAGTCGAAGTCTGGTCTTGCTCTAGATCGTTGGCAGATCCTTCTAGCACGAAAACATGCATCCCGTAACACCGTGATCTCTTCATTCCACCAATATTTTGAGCGCCTTTTTGCAAGAACTCGTCGCCTCGGCATAGCAGCGTCGCATGCTCTTGTTATGCGTCCCATCATTTGCTCTACCTTTTCCGTAGCCGCACCACCGGGACTTTGGCCTCCCAATAGCATCTCTATAAATGCATCCTCCTCAAGCCCTTTCACGGACCAGCCCCGGTTTCCAGCCTCACGGGAACACGTATCGACGCATGGCCCATATTCGATCTGAAGGAAAATCGCCTGGTGGTCGCTGTGAGTATAATGCTCACTGACAAACCATGTCATTCTCCTCGCCAATGTGGTACTCACATATGTCAGATCGACTATTGAGCCCGACCCTGTCCCACGAAAAGTGGAAACGTTTCCCGTGTTGGCAAGCACCAAATCTAGCTCCGCGAAAGCCTCGAGCAGGATACGGCCCCTGGCGTTCGTAGTGCGACTGCCCCAATCAACGGCCCACGCGTTGAAATCACCAGCTATGATCTTGGAGCTTCGACTTTTTGCATCCGAGACTAGCGTACCTAGCATTCCTTCGAATTCTGTTATCGTCGCGCTTGGTGGAGCATAGCAACTATATATATAGATACCAGCTATTTTTGCCCTGACGAATCCAACTTCTGGAAACTCCATCACTTCCTGAATGGCCTGATTTCCACACGCCCATATTGCCGCCTTGCCAGTTTCATCTGCAGTCCAAGCACCGCTCTTATTGTTGCGATAGGGCTCGCTGATTATGGCAGCTTCGATTCCCTTCTCATAGATGGTCTGCGAGAGAAGGTCTTGCGCTGCCTCGCAGTGGTTGAGGTTGATTTGTATCAACCTCATTTTTTTACTGCATTCAAGGCTCGCCTAAACACTGGGCATCTGCTGCTGCTTGCAACGTGCCGACAGTCGACGCCCTTTTTTTCCTTGCAGAGCATGCATTCAGGCTCAGCCTTGCATTCCCTGAATATATGGCCTTCTCTCCCACATTTTCTGCAACATTTTGACCTGTTACAGTCACCGGTGCATTTCGCCGCTATGTGGCCGAATTCTAGGCATCTAAAGCAGCGCTTAAGGGATACCTGCTCCCTGAGTCTGTCTGTCTGTCTGTCTGTCACACCCGATTTATTCGGAAACGGCTAGATCGATTATCATAAAAATTGGTGAGAGTATGTAATCTGGTGTTTCCTTTACATGCAATAAGTGGCGCCATCTTGTGTCAAGTCTAAGGGGGGGGCTCCCCATACATGTGAATGGAGGGTGCAAATTTTTTTTTCACAGAATGTAGCCATGTGGGGTATCAAATCAGTAGGTCTCAATCAAATCAGTCACGTCTCAATTAGTACTTTTCGAAATTGATTCAATATTTGATATTGGGTGAAACGTAGGGGAGTGAGGGCTCAAAATATGACCCCCAAAAAGTGTAACAGATCTCCTTCTCAGAACCTATCCACCCGAAAAATCTTAAAAAAATCACAGTGGTGCATCTCTACTAAATCTAGGCCTCAAAAAACATTCGGTTCCGTTATCTGCACAAATAAAGTTAATAATAGTATATTTCCACATTTTAGAAATTTACCCAGCACCCCCCCTCCTTATGTTCATCCCAGAAGTACAAAATTTAGCATGCGTATAATGAAGAACATAGTGCACAGTTTAGTCAAGTTTGAAGAAAATCCAATTATTACTAACAAAGTTATAGGGGGTAAAACTTTACCATTTTTTGTGAATTTCGTGCACTCTACAACCCGCATGACGTCATCATCACATATCATTTCGTCAATACCACAACGAAATGAGTTGCTATGGATGGGGTCGCAAAGAATTATTTTGTTTTAGTTTTTTAATCATTTGTATGTGAATATCAATTACTCCAACCAGACATGTGTGTATGTAGGTATATAGTATATGCGTGCTAATGAACTTTGCGGGTAATACCTAATTCAGATAGATATAAGAAGTAAATCGGAAATATGGGTACGATCAATTGATATACATGAATATAAGTGTACAGTATTCGGAAATAGGCAGTTTGTTTGTTTAGGGTGAGCGTAATGGGTACGTATGTCTCGTAGTTTGGAAAAATATAAACGATTATGTTGGATTTGTAGCTATATACGGATAGAGAAACGTGCGTTGAAATTTCTTACATAAGTTGGACACAAAACCTTTATACCCGAAGCGCGAGCTTCCGGTATTCCGACTTGTTTTATGGTCAGTCAGGAAACCGCAAGCTGAACGCTTCAGGTGTGAAAAGTTTTGTGTATTTCTGATATAAAAACATTCGAGTGGACATTTGTACCATCAGAACCTACCACGTAATATATGCATATATTCTTCTTTTTCATCAGCCTTTGTCCCGTTCGACAACGGGGTCCGTTCGTCGTGATCAGTTTCGCCATTTGGCTCTACCAAATGCTGATCTAGATGGAATCTCGAGGCTTTTAAATCCCATCCAGCCTATCAATCCACCGTTGTTTATGCCAGCCTTCGCCTTCGATGTTCGGACCAATTTGGGGCAGTGAATTCTCGTTAGCGCGAATTGTGTGACCATACCATCGAAGACGCCTCTTTCGCAATTTTTCCACGATCGGTGCAACTCCATAAAGATTGCAGATATCCTCATTTCGGAAGTGATCTAAACGTGTCATGCCACTAGTTCAACGCAACATCTTCGTCTTTATTACCGCAAGACGCCGTTCATTATCTTTTATAATCGGCTAACACTCACGGATGACATTGTGGTAAATTTTCGATTTTCGATCATAAAGAACACCAATTGTGGAACACCAGTTCATCCAGGTTGCATTAATGCATGAAGCAATTTCATAACGCAGTTCTCCGTTAGCTGATAGCATTGACCCGAGATATTTAAATCGCTCAGTTCTGGCCAGATCATTGTACCTGTTTCTTGGGGATCCGTGGTCAAAAATTCAGTTTTGTTTAGATTCAATCTGAGACCGTGTTGCATGAGGTGATCATTCCAGTTTTGGACAAGTTGTTCGAGATCATTTTTGCTATTGGATGCTAGAAAAACATCATCTGTATAAGGCAGTGTATAGGGCGCTGGACGTTGGATGTCCCGTGTAACAGTGTCCATAACAAGAACAAAGAGGAGTGGTGGAAGGGCGCTTCCTTGATGAACAACAACAGAGACACGAACCGGTTTCGATACACCTGTCATACTTCAAACTTTACTTTTCGGTGATGTGTTATGTAAAGAGGGTGATGCTTCTCACGGTGTTTCTACTAGAGTAATCGCGCTGCGTGTATTGCATCAGTAGTTCCTCAGTTCTTGACAAATTCAGCTTGATTTACGGTTATTTCAACGATTTCGCGAATACGGTTATCCAGAATGCGTTCAAGAATTTTCATGATATGGGAAAGTAACCGAATCGGACGGTAATTTGAATATTCTGCTGGACTACCTTTCTTTCCATATTGTTTTACTTGCTTGCCAGTCAGATGGTGTTGCACCTTCCTGAAAACCCCGATTAAAGAATTTACTGAGCTACTCTGTTGGGTCCCAGTTCTTCGCTTTCCGGAGCTCAGATGCGATATTGTCAGGTCCTGTGGCTTTCACCGATTTCATTCATTTTACTGTCTCCTCGACTCCAATTGTGGCTTTTGTGAAGTCGATACAGATCGTCCTCGCCATCCCGAGTGTCCAGTTTATCGTAAAGATTTTTGTAACGGTCCGCTCGAGTGACAGCGACTGTTTCCCGGTCATTCTTATGAATTTGCCAATTGGCCGGTATTTTATGGTCGAGAAATTTGTGGTAGAGGTGTTTCTTTTCACGGACCTTCATTTCAGCATGGACATTCCAAAACCAAATATCTCGGTTGAAGTGCCCCTTACCTTTGGTAACCTCGAGGGTGGCAGAGGCCGTCTTATGGATTCTGCCTTTCATTTGCTTCCACGATTCTTCCACATTCGTAATAGTTGTTAATTGCGTAAAAGAGACCATTCCTTCTTTCTTCTCACGAAATCGCCAACATTTAATGTGCGGCGGACAGTGCGTTCCTCTCGCTGATTCATCGGTGGCTTAATTCGCAGGATGTCAATCAATGGCCGATGTTGAGGTGTGATGGTCTCATAGGGAACGGCTTTGCAATCAGTGACAATGGTAAAATGTCGGCGTCTTATGGAAATATATTGGATTTACTTTTTACTGTTCCCACTATAAAATGTAGGAAGATGAGACAATTGTTTGATGAATCATATGTATTCATAAGTACAAGGTCATGGGTGTCCGCAAAATCGATTATACGCTCGTCCCACTCATTGCGCGCTCAAACCCCTTTCCCCCATGACATTTATTACCGTCTGCCTTTTCATCCTCATGACCATTAAGGTTGCTGGCAATGATAATATAGTCGTCAGCAGGCATATGACAAGTGTTTTCATCTAAAAGTTATCCGAAGGCATCTTTCTCGCCATCAGGTCGACCTGTCTGTGGTGCGTACGCGGTGAAGAAGTGAATAGTGCGATCAGGTGATATAATGGTGAGTCTCACCAGTCGATCATCAAATCGTTCGACTTCTTTAATGGCATCATGGAAACCCTCCAAGATGCAATGTCAACACCATATTGAGTGTATGGGCTACCAAAATAGATAAGTTTGTAGTCATTTTTACCGCAGCTTTTAGCACCAGACCATCGGGTTTCTTGCAGAGCGCAGAAATCAATGCGCCTTTTCTTAAGGGCTCTAGCGAGCTCTTCGGTTTCTGCAATTATCGTCCCAACACTTAACTTGCATCATCTTGTTTCTAACGACATTGTATGCCTTTTCTTGGTTGGCCTGTCGCGGGATCTGTCATCAAGAGAAATCAGGTAGGATTTAGCATAGTGGAATAACTCCAACTATACTCTATTTACCTCTTTCCCTGATCTCAGCATTTTATTTTTGTTTTACTGAGGATAGTACAAAGTACGTTGCCTCAAACCCTCCTCCCTTACCTGGGCTTGGCGTCAGCATACTATGTTTATAGCATATATTAGGTGAGAATAACCCTTTGTGCGTGATACTAACATTCAAAGTCTTAAATTTGCATAGAAGCGACAACTTTGGCCTATTATATAATTTTGTTAGGAATAGTGTGATTTCCTCCAAACTTTGTACGATCATGCTCTATGCTACATTTCAAAATTTGCAAAATTTCGTGAATTTAAGAGGCTTTGCAGTTCATTACAGTAATTTACTATTATTAACTTTATTTGAAAAGATATTGGTTTGGGGTGTTTTGGAGCCTAGGCACCATATAGTGGCACCCTCTTAATTTTTTTCAGAACTGGATGTTGCTCGGCGCATTAACAGCACCAGGTCCGCTTTAGCTCCTTTGGCTAAAGTCTGCAGTTTCATCATTACCAGGATCATGTTGGGGCTATTCTGTTCTAATGTTCTTTCTATGTTCCTATATGTGAGTAGCACATGTAAATTAACTCCACTGTTACTGGAAAGCCCAAACCTTCCTGCGCACGTGGCTGGGAATTAACATTGTAGTACGCTGTCTTGATACTATTTCAAACAAGCACTGGGTCACCTAGTTGACTGTGGGCGATGTGATCGAGAGGTAGAAGCGGCAAGGGATAGGTCACCAATTAAGGAGGAGTAATAATTCCATTGCCTGCAAAATAAGATGGCCGACGAGGTCTTGGGGAGGGATGAATGCTGTTGTTGGACGTTGACTTGGAGTTCCCGGTAGAAAGCTGAGAAATAGTTTGCAGAAGTATGGTGGGAAGTTTATGATTTCAGAAAAGGCATTGCAGCACGAAGTAAAAAGCTTCTGTGTTTGGAATCTTCCTATGTCCATCTTAAGGATAAATAGGCGCCCTCACGATCGAGTGTTGAAATCGACTGGCGAACTGGAAATTGGGAAGTATGCTGTTGGAGCCACAGTGCTGGTCAATAGCAGACTCAATTGTCCGCTCGGAGATCTTAGTGGAGGAATAAATTATTAAAATAGGCCTGTTGTTGCTGGGATTAAGTGGATGTTCGGTGTTTTAAAGATGAGAGTTATATCGGCACCCCGGAAGGGAAATGGGGTTTAAGGTGGTAATAGTTTATAATTCAGGAAAGAAAACTATTAAGGCAGGCCTGGACCGAATACCGGTTGTTGCGCCGTTGATGATGGTGATGATGAAAGGAACGTGGAAATACTTAAGCTCATTTTTAAGGTTTTGTGTAAAAGAAAACCTTATAAAAATCAATTTACTGTCTGTCTGTCTGTCTTTTTATTTCCACTAAAACCAACTCCTCATTTCTGTCCTCTTCCCCGCGGAACCTCCACAAAGTATTTCGTCGCGGGGTGGGCATGGCTCTGCCTCTCTTTTCGCCCATCGATTGCATTCGCAACGGTGTCTTTCTCGCCTCCTCTGCCTCTCAGATTTTCCGGTAATATTGTTCCTCCTAATGTCTCATCTAGACTCTTCCTTTCCTTGCGGATCTCGTTGGGTGAGCTGTCCAGTTTAAACCTATAAAGGTATTTACGGTAGCCGCCATGATCCGTGAGAACCTGCGTAAAATCATAGTTTTTCTTACCATGCTTTCTCTACGTTGATGCTGGGAATCAATCTACGGGTGCATCGAGCCTTTTTCACCGTTCCCACCGTTGCTACCACCTGCTTAAAGACTCCTCCCTTTCGGTGTTTTTCTTTTACCGATCAGAGGAAGAATCGGGTCTATCATAGATACGTGTCATCCCATTGGCCAAAATGTCGATCGCCATCATTGCGGCTACTGCGTAGGCTGCCTCGTCCGAGATGGTTCTATAACCACAGTATACTCTTAGGGCAGTCTTTCTATACACCGTGCTCATCTTTTGTGCATTGCATGCGGTATGCAATGCTGTTGACCAAATTGACGCGGCGTAAAGCAGTATAGAGCTCACCACTGTAGCTATAAGGAGTCTACGAGTGCAACTCGGGCCCCCAACATTTGGCATCAGCCAGAGCCATGTTAAAGTTGGACTCCTTGGTGCAATCGTTTTGTAGATGCTGCTTGAAATTCAGCCTTGTATCTATCATCATTCCATTGTCATTGTTTGTGTCGTACCAGAGCCGTTAAATCTCCCTATCACAACCCTGTAGGCGCTTCCCCATGGGTCCATATCCGCCTCTGCGTTGAGTTGCTTGAAGCAATCCCTCTTGCTCCCTCTTCCGGTAAGTATTAATCTGACTATAGTTAGCCAATATGATACCTAACTGCGCAAAAGCTTCCAAGAGACAATGCGCTCTTACATTCGTCAGTGAACTTCCCCATTCTGTGGTTCATGCATTGGCATCATCGGCGATGACTTTTGGTTGCCGTCCTTTTATATCCAAAGCAATATGTCCAGCATGTCCTCGAATTCGGCCAACGTCAGGATTGAAGGAGCATAGTAGCTGCATACGTATATGCCGTCTATTTTTGCCCATATGAACCCACTTGTGGATTGCCTCATACATTCCTGTATGGCTTGGTCCCCGCATGTCCACAAGGCCACCCCACTTTTGGATCGACTTCGCTTATTATAGCCATTTGCACCTCTGACTCGTGGGATTTGGACCAACCTCATTTTCTCGCTGCATTTTCCGCTTTTTTGATCTCGGGACACTCACCGCTTCGAGCAATATGCCCGCTGTTTAACTCCTCCTTATCATGACACAACATCCGTTTGGGATCCTTGTTACTATCCTGAGCAGTGTGACCTGTTTCACCACAACGCCTACATTGGTCAGACTGATTAACCTTACTTGTTAGATGTTCGGACGAGAGACACTTGAAGCATATCGTCAATGAGATTTGCTCTTCAAGGACATTCAGCAGCTTCTGCTGGCAGCCGGATGGTTGCTGTCTGTGTACCTTTCTAAGGCTTACAATGGATGCCTCTTGGAAGTCGTGCAGCCTGAGCACGCACGGTGGCACTTCACCCAAGTAAATTTTTGACTTGGCTCCGGAAGCGTTCATCAAAGTCGAACGCTTCGGACGCTCTTCGGACCTTTTCAGATCCAGCATGCGATCTCCCTTTTGGTTCCTCTGGATCCTACCTACTTCCCTCCCCCCCTCCGAAGTCTTTGAGATCAGGTTAAGCTTTCACTCTTCTTGGTGTGTCTGCATCGGACATGCTACCCGTGCTTGAAATGGTGATCGCCCCGGGACGGGTCCTCATTCTCTCCTTCTTCTTTTTTGGCTTTTTTGGTACAACCTTAGTCCAACCGTCATGGACCTTTTGAAACATTGGATCCCTTAGTGTTTTAGGCACTATTTTGCCCCCTACCGAGGTTTTAGGCTCTTCTTCAAAGCGGGTGGTACGCCTTTTTGTTTTTTTTGGGAACCGTCGTCATCCTTTTCCCGAACCCTCTTAGTGCACATTGTACTTATCTTTGATGAATTCCAACAACTTAGCTATGTTCGTTTTAAGAAAAATGAAGGATGACTATTGCAGGTCTGACTTCTGTTGAAAAGCCTCCATTCTTCTTTCTGTACAATTTAAGACATTAACGGGATTCCTGTGGATCAGGCCCTTTTCCGCCTTGGATATTGGGGGACATCTCGTAATCATTGAGCTTCTCCTAAACGAATCCGGGTCTCGATACTGAGGAGCCTCCCATAACTCTGTACGCTCGGATGCAGTTAGTGTCAGTGCGGCTTTTAACAACGAACGTTCTCCCTTGGGCACATCCTTCTGCGTGTCTGCTATGGGTGTTTTAGGGTGCGGTGTGCTCGGTTCAAACACCTTCTTGTCTAAGCTGTTTGTAGCATTAGAGGCCACGCTGGGCAAGCTGTCCACCACAGAGGCACTACGGTCGAGGGATATCGACGATCGGGAAGCTGCTTGCCCACTCCCAAAAGCCGCCCATAATGGGGTTCCGAGCCCCTGCACCGTAAGTTTGTCTATCTGTCCGTTACAAGGATTTTTCTCGGAGGTGGTTGTAACGATGGACACCAAATTCGGTGGAAAGGTGGAAACTGTGAACGCTAACGCATACTAAGTGTTATATAATTCTACGTCGAATTTAAGCTGGAGCCCCCATAAATGCAGCTCCCCTTTTGCATGTATGTACATTCTTTTTTCATCGAATATAGTCATGTGAGGTATCAAATGAAAGAGCTCGGTTAGTGTTTTCCGAATCCAGTGATATTTTAGACATTTTTTGGAAAGGTGGGGAGTGCGGGTGGTCGAAAATGGTCATTTCTTTAACGGACCCATTCTGTATATATTACGTGCTACGTACTAATAGAATACACACTCAAATGCCTTTAGGAAAGAAACACACAAAACCTTTCATATCTGAAGCGTCCAGCTTTCGATTTCTCGACTTGTTTGGGACTACCATTGGTGGCCTACTAATTTCTTGTTGTAAGTCGTCGCGATTGCTACTGAGTGGAGTCGGAAAATTGATTCTTTGACCTTGATTTCGAAATTCTAGTCACGAATGTATATGTTAAGGTGCAGTGGCGGAGGAAATAATTTGTTAGGATATGCACTAGCTTTTATAAAAGTCGTCCTTTTTCTGATTTACCAGAGTACGCCGATTCGATGATGGAGAAAAGTCTTTAAAGGTTGTTGACGTTGTCGGATCAACCTGACCTGACCTGCCACTACTGGGGATTGATTTCATCTCTGCACTCTAGAGACTGTCTATTTTTAAATAGTCTCTCCGAAGGATCCTTTCGTATTGGATATCATTAGGGAGATCCTTGGGGAGTGAAATGATATTTCGTTAGTTGAGAAGGTGGCTGGAATCAGTTCGTTGCATATTTACTGCATTAGCCCAGTGTATTGGCGGAATGCCTGGTCGATGGTGTTCTAACATACCATTTTGTTGGATGGGAGCAGGATTAGATCAGGTCTGAATGTATGGATCCGGTTGACGGATTACCATTTTCTCTTCCGAAAAACTCGGAGCTTGGGGTGGGGTTGGAAGGATTACTCTGTCGGGAAGTTTGATGTCGATGATCATGGTCAAGAAGAGGATAAGTATAGGGGTAGGCATCGGCAATAGTATTACCGCTTACGATGAAGTGGTCCAGATAGAAAGGTAGGAAGGGCTGACGTTTGTGCGAGCGTTTCGTGAAAACTAGTACCTGGTGTTCAGTTAGCCACCTACAAATTATTTGATACCCGGCTTTACTATGTGTCCTTGATGAGCGAAGGAAGGGAAAACCCGCTAGATATAACTGGGTATCAAAGGAGTAGTTGGGACAGTAAAAGGCGACAATGAATAAAGAGAACAATTTAGTTTCTAAGAAAATGAGAGTGCTTTTGAGTGAAGCTGTTGGTTGGTGGACGGGAAATATGGTGAGATAGTGATTTTTCGGTCATTTGAATGGCTCTACCACCACCGACCGATATGGCAAAGGTCAGAGTTGGGATGTTGATGTTTAATTCTATAAGTTTACAAATTTTTCTTATACAAATGCTGGCCTAGGTGAGTATTGCAGAAGATGGTTTCATCTGCCACGCACGGAAAAATTATAGAAGAACGGTTTTTATCATACCAGCAATTTCTAGCCTACTAATAGAACGGCTGCACAAAGAAACCTGGCTCATGTAGAGGAAAGAATATAATTCAACTGATTGAGAATGCGAACTATAGACCCAAATATTTCAAATTTTTTTCCCTTCAAACATAAATCTTTCCCACTGACCGTTATAAAGTATCTTGGAAGAGTGCCAAACTAGCATACTCACTACGAAGTTAAATTTAAATTGAAAATTTGTAAATTTCATCACGTAGTAGTCAGCTTTTCCGGCGGAAGTCATCCACCTCCGATATCGGACAAATTCTCGTATGTGTATGCATCACTGCATTTGGCTCAAGATTTTCTTCTTTTCATCTATCGTAAATTTCCTTCAACCAAGTCCTGATAAATTTGGTAACGAAAAAGTTGTCTTACTCATCTTCGATGTTGTGATTGCTCCCCATAGTAACTCAACCGTTCTCAGTCATGTGAAATCCAATTTGAGTTTCTCCCTCGCGAGCAAATAAGATTTTCTTCAGAAGAGCCTGATTGATAAACGAGACGAGAGTGAAACGAAAATACTTTATGATGAAATTTAAGTCAATATTCGAGACAGTGGAAAAGGAGCGCACCGAGAAAATCAAAGGGAAAAGCACAGGTTTTCCTCAATGATTTATTTGATTTTGTGAAAAGTTCTGTCTAAGAAGAGTTGATGGTCGTCTATTCGGAGCGACTTTCCTGCTAAATTATAACTTCAGCACTACCGGTAAGTAGATGAACATGTAGACGTTTTGAAATGCCATGCATTAGGGATGACAACCTAAGAAAGTCAAACTCTGCTTAATGTCCTGATCTTTGTTTAACCAATTAGCCCCCTACTTGCTTGGCGCTTTTCCTTCTCAGAGATACATGTACCTATGTATATTGTTTTCATGTAAATACCGCACTGTATTGCTGGAAATGGTAGGCTACGTCGCAATCTAAGAGCTAGCCTTTGAACCACTTCAGATTACAAGCGCACATAGCATACACTAAAAGGCATCTCGATAGTAACACTTCACATGAATGCTACCACTCTTCATAGTTTTTAACACTTCTATCTCTTGCTTAATGTGACATTGCCATTTCATCCCCTCATTTATAGCGGCAACAGTTCATTAAGAAAATGGGTCATGTTTGTAATCATGACCTCAGCGCTTATGAAGTTGAACACTTCACACCCATTCAGTTGAGTGGATATTCAGGACGCGTTTTGGATTTGTTGAGACAGCTTTACATCATGAAAGTATTTCCGGGGTTTTATTGCAGTTTTCAACAGAGAAAAAAAATATAACGACATCCATTGCTGAAAAAAGGAAAAAAAGAAAAGGGAAAATGTTGAGAAAAAGGACGAAATAGGATACATATATTATACATTTTCCGCATTTTGAAATTGGAAGCCAGGGCAAAGTTAGACTTTCTCTTAACAGACCGAATGGAATGAGGTTTTCTTGGCTTACACCATCTGGTGCAAATATTACATCCTTAACACGTGCACCAGATGATTAAAAAAAAATCGAAGCAGACTAAAAATCTATAAGATATTGTATCCACCTTACTAATGTATACTCAACAAGTTCAGAGACATCAATTGATATAACTGCATACTACAGACAATAACCACAAGTCTTTAATCCAACACCATGTACCTGGGGTTAAAGAAGAGGATGTAGAGAAACCAGAGAACGTAGAGTTCAGCCAGGAACCGACGGCTACCCAATGGGTCGTCCGCAACATAATGACCCATGCCAATCAGAACAAAGCAATACGATTCGTTGGATGCTGACTTTGCCCATATCCTTGAAGAGCGTAGTAGAAGAAACCAATCAATATTGAGCAGAAGATGCGGGCAGGTCAGTTGTGGTGTTCACCCTCTCATCTTCTTCTGCATCTCTCATTCTGGACGCTGTCCCCCAGGGGCTTTGGTCTACCTCTGCGAAAAGTCCCTTGTAGCATTCTCCTTGCTGCCTGTTTAAGCCTACCTCGAAGGTTCACATATACTTTCCGTTTTTCGTCAAAGTCCGATCTTCCTCTAGATCGTTGCCAGATCCTTCCAGCTCCACCATTTCTTCATTTCACCAATTGTTTGCGCCCCATTTTGCGAGGACTCGCCGCTTCGGCATAGGAGCGTCGCATACTCTCGTTATGCGTCCCATCATTTGTCTAACCTTTTCTGTAGCAGCACCACCAAACTTGGTTTCCAGTTCCGCGGAAACGCACATCGCCGCATGTCCCATATTCGATCTGGAGGAAAATTGTCTGGTGGTCGTTGTAAATATAATGCTCACTGACAAACTATGCAATTCTCCTCGCCAATGTGGTACTCACATATGTCAGATCGACTATTTCTCGGAGTAGGTTTTTTAGCCATCCAAAAAATGAAACCTGCCGTTATCGGCTTTGAAAATATAAACTATAGGCTGTGCACTTTGCGTTTGACAGGCAAATTTAGAAACATAAGCCTCATTAATGTTCACGCCCCTGTAGAGAAGACTGCAGAGTCGAAGAAGGATACCTTCTACGAGGCAGTAGAACGAACCCTCGAAGGCTGTCCCGGATATGATATCAAAATCATACTTGGGGATTTTAACAGCCAAGTAGGGACGAAGTTCGTAATCAGGCGATATGTTGGCTCTCATAGCTTACATCAGAATACAAATGATAGCGGACTGCGGATTATTCAATTAGCAGTGTCACACGAAATGTTGGAAGTACCTGGTTTGCGCGGAAAGCGTTTCACCAAAAAAACGTGGGCCTGTCCAGAAGTGGTCCCTTCCAACCAAATTGACCACGTACTGATCGAACGCCGCCACCTCTCAGCTTCGATGAATATCAGAACAGGGATCAATATAGACTCGGATCACTATCTCGTTGGCATGGTGCTCCGAGCTCGAATAACAACACCACCCAGAATCCTCTCTGACAATCAGATGAGAGTTAACACTGAAGTCATCCACAACACAGCCCTCCGCAGCACCTATAAAAGGGAAATCGATGCTGCAATAACCGCATTCAACAGAGATCCTGGATATGAAGCATTAACAAATGATCTTCATAATCACCTGAAGAACGTTATCATAAATACGGCCACAAACATACTTGGCCTCAACCGCAAAAAGACTTGGAACGGCTTGTTCGACGATGAATGTAACCTATCAATAGAACGGAAGAACGCTTGTTGCATTCTCAAAGAACGCGGGCACGCGCGGAGACTTATCACGAACTCCGACGAGTGAAGGAGCGACTTGACAGACGGAGAAAGGAAGCCTGGGAGAACCAATAGTCTATGAACTATAAAAGTACAGGGAGTAACCGCACTAGGTACGGAAGTTTTACCAACAAGTCAACAGGATGAAACCTTACATACCTCGATGCTCATACTGCCGAGACAAAGAGGGAAATCTGATTTCCGACAGAACGAGCATATTGGAGCGATGGGTTGAATACTTTGATGAACTACTGAGCAATTAGAACATCGGCGAGTTAGAGCTCCCGCCAACTGAAGACGATGAACAAATGCTGCCACAAATTGTGCCTCAAGCTGCCAAGGCCCTGTTGTCAGGCCCCTTCTTCAAACCGGCGGGACCCATACTGAACATTCTATGACGAAGCGACGTAACCTGCAAAGGCAAACGACACGCATGAGAAACCAGGGTTGGGAAAAGGTGCGAGGAATGCACTTGTTTTCTTTGGTTCCAACTTTACATAAGTTTCCCGCATAGTTTAGTATTTCACGCCGTCCGCAAGGACGCTGCTTGCGCAGACGATACTCAGCCTTCGGCTGATGGCACCGGCTATAATCGAAACAAAGCTGTTGCGGAAAAGGTTAGGGTCTCAGTTAGTTAAAAATAACTCTGTATTTGAAATAACTATTATTGATTAAAAGACCCTTCTCAGTTCCTATCCAAGCATAAGGTCACATCAATTTGGAATAGTGCAAATTTATGTTCCAATTTGAGCTTGTGATTTGAAAAACTCATATATCTTCGCAAAATTATAGTACTTCCCGCATAACGATACCCACTACACAGTTCACCGCTTCACCTAAAAATTCCGACTATCTACGTTCATTGCAACATGATTCCCCAATTTCAATGAGGAGCCACTTCAAAATTTGCCTCAATATTGGAGATACAGAGTGAATATACGCTTCAAGCTAAATGCGTGCATATTTCACATACATATCCACTACACTTTTGGGACGAGCTTCCCATGAACCAGACTCCCTGCCGTCATGATCCCTTGAAAAGTCAGTTCACATGGTTTCATTTTTACGAGCGCCGACAGTACCATAAAAGCCAAACCATTTTTCTTCAACCAACCCGTCCATGTTTAAAAGACGTCCAGCCTGTAGTGGGTTCATGTAAAAGACTTGGCCATTGGCCAAATTATCTGAATATTTATTGCGTTCAAGTATTCCCCACAGAAAGTGGAATTCATGAAAAAAACCGACCGGCAGACGATATGAATATTTGCCATTGAGCCAGGAACCATTTTTTACGGAATAGACAATAAACGTTTTTCCCTCGAAATGGTCAGGAGTCCTCGTCGAATGCAGAGTAGTTACCAAGGTTGGTCAATTGCGGCTTTAGTTTCCAATTTGTATGAAATACATATCGGGACTGACAGCTCGATTTGGCGTCGGGTCATTTTCTAGGCTTTGATTCTGAATGCACTTCATAAAAGAGCCAAGTTTATTTGTAAACGCAAGGTCGACTCCGCTTGTCATTACTGAAGATATAGGAATTGCAGGTATATGGGTTCTGCAATATGAATATTTCCTGGATATTGCTACACTTCTTTTATGTACTGATGATGCAATAGCATAAAATGGAATGAAAGTACCAAACAAGTCGGAATACGGGATGCTTTGGATACAAAGGTTTTGTGTTCATCTTATATGGAAAACTTCCTATGCACGTTTTTCCATTCCTGCATAGGTAATAATCCAAAATAGTCCTTCATATATTTCCAAACTACTGTTAAAGTCATAAATAAAGCTCATCCTAAGCAAATAAACATATTCTATGTACTACCGTATACTGATATATATGTAAATAAATACCGCTGGTACTATCAATCACATATAGTGAGCAAAAGTGAAATTCGGGCATTACCAAAAAATCCGAATAATGACATTAAAAATTCAAAAAATTACTAGTTAACACTCGGTAAGGAGACTTTTAGCATCACATGCACACATCCTTTGCTGGGAAGTTGCATAAATTTGAACAATAATAATAATCGTTGGCGCAACAATCCAATTGGACCAGGGCCTTGAAGTATGTTAGAGCACTTCATTCAAGACCGGAAAGCTACACTACAGTACACTGTGACAATGTGACCAGCATTGTGCTCGCCGGAAATTATTACCTTGATTTGACTCAGGTACTCATTCACAGCTGAGTGAACTGTATCCGTAATACAGTCACGATAACAAATCCCTCTCATTCCACCAAAGTTTTCGAGAAAATTGCGTGTGACAGACAGACAGACAGTAAACCGATTTGAATAAGGTTTTGTTTTACCCAAAAGGTTTTGTTTTGCACGAAACATTAAAAGGTGAAAGTAAGATATTCAATTTTTCCTGATGTTCAGATTAGGTAACTTTTTACGCGGTTGACGTCATACATGTCTTAGAGTACAATAAATTCATGTGAAATACGGAACTTTCACCCATTTCGTTAATAATATTTACACTTCTTTTAAACTTATCTCTGAATTCTCAAATTCCCCCCTTTAACATTCATCCATTGTGAACTAACGAAATCCACTTTATCCACAAATGTTCAATGCTTTGAATATTTGATAGATCGTTTTCTTCTTCTTCTTTAGTCTTTGTCCGATTCACAAACAGGATTAGCTTGTAATTGCCACTTAATACATTTAGTAAATGGTTTTTAGCTAAAAGCGTTTTAAAGAAATTTTCCAATATTTTACAGGAAACAAGAGCACGTTCTTCTTATAAACTTATAGGCCTCTGGTATAGTGTATTTCGGACGTTTAAATATTTTAGAATGCAGTAAATTCAAACGAAGAAGAAAAGTTTGGCCCTAGAACTTTGCTAATTGTAGTAGAATTTATATCAAACTTTAGGTAATACATGCTTTCTTATAAATCCATTTTACAAGGCAATAAAAAGCAAAAAGAAAAACATATGGCCCCAATAAAAAACTATAACTCAACAGTAGTCAATCCGACTACAACAGTGTTGAGCATATTTGTATTCGTAAATCCGAGTACGAATAAATTCGCGAATATATTCTAACAATAGATGTTTTCAAGGCTAAAAAGAAAGCACTTGAAATCAAAGACATAACATATTCTACTCCTTCAGTGCTTTTGTCAGGTCTGTACTTGTATCAGACATGGACATAAATGTCCGAACCCGCCTCAGACAAATTTCTAAACCTGCCATTTACGAAAAGTACTAATGCACCCTTGCATTTGATACCCTACATGAATACATAGTCATGTCATTCTTTTTGATTTAACCAGTTCAACAAACGGAACCAAAAAATCAGGAGGGGAAAACATGTGAATAAAGTGGGAATAAAGTGATTATGGTCGTAAACGAAAAAAGATAAAGAAATCGCAGGTGCGAATTCGCCCAGAGGCAAGTGCAATCTCCAGCAAAGGGAATCTATCGTATGCAGAGATACTGAAAAGGTGAAATCCGGAGGACCCACATACAGTACAAGGACCTCGATGAGGTAAAATCCAGAGAAGAGATCTGCACTGCCTTGAAACAACAATTCAAGGTGGAGCAATTTTGGGAAGAATCTACCGTGAGCTTAAGAAAAGCCTATGGCGGTACTCAAACGGCTAGAATGTGACTGCCAGTAGAGGCAGCGCAGAAGTTGTTGGCCTTGGGGAAGGTTCGGATTAGATGGGTTGTTTGCAGAATAAGGGAACAAATCTCTCTAAAGAGGTGCTTCTAATGTCTAATGTCTCGACACTTCGCGAAGGGACGCACTAGCGGCATCGATCAGTCTGATCGAGACAATGGTATTCCCCGAAGCCGTTCACAATTCTTAGGACGAAGTAGAAGAGGTCAGCGCGAATGTCCGGAGGTAGTCAATGTCCGAATTGGTATCATATCTGCAAACTCCTGGGGTCAAAAACACGCTGTGGTGGAAGCTGCGGGTGGTATGTAGGATATGTAGGATACGAATCCGGGCCACCCTAGCCAAATGTTACAGATGTTTGGATTATGGGCACATGCCTGCAATCTGCAGGGATCTCACAGGAGGGCAACATGTCGTAGATGCGATCAGGCAGGTCATAAGCCGGATACCTGCCACCAAAATGAGAGCCGCTTTATATGCAAGGCTCGCGGTCTGTTGAGAGCATTGCCCACACTGCGGGGTCTGAGCGGTGTCCACTCTTCAAAGAAGAATTCGAAAGAGCTAGAACGCGATCAACATCCTCCATCCAATCGTCACCCACCAGGCAGTTAGTCAGATTTGATCCATCATCTGATATTCTGATTCAGCCGGAGCAGCTAATAAGATGTAGCTCCAGGCTGAGGCGCGATGGGAGCAGCAAAATTGCTCTGGCTCCACCAAAGCCCACTAAGGAGGGTCGCAGCAGCTTAAAGCTGAGGCTCCTACCAATTCTCATTTGTTTGTTTCTAACTTGTTTAAAGGAGAGCTAAACACTGTAGCTGCGCCACCAAAAAACAGTCTCATGTCGACTGTGTTTATTGCAATTCTTATCTTCCAATTTATAATAAAAAAACGATGACTTAATGTCTTGTCTAAAAATAATTCTCATGGTAATTTTACTTAATGATTTTCATTATTTTTGCCCTTGGTGTACTTAGTTTGGTAGTCACAGGGTAGTATAGTTCCCAGGACAAAAAATGGATTGGTACACAGGATGGGGCATAAAACCTGGGAAACGTCTGCTGAACTAACATCAAACCATCATCATCAAAATTCTTAAGGAAAAGCTGCATACGGAGAAGGATGAAGACGAGCCTACTGCGCTTAAAAACGGGACAAATTGTGCCAACTGGTTATCCAAGTTGGAAGTTAGATAGGGCTGACAACCCAACATGGAAAACACCTTGTTAAAAAAGCCAGAAAAGGAGCCTCGGACTGGACAGAGACGAACTCGCGGTGATTCGCAGATTTTCTCATATAATGTGCACCCCCTGTACAGAGAAGGAGCTGCCACACAGCTCATTTCTAGACACGACAGATTTACAGCCGAAGAACCAAATTAACTCCACCCTTTGCCCTTTTTGCTTCAAGATCATGGGGATAGACCCAAGTCTCATCCATAGTCATCAATCGACGCACAAAATCCACTATAATAATAATAATAATTCCGCCGTAGCCGGTCCCAATCCCGATTGTGAAACGAGGAGGGATGGATAGTTTCAGTCTGAATGGCTGTACGCCACCGCAGCGTCTCAGAGGGTAGGTGAGAAAAGTGCAGGAACTGTTTAGTTTTGCAGATTACTTACTGAGAAAGGCGCGGAGCTTTTTCAGATCACTCAACGAATTCCAACAGAGCGTCAAGACAGTACAGTTTTCGGTAACGGATGCGAAAGAGTATTGGGGTGAACTTTGGGGGTTACCCGACGAGCCATAAACAGCTCGAAGAACTGGAGGGGCCCAAATCAGGATCGGGTGCAGAATTTTTGGTTTAAGAAATTTACCAGCGTACACAGTCAGTTGCCACACAGTATAAATCAGGGCATGAGTCGGTCGGAGAAATTTCCACCCTTCCTGACTGCGGGGATTACCTACCTTATCCCTAAGAAGAACACGGTGCGGGAACCCGCAGACACAAGACCGATTACTTGCTTACTACTCTACAAATTCATCACGTCCATTATTAGTGGAAGGATCAATGCGCACCTCGAGCCAACAACATTCTGTCCGAGGAGCAGAAGGGCTGCCGAGTTGGGTCAAGGGGTTGCAAAGAGCTGCTCATTATCGACTCGGTAGTTGTAAGACAAGTAACTAGAGGCCAATGAAACGTCTTTACTTATTATATCGATCAAGGTTTTTAATAGCGTTCAGCATACCTGGCTAATCGATGTCCTACATCTATATCGCATTGATCCGACATTAATAAAGTTTTTGGCGACAGTCATGGAAGGGTGGCATACCACCTTATCAGTGCGTACATCTGAGGGTGCTAATACCTCAGAGCCCATCCGTATACGGAGGGGCATCTTCCAGGGGGATTCGTTGAGTACTGAATGAAGGTAGAGGGCATGGTTTTGCAATAAAGTATGACCTACGTACTAAGAGCGAACTGACATACTTGATGTACTTAGATGACATCAAGCTGTATGCTGGTACTGATGACCATCTTAGAAGTCTGTTGCAAATAATAGACATGTTCAGCCGTAATATTCGCATGGAGTGTGATTAGACAAGTGTCGAATCCAAGCCATCCGCAGAGGTCATCACGAGCCGCATGCCTGACATAGCATTGGTGACCTCCACATCGAAGCTATGATCGAGACAAACTTCTACAAGTACCTAGGAATTCTGCAAGGAACCCATGCTCGAGTTGGTGATGTGAAGGATGCTCTGCTGTCCGAATTCCTGCGACGTGTAAAGCTGATACTGAAATCGCATCTCTCGGAGAAGAATAAAATAAGCATGTTGAATGTATTCGCTATCCCTATTCGCTATCCCTTCACAGGTTTATGCATTCGGAATATTGCCGTAGACGAAGACCGATCTGGAAAAAGTCCAACGGCGGATACCGACAACTATGTCCAAATTCTGAATGCATCATCCAAACTCTGCCTAGGGGTAGACGAACCTGTCCCGTGACATGGGAGATAGAGGCGTGGTTGACGCTGTGGCACAACATTAGTGCCAAGTCGACTCGCTGCGCGCTTATTTTTACCGCAAAGAGCAGGCGAATCCCTCGCCTGCGGCCGTCTGTAAGGCAGACAGTGGGCTGACTCCACTTATGTTGAAGGATCGATCTTTCAATCCTCTGAGTGTGCTAAAATCGGACCAAGAGCGGATCGATGAATGAAAGTCGAAAGCAATGCATTGTAAACACGTGAATTGTCTTTGGCAGCCATTTGTCGAAGAGATGGCTGTGTGTTGGGGAGCTCTTTGCTGAGACGGAGAGGTTCATGTGTGCCATTAAGGACGGCGTGGTCGTCACCCAAGCTTATAAAAAGCTCATCGTGAAAAACGGGTATAGAACGACCAATGTGTGTGATTCGGCGCTAGAGACATTAGACCATCTCATTTCTGGCTGTACTGTTATGGCACCGGTGCAATACATCACCAGGCATAATGCTGTATGTAAGGTTATCCATCAAAATCTTGCATACAAGCATGGGCTTATCACGGGAATATGTCCGGTTTACCGATATGAGCCGCAAATATAACTTGATGGTTCTGCTTACAACATGTACTGGGACCAGCAAGTTCTGACTGATCGCCATATTCCATATAATAAGCCTGACGTACTGTTAGTTGATAAAACGGGTCGCTCCGCGTATATTATTGAAGTCGCTATCCCTCATAACAGCAACATCGAACGGAAATACGTGGGGAAGAAGGTGAACTATGAGCCACTGGCTCGGAAAATAATAAAATTTGGCGTCTCGAGCGGGTGGTTGTAGTTCCTGTAATATTGTCAGCTACAGGTATTGTACCTAAATCCCTCACGGCTTTGCTTGATGTCCTGGGACTTTAGCACAGTCTGGTTCAAACCATGGAGACGTACACCAGTCTGCATACGTGTTCGATGTTGAGGAGGGTCTTGACGGATTATCCCATTGACCTACCACCGCCCACTACCACCAGCAACCCTTTAGTTTTTAAGTAGGCAACACCGTCCGAGCCAAAATGCTTGGCACTTAGTGCTAGTATTAGGTTAAATCCGGCATCTGCCGAGATGGTGACAACTCGGAAATAATAATCGTTGGCGTAGCTATCCATATTGGGTCAGGGCCTTGAAGTGTGTTAGAGCACTTCGTTTAAGACCGTAACGATACACTGCAAGATACCCTATAGGAGGCAATGCGGTCAGCATTGCGCTCGGCCGAGATTATTACCCTGATTTGATTCAGGTCCTCATTCACAGCTGAGTCAACTGGTATCCTAAGGTAAATCACGATACAATCCCACTGCCACCAGTGAGATTTGAACCGCGACCTTCCGTACGACAG
This sequence comes from Hermetia illucens, assembly GCF_905115235.1. Taxonomy (NCBI): domain Eukaryota; kingdom Metazoa; phylum Arthropoda; class Insecta; order Diptera; family Stratiomyidae; genus Hermetia; species Hermetia illucens. The sequence goes on along the minus strand of NC_051854.1, from coordinate 77,084,419 downwards.
CCTCAGGACAAAATACTTTGGTTTTTCGGAAACTCTCTAAATGTTGCTGAAAGAATCGCATTCGAATGTGTTTTTGTTCCATTGTTAGCGGCACCCATTGTTCACACAGCTTTCTGAAACCTAATACTTCAGCCAAAATATTGCTTGCACTGCCCAATGAGCCTAGGGCTTCAAGTAAATTTCTTTTAGTGATTCGACGATTTTCCAATACGATATTCTGTATATTTTCTATGATTTTTGGTGTTGTTGCTGTTTTTGGACGTCCTTGACGTGGATTATCTTCAAGCCTTGTTCGACCACGTTTAAATTCAGCAACCCATCTTTCTACTGTACTAATTGAATGTGAAGAGTCCTTAAACCTTCCAGAAATAAAAATTCAATCACAGCACGATACTTGATTTTTTCCACTGTAAAAAAATTCTGTGACACGTCACAACAAAGAATGAATTGGCAGATTGAAATGAAACTTCACATATGTTCATGTGAAGAGTGTACCAATGTAACAAAAAAATTTAGGCTAGTAGTAACGCCTCTTATCCAACCGCAAAAATTATTAAGCAATCTAGTACTACAAAACCATCGCAGGCACGGCAATGGGCAACTGTTCCTCTAGCTTATTCCTAGTAATTAGGGTGAGTAATTAAGGGGGTATTACAATTTCAGAAAAAGATAATTACATACCAGTTGTCAGGTTAATTGGTTTAGTACTTTACGATGTATGAGGCTATGGAGTTACTTTTCCTTTTAATTGTTTCACATGAAATTTGTTTTTTATGACTTATTTATGTTACATTATGTTGTATGTATGATTGATGTTTTTTCCTCTGTCTTTTCAATCGAAAGTCTTGAATTTATTCTGAAAAGCACTCAACTGTATTATTTCACTACATTACCCGTATAGCAAACAGTCAATTTGGTTGGGCGTTCCCGTAAAACATATTCTCAACATTTTCCCCACCATGAACAGTGCTCACCCTGAATAGAAGCCTTCTGTATGCTGGACGCCTACCTACCAGGAAGCTCACTGGAGTTTTGCATGATTTCCAGTAGGTTAGTGAACAACAGCAAACAGAAATAAGAAACAAACAAAAAATTAAGAAAACACAAAGAATTCTATCTCAAATATACGATCCCAACATTCCTTTTAATTTATAAGCCCCTCCGGAATGAGTATTTCAGCGAAGCGATAAGAGGACATCCGAAAAAAACAGAAGGAAGACGATACTTTTCCAAAGAAAATTCCTGTTTCAGCCATGTTGGCCTTGTCACTTAATGTCACCCCGGGAGTGCCTAATTTTAGATAGTACAATTTGATCTGAAGAAATTTAAGAGGACCACTTTGTCCTTCGTGAAGTTGTATTGAATTTAATTTTGTCTTGCCGGGCGGAATGTTCGTTTCAATGCTTTGAGGATTAATGTGAATTTTCCTCTCAAATGAAGCAGTTATTAGCCTTAGCGTTTGCCTGCCTGCGAAATCAATTAGAGATCCTTGAGCCAGGACGCGATTTTCTGAAAATTTCGTATTTGTTTTTCTACTTGTTCACGACAAATGCACACAATTAAGAATTCATCGGGAGAGATGAATAATTTGAGAACTTAAATATCAGCGTTACACATTTAGTATGATAAAAGGATTTGTGATGGTGCTATGACGGCAATAATGTATCCTAATAGGATATTTTGTCGACCCAAGGGCCGAAAACACAAATAAATTATCCTTTTAGAGTAATCTAACCTCAGTTGTTTCCTTTTATGTAACTGTCTTCAGTAGGCCATAATTTAGCATTAGTAGGGTGATGGGATTCTCTACTTTAAATTGAAGATATAGCATCGGTTGAAGTACTCGCTCTGTGTAGCATGGATTCCTACCTGTTAAGGTTTTGTGTAAAACAAAGTCTTATTAAAATAGTTTCCCTGTCTGTCTGTCTATCACATGATGGGTGCAACCATTCCTGGGGACAGAAGAATGGTTGCAGCCATCGATATGAAATTCGATTAAAAGGTTGGAATAGTAGATTCCATGCACGCAGTAATAAACATCATTTTAGGGTGAGGCTAAACGGGGCCTCCATACACCCATGCGCCAAATATAGGTATGAGGGATTAGGGGATTTGACCCTTGGCGATCAAAGGGCAAAACGTGGATTGATACCCACAATTAAGCATAAAACGTGACAAACGCCTGCTGAACCAACACCAACAACTCTACTACCAAACCCTATCTCCACCTCCACGTGGTGATCGCTGGGAACTCTTTCTTAACGAAAAGCTGCAAACGGAGAAGGATGAAGACGAGTCTCCCGCGCCTAAAAACAGGACAAAATGTACAAACTGGTCCTCCAGGTTGGGGGTTGGGTAGGGCTGACAACCCTACACGGAAAACCGATCTTACCAAGCCACGGGAGGAGCCTCGGACAGGATGGATTTCAAAACGACGAACCCGGCAACGACAAAGGATTAAAAATTTGCTCATCTTCTCATGGAATGTGCGCTCCCTGTACAGTGGTCTGCGCTGCTGAGCAGCTAGCCGATACCCTGTCCCTATATAAGGCTGATATAACTGCGTTGCAAGAGATGCAATGGACAGGAACCGGTTTCCTGGCGAAAAGCCGCTACACCATACATGTGCTCGGAGTAGGTTTCTTAGTCAACCAAAAAGTGAAATGGTTATTGGTTATGCTGTTATTGGTTTTGAAATTATAAACAAAAGGCTATGCACTCTGTGTTTGTGAGGCAAGTTTAGAAATACGCCTCATTAACGTTCACGACCATTCAGAAGAAACTGCAGAGTCGCAGAAGGATGCCTTCTATGAGGCAGTTGAGCGGACCCTCGAAGCCTGTCCCAAGTATCATATACTTGAGGATTTTAACAGCCAAATAGGGAAGGAGCCCGTATTCAGGTGATATGTTGGCTCCCATAGCTTACATAGGGATATCAATGATAACGGACTGCGGATTATTTAGTTAACAGTATCGTACGAAATGATTGTAGGAAATACGTGGTTTTCGAGGAAACCAGTCCACTCTTCAACCAAATTGACCACGTATCGATCGAACGTCGCCACTTCTTAGCCTTGATGAATGTCAGAACATATAGGGGGCCAATATAGACTCTCACTATCTTCCTGGCATGGTGCTCCGGGCTCGAATAACAACACCACCTAGAATCCCCTCTGACAATCAGGTGAGAGTGAATACCGAAGCCATTCACAACACAGCCCTCCATTATACCTATAAGAGGGAAATGGATGCCGCAATAACCGCAGTCAACAGAGATTGTGGAGATGAAGCAACAACAAATGGTCTTCACAATCACCTGAAGAACGTTATCATTGATACGGCTATAAATATTCTTGGCCCCAATTGCAAGAAAAGTCGGAACGACTGGTTTGACGATGAACGTAAGCTAGCTACGGAAGGGAATAATGCGGAGTAATGTTGCATTTTCAAAGAACGCGGGCACGCGCGGAGACTTATCACTAACTCCGTCGAGCGCAGAAGCGACTTTACAGCTGGAAAAGGGAACTCTGGGAGAACCAAAAAGTCTGCAAACTCGAAGAGTACAGGGAGGAACCACACCAGCCGCGAAAGTTTTACCAACAAGTTAGCAGGATGAAGCCGTATTCACCTCGATGCTCATCCTGCCGAGGCAAAGAGGGAAATCTGATTCCCGACAGAATGGACATATTAGAGCGATATGTTGAGTAATTTGATGAGCTACTGAACAACCAGAACACCGACAAGTTGGAGGGTTTGCCCACTGAAGACGACAGACAAATACTACCACTACCAAGTATAGAAAAAACAGTCCATGCAATTCATCCGAATTTCAATTACAGCCGAATTGGTTTAATATAGAGGCGACCAATTACACCAAGTGGTTCATCAACTTATGCTCAAGGTATGGGACAGCGAATCAGAGCCTGATGACTGGGGACGAGACATTATCTGTCTCATACATAAAAAGGGAGATATCAGACAGTGCCGCAATTATAGAGGTATCACGTTTCTGAGTACCATCTATAAGATATTTTCCGCTGTCTTGCTTGACCAATACCAAAGATGCCCTGAGCGTATGGGGTACTCGTATTGCCAAAGAAACAGCAACATATCAGATTTTCTCTCTGCGGCAAGTCATGGAAAAACTGATTTAATATGAGCATCAGTTGCACCATCCTTTCATCGACTTTAAGGCCACCTATTATAGCATAGCCAGGGTAAAACTGTACACGACCATGAGAGAATTCGGTATCCCGACTATACCAGAACTACGTAGTGGAAAAGAATAGAGGAGAAGTGCAAACTTTTCAGAAACCCATGGAGGAAAGTTAAACCACATTGGCAGGAACCAACAGCAATGGCAGCTGGGTGTGCTTGACTCGCTATAGCAACGATATAAGTATACTTTAAAGGCCAGCTACCTCAGAAAATTGTTGGCTTTAACTACTGTGAGACCACACACTTCGAACCCAGTATTGATTAATATAGCGCCGGTTTAGTCCTGTTTCTCTGGCACCAAAAACACAGAAAGAAAAAATCAGAGCAACGATCCCTTGGAGCACGATATAAAGCAGATGTGGGAATTATGCAGGATCCAGGATCCTGCTTTCAAATGGCCGAGTCTAAAGGTTGGAGCCTACATTATCCCAAGACATTATCCTTACAACTTTTGCTATAGGCCCAATAGTCCAGTTTGGTGACAAAGAGACCTAGCGGGTTGCATTTATAATTTGTACGATTCTCAACTGAATAGCGAAAAAAAGGAAAGTAACTCGACATTTGGTTCTTATGTCAAGATTTTGTCTGCAACAGGTACTTTGGGACCAGCAACGCAGCCATAAACAGAGGTATTTGCTGAGTCAATTCCAAGAAGAACTGTCAAGAAAGTTCCCCATCAATATGCCCGAAATTTGAAGACCCCACACTGGGCGCCATTTATAATGAATCCGAGAGTTGAAAGTTAAAGTGAATTATCCGGCACTTCCTTTTCATTAGAGGAAAGAATAGTGATCGCATCAGAAATTCGAATTCAGGACAGATGACAAGCTGAATTTATTTTAGGGTCACGACTTCTATAATATAATCGAGAAATGTTATAATAAGGCGTGCAGAGCAGAATGAACAATTCCCTCCCAATATAATAAAAGTTACACAAGCACCTGCGAGGAAAAACAACTCTAATCTCCAATCAGGGTCCTGAAACCTGATGACATTATTGTTTCGAGAGCCTAATTGACATTTCGTGCTGCTCCTAATGGACCTTACTGAACTTCCTAACAATTTCTAACAATATGAGTGAAGCTTTCAGGAATAACTTTAAACTCGGGATGGGTAATTGAATGTCATCGTTCCTTCCACGTTTTCTTTAGATACCTAACAGTGTGGGGTCGCTATGAATAGATAAAACAAAGCGAGCGGGTTCAATATCTAGATGAAGGGAGAATATTGAATGATAGCGGGCACTGTCATTCATGCCTCATCCCTCAAAGTCGCAAGATAGTTGACTCCAAAATTTACTCACCCAGCGTGAGTTCCGTTCAATTTCTTGTAAAGAATTAAGGAAACAGCGTTTCCTCCCCATTTCCTTCCGACAAGCTCTGAAAGCCATTTGAACACAATCGCTCCCAAGGCCGACTTTACCGAGATATCCTACAAAGATTTACATTTCTCCGGCTGCGTGGCAAATACGTGTAATGTAACGCATGCAAAGCCGACACAAAGTCCTTTAATCTCGAAACTCTATATGAAATATTGGAAAAGTTTTGTTATTTACGATTCCATCTTTTTTCCCCAATTTTTCCACCACCACGCCTAAACGTATATGTGAAGCACGACGTGGGTCTGAAAACATTCTTTTCGCAATGCTGGGATAATCGCCAACAATGGAAACATGGCACAGCTTCAGGAAAAAAGTTCTGCCAAAAGCCCCAACATAGCTGTTGGTAGAGTTAGTAGCGAGTGTTGGTGGATATGGTGATGAAGAACTGTTTGTCGTTATGTATGAAGTTCTTCTATCGTGACAAATGGTCACGCGGTGTAGGGAGGGACTAGAAGTGACAAGATGTTATGTAAGGACAACGATCAGCACCAAGGGCAGTGGAAGAGGCATTCAACGTTGGACTGAAAATGGACAGTAAATGATACAAATTGCTCACAGCTTTCGAGCTGTAGATGAAAAAGATTGAACGGAGTTAAGCCTTCTTCGACTAAAGATAAGTTGTTTGGAATGACCCGTGGCAACACACTTGATGGTACGGATCCGTCATAAAACGTGTGAATGTTTGAGCTATTGTATTGTTGATGTTGGTGGGGAGCATGTGTAATAAATGGGGAAAGTGTGGAAGAGACAGAAACCTAATGGGATTGCAGCTATGAGGGTTCCTTTTAATGTTGGCAGTTCGTACTTGAATAAAATTTTGATTTATTAGTTCCTAGAATTTCTGAAGAATTGAGTCAATTGAACCCTTCGAATATTGCTTATGGTCGTAAGATGTTGAATTTATGTACATTGGACGAAGGTCATTGTGACACTAGTCGAATATTACCCCTAAACGCTGTAGCAAAGTGTTTTCCTTAGATAGTCTTTCAAGCTGTTCCTTTTTTAAGCGTTTTAAATTTTTGAAAAAAAAAACTATGAAAATGCCCGCTAAAATTAATATTAGCTACTTGCCATTTACCACTTGGTGGGATATAGCGGGTCAATGACAACTAAGTGCCATCGTTTGCACTTACCTGAATGCCCTGTAGCTCCCCCGTGACTTTCCGAAATGCCTGCACTCCCTCTCCACCGATCTGCCTCAAGTGTCCTTAGGGTAGTGGATTCCACTGTATAGCGAAGCCAACAATGCAATTATTGCCCCACTATAATGCGTGACCTATCTACTGCCACCTCCGTCTTCCGCTTAACTGAAGTATGTTCCAGACCTATGTGCAGATTCGATATTGAAGGCAACTCGAAAGTAGGTACAATAAGAAGAAATTCGAGGAGAACATTCCAAAACTCCTACACAATACACTTCAGTAATAACATGGCCCATCTACAGGAGAGCGGTGACATCAGACGCGAAATAGAGGTGAAAACAGTAGCGGAAGGCCTCAACAGAGTCGTCATTGACGCATATAAGGCGAGTTATCCGGCTAAGACGCTAAGCCAACAAACGACGTACTTTGCTAGAACAGGAACCTAGTCAAGAAAGCAAATCGCAGTAGCTTTAGAGAACTCTTTGAAGGAATAAAACAAATGAGAGAAGCATCCAGGCTATATAAAGCTATACCCAAAGGCAAGACGATGTCTTCTATCTGTTTGAAAAAGGAAGCTAGGACATTTACCAAGAATAAAGAGAACAAGGCCCACGATGGAGAAAATACTCTGCCTAACAACCCAGCAATGGACTAAAGTGGAAAAAAGGTGAATGGAAAACTAGCGAAAGGGGTATGCAAGGAAATCAAAGTAAGGTAGAGTAAGATGGACGGTGGTAACCCAAATATATTAGAACTAATTTTATAATGCGCAATCCCGTAAATACATATCAACACGCTTTCTGGGCAGGACGGTCAACCGAAACTGCACTGTATCAACTGAGGAGAGTAATACGGGATGCCAAAGAAACAAAGGAAATAGTACAGTGTGTCTCCCCCCTCGGACACCACCTTGTCGTGGTGCGGGAGCCTGTAGTAGTTTACTACTACTTTAAGGGTGTCCAAACTATGTTATGAATATGGAAACGATGGATATAAACTCTCCAAGTGGTAAGAAGTCACAGACTTCGAATCCACCCGCGACCATGAGCAATCATGTTGCGGCCGAGGCGCGGATTTTGGAGGCCTCACCACATTCATACTCGTCTATAGATCAATCTGTAGAAGGCATGCTTTCCGACTCAGTGGAAAGTTTGCATTTAGTGCCTACGGCGAAGTTAGCCAGAAAGGAAAGTACGGAAACTCTCAAATTGGGAGAAACTGGAAATCCGACTACGGCCAGCCCGTCCGCGGTACTACAGCCCAAATCTACCCGCAAGCGGAAGAGAAAGGCCCGGCAGAAGGGAACTTCGGCCACTAAGGAGGGGGACTACAGGCTGAATCCTGCCTGTCAGAACCTTCTCCTTCATCCTTACCGGGAAGAACGGAAGAACGGGAAGCTGGTGACATGGACGCTATTGGTTTAACGCCAGTATGTCGAAATGGATCCAAGCGGTCCGGACACCGTGAACTTGGAAAGGCCCTAAACTGACGGTAGAAGAGAGCACTGCGAAGAAAGATGAAGTACCTTGGGAATAAGGACATGGACGTGGCTGTACCACTAGGCGCAGTAACGCCCAGAGAAATCGGACGCAAGGAAGTGGAATCTCCGCGGAAGGTGGGGATAAGCTGGAAACCCCGGTAAGATCCACACTGGACGCACCAGACTCTTCTGTCAGCGGTAATGGGTTCGATTTAACAGAATCTGTGGCATTGGATCAGTAAAGGGGGCTAGGATCTTCTACAACGAAAGATCCATAAGAGTTTGCGTCCTGATGTCAAAACGGTTAGAGGCAATTATGCTGAGACAATATTGTTCCCAGGACTTAGCTACGGTCATCATAAAATACCAAATAAATCGCGAGAGGAAAAACATAATAGTTGCCTCCGCTTATTTACCCTATGATTCTTTGTATCCTCCACCGACGCAAAAACTTAGGGATCTGGTGGCGTATGCAGAATCAAGTGGTCTCGAACTCTTAATAGGTTGCGATGCGAATGCTCAACATATTTGTTGGGGCAGTAGCAAATGCAATCCAAGAGGGGAGAAGCTATTTGATATCATCACTTCAGGTGGTCTTATGACTGCAAACGTAGGGTGCGCCCCTACGTTCGTGGCACCGAGAAGGAGCGAAGTAATTGACCTAACAATCTGTAGCCCAAAATTGTTAGAGTTGATTACACACTGGCGAGTGCTAGACGAGGTCTCACTGTCAGATCACCGATATCTAGAATTCAATCTGACTATTGCGGGCGAACAGTCTGCAGTACAAAGACGGAACCCTTGGAAAACGGATTGGGCAAAGTTCAATGAACTTCTTGGCAATAAAGTACAGTTCCCTAGGCGACTAAGGACTCCTTTGGTGCTGGAAGATGAATTGAAAACTCTGAACTGCACACTTTTAGAGTGCTATGAAGAGGCTTGTCCTATTTCCCGAGGCCAAAGCGGTAAAACGGCTCCTTGGTGGAACCGAGAACTGCAAAAACTCAGGAAATCAACCAGGCGACTTCTCAATCGTGCTTGCAAAAGTAACAAGTACGAAGACTGGTTAAATTTCAGGAACTCACAACCTGAATATAAGAGGCTCGTTAGGTGTTCGAAACGAGACTCCTTTAGAGCGTACTGTGAGGAACTGGAAGGCGAAGGGGAGACTTCAAGGCTGTGCAGACTCCTCAAAAGGGATGAGTCAGCCAAGTTGGATTCTCTTAGAAAACCCGACGGTACTTTCACGAGCTCCAGACTGGACTCAGTACAGACCCTCCTGGAAGTACACCACCCGGAAGAACGGGTGAGAGAAGTGGTAGGGGGAGAGTTGACGGTTCTTGCAACCCCTTCAACACGCAAGCGTTGCAAGGGGAACTGGAACATTGCGAAAGCGGTTGTTACCCATGAAAAGGTGAGAGCTGTCATACTGCCCTTTGGACATTTCAAAGCACCTGGCTTGGATGGCATCTATCCGGCAATGCTAAAGGAATAAGAAATATTTTTCGAGGATGTCTTGCTCTGGGTTACGTGCTTTCTTCTTGGCAACAGGTTAAGGTAGTTTTCATACCGAAACCTGGGAAAGATGACTATTCTAATACAAAGAACTTCAGACAGATCAGCTTGACTTCATTCTTGCTGAAAGGTTTGGAGAGACTGGTGGAGCGTCACATTCGTGGAAACGCACTTAGGTCACACCCACTTAGTGAAAACCAACATGCTTACCAACGTGGAAAGTCCTGTGAGTCTGCTCTTCATTCTTTGGTCACAAAGATAGAGGATGCAACTTTGAATGGTGAGTACGCGATGGGGGTGTTCGTGGACATTGAAGGGGCTTTTGACTGTGCGCCTTTTCAAAAACTTTGTGATGCCGCCAGAGCGCATGGTGTTGATGATGCTTTAATTAAGTGGATCCATGCTATGCTAACGCAAAGATTGCTGCGCGCTAAGATAGGGGTCGATCGCTACCTCACTACGGAAGCAACGAAGGGCTGCCCCCAAGAAGGTGTGCTTTCGCCACTTCTGTGGAGCATGCTGATCGACTCACTGCTATGCGAACTGCAAAATATGCCAATACACGCTCAAGCTTATGCTAATGACGTGGCTGTACTTGCTGTTGATCGGGATCATGGAACGTTGTGTAGGAATATACAACGTGCCGTTGATTTGATAGACAGTTGGTGCCTTAGACATGGTCTGTCAGTTAATCCAAATAAAACCACAATGGTTTTATTCACAAAAAGGAGAAAACTGGATGGACTTTGTCTGCCTGAGATGAGGGGTACTACCCTTCAACTCTCTGAAGAAGTGAAATATCTGGGGGTCACTCTAGATAAAAAACTTCTTTGGAACAAACATGTAGAGGTAAAGATGAATACGAGCTCTCACAGCTTATGGGCTGTGCAGACGGACCTTTGCCTCGACATGGGGGCTCAGGCCCCATGTGGTAATGTGGATATACGTTGCCATCATTAGGCCGATGTTCGTATATGCATCCGTAGTGTGGTGGGTTAAGGTGAGACAAAAAGGTTTTCACCGTAAACTAGCAGCACTGCAAAGAACTGTGTGTCTGGGTATCACTGGTGCCATGAGCACGACATCCGGCGCAGCTCTGAATGCACTACTCAATTTGCAGCCCCTGGATATATTTATTCAAAGCACTGCAATGAGAGCAGCTCATAGGCTAATTCGATTAGATCTATGGGAAAACAACGGATGTGGGGGGCACAGAGCATTGGAAGAGTTACTGGAAGGACTGAATCCAGTTCTTACAATGCCTTCCGATTCTCGTGCCCCAATGCATCTGTTTGGTAGAAGATATGTAGTTACCCTGAAGCATAGAGAGGACTGGGAAGACCCAGAGGAATGCGTGGCGGGATATACGGAAGTCTTCCACACCGATGGCTCAAAAACAGAAGAGGGTTCTGGAGCGGAGTCTACCTCTCGAATAAAAACGAGAAGTGGGCTTTTCCTTTGGGACAATATGCAACGGTTTTTCAAGCCGAAGTTTATGCGATCCTAAGGGTGGCAAACTGGGTGATTGACGAGCGGTTGAAGGGCAGGCGCATCGCAATCTGCAGTGACAGTCAAGCTGCATTGAGGGCATTGAGCAGTCCTTTGATCACCTCGAAAATCGTTCAGGAATGCAGAAACCGTTTGAACTCTATGTCTAGATTCAATACGGTGGAACTACTCTGGGTACCTGGTCACTGTGGCATAGAGGGAAATGAAATCTCGGACGCTTTAGCGAAAGAGGGGTCAATCTCCCCTATGCCGGGACCGGAGCCAGCAATTGGAGTATCAGTAGCATTGGCTAAATCTGTTTTCAAAAACTGGGAACAAGTTGACAGGTGGACAGGTGACAGGTGGTGGTGAATTGGTGGTGCCGATGTTCTCCAATTGCGACGGGTAGCATCACATCCACTAACAGAAATCCTGCGATACGTTAACATATCCGGAATATTCCGTTAGACGAGGGAGGCGAGTACAATGGGCCAACACGGCCTGAGTGCTCAGAAACTGTAGCTTCTGCCCCACCATACACACACACAAACACACACACGGTGTGGGTTTTTGGACATCGACAGAGGTTTCGATAACAGATACAGACATATGAAATGCCCTAACCCGTAAACGAGTGGGAAATTCTCTGGCCTCCTTGATAGCCAGAATGTTAGAGTGTAGACAAATGGAAGTACCGACAGATGCTAATTCTTTTGTCATGAACACTGCTCAACGTTGTCTACAAAATGGGGTATTATTACCATTAATGTGCACCTTATACCTTATCCGATAGAATCCAAACTGGACTACGAAGGTTAATACCAAGTAAGAAAAAAATGGGGATACACGCCGTAAATGTGGATATATACTGGAATATTAAGACCAATGGTTACATGACATGGCAGAACGAGATTCAGCACAATAGCCACGGAGTTGCACAAACTTCAAAAACTAGCTAAAGTATGTATCAATAGGACAATGAGAACATGCCTAACTTCCCAGCCAAGAGGTCTTTATGGTATTGACCCCTCTCCATTTGCACGTGCAGATGCAGACAAGAAAGGTGATCTTGGGAATATGCTAGGGTATCAGTGAACCTGCCTAAATAGATGGAAGGTTGATATTATTTCTAGGCGTCATCTTGAATTACTGATAATGATGGGGGATAACATGACAGCGAAGTTTCACCCCGATAAGGCAATAAAACAGCGGACAAGCTGGCCAGAAAAGGAACAGCGGTGTCGCCATATTGGCCATTCTGTGCAGTCGGAAATGAGTTAATAGCTACTTCGCTAGAAAACCAAGAACAAAGACTGAGACCCAGTGATCTCTACCGACACGGTTTATAGATTCTGTGGGGAGTGTGACGAAACCTCTGACACTTACGCAAGGTAGTTTAAGGCGCCTGGGAGAATACTTGATACCAGATGCCAGATTGAAACACTTGGAATTATGGAATATAATAAAGTTCGTGGCAGTTATCATATAAGCTGAAGCGACTTACTATGGCTATATATAGGTGAGACAACTTCCTTTTTCCATGTGAGAAAAAGGAGAACCATCCTGTTACAAAACCTACCAGAGTTTTAATGTCCCAATTTTTAAGAGCAATGAAAATACCGCCCTTGAGCTCCAGATTCTTCCACAGAAACTCCTCTGAGGCATTACCAGCGATGTTTGAGTACCCTAGCATCTACAAAAAATTTTTAAAAAAACTGCTGGAAACTAAACATGAATTGGGTTGATAAGTTGCAAACATTTTTCTGAAGCCAATAAAAGGCTGTCGTACGGAAGGTCGTGGTTCAAATCTCACTGGTGACAGTGGAATTTGCATCGGGATTTGACATCGGACACCAGTCGACTCAGCTGTGAATGAGTACCTGAGCCAAATCAGGATAATAATCTCGGACAAGTGCAATGCTGACCACATTGCCTCCTACAGTATACTGTAGTGTACCGTTTCGGTCTTGAATGAATTGCTCTAACACACTTCAAGGCTCTGATCCAATATGGATTGTTGCGCCAATGATTATTATATTATAATAAAATGACATATATTACCGGCTGATATTCATTTTTCCTAGAGATCCAGCCAGTTCCATTCCTGAGCTCGATTCTTGCCCCATGAGTAACCGATTGGCAAAAAAATCTGGTTGCGTGGCCATATATCGACCTTTTCCTTTTCGTTTGGTAATAACGAGAAAGTACGTGTCCTCAAAGGCAAATCTTATCGTTTCAACTCCGAAGGACTTTCCACGTTGGTACGTATGTTGGTTTTTATTTAGTGGGTATGACCTTAGCACCTCCGCGCGAATGTGGCGCCTAGACAATTGAGCGAAAATGATGTTAAGCTAATTTGTCTGAAGTTTCTGGATTTGAATAGTTGTCTTCCCAAGAATACTCGACACCAGATGCCTCTTTCTAAGGCTTAGGCAAGAAGCCTACTCTAACTTTTTGCCAAGAGGTAAGCACGTAGCCCAGAACAAGAGATCTTCGAAAAATATTTCTTAAGTGTGTATGTAAGTGGTCTCTGTCCTACTTTAGCACCCCTGGATAGATGTTTTTTATTATCATCATCAACGGCGCAACAACCGGTATCCGGTCTAGGCCTGCCTTAATAAGGAACTCCAGACATCTCGGTTTTGGGCCGAGGTCCACCAATTCGATATCCCTAAAAGCTGTCTGGCCTCCTGACCTACGCCATCGCTCCATCTTAGGCAGGGTCGGCCTCGTCTTCTTTTTCTACCATAGATATTGCCCTTATAGACTTTCCGGGTGGGATCATCCTCATCCATACGGATTAAGTGACCCGCTCACCGTTACCTATTGAGCCGGATTTTATCCACAACCGGACGATCATGGTATCGCTCATAGATTTCGTCATTGTGTAGGCTACGGAATCGTCCATCCTCATGTAGGGGGCCAAAAATTCTTAGGAGGATTCTTCTCTCGAACGCGACCAAGAGTTCGCAATTTTTCTTGCTAAGAACCCAAGTTTCCGAGGAATACATGAGGACTGGCAAGATCATAGTCTTGTACAGTAAGAGCTTTGACCCTATGGTGAGACGTTTCGAGCGTAACAGTCTTTGTAAGCTGAAATAGGCTCTGTTGGCTGACAACAACCGTGCGCGGATTTCATCATCGTAGTTGTTATCGGTTGTGATTTTCGACCCTAGATAGGAGAAATTGTCAACGGTCTGAAAGTTGTATTCTCCTATCCTTATTCTTCTTCGTGTTTGACCAGTGCGGTTTGATGTTGTTGGTTGATTCGTGTTCGGCGCTGACGTTGCCACCATATATTTTGTCTTGCCTTCATTGGTGTGCAGCCCAAGATCTCGCCAGGATCGTCGCCTGCTCGGTCTGGATGAAGGCAGTTTGTACATCTCGCGTGGTTCTTCCCATGATAGCATAGCATAGGCCAGGAGTTGGGTGGATTTGAAGAGGATCGTACCTCTTGCATTTACCTCGGTATCACGGATCACTTTCTCGAGGGCCAGGTTAAAGAGGACGCATGATAGCGCATCCCCTTGTCGTAGACCGTTGTTGATGTCGAATGGTCTTGAGAGTGATCCTGCTGCTTTTATCGGGCCTCGCACATTGGTCAGGGTCAGCCTAGTCAGTCTAATTAATTTCGTCGGGATACCGAATTCTCTCATGGCCGTGTACAGTTTTACCCTGGCTATGCTATCATAGGCGGCTTTAAAGTCAATGAACAGATGGTGCAACTGTTGTCCATATTCCAGCAGTTTTTCCATCGCCTGCCGCAGAGAGAAAATCTGATCTGTTGCTGATTTGCCTGGAGTGAAGCCTCTTTGGTATGGGCCAATGATGTTCTGGGCGTATGGGGCTATCCGGCCTAGCAAGATAGTGGAGAATATCTTATAGATGGTACTCAGCAACGTGATATCTCTATAATTGCTGTACTGTGTGATATTTCCCTTTTTATGTATGAGACAGATAACGCCTCGTTGCCAATCGTCAGGCATTGATTCGCTGTCCCATACCTTGAGCACAAGTTGATGAACCACTTGGTGTAACTGGTCGCCTCCATATTTAACCAATTCGGCTGTAATTTCATCGGCTCCTGGCGACTTATGATTTTTTACCCGATGAATTGCACGGACTGTTTCTCCTAAACTTGGTGGTGGCAGTATTTGTCCGTCGTCTTCAGTTGGCGGGACCTCCAACTCGCCGATGTTCTGGTTGTTCAGTAGTTCATCAAAGTACTCAACCCATTGCTCTAATATGCCCATTTTGTCGGAAATCAGATTTCCCTCTTTGTCTCGGCAGGATGAGCATCGAGGTGTATAAGGTTTCATCCTGCTGACTTGTTGGTAAAACTTCCGCGCCTGGTGCGGTTGCTCCCTGTACTTTTCTAGTTCACAGACTTGTTGGTTCTCCCAGGCTTCCTTTTCCGTCTGTGAAGTCGCTTCTCCGCTCGACAGAGTTCCTGATAAGTCTCTGCGCGTGCCCGCGTTCTTTGAGAATGCAACATCACTTGGTATGCAGCATTCTTCCGTTCCGTTGCTAGCTTACATTCATCGTCAAACCAGCCGTTCCGACTCCTTTTGCGGCTGGGGCCAAGTATGTTTGTGGCCGTATCCATGATAACGTTCTTCAGATGATTGTGAAGATCATTTGTTGATGCTTCATCTTCAGGTCCTGTGTTGGCTGCGGTTATTTCAGCATCCATTTCCCTCTTATAGGTGTCGCGGAGGGTTGTGTTGTGGATGGCTTCAGTGTTCACCCTCACCTGATTGTTAGAGTGGATTCTAGGTGGTATTGTTGTTCGGGCTCGGAGCACCATGCCAACGAGATAGTGATCCGAGTCTATATTGGCCCCCCTATATGTTCTGACATTCATCAAGGCTGAGAGGTGGCGGCGTTCGATCAACACGTGGTCAATTTGGTTGGAAGTGGTCCCGTCTGGAGAGGCCCACGTATGTCTGTGGACCGCTTTCCGCGCAAACCAGGTACTTCCAACATTTCGTACGACCCTGCTAATTGAATAGTCCGCAGTCCGTTATCATTTGTTTTTTCGTGTAAGCTATGGGAGCCAACGTATCGCCTGAATACTGGCTCCTTCCCTACTTGGCTGTTAAAATCCCCAAGTATGATTTTGATATCATATCTGGGACAGGCTTCGAGAGTTCGTTCTACTGCCTCGTAGAAGGTATCCTTCTCCGACTCTGCAGTCTCCTCTGTAGGGTTGTGAACGATTATGAGACTTATATTTCTAAACTTGCCTCGCAAGCGGAGAGTGCATAGCCGTTCGCTTATGTTTTCAAAGCCGATAACAGCAGGTTTCATTTTTTGGCTGATTAAGAAACCTACTCCGAGCACATGGTTTACTGGATGACCGCTATAATATATGGTGTAGTGGTTCTTCTCCAGGAAACCGGTCCCTGTCCATCGCATCTCTTGCAACGCTCTTATATCAGCCCTATATTGGGACAGGGTATTGGCTAGCTGCTCATCAGCTTCATCTCTGTACAGGGAGCGCACGTTCCATGAGAAAATGCGCAAATCGTTGTTCCGTTGTCGTTGCCGGGTCCGTCGTTTTAAAATCCGTCCTGGCTTCGTAACAAGTTGTTTTCCGTGTAGGGTTGTCAGCCCTACCCAACCCCCAACCTGGAGGACCAGTTGATACAATTTGTCCCGTTTTTAGGGGCAGGAGACTCGCCTTCATCCTTCTCCGTCTGCAGCTTTTCGTCAAGAAAGAGCTCCCAGCGGTCACCACGTGGAGGTGGAGATAGGGTTTGGTAGTAGAGCTGTTGGTGTTGGTTCAGCAGGCATTTCCCAGGTTTTATGCTCCATCGTGGGTACCAATCCACGTTTCGCCCCGGGACCTATACTATCCTTTGACCACCAGATGCTTTTTATGCCAGGTGATTTAAAGTGTTCGAGGGATAGCATAGCAGTTCTCACATTTTCATTGGCAGCAATCGCCCTCGAAGGGTCCCAATTCCCCTTGTAACACCTTTTTGTTGAAAGGTTTACATAAACCGCCAATTTTCTCTCTACCGCTTCTGTGGTTTGTTCTCGGGGGTGGTGTACTTCCAAGAGAATCTTGGAAGACTCAACTCTGAACTTTGTGAAAATTCCATCTCATCCCTTTTAAGGACTGTGCATAAGCCTCAAAGTATCCGTTTTTCCTATCAGTTTTTCTCAGTATGCTCTAAAGGCGCCTCGCTTCGAACGTTTTACCAGCCTCCTATATTAACGTTTTTAGTTACGGAAGTTTAACTAGTCTTAATTCTTATTGCTTTTGCACCATTCAGAAGTTCTCTAGTTCGCAAGCCTCTTCAAAGCAGTCTAAAAGCATGCGTTTCAGAGTTTTCAACTGACCTTCTATAGCCAAAGAGTCCTTACTCCCCTAGGGAGCTCCGCTTTGTTGCTAAGAAGTTCATACAACTTTGTCCAATCCGTTTTTCTCGGATTCTGTCTTTGAATTACTGATTGCTCGCCTGCAATAATCAGACTTTTCTAACTCACGGTGATTTGACAGTGAGACTTCATCCAGCACCGACCAGGCTCTAACAACTTTGTAGTGCATATTATTAGGTCAACTACTTCATTTCTTCTTGGTCCCACGAAAGTAGCGACAAACCTTACTTGATTCTGCATATACTTTAATTGACTTCAACAAGCTCCTGGTAAGAAAATTGTCAGATCATGGTTGCCTCTAACAACTTTAACATATTGGCGCAGGATATTCGTCTCGAAGATCTCTTATTGAATAAGATCCTCGCCCCTTTGCCCATTGCTCTTGTACTAGAAATATATAGGGGGGATTTTGCAACTTTCCCAGCCTGACTGCCAGTAGATAGGAAGAGGCTTTGGCATGCTTCTGGTTTGTTTGAGTAGTCTAATGTGAAAACCGGCGCCAATTGTAGTGTTTGCGGCTTCCAGTGTGGATTCTGGAGTCTTCCCAGGTTTACTATGGGCTGCAGAATCTGTTCCCACATACCGGTATTAATCAGTAAAATCTACATAACCAGCTATTCATCATTCCATTTTTTCCGGTGTAAGTAGAAGAGAAGGTTCTGACAGACAAGATTTAGCCTTTTGTCCCCTCTACTCTATGACTGAAATTTCATTCTGCGAGCTTTCCTCTTCCGTTTTCTGGGAGAATTAGGCAACAGTGGTACCGATAAGACAGTCGCAGCCAGGTTTTCCGTTCCTATCATTAAGGGAGTGGCTACATTATCGTTCCCATTTGACTGCGTCCACGACGGGGGCAGGGGTTCCACTGAAGTAGAGAGCATATCTTCCACAGAGTTCGCGGTGGGGAATATAAAATGTGTGGCCAGTCCAAAACCAGACCGAATCCAACCTTAAAAACCCAAAGCCATTGCCCTTGCCAATATAAAGGAAGCCCAAAGCCAACCAAAGTCAGCCCGATGCTAGCCCAAACCCAGCCCGTAGCCAACCCAAATCCTGCCCGATACTCGGCGTTGGCATCGACAACTGCCGCTGCAACATGTACTATGAAGAGCACTAATGTTAGGTGATGCTATATGATGACATCACTTTTGTAATGAAATGATTCTTGGTAATGGGTTGATGCTAGGCGGTGGGATGATGGGATGACGCTAGGTAATGCGATGATGCTAGGTAATAAGATGATGCTAGGTAATGCGATGAAGCTTGGTAATGAGATGATGCTTCGTAATCAGGTAATGGTAGGTGATGTTGTAAAGCTTGGATTGCGTTCGGTGATGGTAATTTTAAGGTGATATCACTTTTGAAATATTTCATACATCACCTACCCATCTCTACTGCAAATATGAAACATCCCCCAATTTTTGCTGGATATCAAAGGATGGAATAGTTTTTCCAACCTCCCTTGATATTCATTTATTGGCCATTCAAATCTATTATTATTGCGTCAGTTCCTCTTAAAAAAATGTATCGTGTCTTTTTCGTATTTACTTTGGGATCCTGGGAAATCCTTTCATTAAGGTTCAAGTTGTTAACTTGGAGCAAATCAAAAGCAGAGCAGAGAAATGATGGTCTTGGATCACTTGCAAATTGAGAATAAATTTTTCTTGAGTTAATTTTTTTTGCTTTTTCTTCTGGAATATTCAAATCTGTTTTCTCTTTCTTTGCGATAACATTAATATTTAAACTTCTTTGATTTTTTTTCGCATTCATAAATTAAACTTTGTAAAAAAGTCCTTAGTATTGTGCTATGTTTGTGCGACTAACGTGAGCAGCGATGAAATTTTATTTGAGTTGCTTATTTGAATGCTGATTTCCATTTCATTGAATAGGATAGCGGGGAATAATTCTATTGAATATCGCAATTGAGCCGAAAAGTGATCCATTCTCAATATCCTGTATTTCAAACCAAAATATTCTGTTAAATATTCATTCATTTCATTCATTATCAATATTGGGTTCATGAACAAACCCAGAATAAACCGCAGTAACGAACACCAAGAAACAATGTTCAAACTTCAGACTATCAAGTCCTTGAAAGAATGTCAACCTTCACAACCTGCTGCAAGATTTACGAACCTCCATTGGTGTATCAATATCCCCACAAGGATATTTCTACTAGTCTCCATCACTAGATGGATTTGCACCATAGTAATCTACTGTAACGAAAGTCACTTCCCATAATCTATTCTCGTTATCGAACTGAATAGCATCATTGGAAAGTCTGTGAGGTCCTGCCTTTCATTTTAACATTTCCTCCCGCCACTTGCGGTAGCTAGAAGCAAGTTTTCAATATTCGGGTGTCAGACAAAATTGCATGACGGTTGAACGCACAATAGCGCCATTATTTATTTAGAGAGTCCAAGGGGGGATGTGAACGGAGGTTTCCTATTCAAATAGCTTTGCAGGATGAATCGAATCCGTATCGATTCAGTTTTTGTTCTCAGCACGACTCGCTTCGGCCGCTGTTAGTTGGGAGTTTCAAAAGGGTATCCACGAGCTTTGAGTTTTCCAACAGTGTTTGAAGGTCATGAAAAGGTTTGCTCCATATGTCATTTGCAGGATGATTGGAAAGCCTTTTATTATCGCTTGTGTATGAAAGATTCTGGACTTTGTTTATTCGAGACCAAGGATTTCTAATTCAAACATAGTCACGGAATTTTCTCGGTATTCATAGAAGAGTGTAAATGCGTGTCTTTAAACTCATGTGAACACTTGATGATAAGAAAAAGAAATGAGGATTTTAGTGAATCTTGATCTCACAATTAAAAGGCCAAAAATAAGAAAAGAAAGCGGTCGATCAACTCCCTTCTATTATTACTGGCGCTAATTACTTACCTAGATCAAGAATCTGGGCAATCGCTCTACTCACTTTACTTCATTCCCCGCCCCCCATTCATAAAGTGAATACTCCGATATCAAAAATACAGGGTGCGGTAGCATAACTTCCTTTTTTCAAAACTCAATAAAAACTATTGTATGCATCGGAAAATATTTATTTATTTTTTATAATGTAGGTAGATGTCTAAAGTTTTTATTTTCATTGTTTTGAAGATCAAATCTGTTAGGTGACGTCCCCCATTCTCCATACATTGCGTAAACCGATTTCTGGCGTTTGTTATGACTCTTGTTAGCATAGCAGGTGTTATGTTGGCAATTTCTTCTTGGATGTTGGTCTTCAAATCTTGTAGGGTTCTTGGACGGTTCACATAAACACGGGATTTCAAAAAACCCCATAGAAAAAAATCACAAGGGGACAGATCGCGAGAGCGTGCCGGCCATTCCAAATCGCCTCTAATTGAGATAAGGCGCTCTGGAAAGTGTTCCCTCAAAACAGCCATCGATGCTCTTGAAGTGTGTGCTGTTGCACAGTCTTGTTGGAACCAAGTGTACCCCAAATCCAAATTTTCTAGCCGTGGGAAAAAAAATTCTGTAGCATGTTTACATACCGGTCCGAATTCACTGCCACTGTAACCTTTTCCTCAAAAAACCAAGGACCAATAATTCCAGCTGAGGAAATTGCACACCACACTGTGACTTTGGGTGAATGCAATTTTTCTTGCTAAGAACCCAAGTTTCCGAGGAATACATGAGGACTGGCAAGATAATAGTCTTGTACAGTAAGAGCTTTGACCCTATGGTGAGTCGTTTCGAGCGGAACAGTTTTTGTAAGCTGAAATAGGCTCTGTTGGCTGCCAACAACCGTCCGTTGATTTTATCGTGGTAGCTATTATCGGTTGTGATTTTCGACCCTAGATAGGAGAAATTATCAACGGTCTCAAAGTTGTATTCTCCTATCTTTATTCTTCCCGTTTGATCAGTGCGGTTTGATGTTGTTGGTTGGTTGGTTTTTGGTGCTAAAGTTGCCACCCTATACTTCGTCTTGCCTTCATTGATGTGCAGCCCAAAATCTCGCCCCAGTCGCCGCCTGCTCGATCTGGATGAAGGCAGTTTTTGCATCTCGGGTCGTTCTTCCCATGACGTCGATATCGTCAGAATAGGCCAGTAGTTGGGTGGACATAAATAGGGTCGTACCTCTTGCATTTACCCCAGCATCACGGATCACTTTCTCGAGGACCAGGTTAAAGAGGACGTATGATAGGGCATCCTTTGCCGTAGGCCGTTGTTGATGTCGAATGATCTCGAGAGTGATCCTGCTGCTTTTATCTGGTCTCGCACATTGGTCAGGGTCAGCCTAGTCAGTCTTATCAATTTCGTCGGGATACCGAAGTCTCTCATGGCCCTGTACAGTTTTACCCTGACTGTGCTATAATAGGCGGCTTTGAAGTCGATGAAAAGATGGTGCAACTGTTGTCCATATTCCAACAGTTCATTCATTGCTTGTCGCAGAGAGAAAATCTGATCTGTTGCTGATTTGTCTGGAGTAAAGCCTCTTTGGTATTGACCAATGATGTTCTAGAGATATGGAACTATCGGGCCTAGCAAGATAGAGGAGAATATATTATAGATGGTACTCAGCAACGTGATACCTCTATAATTGCTGTGCTGTGTGATATCTCCCTTTTTATGTATGAAAGTCCTGGGGATTTAACATGAGTACCTGCCCTGTAGGCATAACTCCATGGTCCTCTTCGGACCCGGATTGATTTTGGGACCACAATCAGAGCCCCGCCATGTAAGCACAGCGGTCCTGGTTTATACTGAGTGCAGGCTCAGCATTCATACCAGTGGATGCGAGGCCTATCTAACACCTCAGTCGCAACAGGGGTACGGCACCCGAGTTGTACAGCGCAAATCCACGCTTGATTTCCGAGGAGCTCTGCCCGCGATGTAGGCATAACCACAACCACCATGAAACTCCCACTAGGGGGCCAACCGTAAATAACCGGGCCGAGGACACATCCTCCAGGAATTCTCCTATAGCATATGCTCTCAGAGGACCGCCCCGGTTCCTATGGTACCAGATAACCTCTGGTGAGGCTTCGTGCCCGAATCCACTTCAGATGAGTCCCTTGCAGACTCGGGTCTGATCGCCCTCCTCGAGTACGTAGGGACGGAACTTCCCAACGGGTTAACCCTTTTTATGTATGAAACAAATAATGTCTCTTTGCCAGTCACATTGATTCGCTGTCCCACACCGTGAGCACAAGTTGATGGACCACTTTGTGTAATTGGCCGCCTACATATTTAATAAATTCGACTGCAATTCCATCGGCTCCTGGCGACTTAAAATTTTTAGGCCAATGAATAGCACGGACTGTTTCTACTACACTTTGTGGTGGCAGTATTTGTCTGCCGTCTTCAGTTGGCGGGATCTCCAACTCGCCGATGTTCTGGTTGTTCAGTAGTTCATCGAAGTACTCAACCCATCGCTCCAATATGCCCATTTCTCCGGAAATCAAATTTTCCTCTTTGTCTCGGCAGGATGAGCATCGAGGTGTGTAAGGCTTCATCCTTCTGGCGTGTTGGTAAAACTCCCACCTTCTGTGCCTGGTGCAGTTGCTCCCCGTACTTTTCGAGTTCACAGACCTGTTAGTCCTCCCAAGCTTCCTTTTTATGTGCGTCAAGTCGCTTCTCCGCTCGCCGGACTTCCTGATAAGCCTCCGCGCGTGATCGCGTCCTTTGAGAATGTAACATTACTCGGTATGCAGCATTTTTCCGTTCCATTTTTAGCTTTCATTCATCGTCAAACCAGCCGTTCTGACTCTTTTTGCGGCTGCGGCCGAGTATATTTCTGGCCGTATTTATGATAACGTTCTTCAGTTGATTGTGAAGATCATTTGTTGATGCTTCATCTCCAGGATCTCTGTTTACTGTGGTTATTTCGGCATCCATTTCCCTCTTATAGGTGTTGCGGAGGGCTGTGTTGTGGATGGTTTCAGTGTTAACTCTCATCTGATTGTCAGAGGGGATTCTGGTTGGTGTTATTCGAGTTCGGAGCGCCATGCCAATGAGATAGTGATCCGAGTCTATATTGGCCCCCATATGTTCTGACATTCATCAAGGCTTCTAAAATGAAGTGACTGAAAGAGGCAGATCTCTCACTCGCGATGGGTAGAGAGAGGGTGCTTATCACAGAGCAGTGTAACTGAACACCTATGTTTACAAACATAAAAGTTAGTCAAATTAACTTACAGTATGCCAAAGCCTGTTGCTATGTACTGGCAGCGAGGCTGGCAAAATTACAAGACCGTCTTTATCTATGTATTTCTGGTGGAAGAGCCATGGGTTCGTACTAACAAAAACTGTGGTATTGGATCAATAAAAGGGACTAGGATCTTCTTTGCTGACAGATCCTCGAAACCGACGGAATACGTCTTGAGGCCCACACTGTTAGAGGCAGCCAACCTGAGACAATTCTGTTCCCAGGACCTATTTGTGGTCCACTTATAATACCAAGCTTACTTCTCCCATGATTCTTTGCATCCTCCACCGACCCAAGAAGTAAGGTAGTGTAGTGGTAGTGTATGCAGAATCAAGTGGCCTTGAACTCTTAATAGGTTGTGATGCGAACGATCAACATATTTGTTGGCTTTGACCTGACCTGAATTGCTGCAGACACCCCCTTAGTCTCCAGACTTAAATGCTGTTGAATATTTGTGGAGAGAACTGGCAAGAAAGATTTAAACCAGGAAGTTCAACAAAATACGAGAGGTTAAAGAAGCATTGATTCAATAATGGAAGTCAATTCCATGATATAATCAGGCCTCCTAAAAAGCATCTGCCGTTTCATATTGGTTTCGTATATTTTGTGTAATTTGCTTGTGGAATCGCAGACATCTTTTCCGACGTCCCAGTGTACAGTAAGGAGGCCTTTTCTGATGACATTGCAAAAGCTTTGAAATATATTTTCTTAATTGGAGCTTTATCTGTTTCTGGTTAATTAGTTGAGAATAATAATCGAACAATCAATCTAAACCAGATACTAATAGATTGCTGGCGCTCAAGTTTCTATCCTGAAAATCAAATATTTCAGATGCTCTCATGTAGCATAAAGATGGGAATATCCGTTCAAGCGAAACTTTTTATCTTAACGTCAACCAACGCTACTTACATCCTCTCTGCATCGGTGGATTCATATGATACCCTGGAAAAGGAGAAAAGCTAATTAATTTTCAGCGGACGATATTGCTATTGATATTTTGTGTAAGGGGTTGGAGGACATTAATGAAAATGAATGGGTTTTAAGTATTAAGTGTTATATAATAAAATGGCTGAGGGAAATAGCTTCAAATTCAGATACTTCCAACAATCTAATATTTAATAATTTCCTTCTACCGCCATCATTCTTTGCAACTTGTTAAGGAATAATTTCTCACGATTTCTTTATCTGAATTTGATTGTAAACTTGTATACGATAAAGTTGTGAATACTTTGTTCAACATCATCCTCTGCCACGCATTGTTCCCGCATGACATTCCGCTGGGTGGCTTGAAGCTTAAACGCTTATCCTGTTGGCGACATTAATGTGATGAAACCGGGAGGCTTGGGGGAGCTCGCTCCAAGTATACGTGTACCATTTGAAAGGTAATCCATTACAGTGAGAGTCAAGGACGAAGTCTTCCTTAATCGTTTCTCTAGTACTATTTTATGGGAGGCATAAGGCTTGGAGACGTTACTATCAATGTCATTATCGCTGTTGTTGCTGTTTTACGTCGCCTTGAGAGGGATGTAAATGGCAATAGTAATCTCCAGTTTAATAACTTTAGTGACTGCTTCTCTTAACGCTTTATTTTCAACAAGACAGACGCCAGTAGGGTGAATGTTTGACAGGAGTAAAGCAATTATGATGAAGTTTGATTGCTTTGTGATATCTTTTTAAAGCAAATTGCATTGCAAGTGCCACCATAGGAACTAGCTGATTCGCTTCGCAGATTCAGAACAAGTTTCTGTACATATTTGGTTACTTGTCTGCAAAACTGTACTGTGTTTGCTGACATACATAGGATTATAAGTATCTTTTTTTTCTTGTTTACTTTAGGTAACTAATCTGTACCTTGAAGTTTCCTAATATGTTAAATACCCAAGTTTGCATTATTAAAAATCGGGAAGCTGGAAGTTAGACGCTTGAAGTATAAAAGGTTTTGTGTTCCTCTATGTGAGAAACAATGGGTGCATGACAGTTCTACGTGTGCATAGTTTAAACTTCATAAGTACACTATTTTTTAAAGATGCATTTACGCGAATGATTTGACTTCGAAAGAAATGTATTGACAATAGTCAACTTCATACGTTTCACGGTATTGTAGGAACTGAACACTATTAGCAAACGAGAAAAAGTTCACCTAAAACAGCAAACAAGTTGAAAGCCGCGAACTCTGCACTTCAAGTATGAAGGGTTTCGTTGATTATTTATATAAGAACTTTCGGCTGCACGATAGTTCCACTGATATTTTATCTCGTAGGCAATAGCAATTTGACGCGAAAGTATGCCAGTATGATGTTTCCTATAAAAGTCTACTTTATTTTACGGCGATCAAAGGGTAGTATAGGTTTCAGGGAGAAACATGGATTGATATCCACAATGGAGCATAAATTTAGAAATATGAGCCTCATTAACGTTCACATCTCTACAGAGAAGACTGCAGAGTTAGAGAAGTACAACATCTACAATCAGTAAAGTGGACCCTCGAAGTCTGTCACAGGTATGATATCAAAATCATACTTGGAAATTTTAACAATCAAGTAGGAACGGAGCCCTTATTCAGATGATACGTCGGGTCACAACATAAAAACACAAATGATGACGGCCTGCGGATTTTTCAGTTAGCAGTATCGCACAAAATGGTTGTTGGAAGAAGCTGGTTTATGCGGAAAGCGATCCACAAACATATATCGGCCTCTCCCAACGGGACCACTTTCATCCAAATTGACCAGGTATTTCTTCAACAACATCGCGTAGAAGCCCCTGTGACAAACAGGTGAGAATCATCCACAACAAATGCCTCTATAATACCTAAAAGGGGGAAATGGATGCCGCAATAACCACAGTTAGTAGATGTCCTGGAGATGTGTGGGGGAACCTACAAGTTTGTAAGCTCCAGAAGTACAGGGAGCAATCACACCAGGCGCGGAAGGTTTATCAACAAGTCAGCAGGATGAAGTCTTATACACCTCGATGCTCATCCTGTCGTGAAAAAGAGGGAAATCTGAATTTCGACAGAATGGCCATATTAAGGGTGTGGATTGAGTACTGCTCAACAACCAAAATATCGACGAGTTGGAGGTCCCGCCAACTGACGACGAGGGACAAATGCTGCCACCACAAAGCATGGAAGTAACAGTCCGTGCAATTCATCGGCGTAAAAACCGTAATTCGCCAGGAGCCGATTGAATTACAGCCGAGTTGGTTAAATATAGTGGTTCATCAACTGATGCTCAAGGTGTGCGACAGCGAATCAATGCCTGACGACTGGTAACGATATATTCCCTGTCCCACTCACAAAAAGGGCAGATTACACAGTACAGTAATTATTAAGTTGCTGAGTAACATCTTGAAGATATCCTGCGCTATTTTGTTAGATCGGATAGCTCCATACATTCAGAAAATCATCGGCTCATACCAAAGAGGCTTCACTCTAGGCAAATCAACAACAGATCAGATTTTCTCTGTGGGGCAAGCGATGGAAAAACCGTTGCACCATCTTTTCATCGAATTTAAAGCGGCTTATGATAGCATAACAAGGGTAAAACTGTACACGGCCATGAGAGAATTCGGTATCCCGACGAAATTGATAAGACTGACTAAGAATGTTACTCTCGACCGAGGTTATTGCCCTGATTTGACTCAGGTACTCATTCACAGTTGAGTCGACTGGTATCCAACGTCAAATCACGATACAAATTCCACTACCACCAGAGATTTGAACTCCGACCTTCCATACGACAGCGTTGTGCTCTGGTCACCCACCTATCTGTACACAAAGGTGATATTCTAATATTATATTATATTCTATTAAGGCTTGCAGAGATGGGATGGTTTTAGTGGACGATGAAAGGTTTATAGTTTGTTTGTGTTGCCGTAAATTCCATTGTCTCTTTGACGGCAGCACGCTGATTGACCACATCGCCAGAATTTTAGTTCAGTTTCGACTGACCGGTTAGGATCATTCAATCAAGTAGACCATATCGCGATAGCTTATTTGGGAAATGTCGTCTGAACGTACATAATAAAAGAGGTCCTCATATCGGCTTCGGCGTTTTCATTTCAAAAGTGGCTAGGCCCGGCCTTAAGTCCACGGAGGTTAATCAGCCTCACCTCTTTTATCTTGAGATACGAGACGCTTCTTTGACATCCACAAATGATGATCATGAGGAATACGCTCTCAAGCCTCGGCGGGCTACCTCTGCAGCAAAACCGAACTTCAGAAAGTAATAAGGACGGTTGAGTGGTGGCTTCACTAAAAGCAATATACTGTTGCCGTCTTTCTGAATATAAAGGGAGCATTCATGATTAATATTGAAGTCGTCAAGGAAGCTCTAACTAAAGTAGGATTGGAGGTGTGTGTTACGCGCTGGATCCTGCTAAGAACCAAGACAAATCAATTTGATCTAGGAGGTGGCCACTTGATGAACTCCGTACCGAGGCGCGTATTAGACAGGAGTAGGGTGAAAATGATGGCGTACATATGCCGACGACTTGGTGAAAATAGTTTTAGTGATGCTTGCCTCAATTATGAATGGATCATAGAGACGCAATACTAAACGAATGCGTGTGAACTCACAGATTTGGACTGTCGCATGAATCTTACCAAAAAGGGGCTGATGTTATTTACCAACAAGAAAAAGCAACGTCAATTTTACTTGCTGCAAGGTTCCAAGTTCCACGGCTAAATGGATAAAGGTTGGCTCTTTGCTCCAGAGTAAACCATCTGGGTGTGATCCTGAGTTCTAAATTAAATTGCCTGCAAGAGAATATTGGTTAAGAAGTGGGCTCTTTGGCTGAGAATGGTTATCTGCGTGTACACAGCCGTGGTTCGTCCCATCCTAACGTATGGTTCTATTGGCGGCGCTGGGCAAGCTATCGGACCTATGCGGTCCTACCCGGCACTCCTACACCTTCTGCCGTGAACCTACACATTAAATACGCTGAGGTGCGCAGTGCCGTCAGACTGCGTGAGTCTAGATGTTATGCAGCGATTACCTCTAGAACTCTGTGCATTTACGCAAGCCGACCTTCATTGAGGAATTAAGATACGATACAATTGGAATTGTCGAAGTTACAGACAGGTTGAGAATTTCTCAGGCATTACTCATCTCTAGCTAGATCCAGACATGGGACGCTTTAAAGACTTCAGAGAAATCTATTATTTCAGGGTGGCCCCCTTTGTGAATGCTATGGGTGAGCCGGCTGGACTTTGCTCCTCTGGATCCACCCACAGTAGTCAAGGTCTTAGGAGTTTGCGGCAACAAAACGGCGAACTACAGTGCTAATTGCAGCTGGGAGCAGTTACTGGTGCCTATCTACCTACTTTATTAGAATATCAGGCAGAGATTGAACTGCAGATCCGCAGCGTGGGTAACGAATTCACTTTTTTTTGCGGCCTAGCGAAAAGTCATCTACACCACGGTGGCGTCCTCTGGTAAGATAGTTGGTTCTCACCGGAGAGTAAGGATGTCCAACGATAGCATGCGCTTGATTTCGTAATGGGCATGACACTACCTCCGACCGCTCCAGTTCGGAGTCCGCGAAAGATAGATTGGGTTACATACAAACTAGCTTCTTGGGAGGAACATTGAATCCATTGAATTTCGAAAACAGTTTAGATGATTTCAGCAAGTAAAAAGGAACGCCATAGTGATGTTATTCAGAAATGTAGAACAGCATCTGACTGGCAAGAAGGTACTACAGTTCCAGTTCTGCGGGAAAAGAAAGGTAGTCCAGCAGAATTCTCAAATTACCGTCCGATCCGGTTGCTGTCCCATACCATGGAGATTATTGAACGCATTCTTGACAACTGTATTCGCAAAATCATTAAAATAACTGTGAATCAAGCCGGGTTTTTCAAGAACTGCAGAAATATTGACATACTGCACTTACATATGGAGAAACTCCGTCAGAAGCATTGCCCTCTTTACATTGCTTTATGAATCTGGAGAAAGCGTTTGACCGTGTGCTACACGGACTCATCTGATCTAATGTTCTACGACAACACCCAGTGCCAGAAGGCGGGTGTATAAAACCATTTTATATCTCTGTCGGTGTTCATCAACGAAGCGCCCTCTTACTACTACCCCTTGTTCTTGTTATGGACACTGTCACACGGGACTTCCAATGTCCAGCGCCATATACACTGCCTTTTGCAGATGATGTTTTCTTAGTCTCTAATAACAAAAATGATCTCAAGCAACTTGTCCAAAAAAGAAAGGATTGCCTCATATATCACGCTCTCAGATTGAATCTGGATAAAATTGAATTTTTAATTACCGATCCACGTTAAGCGGATTGTCAATTGCGGTAACTTGCCCAGAACTGAGCGATTTAAATATCTCGGGTCAATGCTATCGGCAGTGTCGTCCGTCCTGTCCACTATGACTCTGAGAGTTGGTCGACTATAAAAGACAATGAATGGCGCCTTGCGGTAATGGAGACAAAGATGTTGCGTTGGACTACTGGCGTGACACGTTTTGATCACATCCGAAATGAGGATATCCGCGATCGATATTGGGTTGCATCGATTATGGAAAAATTGCGAGAGGGGCGTCTTCGATGGTATGGTTATGTAACTCGCATTAAGGGGAATTGCCAGAATTGGTCTGAACATCGAAGTCGCTAGTAAACGACCAAAAAGCCACCCGAAACAACGGTGACTCGATGGTGGATGGTGATTTAAAAGCCTCGCGACTGCTTCCAGATTAGGCCTTTGATAGAACAAAATAGTGCAACCGATTACGATGAGCCGATTCTGCTTCTGAATGAAAGAAGAAGAAAGAAAGTGAACCTCAGATGTGACAAAACAGAGGAACCGTTTCAATTGCAGGGTGAAGTCGATCATCCGATCAGACCGTTTTTTTGAGAGGGTAACTCTCCCTCTCTCTGCTTGAGGTGTAGGTACTTCTCAGATTATATCCGGGCACAACTCAAACCAACAACCCTCAACCCAAAGGCTGGTCTTTTACTTACTTGCTTACTTGCTGCTTCCGTGTAGTGAACATGTGTCATTCAAATATCGCAGCCATGTATTTAGGATCACAGGCTTAATAATCTTTATGAATGGGCAGATTGGAAAATGTGGTAATGAAACTGGCTCGATCTGAACAGGAAATGATGACCATATTCCAGGCGGATATATACGCACCCCGCGGCGGGGTCGTACATTTGAAATTTTTCAGATAGTCAGGTTAGGCTTCCAGCCATAGATAGCAGTCAGTTGGTGTGGAGTTTCCGCCAGTTATTGCTAAAACCAGGATTGAAACTGGTAATGAGGAGCGGATAGGCTGGCTCACCAAGTAGTTGGTATCCGGCTGCTCACGGTAAAGTCTGCTTTGAAGGGAGAAATTACAAGAGTTTGGCGAATTGAACTTACCGAAAGGCCATCTAATAGGCAAGGTACGATGCAAACGGTTTGGTCATAAGCGGAGCAAAATTAGTCTTTACACTTATCCGCGACGGTGACCGCTCGTCTAAATAATATTCCTCACTTTTCTCGGCTATGGAATTGGACTGGGTTCTCAGATCACTATTTAGCATATTGAACCGTTGTGTCTGTTGTTCCAAGGACAATGAATAACACCGCTGATGGAAATTTGGAAAAGTAGATGCTGCTCTGCGACGTGAGGCAGAACGAACACATTTAAAGACAGGATCAGCCACACATGCCAGCAATGGCTTGTTACGATAAACCACAACCTGAAAACCCACCGACTCTACGTACTAAAGTTTCCAAGCAAAACTGGGTGGAATGATTCCAGAAGAGTCACTGTAACAAGATAAAGGCTGTCGGGAAACAAGTCCTTAGTACTGGATAATGATTTTGTAGGCTTCCAAACGTCACCTATAGTAGACTTTTACAAAAGGCAAAAAATCAAGGGGATAAACACCCTTACTTTCCATATTTTTTCCTTTAGGCAATCAATCTTATTCGGCAGTTCTCCGGTTTACAGGTGAGCTCACTTTTTTTCAATTTATCACTTCATAATAAAATTTTCTCAAATTTTCATGACCCTCTCCACCACTAAGCAAATTTTCTGACGTAGGTAAGTACATTTTTCATAATCGTAGACTATCTTACGATCATATTTTTGTGCCCGTAACCGACTTTATGTACCCATCTAGCAGTAGGCGATGTCTTGGGAAATTTGGTTAAACCGTTTCCACCTACCTAATTGTTAAATTGAATCAAATCCACCTGCGCCTCTTTCTCTACAGTATAAAACCCAATTAAATTGATTTCCATATTATCACACTACGTTCACATTTCCGTAAATGCTAAAATATTCCAAGGGACTATCCAATGGGTCCTAAGGAAGCACTTCATGAATTTCAGAGCAAACTGAAAACATGAATAACGAAATATTCCCCCACCGAGTTGCCATGGTTTGTCTAAGGATTTTAGCTGGTTTATTTCAATTAACAGAGCATTTTCGGTTACCGGCTTATATCTGGAAAGTGATTAAAGATGCAATTAATAGAAAACATGAAACTGGTATGACAAAGGACCTTTAAGTGCTTGGTAGAGAGTGAATATGTGCCCGCCTTTCATTCGCCATTTACGTACTTCTAGTTGGTAATCAAACTGAGAGCATTTAGCGTTTCGGCAGACCCAATTTAATGAGTTATAATATTCAAAGCATTAGAGATTTTTGTGGGGCTGCGGAGCCTGTCAGAAAATAATTAGAATGGAAGCTCAGAATTAATATGAAGTTATTAGATTTATTAGATTTTCGACGGTTGGCGGCCATTTTAAACTGCAAAGGCCTCCTGTAGAAACTAACGACTCCTCCTTCTTTGATGGAGTAGTTAAATTAGGTAAGTGCCATGAAAGCTTTGTGCGAAATTTTCTCAGAGATGGATAGAATGAACTCCATGAATGAATGGTGACAGGGGGATTAATTGCAGTCAATTATTTCTGGTGGAAGGTATACTGGTAAAATTCACATAAAACGGACGATCTTGTCTTCCAAACACTTAATAACGTACACAGACTTAGTGGACAAAATACAGCTTGCCCTACCACATCGAAATTACATTTGCAAGGACATTTGTAATGATCCGGTGAAAGATGTCAGCTTGGTCAAATCGAAAATTGTAACCTGAGGTTTCTTCTAGACATTATTTCGGGCAACTCTACCTACTTTTCTGCACCTTCAAATTCATAAAAAATTGTAAGAATTCCTAGAAGGAAATTTTTTTTTAAGCTTTATGAGGGGAGGCTGTTTTGAAAGCAACAATTGGATGGATATTTCTGTACTCACTTTTGCAGTTTCTGAATATAATAAATTTAAAAGGAGCGTTTCAACAATTAGGTGGATGGTTTTGCCCCGAATCTTTTTGTACAGATTGTTTTGGGAGTATATACTAACGTCATGCCTTCTTTGAGCACGGCTTTCTGCAATGCTTTCACTGAAAAAACATCTGGGTTGTTATGAGGGCACCAGGACTGCTGTAGTGGATACTTTCCCGTTGTGATATAAAAATATCTCCTTTTTGAGGCATCAGAATCTTTTAAGCGGTTCAGCCACTGCAGTTTATCACGAAAGAGGGGACTTCCTCCTACACCTTTTTCCTCATGTGGACCTACTGTTAAGAGAACATCGATTTCCCTACCGACGAAACTACACTTTTGCCACTAGATTCAATCCTGGCAATGCATCTACTAACGTAGTGGCTTCCCTGCTAAAACTGCCATTTATCTTCCGATTAGGTATTTTACCGCAACGACTGTGATATTGAAGTACATGAAGAACGAAATTGGCTTACTTTCATCACTCTCTTGTGTTAAACTTACAAAAGACACCAACCCCAACCGAGCGACAGTTCCTTTAAA
Source organism: Hermetia illucens (assembly GCF_905115235.1). Taxonomy (NCBI): domain Eukaryota; kingdom Metazoa; phylum Arthropoda; class Insecta; order Diptera; family Stratiomyidae; genus Hermetia; species Hermetia illucens. Next base: position 77,050,804 of record NC_051854.1, on the reverse strand, counting down.
AAAAACTTATTCCACGAACTTTACTGAATCGTCAATCCTCCTTTCTGACCGGTGTGTTCAAGCTCAAGCCGGACAAGCGCACCAACTGGCAAGTAAATTTCAGGACAGTCCATTTGCCTCGCCGATAGATAGTAATTAATTCCGTTTTCCCAGTGCGGTTATTTTGTCCGAAAGTTAGGGTTTGAGGAACAATCTAGGGACCTTGAATTCATCGGCGCCAACTCAGCAGCATCATGCTAGCTGTATTTCTGAAATACAACTTAACGATAAAGTACTGATTACTGAGCTATCCTAAGAGAACTCCATTTTTCGGTGCAACCAGGACTGGGCTGCTTCACTTAAGTCCACTGGCGGTGAGATCCTAATTGCAATTAAACATTCACTTTATGCCGAACCCGCCTTCTCCTCCTGCCTGTGTCATTGTGTTTCCTTAAGTGCCTCCCCGTCCAACTCTGTCTCGTCCATTGTATTTTGGATATACTTTCCTTGTGGAAGGGCCGCCTGTCTGAAAATGATTGGATAGTTTGTCCAATCTCCTCACTGTAAGGTACCATTCCCTCCCTTTCTTTTTCTGCAGAGTTTTCAACCAGCACATCCCCCCCCCCCACCATCTCTTCTTTTCCAGCCTGGCCAAACCCACTCCTCTCCTTGTACATTTCCGTACGTCAGAAGAGATGCTCACTCTCAAGTATTTGAAGTCTGTGCAAAACCGCTAAGTTCACTTTCCGCAAAGCCAATTTTGATGTTGTCAACTTAACCCCAACTTCATGCAATTAGGACCGTGTATTAACTTAAGGTCAAACTCTTAGTAATTTTTACAATATCAATCCCGATATTCTCTCCTATTACTTTCCTACTTCTTCAAATTGTCTGGATTCTCATCCAAATTGATTCACCATGAAAACTATTTGTTCTAAGGATGCGCTGCCGAAAACATTTCTGGTTTCTAGAAATGCCACCGGACTTCTTCATTTCAAGCTTATACGCTTCAGCCTGAAGTTAATGATTAAACAAGTCGAGAAACTGGAAGCTGGACGTTTCAAGTATGAAAGGTTTTGTGAGTTTCTTTTATAAAAACATTTGAGTGAACATTTACCCCATTAGTATCTAACACGTAATACATGCATACACTATGTGAGAATATTCACTTTCGGGTGATACTGACTGAATTGGTGCAGAAGCGGCAAATTCGACCTACTATAACTTTGTTAGTAATAGTGGGATTTCCACCAAACTTGGCAGGATCATTCTTCATATTATAACCGACGTTACCTACTTCGTGAGCCTAGGATGAACCTAAAGTCTCTTAAGTCAATTACTAAAAATTATAGAGATATACTATTATTAACTTTCTATGAATAGATATCGATATGAAGGCTATTTCGGAGCCTAGGTACCATATAGTGGCAGCCTTTGATTTTTCGGTTAGGTAATTTCTGAAAGTGGGTCTGAGATAATCACTTTCGACACCTGCAGATCAGCTTGGGGAAGTACTAACCGCGGCCTTTCATTTGATACCCCCCATGACAATATTTGGTGAAAAAAATTATACCCCTCTTTTGCATGTATTCTTAAATTCGAGGTAAAATGATGTAAATCACTGTATGCGTAAGCGGTCGCAGCTCCCACCTTTGTACCAAATTTGGTGTCAAGTGACCAGATCTCCAATCAGTTGCGACCTCAGTTAGCAGATTAGAGTATACATATTGATGTGTAAATATGTGCTCATGCGCTTTCCTTTCCTGACTGTGTATGGGTTAGCGTTTGCTCATCTCTGGTGCGCTGACCAAAATGGCTATATGAAGGATACCCAGAACACAAAACCACTATGGAAGACGAGAGAAGGAGGAAACTTATGATGTAGGGGCTCGGAACCCCAATACCGGTGGCTTTTGAACGAGAGCAAGGGGGCTCCCGGCCGTCAATATCCCTCGACCGCAATGCCTCGGGAGTGGGGAACTGGACCACCTTGGCATATAATGCTACAAGTGATTTAGATCTGCAGGAGGCGGTGTTCAAGCGAACACTATCCGAGAACACTAGTAACAAAGTTGAATAAAGATGAGTTGAAAGCAGCAACAACACTCCCCGCACGTATAAAAGAGGAGCGAAAGCAGGAGGTACACCAGGACCAGGAAAAGGACCCATTCGGAAGAAGTTGGTCAACCCTGAGATCTCTGCCAATACCAAGGAAAGTCAATGAATCCCAAAGGTGAAAAACTGTTTATAAACAGTAATCTGGTTAGGATTTATGGTAACCAATGACTTAATCCGGAGGAGTTACCCTTCATATAGATTAGTGTAAAAATAGTTGAGTTATCCAAGTTTAACAAGGACGTTCAGCCATGAAAACTATGGTGAGAGCACACTCTAATGTGTTCTACACCAAATTACACCAGAAAAATTTGCACTGCCTTGGTAGAACAGTTCAAGTTGAAGGAACATATCGTCAAACATGTCAAAAAAAACTATGGCAATACTCAAATAGCCACATGGCGATTACCAGTAGACCAAGCGCAGAAGTTATTGGCGGCCGGGAAAGTTCGAATCGAATGGGTTGTCTGTCGTCTGAGAGAGCAGATACTTCAAGTGCCTCGCGTTTGACCATTGCACCAGCGGTAGTAATCGGTTCGACCGTACAGAAGTTGTGGGGAGGACCCCAATACTTATTGTGCGAAGGAAAGAGGGGATGGAATAACCGGAATATTGCCGGAAGTGCTAAATGTCCGGAATTTAGGAAGACGCTGACTTCAATAAAAAAATGAGGTTTATTCAAATAAACCTCAGCAGGATTTACTCGAACTGACCACCTACGAATCCCAGGTGGAAATTACCATCATTAGCGAACCCTATAGCAACCGACTAGTGGAGCGGAGATATGGGCATGCGGTCGACAAGCCATACAAAGTACTGGGAAGCAGACAGCCAGTGGGTTTGTGTGGGCGAACATAAACGTGGTATATGTGTGGAGCTGTTACGTTCCACCAAGTTTGACACTGTCCGAATTCGAGGAAATGCTCGACACAATGGGTCGTAATCCAAGGGTGATTGCTGGTGACTTCAATGCTTGGGCTCTTCAGTAGGGTAGCAGAGACGAAAATGCAAGGGGCCACAGTATATTAGACGAAAAAAGCGCCGTTATGTACGCCGCGTAGAGACAAAAGATGGCCAAGCTAAATACTAAATAAATATCTTATGGTGGTTCCACGGGGCATGAGGGTGTCGGGGTGGTTTTAGTGGGTAAGAGTCCCACACGCTAGCGTATCTTTTGGAAATTTCGACCTCCTCATAAAAAAATGTGTACTGAAGCTGACTCTCGCCTACAGGTCGGTAATATTATCACTGAAAGGCAAACGCTCTCCACCGATTACTTGCCCTAAATTATTACAAAACATAATGGACACTCTCTTCCTAGAGGATGTGAAGTGAACTAGTCTGCCGGAAGTCCATTAACCTTGACAAAATTCCTGTAGTGATAAAAGAGGGAAATTCTAGATACAGCAAGGAAATTCGCTGAAAATAAGACCCCCCTGAAAGTGGCAGCCAGGTATACTTGCCCGAGTTTTTACGGCATGCCTTAGAGACAGAGAATTCCCCAAGCAATAGAAGCTACAAAGGCTGATACTTATTTTGAAGACAGGTAAACCATTGGCGGACCTCTCCGCATGTCGATCGATATGTGTGGTCAATAAAATTTGGCAAACCATTTGAGCGAGTAATATACAACAGACTACTCGCTCTTGCGGAAAAGGAAGGAGGCCTATCTGCAAGCAATTTGAGTTTCGTAAGGGGAGATCAACCGTTGATGCAGTCAACATGGTGGCCGGCCTGGTTCGATAAATGCTGCACAGTGCTGACACTCGATGTAAAAAATGCATTCAAATCACGAAAATCGTAGAGGCTCTAACCAAGCTGCAAGCTCTGAAGTACATTGTACGTATCGTTATTGAATTTATTCTTGGTAGAAGAGTTTACTTTGACTCGCAGGATGGACTGAAATTATTCCCGATGAAGGGCGTTGTACCATAAGGTCCTGTCTTAGGTCTCTTACTGTGGTTAATTATGCACGATGGAGTGTTGACGCCAGGACTTCCTAACAGGGCGACAACCATTGGCTTTGTGGAGAATACCGGGGTAACTGTGGTTGCAATACGCTTAGACGAGATCAGTTCCCGGTTGAAAAAGCCCGTCCTATCACTTGCTGAATATAAAACAGAACTAGTGCTAATTACCGAAAGAAGAAAGGACACAACCGTGAAAATGAAAGCTGGGAAACAAAGAATTCGCTCCCTAACATCGCTTAAATACTGGGGAGTAATGATTGATAAAAGGCTCAACGATCAAACATGTAGAGTGCTCTGCAACTAAAGCGTCTTCCATCGTTGTAACGATCTTGAGGATACTACCAAATATTGGTAGACCAAGACAAAGTCGACTTCGTTTTATTTCAAGGGTAATTAGTTCCATGCCACTCTACGCAGCCCCAGTTTCGGCAACGAGTGAAGGTCGGTGTCTCTGCGACCAAATGTACGCAATCGTAGAGTCTAGCGTACCTCGGTAACTAGCGCGGCGGGAATCCATCACAGAATGACAAAAGAGATGGAACGCCGTTGAACCGACCGTATCATTCCGCACATTCGAAGAAGAATTGAACGAAGCCACGGGGAACTAAGCTACGAGCCAACGCTATTAAGTGGACATGGAGGTTATCAGGCTTATCTGCACCAATTTAGTCACTACGAGTCACCATGATGACCAAGATTTGGCAACGTGGGCGAGAGTACGGAACATGTTGTATTTAATTGCCCTAGGTTTACCGCGCACAAAACTAAGCTGGATCACAAGCCGGCGCTTAACAGCGGAAAATATAGTGGAGTTCATGTTGGAGTCAACGGCGGCCCAATCTTTCTTTACTTCAATCAGTTTTCCGGTCATCATTGTTAACTTCCCCCAATATTCCAGCGACCTACTTTGTTCCTATATTTCTTCTGTGTCTGTTTGCTCGATCAATGCATCCTTAATACCTCTTTTAGTTTTAAGTTGCTCCGAATGGCTTGCCGCTCCGCTCCATTTCTTTCCCTTGGTTGAACTCCTCACTGGTAATTTTGACAATAATGTACCTGTTGCCGGCGGGCTCCCTAATGATTTCCTTGTGAACTGCAAACAATACTTACCGTCCCCTGCAATACACTCCCCCTTGTGTAAAATCTTGAACAAAAGTCTCGAAGCATGGTGCTTTCCTCATTTTTGGTGAGCGGCCCTCAGTATTCTTATCCTCAAACGTGGAGATCCTACACTAGCTGTGAACTACCATTCCGCCTATCTCTTTCCTCATCCTGCAAATTCCTCGAGAGCGATCACCTTACAATGAATGAGCAGTATGGTTTTCTGAAATATCGATCCTCTGCTCTAACCGTTCTAAACGTTACCTTCGTTGCTAAATGTCTTAATTCACCGCAAGAGTTGCTTGCATGTTACACCAAGTGGTTCATCAACTTGTGCTCAAGGTATGGGACAGCGAATCAATGCCTGACGATTGGCAAAGAGGCATTATCTGTCTCATACATAAAAAGGGAGATATCACACAGTGCAGAAATTATAGAGGTATCACGTTGCTGAGTACCATCTATAAGATATTCTCTGCTATCTTGCTAGGCCGGATAGCTCCATACGCCCAGAACATCATTGGTCCATACCAAAGAGGCTTCACTCCAACAAAATCAGCAACAGATCAAATTTTCTCTCTGCGGCAAGCGATGGAAAAACTGTTGGAATATTGACATCAGTTGCGCCATCTATTCATCGACTTTAAAGCCGCCTATGATAGCATAGCCAGGGTAAAACTGTACACGGCCATGACAGAATTCGGTATCCCGACGAAATTAATAAGACTGACTAGGCTGACCCTGACCAATGTGCGAGGCCAGATAAAAGCAGCAGGATCACTCTCAAGACCATTCGACATCAACAACCCTATCATGCGTCCTCTTTAACCTGGCCCTCGAGAAAGTGACCCATGATGCTGAGGTAAATGCAAGAGGTACGATCCTTTTTGAGTCCACCCAACTACTGGCCTATGCTGACGATATCGACATCATGGGAAGAACTACCCGAGACGTACAAACTGCCTTCATCCAAATCGAGCAGGCGGCGATAGGCGCGAGATCTTGGGCTGCACACCAATGAAGGCAAAACAAAATATACGGTGGCAACGTCAGCATCAAAAACCAACCAACCAACAACATCAAACTGCAATGATCAGACAGGAAGAATAAAGATAGAAGAATTCAACTTTGAGACCGTTGATAATTTCTCCTATCTAGGGTCGAAAATCACAACCGATAACAGCTACGATGATGAAATACGCGCACGGTTGTTGTCAGCCAACAGAGCCTATTTCAGTTTACAAAAACTGTTCCGCTCAAAACGTCTCATCATAGGGTCAAAGCTCTTGGTGTACAAGGCAATGATCTTCCCAGTCCTCATGTATTCCTCGGAAACTTGGGTTGTTAGCAAGAAAAATTGCGAACTCTTGGCCGCGTTCGGGAGAAGAATCCTCCGAAGAATTTTTGGCCCCCTATATGAGGATGGACGATTCCGTAGCCTACACAATGACGAAATCTATAAGCGATATAATGACCGTCCGGTTGTGGATAAAATCCGGCTCAATAGGTTACGGTGGGCGGGTCACTTAATCCGTATGGATGAGGATGATCCAGCCCGGAAAGTCTATAAGGGCAATATCTATGGTAGAAAAAGAAGACGAGGCAGACCCTGCCTAAGATGGAGCGGTGGCGCAGGTCAGGATGCCAGACAACTTTTAAAGATATCGAATTGGTGGACCTCGGCGCAAAACCGGGATGTCTGGAGTTCCTTATTAAGGCAGGCCTAGACTGGATACCGGTTGTTGTTCCGTTGATGATGATGAAGAGTTGCATGCTATTTATTTCGCATTGTTCGCGTTGTTCCGTTCAGAAGTGAGATCGGATTATCGTAATAGGTTACTCCATCTTGTTCTGTCTGATCTGGTCATCCAGCGTATCAAGCCAGCCTCGTTTCGACCGGTTTTTTTGGTGGTTTCCCATCAAATTCGACGATAAAATCACGTAACCATAACCATCGAACACGCATCTCTTCCGCTTTTTCCACAATCGTAGAATCGTGGTTAGCGCCCGGCCACGAAACGTGGTTTGGCGAACTAAACTGAACGCCTGGAGGGACCTATTACTAAAAGCTCGCAAAACTAGGTAGGTAGGCAGTTCAAAGAGGGGAAAGGATGGCTGGATGAATTGAACTTCGTATGAAGCGCGGGGATAGCGTGAGGCGAAAAGCTGGTGGTGTGATTGCCACGGCTGTGCTCCGTGAATGCGAGCAGCAAGGAAGAAGTGTCAACGAAGAAAAAATTGATGTAGTGCTAGCAAAAGTTCTCAGGGTGGAAAATTGCCAAAAGGAGATGGTTAACATACTGAACATGGAATTCGTCGGGCGGCAGAATAATGTTCACCTGCAAAGAGACTATGAGCGAGTTAGCTTCGACAGGACAGTTATAAACTCTTACGGTGATTTCATTCCGGCAGGTACCTATTGCTACCAAGGGGATGGAAGGGACCACTCAATTAAGTCTAAAATGGAGATTTGTAGAGAGCGTAAAGAGGAGCGGAGAACGAAGGGAGTGGTGCCAAACTTCCAACACTAAAGAAGAGCCGAGAGTTCAAGGAACGAGAAACGGAGGAAGTGCAACATTTGGAGTTCAAATCGGGTTTGACATGTTGAAAGCAAATGTTTGGACAACTGGGAAACCACGGAAGCAGTCAAAATGGTGTAATCCCCGTGCTAATGCAATTGCGATCGAAAGCTGCGGTGATCTTTCTTACGATGAGGTTTCTGGAAGGTCAAAGGAGGTCCGACGTTAAGCGGTCTTAGAGAGAACTTCACACGTATCAGAAGAACGCAGAAGAGGGAATTGCTCCTGGAGCTTCGGAAGATGCATGACAAAAGGATGCTCAACTACCAGCATTTGGTTGGTAGATTCGTAGGTGAGAAGGTTACGGTGTGGCCACCGACCCACGAGATAACTGTGGAGTCCAGGGACCTTGACGAGATCAACACGAAGGAAGACATGTGGAGAGAACTGGTGTGGCAATTTCGAGTTTCAGACGGGGTCAACTCAATAAAGAACGTGCGGAAAGTGGACGGCAATCATCACTTTGCTAGAAAGCTGTTTGTTGGAAGCTGGCAAAGTCAAGTTCAGATGGGTTATCTGTAGAATTCGGTAGAAAATATCTACTGCTACGTGTTTTAAATACCTGGAGTGGCGTCATATAGCCAGATCTTGCACAAGTAACCACGATAGGTCTCACCGATGCAGGCGGTGTGGCGAGAAAGGACACCCGGCATGAAATTGTGAAAAAGACCCTGAATGCATGTTGTGTAAAGTTGCAGGTTTTGATCATCACTGTCGAGGAGGGCACCAAAAGTAAAGAGTAAATGAGGCTTACTCAGATGAATCCCAACCATTGTAAGGCCACAAATGATCTTCTGAGCCAATCAATCTAAGAGTTCGATGTAGATATGGCGATTATTAGTGAACCATACAGAGGAAAGGTACCGCGGTATAGGCCCATTCGAAGGAACAATGCCGCTAAAATCAACGGGGTTCGTGGCTATAGTTGCTACGCTCGGCCAAGTGCCACAAGCGTAGAATATGAGCGAATGTTACATGAACTGGCGTAAGACGCAAGTGTACGATCCCCCATTGTTATTGCGGGAGACTTCAAGGCATGACCTACCGATTGGGGAGGCAAGGTTTCTAGCAACAGGGGGTCGATATTGCTGGAAGCTTTTTCTACGTTGGACATTGTTCTTGCTAATATCGCAAGTACCTATAAGCAGTAATAATAATCATTGGCGCAACAGAGAGAGAGCAATTCATTAAGACCTTAACGGTCCACTATATGATTACAGTACCCTATAGGAGGCAATGTGGTTCCTATATTTCTTCGCGCGCTCGCTCGAGATTATTGCCCTGATTTCATAGCTGAGTCGAGTGGTATCCGACATTCAGTTATGATACAAATCCCTATATCACCAACGAGATTTGAGTCACGACTTTCCACTATGAAGTTCCTATACCTTCCGTAAAGGGAGGATAGGTTCAGTGATAGATATTATTTTCGTAAGCAGTTCATTAATAAGAGATACGCAATACCAGTTTAAATGCAAAAAGGTTAACCACTTCTGTTCAAAACTCATAAGGATATTTGTCGTTATTGGCCTTGCCTGTCAACTTAGAAAATGTTTTCCATCCTACTTACGTTCTTTGCCATCATCCTTATTATAACCCCGCAAGATTTGTGATTTCCTCACCACCCAATATTTTTCGAATCATTGCTAATACGACAAGTCATCTCGATTTATTGCAGCTCCCCTAGAGAGACAAATTCGATGAAGTCACAGGTAAATGCCTACCGAGACTATATTTCGTTTACTTCCTTGACAAACATCTTACTGTCCCAATCGATTTACCAAAGGTATTTTCACCAGTCAGCTCCTTGTTTCGCTTACCGCCATAAAAAGCTTAATATTATTTTGGTAGAGAAATGAGCGATTCCAGTTCAAAGGAGCGACGATTTCCAAAACATACTGTTTGAGGATTGCCTCCCGACTTTTTCGTCCCTTGTGGTTTTCGTGGAAGAGCTACTCGTATTTCGTACTGTTTGTAGGCTTTTGCTATCAAGGTTGAATATCCCGAGATTTGAAAGGATATAGAAGAAAATAGGACAAAATATGTATATTTTGATTTGTTGATTCAGAATGTATGCGATTCCCTTTTCTGATAGCAGTTGACAGGTTACCTACCCTCTAATTTTTTATTCGACGAAGAAAGTTTCAAATAAATGTATTCAGTACCGGAGGAGGTATTTCATATGACGATTCCTCGTGCCCTATGCAAGGCGTCTACTTTAGCCCAATTTTACTTTCTGGATCCTTTTAAAAAAAGGGACTTGGAGAAGTTAAATCCCATGAACTACAATTATGCCCGTCGACCATGACACCAGCCATCATGAAAAGAAAATTCCGCCATAAAGTATCCCTTATCACCGTATCTGAAAAAATATCTTTCTGGTCGTTGTCCTTTGAGTTCAAACTCCTACTCTTTGAACTAGTTAAAGTTTGATATACTTGCATAATACGCATAATATAGAAGTAATAATCCGAGTGAGCGATGCCTGCAAGATTGACAACTTTCTGCTTCACTTTTAGTGAGATATTCTCCTGTAAAGGATGTTGATCCCAAAGTTCAATGTGAAGCAATTAATTCAGTATGTGTTTGTTTCGTATTCACTCCATTGTGTACAGGAGTGCAGGACAGGACATCGACACAGTCTCTTCCTTTTCAGTTTTACTTTCTCCCAAATTTTATTTTCTAGGAGTCTGCTCTTCAAATCAGTACTCTCCAACAAGATCAATAATCGGAGCCTGAAGCATATTTAACATACGTCGTTTTAGCAACCAGCTCCAAATTATTCATCCTGAAAAAGGGTAAAGTTCCTTATAATATGGAGACATAGTCTTCCGGCTAACAGGGATGCATATGATTATTGGCTAACTGAAAATTGTATTGTATATCTTTTCTATTCTAACGTTTCCAGAGTTAATTATATGATATTATTATTATGAATATGATTAAGGAGCTGTTAAATATGGCGCTAGATTATTAGGCACGTTTTCAATATGACTTTTTTAGAATTCAAGAGAGTCCTAAGTCCGCCATCCACTTGATGGCGGACTTAGGCGGACCAGTTGGGAAGCCACTTACTTCAAAACGCTATTATAGCTTGAGTTTGATTTCGTTGATTACCTTTTCGAAATACTGGAAGACAAAACCCTTCCCGTCACCATCAGTTTGGATATCGGTCATTCAAATTGGCAAAATCGCCTCTGAATAAAATCTGAGAGTAGAGAGGAGCAGCGGAAGGGCGTTCCTTTGGGCGAGATTGGCGAAGAGGAAAGGACATACTTCAAACTTCTTTAAGTCGCGGTAGAAAAGTTTAATCCATGGAACGACGTTTGCTTGCACTACGTGCTTAGTACTTGACAAATCCTTTTTAAGGTTTTGTATAAAAGAAAACCTTATTAAAATCGGTTTACTGTCTGTTTGTCTGCCTTTTTCTTTTATCGTTGGAAGGTAGAAAGGTTCAAGACCTACTGCTGGCTCCTGTCATGCAGTTACGTCCAACTCCTACTCACTAGAACCACCACCTTCTCCTCACCCCCCCCCCCCATATTTTCAGGTGTTAAGCGCCTGTCTACCATCGCCTTCAGCCTAGTGCACTGTAAACCACGTTACCACATCTTGGGCAGCATGGTGACTCCTCGTGTCCAAATCGATGTAGATACGCCCGATAACCTCCACGCTCAATTAAAAAACTGCGTTAGTTGGTAGCTTAGTTCCCCGTCACTCCTTTCAATTCATCTTCGAATGTGTGAAATGATACGGTATGTCCAGCGTGCGCCTCATTCCATCTCTTTTGTCATTCTGCGGTGGATTCCCGTAGTTGCCGTCGAAATACATTAGACTCCCCGTTTGCAAACGTAAAACCTAAGACAGACCCTTGTGGTACCTTGCACGTCATCGGGAATAATTTCAATCCATCGTCCGAGTCGCAGTATAATCTTCTTCCTAGAAGAAATGCAACAATGATGCGTACAATGTACCTCGGAGCGTGTAGTTTGGTTAGAGAGCAGCATCTGTCATTTTCAATTGCAGCGCGAGCCAGGCCAGTTACCATGTTGATTGCGTCGACGGTTGATCAACCCTTACGAAACTCAAATTGCTTGCAGATAGGCCTCCTTTCTTTTCCGCAACAACGTACAGCCAGTTGTATAATTCTCGTTCAAATAGTTTACCAATAGTATTGACCAAACATATCGGTCGATATGAAGACGGGTCACCCAATGGTTTACCTGTCTTCGGAATAAGTATCAGCTTTTGTAACTTCTATTGCTTGGGGAATCCTCCTTCTCTAACGCATGCAGTAAAAACTCAGGCAAAAATGCCTGGTGCCATCCTGGTTGCCACTTTCACGGCAATTTGAGACTTCATCTGGCCCTGGGGTCTTATTTTCAGCAAATTTCCTTATTTCCTTGGAATTTCCTCTTTCACCATTACAGGAATTTCGTCGGGGTTTACATGGGCTTTAGGCACATTTGCTTAGTTCACATTCTCTGGGAACAGAGTGTCCACAATGTTTTGTAGTAATTTAAATCAGGTAATCAATGGGGAGCGTTTGCCTTTCAGTGATGACATTACCGACCTGTAGGCGCTACCCCATGGACTAGAGTCAGCTTCAATGTTCGTACTTTCTCTTGAGTTTTTATTCTCGCGTTTTTATATTGCATGTGTAGCTCAGCGAATTAAGATTGATTTCTTCTGCGCTGAGAGCATCTCCTAGCTCTGAGGCAAGTTTTCAGACATTCCTGTTTGTCACACGCGTTTCTCTCGGAGACGGTTGTAGCGATTCACACCAAATTTGGTGAAGGTGGGAATTGTGAACGCTCCCGCATACAGTGAGTAAAATAATTCTACATCGAATTTAGGGAGAGGGTCACCATACATGCGAAGGTTAGTGCTTTTCGAAGCTGGTTTTAGTTTTGACATTTGTTGGAAAGGTGGGAAGTGCGGGGGTTCGAAAGTGATCATTTCTTTAACAGACCCATTTTCAGAAACTAGCCAACCGAAAAATCTGGCCAAAATCAGCAGGCTGCCACTATATAGTGCCTAGACTCCGAAATACTCTCCATCCTGATATCTGTTCAAATAAAGTGAATAATAGTATATTACTATAATTTTTAGTAATTGGCTATAGAACCCCCCTTAAATTCATACCAGCATCAGGAAACAGAAATCTAGGCTAGAATATAGAGCATGATCCTACCAAGTTTGGTGGAAATCGCGCTATTAGTAACAAAGTTATAATAGACAAAATTTGTCGCTTCTTTGTAGATTCAAGACTGAATGTATTCGCACATAACATATGCATATATTAAGTGCAAAAGCACACTCAAATGATATATTATTATAAAAGAAATATACAAAACCTTTCATGCCTAAAACGGCCAGCTTCTGGTTTCTCGACTTGTTTTTACATAATATGAAGGCGACATACAGAGTATAACTAGTAGAGTAAGTAGGAATGTAAGGGAGAACTGAGTCCGCTATCCACGCGGCGCCATCACGACGATGGCGGACTCAGGACTCCCTTACATTCCTTACAGAGGGCAATCGACACCTTGTAACCATTTCGGTCACGTTACTTCCAGGGCGGAGGTGAGGCAGTGTCTGATAAGTTGAGTATCTGGCACTATTTTTTCTTCTCATATAATGTGATAAATTTTTCTAATCTGATTTCCCCTTAATATTTGTATTATCTCTTTGTGTAACCAGTGGCCACGATGTCCCGCCTCAAATGGTTCGACAAAAAATGCTCTCGGACACACGATCCACTTTGGAGCTAAAGGTGCATTGCTTAGTAATCGATGCAACCGTAACCCCGTAAATTGAAGCTAGCCGTTGCTCTGCATCGTAACACGCTTGCGCTTCTAGAGTTGGCAAGTCCAAAAAAAATTCTGCGCAAACTTCACAGGAGACACGTTCTCTGGTAAATGTAATTTCATCGTCTCCGTCTATATGTGTTGACTTCCGATACCTTCCTTTTATTCGGAAAGCATCCATTCCTAGTCAGCTTTCTACCGTTGAATTCATAGCTTTCTTTGCTATATTCCTCTCATCATTTCGACCTATTGCAGTTAACGCTTCATAATCATCACCGATGGTGTGACAACCCGAGTTTGATTTGGGCTTCTTTTAAAAGAGAGCAGCAAACATTTTAATTTTGCCTCGGGCATGCCTTTTTTCCACTAGGGTGGCCTTGAAGAGGATAGTGCTCCTGACATTTACCTCTTCACGGTGAATCACTTTTTCTAGGGTCATGCTGAAAAGCATGTATGATAGAGCACCCTGTTGTTTTGAGCCGTAATTAATGGCATCATTTAACCTCCCTCTTTCAAACACGAATCTTGATTAAATATAACAAGCTCCGAAGCCCCAGGCATAACGGTGTATTCGAGACAATGGAGGAGACTTGTCCAATCCAAAGCTATGTAACTACTTGCTATATTAACCGTGTCCCGCAAACTTCGTGTGTATTCCTCAATACATAGGATCATAGCATAGGTCTAGCGACTTTTTCGGGAATTATCCCAGTATTACCGCGATCTCCTGAACAGCTCCTTCCTAGTGGCTTTTCGGAAGTCCGCAGTCCATCGGGCGGATTTATCCACCTTTTTTGGTAGAGACGGTGTGCGGCATTCGCTAGAAGAGTCAAAGGAATCATTCCCACGATGACACACTACTTCACCCGATACTAGCGCTGCTCAACCTTCTTCGGTTCACTGCGATGTGTCCAGGTCCAGTGCTCTCGCCTACTACCAATAAGCAGCTAGCAAATATATTTTTTGTCCTCCAATATTAACCATCATCTTCGTCAGAGATAAGCTAGCCTGAGCTCCGTTCCTTTGCCCCCAGGTATCTAAAGATCAATTTCAAATGACGTCGATATTACCGATGTGAATTTTGGCAGTATTGTTTTTCTTGTGATTGGTAATCCTCCATCTTTTCCGCCGCTAGGTCCAGTTAAGCATTGAATGGATGGTTTCATTTCCAAAAAATTCCGTGTCTTCGGAATGCGGCGTGGCTACTACCACCGCCAAATTGCCGGCGAAAGCAAGAGCGCGAAGGCCAATCAAACCCTCATATATTATGTTCCACAGCAGGGGCTTCAATACGGAACCTTGAGGATTACCTGGTATTACAAAATGTTCTTACCGCTCGTCGCCTGTCTCGTATGTAAGAGCCCCGACAGGTAGCTAAGCCAAGTAATCAGGGACACCCAATTTAGCCTAAGTGCCCTTCATACAACCCCAGTTGTTCGAATTAAATGCCTTCCTCATATATGGCGTCCCCACTGCGCAGCACGTACCAAGGGTTGACGCCTACCAAGCCAGTTGCACAAGCATGCCTATTGCATCGACCGTAGAACGAGCTTGCTGAAACTAATACTGCTGCTTCACTCTCCAAAATCTCCTACATAGTGTCTAAAGATAGGTCGATATCAACAGGATGCACCACGTGGTTTGCAGGGCTCCGTAACTAGAACCAATTTCTTCTAATGAGCGAGAAACACTCTTGCCAGCATACACCATCAAATGTGTTTATCAAGCTTGTGCGCTTAATTTTTGGCAGCCAACTTTACGTCTTCTGATAGGAATCTCGTCCAATACCGGAGGTTTGTTATTCCCAATTCGTTCAGGGATCTCTTGTCACCCCGTGGGTCGAGAGACGTCCTGTTAAACCGTTGGCTAAGGTCCCCTCTTTTCCACCTATAGGAAAAGAATTGCAATTACTTTGAACAACAGTGGCGGGCACGTCACTTGGTGTGATTTTTCACTTTTATATTCCTTTCCAGGAAATAATGATTATTTCCTGTATTTTTTTTCTTCTTTTCCTTTTCTGCTTTTAGAACTTTCTGAATTCATGCATTAGAACTCACTCTTCCACGATGGCCGACGAGTGAGTCTCCCAAAGAGCACTTGGAGTGGAACCATAGAGGAGGAGTGGGGGCATCTCGGGAAACGCATTTCAGCTAACCGGAAGCGGAGGAACGTAAGTGTTGTTGACCCTCTATGCATCACAAAGGGATGAATGGCAAACATATTTATATATATTAATTTATCGAAATGTCTAACACGCCAATATTCCGGTTGTTAATAAATTTATTAATTATTCGCAATCCATTGTCATTCACTGTTTTATGCAAGTTGTAGAAACCCATGTATCGCCTAGATTCGAAACAAAATAAATGATCACTTTCAATCCTACGAGCTCCCCGCCTTTTCAACAAATGCCAAAACTAACACCAGCAAGTACTAACCGAGACCGTTCATTTGATACCCCACATAACTATATTTGGTGAAAAAAATGTACACCCCCCTCGGTTGACTTCCCCTTAAATTCTATGTAACGGGACGTAATTTACTGTATGCGTGAACGTTCACAGTTGCCACCTTACCACCAAATTTGGGGTCAATCACTGCTATAGCATCCGAGAAAAATGCGTGTGGCGGTCAGACAGACAGACGGACAGACAGACAGTAAACCGATTTTAATGAGGTTTTGTTTTACACAAAACCTTAAAAAGCCAAAAACCGAAAACTAAAACGTCCTCATGGACCCCGCCGTTCATATAAGTTCACTTTATATGATGGTGACGTCATACACGTCTTAGGTTAGAATAAATTTACCTGAAATGTCAAATTTTGTACTTCTATAACTTTGTTAATAATAGTTGGATTCCCTTCAAACTTTCCAGAATTATGTGTTATATGATCCCTTATGCTACTGCCAATTTTGTATTTATGGGATGAAATTAAGGGGTTTTTTCGGTGAATTTCTAAACATGGTAATATACTATTATTATTAACTTTATTGGTGCAGGTGTCGGGATAGGCCAAGATTTAGATGCATCATTGTGATTTTTTTGAGATTTTTCGGTTGTATAGCTTCTGAGACCGAGACCTGTTTCACTTTTTGGGAAACACCTTTTGAGCCCTATCTCCCCTGTTTTATCCAATATCAGCAAGAAGATCATGTTTCGCAAATTATTATACTATTTGAGGCCTTTCATTTGATACCCCACATGGCAATATTCTGTGAAAAAAGGTTACTCCCCACTTTTGAATTTATGGGGTGCCCTCCATCAAACTTAACATAAAATGGCGCCGCTGCATATAAAGGGACACACATGTTCTCGCTAAATCTCATGACAATCGGTTCAGCCGTTTCTGAGTAAATCAAGTGTGACAGACTGACAGGCAGGCAGACAAACAGACAGACATTGGATCGATTTTAATAAGGTTTAGTAGAGGAGCTTGAATGATGATGGGCTATAGCAAGTTCCTTCGTCTCAGCAGTGGGGCTGCTGATATTTAACGTGCAGACGTGTGTTCGTGTAACTTGGCCGCACTGATCCGAATCAGTATTTTATGTTCCTCATATAGCTTAATATCTTCTCTATACATCACTGTGCGTATGTATGTGTATAGTACCTCGCTTTATGAATATTATGAAATGCAATCCATTCAGTAAGTCCACTTTAATTATTTCATTCACTTGGGAAGAAGTTCTGTGATTGCTTTATCAGGCGCTGTAGAACTTCTTTGATGTAAGCCAACAGCAGCTCAGAATAATAAACAGGAGGAGTGTCTCGGAAAAAGATGGAACAAACAAATTAATTTAGTAAAATATTCACCGAAATAAATCGTCAAAACTTATTGCTGCGACCCTTCCTAAAACAATTATAACGCAATTCTTGCTCCCTTCCAATGGAACAAAGCTGGTTTTCCCCATTTTTCTTGTTCCGCATCAGAACACTTCCTCTAAGGGGCGGGGGCGTCTACAACTGGTTGATATGGAGTTTTCCGTGGCTATTATAGTATGAAGACGGCCGCCAAGATTTCCCATTCTTCCTCGACAGGAAAGCACTGTGAAATTCATATTTACTCGAATCCCTTAATAGCTCTGGAGACTCATCTAAGTTTAGTGTCAGCAATTTCATCGACCGGGAAACTTTGTCGTAGCTGAAGTCGTGAAAGGATCACAAAAGCGAACTTACTTAAAAAGACTTTTCCGGGCTGATGGAAATGCTTTTTAATGTTGGAATTTTCAAAACTTGCAAGACGAGATGAAAATTTGAGTTAGTTGGAAATTTGTCGGTCAAAGAACCAAAGTCAACATTCGCAATGCGGAAAATAATTATATGCGCAATGATGAATAGGATAAGCGGAAAATTGAAGTTGTTTCTGTTTTCATTTTATAATAAAAGTTGGATATTTAAAAGAAATTTCCTGGAAAGGTTTGTGCTTGAGTGTAATTTTCTACAGTAGTCCAAAAGACTTAATGTATCGTATGGACCACAATCTTCAGTTTTGTTTTCCATAAATATATTTTTGGAGGTGTTGAGTGACAGGGGTGGACACTTTCTTGATTATCTGCTCGTAAAACAGCTCTCGAAAAATTTAAGAGGAAAACAGTCGCAGTTTGACGTCAATGTTAAGCTTTTTGCCTTTCTAGATGCCAGACATAGTGCAAAAGGCAAATCCAGAGTGACATTAATCCCTCAATCCATCAGTAAAAACAAAACCAAGGCACGTTTAAAATTCGGTCCATTATTGCAAAGCTACAACTTATAAAATGAAAATAGAATTAGTTTAATTTTACTAAAATTTCTCTTTCCAGCTGCGAGAGAACTCTAGGTCCAAGGGGGTCCACATGGACGGAAATGCGAAAATGTTCCGCTCCATGAAACCGAACGATAAATTGAACTTGGTCGATGCTGCTAACGAACTCTTGGAGGAGGAGGAGATTGGCGGTCTGACAGGGACCAAACAACAGCACTCGAAGTGCTGCCCCCAAGTCAGCTCGTGCTCTCATCTCAAACGTGGAATCGCAGGGAGACAAGCCAAACAAGGCCAAAAACCAGCGTCTATAGGCTCTCGTGCTTAAGCCATACGATAACGTTGGGAATGAGCCTGAGAGTACTGTGATCCTGTGTAGACTCGTTTCACCTGCGTTGTCAAAAATCATACGACTTTGACCTTACTGCAATGGTTCATTTTGTATGCCTCCCACCCCTATTAGGTTATATTTCGACTGATATCATCGGGGATGAAAAATGAAATGATTCAGTTGTGAAAGTCCTGTAAACCCTCAGAACTATAAGCCGGTAAATCGAATTCACCTTTTTTTCTTTTCTGAGAGATTGCAAGCGTCTTCTCTCACACAGGTGATGAATGAAACAGAATGGATGGTAGCTCTCCAGCAAGGGGTAATCTCCGGCAGTGTTTCGGCATACTAGCATTCGGTCTTATTGTCGCAGTGCCGCGGTGGCACTAGCAGCTTTTCGGCAAGCAGTCGTTCTCTAAAATTCAATTTGGCATCAATCACCACCCTCAGGTTTACGATTGCCGGCTAGAAGGCCACCATCCTCCACGTTCACAGTGTTCTTCTTCTTTTTACTGGAGTAGAATCCCGATATTTCGTATCGTCAGGGGCTTACCAATCATCGAGAATACAAAATAATGAAAACTAACTCCGCTAGAGATTCTATCCTAACATGGGATCTTGCCGGCGCCGATGGTGGCGCATATTTCTGGCAGTTTCTCTTCGATTGTTGGAGATTTTACACACTCGTTGACCTAAACCTTCCGCTGTTTTGGTGGTGAGGAAACAGAATGACAACAATCTCTCTCAGTAGGCAAGGGCAGATGACCTAGGGAGGTTTCGCAACCTTTTCGTTATCACCCTAGATAGTAGATAGTAGTAGATCCTACCTCAAGGGTTGTCGACATGGTCGCACAACTGCTTGAAGCAGTTCACTTTGCTCCTCTGAATTGTTACCTTTAAGCGTAACCCCATTTATCTGTGTGCTCTCTCTATATCATCGCTAGCTGAGTTTGCCGCCAAGCATCTGGTAACGTCTCCTTACTCGGAAACATGCTGCGCACAAAGTTGCTTCACCATTCGTTTGGTTGCTACTAGAGAGCAGCCGCCATATGGGCATAGTATCATCGCATTCTTGGGTGATTTTGGTGAGTATTTTTCTAGCCGTACCATTCAGGCATATAGCGGTCTTGAACGGCGTAGAAAACCAGGCAACCTGCCAGAGCTCTTCCTCAAGAGCCCACGAGGTAAAATCCCCTACATGCCGATTCTTTTCACTTTTGGTTTAAGGAAGCTATACCCCGGATGCTTCATTTCTCAGGGAGATTTGTTCCCCGCAATCATATTGCGCTGGTTCGCCCTTGGGTATTTGACCCGGGTGCCACAACCCTGATTTATATATCTTTCTCGGGGATGGTTTGCTCAAATAGGCCCGGCCCCGCCTGGAAGTGATTGAGCTTGATTTATATTGAGAGTGCTCCTGTTTTCGGGGCACCTGCTGCTGCCTGCAATGTGCCCATGGTCCACACCCTCTTCCTTTCACGCAGTTTGTTCAGTTCCATAATTTTTGCTCATATGGCCTTTCATTCCGCGCCTCTTGCATTGCTTCGACTTGCCATTCCTACCGGTGCATGGTTTCGCAATATTACTGAAGCCTAGCCATCTAGGATACCGCCTCAGTGCATCTAGTCTCTAAGTGAACCGGACTCCTGCAAATGCATCCGCAGTTTTCATATTAAAAACGTGGTTATTAGCATGCCTAAGCGGTCACTACAGTGCAGATATCATACCTTAGATGCTCTCTTAGATATAGAGAGAACATTCAACAACGTCAGTAGCAAAACCATAAATTAGGCTTCAACCAGAATAGGATTGGAGATAGTATTCATTCAAATCAGATCCAGCCAATTGATCAAAACAGTAAGCAGGGAACGCGAAGGAAGCGGAGGAACGCAAAGCACTCTCCGGTGCTCTGGTTGGTAGAGGAGGAAAATTGTATCAGGAATGTTTGCCTTTATTATGAGTGAGCACATGAAGGACATGTCAGGAAAGATGTGCGTGTTTACTGCAAGATGCTGATTGGACATAAATCCAACCAATATGGAGCTGATGCTATTTGGCTGGGTGGCCAATAAGGGTTTAGAATCCGTGGCAACGTCCTTTAGGCTGTGGGCAGTAAAGGGGCCCGTTGAAAAGTCTCTTCTCTGAGTTCCGGCCATGTCCCGTTCCAAGAATTTGTAAGGGGAATGACGTGGTTTTAGTAAGTCCTACATAACTGTCTGGTAGGTGGTCAGTGGAATTCTTTTGAAGTTCTCTCCCTCACTTTAAGAAATTCAGATAGACAAGCAGATAGATAGGCATACAGTCAAACAGGATATCAAATGCTAGCGGAAATTGAACTATGGAAAGCGCAGTAACATAATATACCAGAAGAGGAATACGAAACGAACTAAGATAGGCGGCTTCCACATGGTTTGAGCTACGTGGTTAGTTAGCCAAAGTTTAAATAAAACGGTTAAGAAAATTATTTTTTTTAGAGCTGAAAATTTGGTGAAAAACAACTACCGCTGGAACAAGCTGTCCCTTATTCAGTGTCCCCTCTTCTGCATCCACATATCCAACTGAATGAATTCGTATTGATGGTAACAAGATTAGTTTCTGAAGCGATTCACTACACCCCAATAATAATAGCCAGCGGTTTTAGCGCTTGGATCGAATATCGCGTTCGAATGTAGCTCTGGCCATATATATATGGTTGCTATTCACCCCTTGGTGGATATAACGCGGCAACCGCAACTACGCGCCATCGCTCGCACTTACCTGAGACGCTCCCACTCATCCTCTGCTGTTCTGCTCAAGTGCCTTTGGGGCTACCCATTCGTCGGGCATCTTGGGAGGGTAGACTCCATTCCATGCAATTGTCGCTCCTCTATCCACTGCCTCTTCTTTATTCCATTCGCAGTACGTACCTGTGCCAGGTATATGCGCCCACCAAGTTCTTCGTTTGAGACAGTGTCAGACCCTGCACTCAGAGGGTATGATGTAGGCAGGTATTGACGAAAGCTAGGAGCTTTTGGGTAACAATTGATTTTACTTCCCGTGTCCTACTCCCATATAGCAAGGCAGAAGGAACACTAGCAGAGAACGTTATTAAGCTGATCTTCGTGTTAAAATAATTGCATTTCCAGATTTTAGACAGGATATTCAAAGCAGGCCCAGTACTGCTAATGCGCCGGACAACATTAGAAACCATGCTTTCTGTGGGTATACAATTTGTTCAACGCCTTCCATTCTTTGCCCACTATTGCAGATAGGGACAGTGTGTGACTTGTCAGACTGAGAACCTTGGTTCTGTTGGTCTTCATCATCTGTCCAATTCTACTTATATCTCTTTCCAAGTGCAAAGCCATTTGGCCAAGGTTTATGACTCGGTGACAGAGAGAATCGACGTCGTCAGGACAGTCAAGGGGTTTGAGAAAATATATCATCGCCCATTGAATTCTCCCATATCCTCCAGACAAGGCAGCATAAAGAACGTCACCGATATTAAAAGGAAATAATATCGGTGAGAGAATAAGGCCTTGGTGGACTTCGCTTTCGACCTAAAAATCGCCCCAGATTTTATCTCGTTGCAACTCGTGACATTTTGCGCCATCATATGTGACTCTGATAATAGCTAGTTAGTTTCTTCGGAATTCCGCTCCTGCGTAAAGCACTCCAGGTACACTCCCTGTTCACAATATCGAAAACTTTATCGGAATCAATGAAGAGCAGGTGAAGCGGTAAAGGTCTCGGATTCCTAAGATTTCTGCACGAGTGCATCTTGCAGATCTACAGTGATTGCAGGGAGACCGTGAAGCCCAGCGGCTTTACTCCGTTTGACTGCATTGACGGCCGAAATGATTTCTCTTCTGCTTAGAAGAATAGTCAGTATCGGTATGTTACGATGACTAGCCATTTCATCCACAAGATGAGAAACCTTACCGGATGTAATACGGTTTAGGACCCTGGTGAAGCGTTCTTTCCACCTATTCACTTGTTCATCATCGTGGATGAGAAGTCGATCGTTGGCGTTCTTCACAGGACTATCCAAATATTTGCGACCACATGCAAGCTCTTTCGTGATGCGCTATACATTCCTGAAATGATTGTCATCTGCAGCATCTTCCGCTTCCCTGACCAGCACAATGTCAAATTGTCTCCTGTCATGGTGTACACCAAGCTGAACTTCTCGGGATTTCGCGCGGGGTTCGAGCGCGTCACGCCCGCTATCACTCGCTGCTGTCAATAGAGCTTTCGCTCCCTTCCGTCCATTGATCCAGTTCCATGATTCCGCAGTCAGCCAGATCTTACGAGGCCCCTTCTGGACGTGACCGACGAGCGGTGTAACACTCGAGAAAAAAGTATTTATGATAGCGGTCCAATACTCATCGGTATTCTCAGGCGCGTTACTTAGCATATCTGCCGATTAATCAGCAAGGTAGCTCCTCCACTGTCGAGCAACAATTGGATCATACAAGCGGTCGATGTTGAACTGAGGGTCGCAGCTCCCCAACCCTGCGAGAAACGGCGGACGCAACATGCAAGCGAACGTAAGCGACCATTACATGGTGATCCCTTTCTAGGGCGATATCAGCACCCTTCTTGTTACGCATATCCAGAAGGCAACTCATAAATCTACTCCTGGCTGCAAAGTTTTCAATCAGAATGGACATACGGTCCCGGTCAATTGAAACCCAACTGACCTTATGGCACGCTCTGTGCTTGAAAAAGGTGCTACCAATGATGAGGCCATGAAAGTTGCTGAAAAACACGAATCTCGCACCATTACCGTTGCAGTCGCCAAGGCCGTGTTCCCCCAACACAGTTGGAACGGCATTCAGATCAGTCTTTACAATCCCTATATGGGAAGTCTCCGTTGGTGCATAGCATTGCACAATTGTGATGCATCTTAACCTGGACCGAAATTTTGCAGTTAGAAGTTTGTCAGGAACCGGTTGCCACATCAAGAGAGCGTGCCCTGCGGTAGAAGTCAGAAACAACCCGACACCGGATTAGTATCTGCTAACATTTGGCTTTCCAGACTACAAAAGCACATTGCCGCAAGAGAGAGAGGAATACTTTCCAGGGTCCCACCTTCTTACTTCGCTTAGGCTCAAAATGTCCAACTTATATCGCTCTTATTCCCAGTCAAATTGGAAAAACTGAGCAATCTGGACCTTCGCTACTCTTGCGAAGCAACGTACACACAGAAACCAGCGAAAGGTCTTCGGCGTGAGGTCAGTCCCTATCCGAGGCATTGTTGATGTTTCGGTAGCAATAAAGTTCCAAAATTTGCAAATGCCAATCGCTTTTAGTCGCCTCTTACGACAAACAGGGAAGACTTTGAGTGTATTATTAAGCCCCATCTCACTGGGTTTTTAGCGGCACATTATCCAAAGTCCTCTAATGGCAAGTGAACAAAGAATATTCGCACATTAACCATCCCGGAGATTTGCAGATGAAACGTAGGACAAGAATAAAGGAAACCAAGAATACTACAGTAAAGGTTAAGACATCTAGGAGATTCTATAAACAAATGTTGGAGGAAGTGTTATTGCAAGAAACGTAAAGGAAAGTTTTCAACATTTTTTAGAGATACACAGAGACTATGTGACCTTGCTGTGCAATGCCATATTGTATTCCAGGTACTAAGCACAATTTTTGGTGGAAATCCGAGCATAAGAAATCTTGCAAAGTTTAAACTAACATAAGTTGATTGCTGCACAACCGATATACAAAAGCCAGTGAGAAACTGGAAACAGCCAGTACGGGAATTAATACTGGACATTTCAGGAGATTGTGTAAGAAAACGGATTGCAATCCATACAGGGGAGGGCGGAGCGTTGTTGCAGAGAAGATGGTTATACCATCAATCAAGGATAAAAGCATAAAGGTGATCACCAACCCTCACTTCCTATAACTCTCTCTTCCTCTATAACTCTCCTTTCCTGAAAATTTCGAGCACTTTATCCACTGTTCAGGTATATCCCAATGAAACTCCCATCGTAACTACGGAAGAAATCCTTAATGTTGCGGAGTTAGAGTTAGTGAAAATAAAGCCCCAGATTTAGATGGTATCCCCAATAGTGCTCTGTATGTAGTCGTCAAGACTACCACGGGACGTTTTTACAAACACAATTCGGGAAACTAAATCCTCACCTGATAAAGTCATCGGCTTCTTATTTTAACAGTTATTAGCTCTATTTTGCTCTATGCGTCTCCGGCCTTGACTTTAGCTCTACAGAACAAATCCTATATGTTAAGATGAAAATTGAAACTCCATATCGTATAAGCGCATTAAGAACATTACAAGGCATGGTTCCCATTGACATTTTGGCCAACGATAGTCAACGCTTCTCGTCGGTAGGCAGCATGGACTTAGTTAATTCTATTGTGGCAAAAAAGATTGGCCGGAAAGATGCTGGACCTACAGAATTATTCTGTTTTAAAATGGATTAAACGAAGCCAACACGAGGTTAGCTTCAACCTAACACCATCCCCATGCGGGCCCAGAGGGTATCGCGCAAACCTTTTTCGCTTCCGAGAGGTAATACCGTAAAGGCAGCCTTACAGAGTAAGTGAAGAAATGATTGATTGTCTCAGATAACCGCATCGCAGAATACAACGGAAGATGTTTCCCCCTTCAACAACTGAAACAAATCGTGAAACCGGAAGCTGGCCGCGTCAGGTAGGAAAGGTTTTGTTTATCTGAGTGAAATTATGCGGTGTTTCCAACGATTAATTATTTGAAATAATAAAAACTTGTTGTTTCTTTTTCGTTGGTGTGAATATTTATTCCTGCAAATACCGATATTTCGGTAACCACTTGTTCCCTTCATCAGTGCTAACAAGTTTTCACTGTTCACTTGTTTTTAGGTTTTGTTTGCTTCTTCAGTGAATATATTTAAGTTTCTAACTATTCCATTTGTACGTAGCCCGTTATGCATTTGCATTTAGTATATCTGACTACCCACTTCAATGTGATATTGATATTTAGTTAAATTTACAGGGGAAGCCAATTTTGAGCTACTGTAACTTTGTTAGTACTAGCCAGCACCAAATTTCGTGTCAATTGGTATAGCCGTTTCTGAGAAAAGTGCTTGTGACAGACAGACAGACAGACAGACAGACAGACAGACAGACAGACTTAGTTATACTCAAGCGAGGCAATCAGTGCTGTCAAATGCTGGTTAGAGAGCTCTGGTCTGACACTTGCGGAGGAAAAAACAGAAGCGGTCCTCATCACGAAGCGCCGGAAGAGAAATTACGCCTGTATTAGAATCAGGAATC
This sequence comes from Hermetia illucens, assembly GCF_905115235.1. Lineage (NCBI taxonomy): Eukaryota > Metazoa > Arthropoda > Insecta > Diptera > Stratiomyidae > Hermetia > Hermetia illucens. Next base: position 77,024,913 of record NC_051854.1, on the reverse strand, counting down.
ATATCATCACTCCCAAGCCGACCATCAAATACTTGGGGGTGGTGATAGACAGGAAGCTCAGCTATAGGCAACATGTACAGTATGTTTGTGATAAATCATCCACTGCTAGTATGGCCCTGGCGAGCCCGATGTCAAACGTGGGAGGCCACGGCATACCTCTAGATGGCTTATAGCCTGGGAGATGACCTCAATCATGCTTTATGCAACCCCAATTTGGAGCCGGGCGTTGCAGATGTCAGTTAACACTAGCAAGCTGAATGCAGTCTACAGGAGGACAGCTCTGAGGGTATGCTCTGCCTTCAGGACTGTCTCAGATGATGCAGCATTCGCCATCTCTGGAATGATGCCGATTGACATCTTGGCAAATGAGATGGCGAATATATATATATTCAAGCTAAATTACGAAAGGCAGAGGAAAGGAGAAAAGCGCGGTTAATTGCGCCTCGTAAAGAAGAAATGGGATTAAGCTAGAGTGAGCTGATTCCGCCCCGTGATATAATAACTTATGGTGGTTCCGCGGGGCAGGGAGGGAGTCGGGGGTGGTTTAGTGGGTAAAAATCCCACGCGCTGGTGTGGCCAGACCAGTGTCTTTTATAGATTTCCACATCATCAACAAAAAAAAAAAAAACAACAGACAGATAGACAGACAGACAGACATTGAACCGATTTTAATAAGGTTTTGTTTGCAAAACTTCACCCCCGTTATCGATGTGGTAGATCTTTCCTCGTCTATATTTGGGTTGCTAGGCATTTTGCGAATTATCAAACGGTAAGGGAGGCTAGCAAAATGCATAGAAAGTCAAAGTCAAAGTTTGGATGCTAAAAATTTTTCTGGCTTTGGTGCATACTTGGTCTTTACTTTACGCACTTCAGTTGTGACTACTTCAAGTATCTATCTGAAGAAAATAAAAGACCGAATTTTAGACGAGTGTCAAGTCGTCAATCTATCTACCAATTCGAACCCAGTCTTCGGTTTCCATATACAAGCATTCATTGAATCATCCTCGATCCAAAATTGGGTCAAAAGCAAACATGCATGACGGTTCCTTGTCATGTTCCATGTTTTCGAAACTATGAACCCAACGATATACTTCGTCTTCTCATGAATTGATTGGCAAATCTCTACGTGCTGTATCCATACAATCTAAAAACTCTAAATCACAGCTGAATCTAGTACAGATCTCTCCAAAGTAATGGAAAAGAGCACACAATCTCAATTGAATATCCTTTCAAGTATCCCAGATTTCGTTGCATCGAGGGATATATGTATATTCACTCGCCGGGAGCAAAGTGGTTTCATGTCTATTGGCGAATCGACAGATGGGAATTTTGCTAATTTCCTGAACAGACATGGGATTTCCTCTTTCGAGAGTAGATTAATTTTCTCCTCTGGAACGATGCTTCCTGGCATTAGCAATTTCGCTGCAAGATACGTATATACTCGTAAATTGTCAACTCTCCTAGCTTTTCGCCACCCTCCAATTTTATGTCCTTTACTTTCAATTTAATATCGCGTCAAATCATGTTTTTCAAAAGATAACGACTGAATGGGAATACGGAGGAAGGCGCCGGAGGCTTCCACGACCTACTTCCAGCAACTTGCTAGTTCCGCGTAGTCCTTGGTTTCGCTCAGGGAATTACTGGCGCGTTCATAATGTGTTCTCTATACACAAGAATGAAATGACACGCAGGCAAATTATTTCCTTCCTTCGATAAACGGCGAAGCTTTGAACGTTGCTAACGCAAAACACCACAAAATCACTTGGTGGGGGATGTAGGGTTGAGTGTTCTTTAGGATAACATTCAGATAGAAGAAGGCCTGCAATCATGAAATATTGCCGAGCTTTCACTTTCGGTGATTTATCAAGAAATCATTCCGCTGATGACGAAGCATTAGAAAAATTACTTTTGGATTCGCTCGGATTGCATAGAATTAGATCAACTTTTCTGAGGAAGGTCTTTACAGTCATTTATAGGATACGCTTCTGTAACTTCCAATTGTATCTAGACTTTAGATGCGAAGTTATGTAAACAGTATCGCAGCTCACGAAAATACGTAAATACACACATCCACCAACATATCCAGTGGAATTGATTGATTGATTAAATTCTGGGATAAAAAAATATTAGCTTACGTCAATCAGAGTCGAGATCTGAAAAGTCCTTAATACTCAGATAAATATATATAAGAGTGTAATTCAGTACACATTACATTATTTTGTTCAGAATGGTCTTCAAAGAAAGTGCAAAGTAAAGTTGGTCGCCTTCAAAAAGATTGTTGAGTGATGTAAGCTATGACGTATCATAGTTTCATAAAGTGTCTTATATGGAAGCAGAAAAAACCTTGGAATCTTGCTTAAGTTACCAAGGTTACCTACCTAAGTTACCTATTTGAGATTCGTATATACCCCAGGCCGAGATGTGGATCGGTACCCACAATGGAACATAAAACCTGGAAAACGCCAACGGCTCTACTGCCAAAAGCTGTCTCCACCTGCGCCTGGTGGTCGCTGGGAGTTCTTTCTCATTGCAAAACGGCACATGGATAAGAATGAATCCAAGCCTTCCACGCCTAAAAGTGGAGAAAATCGTACCAACTGGTGCTCCAGGCTGAGGTATGGGTAAGGCTAACAATCCTACATAGAACACCGAAGTAACGGAGCCACGAAAGGGGCCTAGGATTTTATGCATTTTAAAACGACGGGCCCTGTAATGTCCCAATATAAGCCTGATGTGAAGCGCTACAAAAGATGTGGGACCGGTTTCTTGAAGAGAAGCCGCAGAATATGGGAGCCATTTTTAAAACTATGTGCTCGGAGTAGGTTTCCCAGTCAGCCAAAAATGAAACCTGCTATTGTCGGCTTTGAAAACAGAAGCGAAAGCCTATGCATCCTGCATTTGCGAGAAAAATTTCAAAATATAAGCTTAACTTCCATGCCTCTACAGACGAGACTGCAGAGTCGGATAAGGATACCTCTTATGATCAGCAGGGCGGACCTTTGTTGCCTGTCCCAGGTAAGATATCAAAATCATTGAAAGACAAGGAATAGCTTCCTTCAAACTACAATTTTTAGTTTCCAATGTAGATATATATTTCGGGAGCAACTTATCCCCTTCATCAGTACAAAACTACTAAAAACAATTGTGATTATACGATTCTTTTATACTTATTCACTAATTACTTAAATTACTTTTAAAAAAAATATTTAAACTATCAACCTAACCTACCGCAGCGAGTCTTATTCATTTTGGGGACAGTTACTTGAATCTGTGTTTAATAAAGGCGTCGGGTGTTCTTTCAACATTTCTCAACTTCCCCAAGGGTCCAAGGATGTCGTTCGGTTTGTATGACGCAAGAGCTTCTTTGATTAAATCATACTTGGAGATTTTAACAACCAAGTATTGGCGGAATACTCAGACGGTATGTCGGCTCTTATAGCTTACATAAGGAGACCAATGATACCGGACTGCGGATTATTCAGTTAGCAGTATCGTTAGAATAACTTATTTTGCGCAGAAAACGGTGAACAAACAAACGTGGGCCTCTCCAGACGGGGTCCCTTTCAATCAAATTGACCACGTGTTAATTGAACGCCACCACCTCTCAGCCTTGATATATGTTAGAACATGTAGGGGGCCAATATAGACTCAGATCACAATCCTATTTGCATAGCGCTGCGGGCTGAATTGCAACATCGCCTAGAATTCCCACTGACAATCCGATAAGAGCGAATTTGAAAGCCATCCACAACAAAGCCCTTCATAGCACCTCTAAGGGCCAAATGAATGCCCCAATAACCGAAGTCAACAGAGGTCCTGGAGGTGAAGCATCGACAAATTATCTTCATAGCCGCCTTAGGAATGCGACAATTGACACACAAAGATACTTGGTCCCAGTCGCTAAAAAAAGTTGGAATGACCCATCAATGTAAACTAGCGACGGAATGGAAGAAAGCTGTAGGCCAGTTAATCCTGCACTCTCAGAGAACGTGGGGACGCGCAGAGGTTTATAGCCAACTTCGTCAAGTGAAAATAAACTCCACACACAGAAAAAGAAACCCTGGGAGAACCAACTAGTTTGCGAACTCGAGAAGTACAGGGAGCAACCGCACCAGACGAAGCAATGAGAGAATTCGGTATCCCGACAAAAATGATAAAGCTGACTAGCGAAGTACTGAGCAATTTGTGAGCCCAAATAAAAGCAATAGAATTACGCTCGAGACCACTAAACATAAACAACGGTCTAAGACAAGGGGATGCCCTACCATGCATCCTCTTTAACCTGGCCCTGGAACAATCAACGAAAGCCAAAAGCCATTTAATGCTTTGTCAAATGAGAACAATAAAAACAGGAGAATACAACTTCGAGACCACTGATAATTTTTGGTCTCTGGGTCGAAAATCACAACTGGTAACAACTATGAAGATAAATTCCATGTGCTTTAGCTTACAAAAACTGCTCCGCTCGAAAGATTTTTTATGCAGGACAATGATCTCGTCAGTTCCCATGCGTCTGGTACGGGATAAAATCCAGCTAGATAGATTGTGGTGGGCTGATCGCTTAATCCATGGGTGAGAATGATCTAGTCCGGAAAGTCTATAAGGGCCATAACTATGTTGGGAAAAGAAGACGTGGGAGAATCTGCTTGAGACCGAGCGATGGCGTAGGCCAGCATGCTAGACAGCTTTTAGGGTATATCGAATTGGTGGACCTCGCCGCAAAACCGGGATGTCAGGAGTTGCTTACTAAGTCAGATCTAGACCGGATACCGGTTGTTACGCCTTTAATAAGGATGATTTAGTCTCTGATTTTTCCATGATTTAGTTGTTAACAGGGTGACATAATATGTGTGAGAATGAATGAACCTAAGCAATATTAGTCGTTGGTATGAATCAAATTCCAGTCCTTCCTCAGAAAGTGGGTGCAACGAAATAATCAACTTTGTGCTCCTTTTATCATCCTGAACTGGAAGTTCAATATTCATCATATAAAGAAACTAGACCAAAGATGTAGATACCTGAGATCAATGATCAGCGACATTTAAGTCCTCCACGGATATGTCTCCCGGGGTTGCTTATTTCGATTAAAGAGCATGATAAGTAATAGTATGCTTGTTTATCTCAGAAAAAAGGATATATCAAAAGATGCTATACAGAAGGACTTTCCCCTATTCCAATGTAATGCATGTCCATTTGTAATGCCCTGTGTATATCTCCCCTGTCTTGGCCCCTCTCACCTGTGTAGAATTGTTCAACAGATTATCAGACATCGTAGTTGCAAGTTTCTCCTCTCTACCCTGTATCTGTGGTAATTTTAGTTTCTATGCTGACTTGGCCTAATATTCCCGGCCCTTCACAGCTTCCTGTAACTTTTTCAAAGCTTCCCTTCCCTCGTTTGCCTTCATACACATGTGTTACTCTCACCTCAGCAGAAATCACTTAAAACGCACTCTTGCGTTGCTTTTACTTTTTCAATTTTTAGATGCTTCTTCTTACATTGCTCCTAACGCTCATCATGGTATTCTTGGATTCAATGCCCGTATCACTCGTATCTCTTCTCAGGGTGCTGAGTTCAACTTTCGAAAGGTCGACTTTAAAGGCTTGAATTCAGCCCGGTCGGGTATCAGCTGGAGTCTCGTCCTCACTCTTTTAACTTGTGACCAAGACCCCGACCTCTTTTCTTCTTTTTTTATTAGCCAACCAAAACCTAATTAAAATCGGTTAAAGTCTGTTTGTCTAACTGTCTTTTTTGTCCTTGTAGAAAGGTTTAAAACCTACCCCTGGTTCCACCAAATGGTTATGTGAGACTTTTACTCACTAAAAAGACCTCCTTCTCCTTCGCTTACCCCGCGGGACTGCCACTTCGGTATTACATCGCCGAGCAGGATCAGTTAGGAAATGCTGCTCGAGTCGTTCTTCGCTATTCTTCTTCGAAGCTCCTTCTCCTCAACAGATTGTAGAATGCCTTCATTAATTTTTCCACCGCCCTCCAAAAGGCAAAAATTTCATCCATGATATTCCCGGGTGACAACCGCGCCCCGGCGCCACTTTTCGCTTCCCTTTTGCGTGCAAGGAACCTCGGGTAGTTAAAAATAACATGCTCCGCATCGTCCAGAACCATCTCGTATGTCGGGCAATATAGGGAATCACTACGCCAGAAGCGGTAAAGGTATGCACGGTACCCTCCGTATCGGCTTAGGAATTGAGTTAGGTGGTAGCTAATTTCACCGTGGCCTCGCTTAATCTATTTTGAGACATCTAAAATAATCTTCTGAGTTGTGCGTTCTTTAGCTGAATCATCCCATCTTTTTGCCACTCCAAAATCACTTCACTTTCTGTTAATTGCCGACGATAGGTACAGGACTCGCCGATTGCATATGATGGGCCATAGAGGCGTAGACCCTGATTCGTCAAGATGTCGCCTGATATTGTATGGTCAAGGCACCACGTTTGCAATGCATTTAATCGATGTGGGGCTGCGATTTTTCTTCGGTTTTATGCTCTGCGAGCGCCAACCAATGTCTTCTAGCCAAGGTCTTATTTCAAAAATTGCACGTTTGTAAAGACCTCGCTTTCCTCAATATCTTTTGTCACGATAGTCACTTTGATGTCTTCTGCGCAGCCAATGATTGTAAATCCTTTGGGTAGTTATTATATTAATATCCACAGGAGAAGACCAAGGACTGAGCCTTGTGTAACCCTGCGAGTTGTTCTGTGCGTCTCAGGCCCATCGTCCGAATTGTAAGACAAAAACCTCTCCCGGAGGAATTTTATGACTATGCGCACCAGGTATTTAGGAGAGCCCAATTGTAGTATGTAAGGCATTCTTCACTATCGCGCAAGATTTATTAGCGTCTATTGCTTCCTCAGCCATTTTCGTCGCCGTAGTGATCGCATTGATGGATAGATAGATATTTTCTTTTGGAATCCAAACTTCCTATCTAAGAGGCCCTTTCTGTGATCGATACAAGCCTATTGTAGATGATCCATTCGAAAAGTTTTCCAACGCCATTTATTAGGGATATAAGCCTATAAAACGAGGGATCACCTAAAGGTTTATTTGACTTCGGCATTAGGACAGGCATGTCCTAAATGTTTCAGCGAACAACTTTGGAACTGTTTTAACAGTCACTACCAGACCTTTACTCGCAATGCCATCTAAGCCTGGGGCTTTATTTCAATTTTCAATTTTCTTTGCGGCTTCCAGGACTTCTTCTGTGGTTACCTTGGGAGTTTCATCGGAATTTATCTGAATAGTGGACAGGTTCGATTCATTTGAAATTGGTGGAAAGAGGATACGAATGATATCACGCAGCAAATCAGGGTTGGTGATCGATTGCGAGCGTTTACTCTTGATTGATGCCATGACTGCCTTGTATGCACCTCCCCATAGGTAGGAATCCAGTTCCTTGCTTAACTTCTTGAAGTGTTCAGTTTTACTCGCTTGTAGTTCTTTTCACACATTCTTATATCGGTTGTGCAACTTTTCAGACTCAGGCCGATTTCTGCTACGTTGATTGTGTCTCCTGGCTTTAACGTAAACTTTGTGTTCATAGATTTCGGCATTACACCAGAAGTTGGGCATTCGTTTCTTGAGTATAAAGCGGTATGACATGGAAGTGTCACATGAACTTTGTATCCTTTCAAAACAAAAAGGTGATGTACCTTAACTTCTGCATTTTCCATGGAAATGCTTCCTGCAGAATCTGCTTCAGTTTTCTTGATGCGTTTCGCTTCTGTTCTAGGTTCCATCTGGAAGATGTTATCCTCATGTGCGTATATTCCTCGCTCACCTCGCCATTGATGATCCTTAGACAATGTGTCACCAACAAACGTAAGGTCTATCACCGATTCTATATCCCGCTCCGAAAAATATCCGCCGCCAGTATTTGCCAGAACAATATTTAGATGTGAAAATACTTCGAGCAATATGCCACCTCTTGCATTTGTTTCGCGACTATCCCAGATAAGAATGTTTCACTAAAATTTTTTTGCAAACGAAACCTTATTAAAATCGGTTCAATGTCTGTCTGTCTGTCACACGCACTTTTCTCAGAAACGACAATACCGATTGACACCAAATTGGGTGAGAAGGTGGGAACTGTGAACGCCCAGACATGCAGTGAATGATACCCTTCTACGTTAAGCTTTATGGGGGGGGAGGGGGGAATACATGCAAAGGATGGGTGTACAAATTTTTTTCACTGAATATTGTCACGTTGGGTATCCAATGAAAGGTTTCGATTAGTACTTTTCGAAACTGGTCTTAGTTTTGAGATTTATTAGAAAGCCGGAGAGTAGGAGGGGTGGAAAGTAATGGTTTCTTTAAAGGACCGATTCTCGGAAACTACTCAAGCAAAAAATCTGAAAAAAAATCATGAAGCTGCCTCTACATGGTGTCCAGGCCTGAAAATACTCTCCATATCGCTGCTCAAATTAACTCAATAATAGTACATTACCATATTTTGGGGGAAATTGAGTAAAAACCCCCCTTAGGTTTATCCCAGAGTTATGTTAACAGTTAGCTGTAGTATAGAATACAACATGAAGCATATTATCCCGAAGTTTGATCAAAATCATACTATTACGAACAAAGTTACAGTAGCTCAAAGTTGACTTTACTGTGTAAATTTACTGCAAGCCAAAGTACTAAATATCAATATCACACTAAAGTGAGTAGTCTGACATCCTAAGTGCGTATACATAATGGGCTACGTACAAATGGGATAGTTCTGCACTCAAATATACTCACAGAAGAAGCAAACAAAACCTTTCATACCTGAAGCGCCGAGTTTTCGGTTTCCCGACTTGTTAATTCGTTTTGATGATGCACAGTTTTTCCCCATTCGTTGAGCTTCAATATGGAAACCTGCGATCGTCTTCCAAATCGCCATTGAATTACTTCCTGGGTGAGTGCATTCGAGACTACTGGAAATCTGTCCTCAATCAGAAGGGTGGGTCAGAACACCGTTCACTATCCCAGAGAAAATTGAGAGGGTTCGGAGTGTTCGGAGTGCCCTTTGGCAAAGTTTCCTCGCTCGGAGGCACGATGATTTCTTCGAGGAGATTTCCCTGAAGCGCCTTGTTGAAAATTCTGGTTCCATCAGGAGTTTGATTTCCTACAGTGGCGAACACGCTGTCGCGCCTCAGTTACCAGCCTCAGTTAACGACTTTTCTTTTCCATCGCCTTGTATGTTTCTCCTCGAAAACCCCAGCGGACCGGCCAGATGTCCTGCTTTTTCCCTTCTGTTACACATTCGACTGTCACCCACTCCTTTTCTAATGTCGAAAAAATGTCCCAGTGATAACCGCAGGTGTGGTGTTCACTCAACCCCCAGACCATACCTCTTAACAACGAGGTACTGCTTCGGATGGTAGGTGTGATGGGATGGCCTTCTTTCTCACACATTCTGCCCCTTTTCTGTCTGTCGTAATGACTAGTGCATGCTGCAGCAAAGTGTCCTTGGAACCCTTGATTTCACCGGTAGGCTAAAAATAGCGGTCTGTGCACTCCTTTATCCTATCTATATCCTCTTTATCACATTCTTTCCTATTCCACTGGAGGTATATTGGTCCCTTAACGCAATACAAATATCGTTTCATTTTATAATCTCGTATGGATCCTTGCACTCGACTAGCATCTCTTGTTTGGGTGCTTTGACTTCTGCTTGCTCACCTGGTAACGACCATTACCCGCTAATTTCTCACTACATTTGTTTAGCCTTAGGGGTGTTAGCATCAGATCCCTTTTCTGGATTCGCTCAAGTCTGTCAATTTCGGATCCTTTTTCACTTTCGGAGGAATATCGGCACATAAAATATCTCCTTCTTTTGGTCCTTTTGCCGTTTTCAGTTGTCTACCTTCGCCCATGACTCGGACTTACAAGGTGCAGTTTACGATGAGCTTATATAAATGGAGGAATTCTATGAAGGAGAGGAAGGTTGGGCTGTGCCCCAAACTCCAAGCTGGTGAATGAAACCGCTTCAGTTAGCTCTGTAATATATAGAAACTAAATTGAGAGTTGATCTATTAGCAGATTTCAATTGAATTCATTCAATTTTCCCTTTAACAACTTTACTTTCTGGCCGCTAAGGCTAAAAGTGTCCTTTTCTTCTTACATTCTCCTCCTTTTGAACGCTCAGCAGTTTGAGGAGAAATAGTAAATCGAAAAATTGAACGTAATCGTTAGAGAAAATAGTTGTTACAAAAGTATCCAATTTAGCTATTATTGCATTTCAAATGAATCCTCAACATCCTTCCCAGAAAAGAAAATAGCAGAGAACACCAAATAATATTAAAATCACGTAACAGAGAATTCCAAATAGGAAAGTAATCTGCCTTGTACTGTCATGTATAGTATCTCAGAATTTGCGATTCCTTTACAACATGACATCTAAAGGCTCTTCGTAGTCCGATTAAGGGCTTTGAAGTCCCATTTGCCCTAACAACAGTGGAAAAGCTTAACTGAAAACTAATACCGGTAACTTTGATCTATTGTCAGGATTCTAAAAAGAAATTCGGAGGAGCCTTTTAAAGGTCTGTAGTTCTTGCAACTGTATTTTCTGTAGTGATGCATGGATGCGATATGTCAAGGACTAGCGAAATCGAATTGCTTTCTGATGAAAATTGGAACTCGCTCTTCGGTCCAATACTTGCTTAACAGATTAATTCACATGCACATCCTGTATGCAAATGTGCATTGCAGGACTACATAGTTCTTTGATTCAGATTAAGCGAGGACGTACTGAGGCTGTGAATAGATACGTATCCCGGCTATGGTACTACATTCTACATTGGAGGAAGGAAGCTTGCAGAGGGATGTAGGTTATTTCGAATGAAGGATACCGATTATAGTATTTTATTCAAGATTGGATTACCCAGGACAGGCAGTTAATAAACAAGGAGACGTAAACTTCGTTATGTCGTTTAAAACAGATCGTTTTATTGAACCGTCATTTTTCGTTATATCCTTTTAACCCAGAAGAATCGAATCTTTTGGGGCATACAGAGTAGCACAGAGTATGTTGAAAGTTATCTTAAATTGTTCTTCTGTGTAAAAAATAGTTATCATATTTATTTGATCCAAAAACATGTTAAGCTCAAGTGATAATCTAGGAATGCAACTTACAATCGAAATTGAAAAGAGGTGGGATGGTGGAATTCCAGAGTTCAGTTAAAAGTAAACTGCTAAGTATGTGATTTTCTTTCAGATTGAAAAGATTGTAATAGTTGGGTCTTCTGCACCACGAGATAGACTAAAGCGTAGTTGTGCATAGGAAGATTTCAATAGAAGCGTTGGCGATGGTATTTGAATTTGTAACGGGGATAATATGGTAAATACCATTTTGGTCTATAACCGGACTCGATTCTTTTATTTATTTCAACTTTGTAATAAACACGGAAGTTGGGAGATGTTCAAATGATTATCCGAATTGGCTATTGCCAATTACGTATGTATATGTCATGGCAAGAGTCTCTGAGCCGACAACTTTGCCCCAGTATAATTTTGTTAAATTTGTTGGGTTTCCAAAACTTTGAAACTTTTTAGTGTCACATCCAATGCTATCAGTCGATTTTATAATTACATTAAAAGAAAGCAAAAGTGAAAACAAAAGTTGTCACCCAGGTCCCCAGCGAAGTGCTACCACATCTAGCAATGCTTAACTTCTGTGATCCAAGGATCATGGCTTTACCCATTGAATATGTTGAGTCATACCGAAATAGCAATTTTTACATTATTCAATATACTAACTTGCATGGGATTCTAGCGTGATGGTCTAGTAGTTGTATCTGATGCGATGACAATCACACATACGCGTCATCACCGTCAGTTCCTAGCAATGTACTTCAATTCACCCCATGTCTTTTCAGGCAGTTTGTACTATTCCTCGACGGTTCTGCCCCAAGTAGTTCGTGTCATTCCCCCGTCGGGCATCCTGGACTCCATTGGAGTTGTTGCAATGTGTGACCTATATACTGCCACTTCTGATTTGTGATTAACGCGTTCATGGGTATCTGGTCAGTAGAGAGTTTCCATTTGTTACTGTCTCTTAAGGGCTTAAGAATAGAAATTTGTGAGCTAACAACCTGCAAATGTTGAAACTCTACTGCTACCGGAAAGTCAACATTACCCCGGAAAGGAACTGATCTCACGCCAACGACCTTTGGCTATCGAAAACGGACTATAATTCGTTTGTGGAATGTACACGTTCCTCGAAAACGGTAGCGAATATCCTGAGAATGTTCACTTTCACTAACTTGAACGGAAATTCCAGGGATATAAACTCGACATTTTGGGTCTAAACGAAATAAGATGGTGTAACTTTGGAGAATACTCCTCCCCCTCTTGCCTGTGTTTTGGTACTCTGGAAAACCAAGTGGTAGCAGCTGCGAATCCGGTGTCGAGTTGCTTTCGACGGCTACCTCAAGGCGCGCTCTCTTGACATGGAAGCCGGTTTCTGACAAACTTCGAATTGCAAAATTTCGATCAAGGTTAAGGAGCATCACAACTATACAACGCTACACTCCAACGGATACTTCCGATAAGAAGGATGCTCTGCACGAGCAATTAAACGCGGTTCAGGGCAAGGTTCCTAAAGGTGTGATTTGCGTCACAAAAGAGACCGAAATGATTTTGGAAATATATACTACATCACGCACTACTTCTCATCCACGATGATAAATATCTCAACAGGTGAAAAGAACATTGCACCAGGGTCCTTAACCGTATTACATCCGATCAAGTTCCTCCTCTTGTGGATGAGATGGCTGGTCACCGTGACATGCGTATACCGACTGCACCTCCAAGGAGAAGAGAAATCATGTCGGCTAAGAAATTCTCAAAGTAGTAAAGTCACTGGTGTTGACGGTTTCCCCGCAGATTATTTATCGCTGCACCTGCAGTCACTACAGATTTTCTGCTTCCACCCATACGGAAGTCTTAGGAATCTAAGATCTCTCCCAGAGGGTGGAGGAAGTGGATGATCGTTAAGATTCCAGGAAGGAGTACCGGTTTTGAGTATGACAATTGGAGAGGTATCTAAGTGCTCCCTGCCGTCGCGAAGATAACAGCTAAAATAATCTTGGAACACATGAGAGAACATCTCGAAAGCTTGATCGACAGAGACCAAGTCTGTTTCCACTCCGGAACCTCCTGCGTCGACCACATCAACACACTACGGATCATTTTGGAACAGTGCGCGGAATTTAGATCTTCGCTGAACCTGCTCTTCATCGATTTCAATGAAGCTTTCAATAATGGGAACAGGGAGCTTACCTGGAGTGTTCTACATAGGGGAGATATTCCGGAGAAACTAATAGTTATTATCAGAGCGACATATGATGGCGCAAAACGGGCACGTGCTTCACCAAATTAAAATCTCGGAAAATTTTTTGGTCCAAAGCGGAGTCCACCAGGGCTGCATCCTATCACCGATATTATTCCTTTTTATTATCGATGACGTTCCCCGTACTGCCCTATCCGGAGCACGTGGAGGAATTCAATGGACGCGGACATCTTTACTGAAATACCTTGACAACGCTGATTACATCTGTTCTCTCTCCCACCGCGGCATGGACCTTGGCCAAATATCATCGCGCTGTTCCCATCTGCATAAAAGAGCAGAGCGTCTAAGATGTCGATGAATTTCTATATTTAGGAAGCATTATTACTGCCGACGGTGACACCGAACTTGATGTTGCCCAACGCATTAACAGCACTAGAATCGCTTTCGCTGCCATCTCTAAAATCTGGAAATGCAGTTATCTCAACACTTAGATCAAGTTGAGATTGTTCTGTGCTAGTGCTCTTTCTTAGTTACTGTTTGGGAGTAGCATATGGAAAGTGATCTCTATCTAGAAGAAGGAAACATCCTTAAATTCCTATCGATTATTTGCTTCATCGATATACTATAGTTAAAAGGTATACTATAACCACTAAAGGGAGCTACAGTTCTCTTAGGATGCTGTGTGACTTTCATTGACATTATTAGGCGGTTGCTGGAAGCAAAGATACTAACGCAAGAAGCCGAAGCCTATTAGAAGCTTGAGCATAGTTCGATATATTGCTGGGCACCCAATATAATGTAAGCATCTCCCGGAAAGGGGAGGTTGACTCAATCGTGGATCTGACTTTTGTAAGCCCGCACTGGTCTTCGACCTGGCCTGGCACGTTAGAGAGTACGGCTTTCATATCTATCACCATTCACTTATTTTCGAACTATGAAGAAAGCCACTCAGCAGCAAACCAAAATACCCATAAGAGACCATGCAAATATAAAGCTGCCTATCCAGCAGAGCGAAAACATTTTGTTCAGAGAGGAAAGTAAACCCGTAAGATAACGACTCAGAGGCCCTTCATCCCTTGATCCTAATTGAAAATGTTGCAGACGTTATTCCTCTAGCAAGAAAAGTTCACTTACAACTTCTCAGATCTCCGAATATGGCGACAATTCCGGCAGTAACCAGGTAGGAACCGCTGAATATCAACCATAGAATAGGAAACAATAAAGCGCCGTGGTTGGATAACACACGATGAAATCCAGATCTGACATTTTGGCTGAATTGTTTTAAGCGTGCATCTCCGCAAGGTTATTACCTGCATTATTTAAGCGGCAGAAGCTGGTATTCCTTTCTAGACCCGCAGGTTTTCTAGACACGGTGGCGATGATGCGGGAGCGGGTAATCTACAATAGATTGCTCTCCACTGTCAAAGGCCAAGGAAATTCCTTACCGGCTTGGCGAAAAAGCAATTTATGGAAAGGTTAGTACCAGCAAATATTGCATGATAGTGATCCTAGACAGCCGATTGGACCCTAATACAATTATAAGCACGATGTGCTTACAATAAGGCATTAGTCACATCTATGGCCCTGACAAGAATTGTGCCAAAAGTAGGAGGGCCGCGGTATACAGCTACTTATAGCCACAAAGCCTGGACATAGTTTAATCAGCATAAAATCAGTGCGATCTACAGAAGGATAGCCCCAGTATTATACATTATTCTGTTAAGGAAAGTTGCATTCCATCCTTAAAAAACTGTCGTGCTCCTTTTACTGGTTATGGTGTACCCATTGACTATAGTAAGCCAAGCGAGCCTGTAACCATTAGGAATCTTTGTATAGTCCCTACTTCCAAACATTTCAACTTTGCATCTGGTATTAAGTATTTTCCCAGGTCCTTGGGCCTACTTTACACAAGTGCCGGACACTTTCCCAGAATATACACGTTCATTTCAACACACTTCGCTCGGAAATTGCAGGCAGTGTCTGTAGATATCACCAGTGAGAATTCCCACTATGATTAGGAGGTTCTTTTGATTCGTGTCCTCAAATAACCATCCTGGACTACTCCATTCCTGGTAGGCTCGCCCAGTATAGTTCTCTAGACCTTTCCTTTTCATTATTTGATGTCACAACCATTAACACGTTTCCGATTCCATAGAAGGGTTTTGGCCTGTATAAAGACGTCTCTGTTCCCTTCTTGTCCAGTTCGTCCACTGCATCAATGCCTTCTAACCCCTTCTCAGAGTATCCAGACCTTATTATGCGAGCCTAGGGCATTCAGTCTGTCAAGGCATTCCCATACCAGTTTAGAGTTCACCTTCTTGGACCTAAGTTCCTTGATCGCCGTCAGAATAGCAATGTTTTGCGCCCTGTAGTTCCTTTTGAGATTAAAGGAGGCACATCTGTATGAAGTCCTGCTCCGTTTACCACAGGCAAAGAACGTCGAAAGGGAGAGGTCAATGGACACACAAGTTCATGCTTGTATCTAGAAGTAGATGAAGAAGCAGCACGGTAAAATCAATTTCTCACGGATCGTGAGGACGTCGACAGGTTTAAGTTAGACACTTCATCGATTTTCAAACTGCGATGGAGTTCCAAAATACGAATACACCTATTCGAAATTCATGGAGGAGAAGAGAAACTTTAGGAAAAAGAGACTAGGTGGGTCGCTGGTACCGGGAAATTAGGATGCAATCAACTCCACAACCGAATCTATTTAGGTTAAGCTGCGAAAGGCGGAGGAGACGGGAGGGACTACTTAGCAACTTTCTCAATGCTAGTAAATGAAATCGATTTCGAAGATTTTGTTATATCTGCAATGGCTGAATTTGAAAACCACAGATAAAGTGATAAAGTGTCCTTGATAATTTCCAAATCACCAGTAACCATCAAAATTTTAAATTGTTCGTAAGGTAATGCTCCTAAAAATATCAAGAAAGCTATAACTTGTGATGAAACGATATCCCAACATAATCTAGCAGGATACCTGACCAATAGACATTTTTCCCATAACCGCGGGTCCAATATATCAAAGTATGCAAACATCTCTATATCCTGAAAACAAAAGATTTGATTTCATTTCTTCAAATATTATAACATTGGATGGCTTAGGGGTAGAAAAGTTTCAGCTGTACGCATACGTGCCATATGATGTAGGATTTCATCTTTATGCCCTTCGCTGGGATATCGGAATATTTGCACAGGATATTGTCTTGATTTTTTTCAACAGCGTTATTAAAACGATACATTACATACACGTCGGAGTCGCTTGGGGCAGCATGAGGTGAATACATAAAAAAACCCAAACACTCCAATCTACTTCAGCTGGGTTTTGGCCCTCCTCCTGGCCCAAAATGAAATCCTTCCTCTGACTTCTGGTTGAGATTTATTTAGCTTACATGACTTGTTTGGCATTCTACCGCTGGCGGCTTCGTCCTTAAATCAAAACGTGTTGAATAAAATCCGACATAGAACTTGGGTAAAATTAAATTGTTTTGGCTTTCGAAAATGATAATGAAAATCGATTTAGAAATCAGAAGCTTCGCGTTTCCGGTTTTATATCGTGTTGAAAATTAAGGATTATTTAACAAGCATGTGTAAAACGGGAAGTTTGATTTGTCAGGTGAAAAGGATTTTGTAGTTTCTCATGTGACGGAGCTTGCCTTGAGTCATGTCAACTTCAATCCTTTTAGGATCGGCTACCAGTCGACTTAAGGATTGGACATGAAAAAAATTAGTAATGATGAGGCGTGTTCTACGCATGCAATGACCTAGTTCTTCAGGAATTATGTGGCAGTTCGCAAAAATAGGAGGCATTTTTGACAATAATTCCTATAATTCTCCGAGCCTCACAATGGCGGAGACCTGGCCCCGGCTGCAAAAGGACGGAAATGGGGATATTCATATTATAAGAGAGTGTCATCTTCTGACAATTCTGCGCGGCTGGACATTACATTACATAAAAGAGATGCAACTATGAGCTACCGGATGAATTATCCAGTCCACTGTTACACCCAACTTTCCTTAGTTCTGTATTAGCTCACAGTAAGACTAAGCGTCAATGAACACTGCAACCAAAAGAGTTAAAACTATTGTTTTTAGAGTGCAGGGGCGCTAAGATTAGCGACGCCTGAGATGGTGTAAGGCTCAAGGTCATCCCTTACGATGAGATTCCCAGGAGACCGGTCGCTCGCATCTGGTTCCCGAAGATCCGCTTGGATAAGGACAAGTTCGTCCTATTCCTGCGCCTTCAAAATCCCAGGATTCCCATGGACGACTGGGTTGTTATCAAGGAAGAGGAACCTCAGATAAACAGCTAACCTTTTCTGCTCCGTATAAAGGAAGAGTGCCTGGAGGCATTGGAAAAGGTCGACTATAAAGTGCGGTTCGGAGTCAGCAATGCAAAGGTAAAAGGTAAAACCAGACGACGAAACGAGACTCCTTTAAAGCATACTGTGAGGAACTGGACGGTGAAATGGAGGCTACCAAGCTGTGCAGAGTCCTTACTAAGGATGAATCGGTCAAGTGGGACTCTCTTAGAAATACGGATAGTACTTTCACGAACTCCAGAGTTTATATAAACTCTCTTGGAAGAACACCTCCGCAGGTCTCAGAAGTAGGAAGAAAAGAATTGGCGGTTTCTGCAAACTTTTACACACAACTTTCAGCAAACCTATATAAAAGCAAAATGGCACTGCGTTCAAAATAGTGGAACCTGAGAGGTAGGAGTACAACCCATCAACTCTCCGAAGGATTAAAATATCTAAGAGTTATTCTAGGCAAGAAGCTTCTTTGGAACAAACAAATAGAGGTAAAGGTGAAATGGGTTCTCACAGCTTAGTAATGTGGATATATGAATGTTTCTATTATTAGGCTCATGTTCGCTTATTGATCCGTAGTGTGTTGGGTTAAAGTGAAACAAAAGGGTTTTCGCTGTTAACAACCCAGACTGCAAAGGACTGTGTGTTGGAGTATCACCGGGAGCATGAGTGCCACATCCGACGCAGCTCTAAATGCATTACTCATTTTGCACCTTTCGGATTTGTTTACTCAGAGCACTACAATGGGAGCAGCTCATAGACTAATTTGATTAGATATATGGGGAAACATTGAACGTGGGGCACAGAGCATTGAAAGAGTTATTGGGAGAACTAAATCCAATTTTGGCAAAGCCTTCTGAATTTCGGATCCCCATACATCTGTTTGGTAGAAGATATGAAGTCATTTTCAAACAAAAAGAAAGCTGGGATGAACCAGAAGAATGCGGGTCACGATAAACTGATGTCTTCTACAGCGATGGGTCAAACCAGGGCTTTTCCCCTGGCTCGTTCTTTTATCCTCAAGCGTGTACGATCCCACGGACGGTAACCTGAATGATTGACGAGCGGTTGAAGATCAGGCACATTGTAATCTGCAACGACAGTCGAGCTGAATTGAGAGTTTTGAGCAACTCTTTAATCACTTCGAAAATCGTTCAGGAATGTAGAAATCGATTGAACACTCTTCCTGGATTCAATACGGTGGAATTATTCAGGGTCATTGTGATGTAGAGGGAAATGAAATCTCGGATGCTTTAGCAAAAAAGGGTTCAGTTGCCCCCATACCCGGATCGGAACCAGTAATTACGCTGCCGTTAAAAACTGGAAACAAGCTTCCCATAAGACAGGTGGCTGAGCCTTAATTCTGCGAAACACACCAAACTTTTCCTGTCAGAACTAAACAAACATCCTACAAAGTTGATTCTGTCCAAATTGTAGAAGTATTGTGGGCATCTTGACTAGCCATAATTCACTAACTGGGCTTATATGAAAGAATAGGTATTCTCCAAGATGAATCGTGTCCATCTTGTAATAAGGAAGCGGAATCCACGAAACATTTTCTATGCGAGTGTTGCCTCTATGGACGCATTTTTTAGTGCTGATGTGCACCAACTGCAACGGGCACATCCAGTAGTGAAAATCCTGCGATACATAAAAGAATCCAGGATATTCCGTTAGATGACGGAATCGAATACAATGAACTGCTAGGGTCTGAGTGTTCAGATGCTTTGCCTCTTCCCCGTCTCAAACGCACACACACAGGTCACGGACCTTGGCCAAGTAGCTCTGATAAGAAGAGAACTAGGAAAGCAGAGTTGGACTGAAAATACACAACAATGAAGCTAAGGTTCTCAGTGTGATTAACCTCGCTCTCTGAATATTCTCGTATATCTAGGCGACGGGTACACCTAACTTGATGCGGCTGAATGCGGCTTCCCTGTTTTGCCTAATATTTGAAAATACAACTATTTTAAAGCTAACATCAAGTTGGGGGTGTTTGGCGCCAATGTTCTCTCTGTGCTATTATATGGGATTTGAATATGGAAAGAGACCTCCACTGGTATTCAAAAGGTCCTGGCTTTCTTAAATTTATATCTGCGTCAAGTGATCTGGGTATACTAGACTAAGACAATAACTTATGAAGAACTTCGTCGGCGTACGGGTCAGATACCCGTGGACGTGTCAGTCAGGAAATGGAAGTCGGAATGGGAAAGGGGAGCAACTCCATTGCAAGTTATGTCTACCAATGGTAATGGCATCGCGGTTGTGGCATAGACCAGTGGAGGAGGAGGGTAACTTTCTCAGGAAGTCGAGATGGGCGCTCAAGCACATTACCGGGAGCAGACAGTGGTGGGAAGGGGGTATGATCGACGTGCCTTTAACAGCAAATGGGACTATGATAGCCATATTTTCCATATATTGACACTCCAGCAAGTTCTTATGAAAAACTGACGAACAGTCATTCCCTTAAAATAAGCCGCTTCCGTTCTATATCTCCTGTTTTGATGAGTAAGTTGAATTCTAGGGTTTCACATCAAGTTATAACCAAGATTAAAATACATTGCCTAACATTTGTTGTTTGTTATTCATAAAAGATAGCACGCGAAGAACAAATTTTAAAAAATTAAATATTTCAACATTACCAGATTTTCAAGTCTGTGTTAATGGTAGATTTACAGGAAAAGCAAGATCAATTCTGACTTATGAGATTTCTTAACTTCGAATTATTGTGCCCATATTTCAACATCGTTCTTCATTCCTTATATTTAGGGATGCTTGGTTATGGTACAAAGTTGATGACCTTCCGTCACGAGCCTACCAAAAAGAAAAATGATTTCCCATTAACGGATGGAATTCACGAATGTAAAAGCATTACACTTTGTAGTAAAGAAAATTAATGCCTGACAGATTGACAGATATGACTTCTGAAAGATGTGATGAACTCAGAAAATGCCGTGCAGAATTATCTAAAGAGAACGCGAAGGGTCTAAGGGACTGTACCTGTCACCTAGCTTCCTACCCTTCCTGCTGATTCTGCTCCACTGCTGTAGGGAAATTTTGCATTTCAGAAATTTCGACTACGCTGACACAAAGTCTTAATCAATCATGTTTGATAGAAATAGTAAATGACTTTAGCAGCAGAAGGAGACAAGGAAAGACGTGCGTGACTGAGGACGCAGAGAAGGTTGAATGTGTACAAATTATACCCCCTCGAGCACCAGCTTTGCATGCAAGGGGAGAAATGAACAAAAAAGATTTCTAAGAAGGCTAACACGTAGATGTTACAAATTTTCACAATGCCCCTGCGAATTTGATGCTGAATTGAGCTCCGAATTCAACATACTCAGGACTTTTCAAATAGCGCAGCAGGAAGAACACTTTTCCCTACTCTACAGATTCCAATGTAAAGAGGCATTTCCGATATTTTTGGTTCAATGCTTTTTCTGTTCCGCACACAATCACCCCTAAGAGGATGAATTCATTATTGATCCAGAGCAACAACCACCAGAAAGGCCTGCCACCATAGACAGCGTGTGTCAAAAGTGTCCTAGATCACTCCATACATACATCCGGCTCAGTTTTCGTTACCATCAAATTTATTCACTGACACGTTTCTAATTAAGGACAGAGTCGCACTCGAAATTCAATTTCCGAAGATTTCGATGTATTTTTTGGGGCTTTATCTTTCATTCTATCAAAAACCCTCGCGACATTTATGTGTATTTAATTTCGTCCTGTTTCCACATTATTCAGACACTCAGCCCTATATACGCGTGAATAAATATATAAATTTTCCTAGAATAATTAGTCCGTCTCTCTGCTCACTTGTGTCAGCGAAATGTTTCGGAAAAATCGAATTTAATCGAAATCTAAATGGAAATTTGTCCTTGAAGAGGAGACGAGTTAATGGAAACAAAGTGATTCCTTTCTAGCTTTAATGGAATTTATAATGTGTTACTCAGAGGAAGATGGCTCAAATAAGCGGTGGTGAAGGTGATCTACTGTTTGTCGAGTAGTAGCTCTTGATTTTAACTTCATTACTTCCTGGATCTAATTAAATCTGCTTCTTAATTTGCTTAATGATACGTCCCGGCTTCATTGAATTTTCAGAACGATATCAGAAATTGCCTCGTTTTCCTGGAATTTTATGGGAAAGGAAGATACGCCATAAATGCTATCAGACATGATGGTGGATTTGATAGGTTTAACTTTTCTATTGAATGGCTGTGCTGCTAACCATTTTGCGTAAGAATGGAGGGAGACCACCTTCTCATGGTGGAATACTATATAGTAGTCCAGGAGCGTTCAAAATATGAATCTGAAAGAGGAGTACCAACAAAATTCTTTTTTTTTCTAATTGTTTGTCTTTTTTACTTTAAAAATTTATCTACCATCTGCACAATGAATTTTCAGTGTCTGGAGCCTTATAAGAGGCCTGAAAAGTTAAGGGGGTCATCCCGTGTGTCGGGTTGGAGAAGTCGATTTTTTTTTTTACATGAATTGTATCTATATATAGTTGTAGCATCGGGATACTTCCCAGGAGACGAGAGCCGCGCTCCCCCGGAACAAGTCGCAAAGCTGACGGAGTATTGCGAGGAGAGGGCGTTACCACTTCTTCTCGGCTGCGATGCCAACGCCCACCACGAAGTCTGGGGAAGCAGCGACACTAATCGTAGAGGTGAGTACCTTCTCGAACTTATTCTTAGCAATAAGTTAGAAATATACAACGTAGGAAACACTGCAACATTTGTGACCAGCACCAGACAAGAGGTACTAGATATAACTCTAGGAAATACCTTAATGAACGGGATGGCCAGGAATTGGAGGGTGTCGGATGAACCCTCAATGTCTGATCACAGGATAATCAGATTCGACATTGAGGGTAACTCCGAAATAAAAAGAATAATAAGGAATCCCAAGAGAACGGATTGGGAATCCTACACAACGCACCTGAGCAACAACATTGCCCACCTTCAAGGGGGCGGTGACATCAGGAGCGAACTGGAATTAGAAACGGTGGCGGAAAACCTCAACACAATCGTCATTGACGCATATGAGGCCAGCTGTCCGGCTAAGACAGTCAAGTCATCAAGGGATGTACCATGGTGGAACAAGAACCTAGCCAGAATGAGAACAGAGGTACGAAAACTCTTTAACCGGGCAAAACAAACCGGGGACTAGCGGAGGTATAAAAATGCACTGACTGCGTATAGCAACGTGATCAGGGAAGCGAAACGGAACAGCTTTAGGGAATTCTGTGAAGGGATTGAACAGATCACAGAAGCAACCAGGCTGTACAAGGCTGTAGCCAAAGACGGGGGAATATCCTCTGTCTGCTTGAAAAAGGAAGATGAAACATTCACCGAGAATGAGGAGGACAGGGTACACCTGCTTCTCAGAACTCATTTTCCGGGGTCCTATCCCTCGGCGGCAGGCGACAACAATCTGCCTGACACCCCAACAACGACTAAAAGGGGAAGGAAAGAGAGCTGGAAACTAGCAAAAGAGGTATGCTCAGAAGCTAGGCTAAGATGGGCAGTGGGAACTTTCAAACCAATGAAATCTCCCGGAGTAGATGGCATTTTCCCAGCACTTATCCAGAGAGGCCTAGGAATTATCTTAGAGTCTCTTCTGAGGGTGGTAAGGGGGAGCATAGCACTGGGTTGCATACCAAGGGCATGGAGACGGGCAAAAGTGGTCTTTATTCCGAAAGCGGGTAAAAAGGATCCTTTTCACCCTAAATCTTTCAGACCAATCTGCCTAACATCGTTCGTACTCAAAACGGTGGAGAAGGTCGTAGACAACTATATTAGAACTAACATTCTAAAGCGTAATCCCCTACATCACTGTCAACACGCTTACCGGGCAGGACGGTCAACTGAAACTGCTCTGTATCAGCTGACAGAGGTACTACGGGACGCCATAGAAACAAAAGAAATTGCACTGTGCGCGTTTTTGGATATCGAAGGAGCATTCGACAACACATCGCACACAGAGATACAGAATGCCCTGCGCCGCAAAGGAGTGGGAACCACCCTGGCACTCTGGATGGGCAAAATGCTAGAAAGCAGACAAATAGAGGTACAAACAGGTATAAATTCTATTATCATGAACACCATTCAAAGCTGTCCACAGGGTGGAGTACTATCGCCACTGATGTGGAGTATGGTAGTGGATAAACTCCTGGACGTGTTAACTAATACTGGGATACAAGTCCAGGGCTACGCGGACGACATTGTTCTAATCTGTAAGGCAAATATAAAGACACCCTATGTGATAGAATCCAAATGGATTAAGCTGGATCACCTGAAAGCCATAACATTACATGATATGCAGGCGAAACAAGAAACAGAGGTAGAATATTTGGGAATCACGCTAGACCAAAAATTACTCTGGAAGACACATGTCGGAAACACTTGTCGGAAAGCCACGAGGGCTCTGATGACTTGCAGATCCATAGCAGGAAAAAAATGGGGTTGCAGCCCGAAGATACTACTTTGGATATATACTGCAATAGTAAGGCCAATGATTACCCATGGAGCGGTAATCTGGGCAGAAAGAACCCAACTCAGCACACAAGCCAGGGAATTACATAAGCTCCAAAGGCTGGCTTACGTGTGTATCAGTGGGGCAATGAGGACATGCCCAACGGCATCCCTGGAGGTCCTTCTGGGATTAACCCCTCTCCATCTGCACATACAGATGCAGGCAAGGAGATCAATATTCAGGATGGCCGGTAGTATGAGTGAGGCGGGGAGCTGTCTAATCCGAAGGAAGATTGATATCCTTTCTAGGTGGTATCCCGAATTACTGATACCGAGGGACAACATGACAACGAGGTTTCACTTCGATAAGAAGTTTGAAACACGTTGGAGTAACAAGGCAAACTGGGAGAGCGTAGCTGCGACATACGGCTTAAACCAGCAACTGATTACTTGGTACACTGACGAATCCCTCACAGCAGAGGGAGCGGGTGCCGGTGTCATTTGTCCAAGGAAAATGTAATTTGAGCCAATGGGCAGGTACACTAGCATATTCCAGGCGGAAATTTACGCCATAGACAAATGTGCCTCCTTTAATCTGCAAAGGAACTACAGGGGGCAGAACATAGCTATTCTCACCGATAGCCAAGCAGCGATCAAGGCACTTAGGTCCAACCAGGTGAACTCTAAATTGGTATGGGAATGCCTTCAGAGACTGAATACACTCGGCTCGTCCAACAAGGTCTGGATACTTTGGGTTCCAGGCCATGCTGGGTTGGAAGGCAATGAGGCAGCGGATGAACTAGCCAAGAAGGGAGCAGGGATGCCTTTACACGGGCCAGAACCCTTCTGTGGAATCGGAAACAGTTTCATGGCTATGAATCTAAGAAACGAAGAGAAACGGTTGAGGGAACTATATTGGGCGGGCCTACCAGGGATGGAGCAGTCCAGGGTGCTTATTGGGGGATACGAACCCATGCGTACAAAGGATTGCTTAAACCTTACCAAAAAAAACCTCCGAATCATAGTGGGAATTCTCACTGGTCATTGTCGGCTGAACTATTACCTAGGGAAGCTAGGGATATCTACGGACACTGCCTGCAGGTTCTGTGAGGAGGAGGACGAAACCTCTATGCACGTCCTGGGGCAGTGTCCGGCACTTGTGCAAAGTAGGTCCATACATCTGGGAGAACACTTAATACCAGATGCAAAGCTGAAACTTCTGGAAGTGGGGAACATACTAAAGTTCCTAACGGTGACAGGCCTGCTTGAGATACTATGATCAACAGGTACACTATAACCAGTAAAAGGAGCACAATAGTTCTTCAAGGACGCGATGCGACTTTCCCTTAACAGAATAATAATAATCTATATATAGTGGAGAATATGTGGGCAAAGGGATTTTCCGATACTCCGAGTCGTTCAGAAATTACAGTGTTAAACAGGTAAGGAGTTTACAGTTACAGAGAGTTACAGAGTTTACTTCGCATCAACATCAGGAAAGAAGCTTTTAGCAAGCATGAACATGGATGTTCCAATTACGACAAGTTTTGTATATTGTTTATTGAATTTTGCTGGAGTTTTCTCCGGTAATTCTGCAAATTTCTGCAAATAATATAATATACGTAGTAGTAAACAAGTCGGGAAACCGGAAGCTGGACGCTTCAGGTACGAAAGGTTTTGTGTATTTCTTAGTACGCAGCACGTAATATATGCATATATTATGTGGGAATATCCACTTTCGGATGATATTGACATTTATAGTCTTGAATTTGCGAAGAAGCGACAACTTTGACGTATTATAACTTTGTTAGTAATAGTGCGATTTCCACCAAACTTGGTAAGATGATGCTCTATATTATACCCTATATTGTTCCGTGCGTATTGTTTGTGGTCCTAGCATGAATTTAAGGGGGGTTCTGCAGCGAATTACTAAAAATTATAGTAATATACTATTATTAACTTTATTTATGCAGATATCAGTGTGGAAGGCATTTCGGAGCCCAGGCACTATATAGTGGCAGCCTCTCAATTTTTTTCAGATTTTTCGGTTTGGTAGTTTCTGAGAATGGCTTCCGTAAAGGAATGGTCACTTTCAACCACCCGCACTCCCCACCTTTCCAACAAATGTAAAAACTAAGACCAGCTTCGAAAATTACTGGCCGAGACCTTTAATTTGATACCCCACATGACTATATTTGATGGAAAAAAAATTTACACCCTCCTTTTGCATGTATGGGGACCCCCCCTTAAATTCGTTGTAAAAGGATGTAATTCACTGTATGCGTGAGCGTTCACAGTTCCCAGCTTTCCACCAAATTTGGTGTCAATCGCTGCAACCGTCTCCGGGAAAAATGCGTGTGACGGACAGACAGACAGACAGGCAGACAGACAGACAGACAGACGGACAGACATACAGACAGACAGACAGTAAACCGATTTTAATAAGGTTTTGTGTTTACACAAAACCTTAAAAAGGGCTAGGGAGAATTAGATTCTTCTTGAATGGAATTTTAATATTTCACTCGAATTTCAATTATTCTCGTTAATTATGACGTCAGCATCTTATTTGTATGGCTTAGGATGCTGTTAATTAGCACGAAATTGATAAGTTTGAACTTCTATAACTTTGACACTAATAGTTGGATTTTCATGGAACTTGGCATGTGTATGCACGAGACTGTCCTCTATGCCGGCGCACACCTAGGTACACCTAGGATGAGCTTAAGGGGAGTTTTTTAGTCAATTTCTAAAAGTGGATAATATACTATTAGTAAATTTATTTGAGCAGATACCGGAATGGGACATCTTTCGAAGATTAAATTTCGCATAAGTGTTTTACACAAAACCTTAAAAAGGGCTGCAGATAAATAGATTCTTCATAAATGCGACTTTAATATTCCACGCGAATGTCAATTATTCCGGGTAATTATGACGTCAGCATGTGATTTACATGGCTTTGGAAGCGGTAAATTCGCGCGAAATTGCTAAGTTTGAACTGCTATAACTTTGGTGTTAATTGCCAGATTTCCACGAAATTTAGCACGTATATACGAAATATTGTCCTCTATGCTGGTACGAAATTCGGAAGTCCTGTGATGAACTTAAGGGGGGTTTTTCAGTAAATTTGTAAAAAGTAGTAATATACCATTAGCAAGTTTATTTGAGCAGATATCGGAATGGGACATATTTTGAGGCCTAGATTTCATCTAGACGCACCACCCTGATTTTTCTCGGATTTTTAGGTTGGGTAGTTTCCGAAAATGAGTCCTGTCTCACTTCAAGTGCGTACATTTTGACTCCTTACTCACGCACTTTGCAATTTATGCCAAAAGTAATGCCAGTCTCGGAAAGTGCAAATCGAGACCTTTCATTTGATACCCTACACAACTATATCCGGTGAAAAAAATTTTTGAATCCCCCTTTTGCATGTATGGGGAGCCCCCCTTTAAACTCCACCTAAATTTATGCCACTCGCTGTATACGTGGGATTTCATAGTTCCCATCTGTCCACCAAATTTCGTTCGGATCGGTTTAGCCGTTTTGGAGAAAAATGCGTGTGACAGACAGACAGACAGACAGACAGACAGACAGACAGACAGACAGACAGACATTGAATCGATTTTAATAAGGTTTTGTTTTACACAAAACCTTAAAAAGGAATGCGTAGGACATGTCGAGAAAAGAATGGGAACGCGGCTTAGAAATGCAAAAAAGAATCACAAAGGCATTGGTGGAAAAGGGGCTGGAAAACTTGCTGATGATGATCTCTTGAACAGATGTTTAGGAGCAGAGACCCAGATTAACAATGAGTCGTTAAATGCATTGATCTGGACTTTCGCTCCTAAACACGCTCATTCTGGGGCCAAGGATGTAGAAATAGTCACTTTTCAGGGTGTAATTATTTTCAATGAAGGATGCAATGGCATTCTCAAAATCCTAGTGACAATGGGATGTCAAGTTGGTCACATATGTCAGGTTTATGCCGACCGCCTAAATGAAGCGCGAATTTGGCGGTCCGAACGACGATCGACTGACCTCTCTAAAAGAGCCAGAATTGAAACCAGAGAGCAACAATCGGCCTTACAAGACTTTTTTGAAGAAACGGAGGGTGCTCTCTATGGATCAGGTGTAGCAGATTAATGCTGAGTTAAAATTTTACTGTTGATAACGACATTTAAATTTTCAAATGCGTTTTTCTCGAAACTGCATCTTGAAAATCGGCTGCCACCATAGCTCAAAATCTATCCAACCAAATTCTTTGAAATTTTCACGACTTCTTTATACATATTTCTACGGTCCGCAAACTAGGATAATTACAATCGGACTGGTCGTTTTTTTTTTTATTCATAAAAAAAGCCGTAAAAAAACATAAAATCCAAAAAATTAATTTTGAAAGCCCACCAAAAATTTACCTTTTGATGTTTTCTAATTATCCTAGTTTGCGGATCGTAGAAGATTGTCCACATTAAACTGCCGTTTAGTTTTTTTTCTTCAGATGAACACAGCGCCCTCCAGCGTGGGAGCAGAAAAACACCTTTTTTTGCTGATGGGTGTATAAATTGACACGTATTCCGAAAACTAGCCACGATATCAAGCTGAAAAATCACATATACTAGAGATATCAATAAATATATGGTGAAAAAATCACGTTTCTATCTTTATCCAGTTCTCCAAAATAATTTTTCAAAAAAAACGGCCTTCACACGGGGTGACCCCCTTAATGTATAGTCCCCAAAGTGATGCAATCCAAACCTACCGAACTAGGCGAACGCGAGCTCGCGTTTCATTTCTGGGCCCAACAAGTTGAAATGTAACTCAAAAAGTAATAAAGCGATCGACTTCAAATTTGATCCAGATATTCCTTAACTCATTGGCCTTCACATCAACGTAAAATTTGAATTAAAGTATTATAATAAATATTGGCAGATTGCTTACGCAAAAAACGCGTTTTTATCGTTTTTTTTGCCTCAAAATTTTCTTTTTATTTTATTTTGTCCCAGATATGATATCAAAATCATACTTCGTGATTTTAACAGCCGAATAGGGACGGACGTTGGCTCCCATAGCTTATATCAAAATACAAAGAATAACGGACTGCGGATTATTCAATTAGCTGTGTCACAATGGTTGCTGGAAGTATCTGATTTGCGCGGAAAGTGGTCCCCAAACCAACGTGGGCCTCTCCAGATAGGACCACTTTCAACCAAATTGACCACGTCCTGATTGAACACAAACACCTCTTAACCTTGATGAATGTCAGAACATACAGGGGGACCAATGGCATCAATAAATGATATTCACAATCAGGTTTGAATGTAAGCTAACAAAGGAACGGAAGAATGCTGCGGGTAATGTTGATTTCTCAAAAGACGCGCAAGTCTGGGAGAACCAACAGATCTATGAACCCGAAAAGTACACAGGGCAACTGCTAGGCGTGGAAGTTTTACCAACAAGTCAGCAGGATGAAGACTTAAACACCTCGATGCTCATCCTGCAGAGACAAAGAAGCAAACCTGATTTCCGACATGGTGGGCATATTGGAGCGATGGGTTGAGTACTTTGATGAACTGTGCTGAACAACCAGAACATCGGCGAGTTGGAGGTCCCGCCAACCGAAGACCATGGATAAATACTGCCACCACCAAGTATAGAAGAAACGGTCCGTGCAATTCAACGGTTTAAAAACCATAAGTCACCAGGAGCCGATGGAATTATAGATGAGCTGGTTAAATATGGAGGCGACTAATTACGCCAAGTGGTTCATCAAATTGTGCTCAAGGTGTGGGACACCGAATCAATGCCTGACGACTGGCAACGGGGCATTATCTGTTTCATACATAAAAAGGCAGATATCACACAGTGCAGCAGTACTATCTATAAGACATTCTCCGCTATCTTGCTAGGCTGGATAGCCCTATATGCCCAGAACATCATTGAGAGGCTTCACTCCAGGCAAATCAGCAACAAATCAGATTTTCTCTGTGCGGCAAACAATGGAAGAACTGTTGGAATATGGACATCAGTTGCACCATCTATTCAACGCCTATGATAGCATATTCAAGATAAAACTGTACACGGCCTTGATAGAATTTGATATCCCGACGAAATTGATAAGATTGACTAGGTTGACCCTGACCAATTTCCGAGGCCAGATAAAACCAGCAGGATCACTCTCGAGACCATTCGACATTAACAACGGTCTACAACAAAGGAATGCAATATCATGTGTCCTCTTTAACCTGACCCTGGAGAAAGGGATCCGTGATGCTGAGGTAAACGCGAGGGGTACGATTCTCTTTAAGTCCACCCAACTACTGGTCTATGCTGACGATATTGACATCATGGGAAGAACAACCCGAGACGTACAAACTGCGTTCATCCAGTTCGAGCAGGAGGCGATCCCGGCGAGATATTGGGATGCACATCAGTGAAGGCAAAACAAAGTAACGTCAGCACCGAAAATCAACCAACCAACGATATCAAACCAGAAGAATAAAGATAGGACACTACAATTTTGAGACCGTTGATGATTTCTCCTCTTCTTCTTTTTCTTCAGCCTTTGTCCCGTTCACAAGCGGTGTCGGCTCGTCGTAATCGGTTTCGCCAATAAGCTCTGTCCCTGTCCAGCGTATCAAGCCACCGTTGTTTCGGCCGGTCTTCTGGTGGATGTTCATACCAATTTTGGCAAGTGAATTCTCGTTAGCACGAATTGCGTGACCATACGATCGAAAACGCTTCTCTCGCAATTTTTCCGCGATCGGTGCAACCCCATAAAGATCGCGAATATCCTCATTTCGGATATGGTCAAAACGTGTCATGTCAGTGGCACGGTGTCCAACGCCATCTTCGTCTCCATTACCGCAAGACGCCGTTCATTGTTTTTTATAGCCGGCCACCACCCAGAAGCATAGAGGGCAACAGGATGGACGACATTGCGTTAAATTTTAAATTTAAGACGTTCGTTGATACGTCGGTCGAAAAGAACACCAGTTGTGGCATGCCACTTCATCCAGGTTGAGTTAATGCGTAAAGAAATTTCATAACGCAGTTCTCCATTGGCTGATAGCGTTGACTGGAGTTATTTAAATCGCTCAGTTCTCGGCAGATCATTGCCGCTGACCGTAATTGTGCCTGTTTCATGGGGATCGGTCGTCAAAAATTCAGTTTTGTTTAGATTCATTCTGAGACCGTGTTGTGTGGCGCGGCAGGATTCGCAGCATTCGAAATTTATTTCGAACCGCGCATCGTGTTTTGCGTCAGCAGTTTCGCAATTTTTAACAAACCCGGCTTGATTCACGGTTATTTCAACGATTTCGCGGGTATGGTTGTCAAGAAAGCATTCAGAAATCTTCATCAGGAAGGTAACCGGATCAGACGGTAGTTTGAACATTCTGCTGGACTATCTTGCCTTTTCCATATTGGAACAGTGGCACTTTCTTGTCAGTCAGATGGTGTTCTACTTTCCTGAAAAACCCGATTAAAGAATTCACTGAGCTGCAGTGTTGGGTCCCAGCTCTTCACTTTCCAGAGCTCAGATGCGATGTCATCAGGTCCTGTGGCTTTCCTTGATTTCATTCGTTTTATTGCCTCCTCGATTTCAGATGCGCTGTGAGGTGGAACTGGTCAAATTGTCAGCAATGACTGTGGAAGTGAAGGATGAAAAATTCTTCCGTTTAAATTTGCTCGAAGTATTCTCGCGATCAATCCGTCGCTGCTTGAAGGTTGATAAGCAAAGTACCGTTCTTGCCATTAACGCAACAAAGTGTTCGATATCTTGTGGGCGTTCCTTACGGCTTTTGGCAAGTGGATACAGATCTTTCTTGCCATCCCGAGTGTCCTGTTTATCGTAAAGATTTTTGTAATAGTCCGCTTGGGTGACAGCGTCTGCCAATTGGCCGGTGTTTTATCATAGAGAAATTTGTGGTAGAGGCACACGGACCTTCATTTAAGCATCGTCATTCCAAAGCCAAGTATCTCGGTTGATGTACAGCTTACCCGGCTTGGTCATCCCGAAGGTTGCAGAGGATGCTTTGTGGATCGTGTTTTTCATTTGGTTCCACGATTCTTCCAGATTCGTAATGGCTAGTAATCGCGTGAGTGAGATCATTTTCACTTTCTTCTCACCAAATCGCCATCATTCAATGTACGGCGGGCCAGTGCGTTCCTCACGCTGTTTTATCGGTGGCTTAATTCTCAGGGCGGCAATCAACGGCCTCATAGGGAACGGCTTCGCAATCAGTGACGGTGGTAAAATGTCGACGTCTTATGAGAATACAGTCGATTTGCGTTTTACTGTTCTCACTATAAAATGTTAGAAGATGAGACAATTGTTTGATGAACCATGTATTCATAATTACAAGGTCATGGGTGTCTGCAAAATCGATTATACGCTCGTCACCTCCATTGCGTGCTTCAAACCCCTTTCACCATGGCACTTCTTAGCGTCTGTCTTTTCACTCACCTGACCATTAAGGCCGCCGGCAATGATGATATAGTCGCCAGCAGGCATATGACAAGACTTCATCGAGAAGTTGACAGGAGGTATCTTTCTCGGCATCAGGTCGACCTGTCTGTGGTGCGTACGCGGTGAAGAAATGAATAGTGCGATTTGTTCTGTTTTGTTCGGACTAACTTGCTTACGTCCAGACGCCGTCCATGCGTCAAGAACCCTTGCCCATTTCTGGACAGAACCGGGGCCCACCCTGCCGCGTCGACTGAGGTGGACGCCCTAGTATTTTTCCGAGGTTTATGACTCACTCCGATCATTTTATTTGTAATGACATTGTATGCATTTTCTTGGTTGACCAGTTGCGGGACCCGTCGCCAAACAACCGATAACAGCTATGACGATGAAATCCGCGCACGGTTGTTGTCAGTCAACAGAGCCTATTTCAGCTTATAAAAACTGTTCCGCTCGAAACGTCGCACCATAGGGTCAAGGCTTTTACTGTACAAGACAATGAACTTGCCAGTCCTCATGTATTCCTCAGAGACTTGGGTTTCTGGCAAGAAAAATTACGAACTCTTGGCCGCGTTCGAGAGAAGAAACCTCCGAAGAGTTTTTGGCCCCCTACATGAGGATGGGCGATTCCGTAGTCCACGTACCCACGAAATCTATGAGCGATACCATGACTGTCAGATTGTAGATAGAATCCGGCTCAATAGGTTACGGTGGGCGGGTCACTTAATCCATATGGATGAGGATGATCCAGCCCGAAAAGTCTATAAGGGCAATATCTGTGGTAGAAAAAGAAGACCCTGCCTGAAATGGAGCGATGGCGTAAATCAGGACGCCAGACAGCTTTTAGGGATATCGAATTGAGGACCTCTTTGCAAAACCGGGATGTCTGGAGTTCCTTACTAAGGCAGGTCTAGACCGGATACCGGTTGTTGGTAGCTCCGAATTGAAAAAAAAAACAACCAGAAGTGCTGTAAGACAGAACAGTGTCTGTTGGGTCAACTAGTTATATGTACATATATACAACCTAAAGAATGCTAAGCAGGATGGGTAACCCAGTGCCGCCTACTATATTATCCGAAACAAGCATTCCATTCGCTAGTAAGATCAAGTTCCATCATAGCTTTTTCCCTTTATTTGTCATGTCATTTCATACTTTTGTTTAATATCTTGACAGACCAGTCGCACATCACCGTGGGAGCATCTAGTAG
The DNA here is from genome assembly GCF_905115235.1 of Hermetia illucens. Lineage (NCBI taxonomy): Eukaryota > Metazoa > Arthropoda > Insecta > Diptera > Stratiomyidae > Hermetia > Hermetia illucens. Next base: position 76,991,157 of record NC_051854.1, on the reverse strand, counting down.
TAGCCATTTTCGTCTTCCTTCGCCATCGACCCCCTTATGTTATACGTTTCAATAGTTGGCTAGTTCGTAAAAAGGCATATTGGAACATAACTAATAACTCAATTTGCGCTAAAATAGAACGAGCTTTATATTCGTCGATATTCTAAGGTGAATATCTTCCATTATTAAATTTAGTTTAACTTTGAAGGGTAAAATTGGCCACTAGAGCACAGGAGAAGACAATGAATGCTTGGAAAAATGGAAGGGAGTAAAATCGTGCTCTGATACAAGCGATCCTCCCTCCACCTCCCCGGGTTCGTTACCAATTGATTGAAACATATAATACTGACTAGCTTCTACCACAATATGACGATACTTTATTGCCTATTTCACAATTCAGGACGCGACGGAATTATTCAACGAAAATTTAATTATTGGGAATAAGGCAGAATCTTCTGCCCTAATGTAAAGTAGGGTTGCGGTCGTACGTGGTGTGGAGCTGAATTTCTGGTTACTTTAGAGCATCAAATGAACACTTAAAAGATCAATATTTTGCCTTTATTTCTTTTAATTCTCTTTGAACTGGGTTCCTAAATTTGTACGGAAATTATTCTGCCAAGAAATGGAGTACACTTTCATAGATGTTGGGTTAGAAATGTTTCCTTTGCATTTTTATTATGCATAAATTTCAAACTACCCTTCATCATTGGCATATTATTGACTCATCCCTCCGCTGTTTAAATTGAAACTATCTTACTGCCTCTGGAATAGATGTGTAGCATTAAATGTTGACTCACCTGTAGTTGGACTATATTTCGTACGCTTGGAGGGTTCTGAAAATATAAAAGAGGAGGAAGTTAGCATAAATCGAAACTTTTATGCAGAAAATACATCCTGAGCGCTTCAAACAATATACAAAATATACAACCCAAAACAAATCGAACCAACGGAACGTTTCCCTCAATAGATCTAGATACTGAACATCGACCCATCAGGACTTATTTCCCAATAGTTTCTTAGAATGAAATCTATCGAGTTTTTTGCCTTTTATTGGGGTTTCCATTCATTATTATGTATGCATTTTTCGTTTTCTACTAACATCGACCTTTGGAAGCAAAATTACATCACAAGAATTGTCGATTGTTCCTAAAAAGCCAATTGCTTGAATTTTAGTAATATTTAGTTATTATCTTGTCGTACCATCGGAAAATAAATGGGCAGGATGCGAGGCAGAGCGAAGAAATTGAATTTGAATTGAAGGTGCGCTTAAAGCAGGGTATACGAGTATGCGCTTACGGCCAGAGTGTTTTACTCCCGCAAGGGTACGCCATCGACCTACCAACAAAATACTTCCACGCCATTAGAAAACTTGTCTGGAATCGTTCGGCATATCATTTCGGGCTAGCCCTTCCGCTTTCTTGGATTAAGGAGCTTTCAAATCAAGAAAATCCTCATCCAGGTGTCCCTTGAAACTCAGCTTGGCATCGATGATCCCCCTCAGGTATTTGACAATTGATTTTGAGACGACCTCACGATTATCAACCCAAATATAACCGTGTTGTTCTTCCTGCGATTGGCGCCTCCGTCTTTTCGTCCGCCAGGTCTAGCTTGGCCATTCGTAACCATGACTTGATTTGCTACTTCATCAACCATAGAACGGGCTCGCCGAAATCCAAATTGCCGCTCTGAAAGACCACCCGCAAGTTCGATGAACGGGAGCAGCCGGTTGTATATCAACATCTCCCCATCTACCCTCTCCAACATCTACGCCATGGTGTCTAAAAGACAAATAGGGCGATAAGAAGAGGGCACGCCGGGTGGTTTCTGGGGCTTCGGTAGCAACACCAGCTTCTGCCTCTTCCACTGGGCGGGAAATACTCCTACCACCATGCACGATTCGAATGTGCTTGCGAACCACCTTGGTCTGGCCTTGACCGCCACCTTCAGACCCTTGTTCGGAATTCCATCTATTCCCGGAGCCTAGCTATCCCCACTACGTCCGCGAATTTCCCGAAGTTCCTTTTCGGTAACACCAGGGATCGAGAAGACGTCCTGCTGAGCTGCCAGTTGGGGTTCACTTTCATTCTGCTCCTGCTGCGGGAAAAAAGTTGTAATTATTTGCAACATGCCGTGGTCATGTCACTTGAGGTGATTTTTGCCCGCGGATCTTGTTCATTACAACTTGGTAGGCTGTGCTCCACGGATTCATATTAACCTCCATGCAGAGCTTCTGGTAGCATTCTCGCTTGCTTCTCCGTATGGCCTTCTTAAAGTCGCTTCGCAGAGCCCTGTATTCCTCCTCGCTCGGAGGCAAGAGGATCTCAAGGCAGCGATCTCCATGTTCCACCAGTAGTTTTTCCTCTTGCCGTGATGCAAACGCCGTCGTGGCATCGTAGCGTCGCATGCTTCAGTTACACGCTGAGACAGCTGTGCGACCCTTTTCACCGCTGTTCCGTCTGGATCATGGGCTCCCTCCAATGCCGCCAGGAATGCTCCTCGAAAGCTCCGATAGGCCAGTCAACCGCTTTAGCCTTTCTTTCTCCGTTGATTCCTTCCTCGGTTTTATAACTGAGGAAGATAGTCTGGTGGTCACTGTGGGTGTTGTGCTCCCTCACCAGCGAAGTGCTAACAAACGTCAGGTCAACGATTGAACCTCACCCTCTACCTCGAAAAGTGGGCATACATCCAACGTTGGCCAGCACGATGTCCAACTCCGCAAAACACTCCAGCAGAATTTGACCTCTGATGTTCGTCGATTGGCTTCCCCACTACAGGGTCCACGCGTTCAAATCGCCGGCAAGGATTTTAGGGCTGCTGTCTCTAGCGCCCAACACCACACTGTCTAACATCTCCTCATATTGTGCTAAGGTTGTACTAGGAGGAGCGTAGTAGCTGTAAATATGGACACCGCTGACTTTCGCCCTTATAAAACCGCCTGCGAGGGGGGGGGGGGGGAGACATTACTTCCTGAATGGCCTGTTTTCCGCACGCCCAGATTGCGGTGTTGCCAAACGCATCCACCGCCCAAGTCGCACTGCCGTGGTTTCTGTACGGCTCACAAATTACCGCGACATCCACATTCGACTCTCGAATGGTTTGCGAGAGCAGGTTCTGAGCTGCCTCACAGTGATTGAGATTGATTTGTATCAATCTTATTTGCCTATGCGGTTCAGCTCCCTCCTATATGCCGGACATCTGCTCTTACCTTGCCCGCGGTTATCAACTTAATAGCTGATTCCACCAGCAAACTAATAATAATACTTAGTTCTTGCATCAGATCCCTTCTCTGTGTTCACCTGATACGGCTTACACTATCTCCCAATCCATCAGTGCCGGGTCTGATTTTACTTTTCGGAGAATGTCGGCATAGGACATATTTCCCTTCTTGGAAATAATTATTATTTCCGGGCGGAGCTTCTTTTTGTCCTTTTTCCTCTTGTTGCTCACCTGAATCCATTTTTCAGGCCTTCGAGCGTTGGTTTCTTCCACTTTTGCAAGTGTTGTGGCTGCAATTGTGAGATTACCGACTTTCGCGGGTACTCTCACCGGCTCTGCCTTCTTTGGTGAAGAGGCTTTTTTCTTCTTCGGGACTTGCTGCGGTCCTAGAGGCTCACTGGTACCGTCTCGAGTCCGTTTTCCTGCCTGCCTTATCTTGGCGAGGCATCACCTGGCCTGTTCCATATGACTTTGCCATCTGGCGCTTGGGAATTCTTTTCTTCAAGAGCCTTGATATAAAACAATTTAATGCCTCTTATCAAGACTCGAATATTTTGATGGATATTCCGCCTCTCCTTGAAGAACTCACACAGTTCATTTATTCGCTTCCCGAGTGTAACGAACGCCATTTCGGTATGTTCCTCTCGCGCCTTGCACCACAAGGACGAATCTCGACTACCAAAGATGGTGATCTCCCAAGCTTCGAACTCATCCTGAAAGGATCCGGTGTGGACCTAATTTGCACTCCACCATTATCTCTTGTAGCATTAGATGCCACAGTAGCCAAGTTTCCCACTACTGAGGCACTGCGGTCGTTGGATATCGACGGCCGGGAGCCCGCTTACTCACTCCCAAAAACCGCCGGCATTGATTTTCCGAAGCATTGCACCGTAAAAAACTTCCTTCCTTCCTTGCCTCCTCCATATTTGGTTTATTTTCTGGATATCCTTCCCATAGCCCATTTTTATCCACGGGTGCTTGTTTTGCTGCCACCTACCCCGCCTCCGCATTAACATGCCCATGGGCACACATCTCCTGATGCGTACATGTGCATGCTCATAACACATCCGCAGAGCGTTCTCTTATCCGCACGAACGGACGCGCCCGATGGGAGATTTGGCAACTTCACACAGGTATATATATATATTTCAAAAAGCCCACGGACCCTCTTCCCGCCCAACCGGACCAAGGGGCGACCAACCTAAGGATGGGCTGAAGGCAACATCCAAAGGCCCGCATCACAGCGATGATGCGTTTTAACGCAAAGTGTGTGCGACCATGCGAAAATGTATTGCTACATCCCGATTGTCGCAAACACTTCAGCCAATGACGCGGAGGTCCTACACTACAGAGACATGGATCTTATATTGAAGACAGTGCGGATCAAGACTGAAACCCATTAGGTCAGATTGTTACCGGACAGGACTCTTCGGACTATAGCACAGGTTGCAAGGATAACTGCTTTTTGCATCTCCATGTATAGTCCAGCCCTAAGATCGAGCGTTTTCAGCGCTTTATGTAAGTTCTGCGGGACTAATCCCGTCGCTGAAATTATTACTGGGACTACTTGGATCTTTTGTAGTCTCCAAGTCTGCTTCATATCGTCTGCCAAGGGGCCGTAGTTCCGGATTTTTTCGTGCTGTTTTTCAACAGTGTTCCGGTCCAACGGTACGGCTACATCGATTATAAAGCACGCTCGTTCTTCCTTCAGAAGCAGAACTAGATCGGGTCTGTTATGATTAACACTGCGGTCGGTGGCAATAGTGTGATCCCACAGTAATTTGACCCGATCATTTTCCAAGATTCTCTGCGGAGTATACTTATAGTAAGGATGGTAGGTTGCCGCCAAGTTATACTTCAACGCAAGGTTTTGATGGAGAATCTTGCAGACGGAGTTATGACGATTGGTGTACTCGGTACCGCTCAACATCCTGCACGCAGATGTTATGTGCTGGATGGTCTCCTCTTCACAGTTGCATAACCTACAACTGGAGTTGGTGATTGAGGAGTCGTGAAGAATGTACCGTTTATAATTTTTTGTTGGGAGCGAAGCATCCTGAATTGAAGTTAGGAATGCTTCGGTCTCATAGAAAAGTACACCATTTGTCAACCATTTGTTGGAGGCTTCGATGTCAATGCCTGACATCAACAAATTTTTTATATGACCTCCGTGAATGGGTTTTTCTTTCCACATGTCGATCTTCTGTTGGACTGAAGTAACATTCGACATGGGATCCCATTCTCTGCTTCTCAAGTTCAAAGGAGATAATTTATTATCTGCCATGACGGTAGCCTGATGTATTTGGCTAGAGGATTGTTTCTTATAGAAAAACTCACGAAGAGAATGCACTTGATTGTAGTGCATCGTTTTTAAATCAAGTACCGCCCTTCCTCCCTGATGACGTGGGATAGTGATCCTCAATTTTTCGGCAGCTCTATTGTGCATGTTGTTGTTTGCAAGAACTACCCTTACCCGTCTATTGACAGATTCTAAATCAGTATTACTCCACTGTATCACACCGAAAGTGTATAGAAGGACGGGAATGGCAAAGGTGTTGATTGCCATGATTTTATTTTTCCCGTACAGCTCAGTTTTAAGGACAAGATCCAGACGCCGCTCAAATTCCCCCAGCAACTTAGATTTAATTATTGCCACAGCAGGTGTTGTTGCTTGCAATATGCCGAGGTATTTGTAGACGTCGTCCGAATCCATGCCTTCAATTCGGATGTTATTTTGGCTGTATCCTTCGTTGTCGGTGTGTTTTCCCCGAACAATTGTTTTTATGCGACATTTCTCCAAACCCAACTGCATGCCGATATCCCTGCTGAACTGGATGGTGATGTCCAGCAAGGAGCGAAGTTGGTTCTCGTCTTTGGCATACAATTTGATGTCGTCAATGTACATTAAATGGCTTAATGTACATTTCGACAATATGCCATGCTTGACTTGGAACCCGTATTTGCTTTCATGCAAAAGATGGGATAGCGGATTCAAAGCCAAACAAAACCACAGTGGGCTTAGAGAGTCGCCTTGGAAAATGCCAAGCCTGATTGGTATCTCTCCTGATGTTTGCGAAGATACCGATAGCTTCGTGCTCCAATTCTTCATTACTGTTCTCAGTAGAAGAACAACATTCGGGTTGATTTTATACAAGCGTAACACTTGTAGTAACCACGAATGTGATATGGAGTCAAAGGCTGATTTATAATCGATGTAGGCTGTCGAGATGTTTCGTTTTTGGTGGACAGCCTGCTTTACAGCTACCGTATCGATTATAAGCTGTTCTTTGCAGCCTCGAGAGCCTTTTGCGCATCCTTTTTGCTCCTCAGCTATCAATTTATGAACATCAAGATGTTTTGAGATGTTCGCGCACAGAACTGAAGTGAAGACCTTGTAGATGGTAGGAAGACAAGTAATTGGTCGACATTTTGAAGGGCAAGAGACACCCTGTTCCTTGGGGATGAGGAAAGTTATCCCCTTGGTGAAAAATGGTGGAACTAAATCAGGATCGGCAATCATCTGATTAAATTGATTTGCCAATATCCTGTGAGTGTTCTTGAACCGCTTCAGCCAGAAGTTGTGAACTTTGTCAACTCCTGGCGCCTTCCAGTTACCTGCCTTGTCAAGGACTGCTTTAACGTCGACTTCAGTTACGTCAGGCATGGTCATTTCGGGGAGGGCCTCGCATGAACGCATAAGGTGTGGGAGCCACGCTGCTTCTAAATTGCAACGACTGGATTCGCTCCAAACACTTCTCCAGAAGTCTTCTGCCTGATCCAGATTGAGGTTACTTTCCCTACCTGAGTTGATGAGATTTTTGTAGAATCCTCGTTGGTTCTGGAAGAACAAGGTGTTGTCTGTCCTTCGCTGAAAGCTTTTCTGATACCTACGGATGCGATTGGAGCATACCGCAAGTTTCTGCTTCAGCACCTCGAGGATTTCTTCGATTGGCACATCATTGGACAGATGGTAGTTTCCAATGATGTTCGCAACGCATCTGTGCACTCTTGGTGATGGATTTCCAAGGAGTGCTTGCGTTACACGACCAATCTCCTTTCTCAACTTTTCGACTCTTTTGTTGAGTCGAAACACCCAGAACGGTAAAGTCCTTCTGCGCATACCTCTGTTATTCGCTCTAAGATGTTGGTTATGGAGACGTATAACCGTGGCAGCTGCAACGTAGATCAGGCTGTGAACCTCTGTAGCAGTAATCTCGCTAGCCAAACGATCAGCCAAAATTCTGTCAACGGCAGCAATGATGTTAGTAGTTGCCGAAGTAAACTTCAGTTTTGGGATCCTTGGCCTAGCGTCTGGGAGAATCTCAGCATACTCTGTGAATGCGACCTGGAATGCGGTCAAAGCCTCATTATAAATTGGGTCGACATCCCCAGTTACTAAGCTTCTCCTGACTACTGGATTCATGGAGTGTCTTACAGGTGGAGTACTTGTGTTACTCCTTTGACTAGTCCGGTAATTTGATGACTCCAGCCCGAGCTCAAGTGAAACCTCTTGGAAGATTTGTTGCCTAGTTGGTAAGGCAACTCGGTTGTTATTCACGATCACTCGGTACTGGTTGACGACGTTCTGTTCCGGAACATGACTTAGCTCCGGAAATCGGGTTATGAACGCGTCATGTAGTCGATGTCTGTACCCTGATGGATTCCGTTCCAAATCCGTGACACGGTAATAGGCGCGGACGATAAATTCGTTGAGTTGGTTCGTCCAAACCATACGACGCCTAGGTCTCCCGTCCCTGGTGGTTGACGGCATAACTGCCAAAACATCCAAGGGCGAAGAGCCGCTCTGATGTTGTTGAACGACCCTTAACCGTGTTGGGTACTGTCTTCGTGTCCCTGGGGTCCCATTTAAAGAATTTAAACCAAAGTCCCCAATTTTATTCCCACGAGTAATGGGGAACCAGTCAGCCCTGCAACAGAGCCCCAATGTTGCAATGCCCCATGGTTACCTCCAAAGGTAGGGAAGGTATTTGGAGGGGAGCCGCTGAAATACAGTGTAACGTCACTGCAATTCATCCGATAGGCGCGTCGATCCCTTCACCCCGGATTACGGATTTGTTAAGGAGGTTTACTCCCCCTGAACGGGAAGAATCGGTAAGGGAGGACGAACACAAAGGGAAACGTTCTGCTTGTCCGCGGCTACTTATTTACAAGATTAACTTGCGATATTCGTAGCTGACCCGGTGGGTCATGTCATTATCCGCAACCCATGACACGCGCCTGGTCGCATGCAACTCTGCGTTTGCAACTCAGGTGAGGATAAACCTGGTACGCCAGGGCATATATATAATATATATATATATATATTATATATATGCTCGGTGTACCAGGTTAATCCTGACCTGAGTTGCAAACGCAGAGCTGGATGCGACCAGGCGCGTGTCATGGGTTGCGGATAATGACATGACCAATCGGGTCAGCTACGAATATCGCAAGTTAATCTTGTAAATAAGTAATCGCGGACAAGTAGAATGTTTCCATTTGTATTCATCCTCTCTAACCTATTCTTCCCTTTCTGGAGGAGTAAACCTCCGTAATCCGGTGTGAAGGAATTGACGTGCCTATCGGATGAATTGCAGTGACGTTACACTGTAATTCAGTGGCTCCCCTCCAAATACCTTGCCTATCTTTAGAGGTAAACATGGGGCATTGTAACATTGGGGCTCTGTTGCAGGGCTAGCTGGTTCCCTATTACTCGTGGGAATAAAATTGGGAACATTGGGGAAGACTGTACCCAACACGGTTAAGGGTCGCTTAACAACACCAGAGAGGCTTTTCGCCCTTGGATGTTTTGGCAGTTATGCCGTCAACCACCAGGGACGGGGGACCTAGGCGTCATATGGTTTGGACGAACCAACTCAACGAATCTATCGTCCGCGCCTATTACCGTGTCACAGATTCGGAAAGGAATTCATTCCATGCCATGTTCCGGAGCAGAACGTCGTCAATCAATAGCGGGTGATAGTGAAAACTAATCGAGTTGCCCTACCTACCAGGCAATAAATTTTTCACGAAGTTTCACTTGAGCTCGGTCTGGAGTCAGCAACTTACCAGACTGAACAAAGGAGCAACACGAATAATCCGCTTGTAAGGCACTCCATGAACTCAGTAATCAGGAGAAGCTTAGTGACTGGGGATGTCGACCCAATTTATAATGAGGCTTTGACCGCATTCCAGGTGGCATTCACAGAATATGGGAATTACTATTGTTAGCACTGGTGAAGGGAACAAGTAGTTCACAAAATATCGGTATTTCCAAGGCCAATAAATTAACACTAACGAATAGGAAAAACAAGTTTTTATTATTTATTATTCGATTGAGGCAGACACCCCTTTCTGAAAGGTGTTTACATAACCTTCGGTGGCCAGAATTATATCCAACTGTGTAAAAGCGTCTAAAAGTCTTCGGCACCTCGCATTTACCTCACTGCTACTCCAATCACGGACCGAAGCATTGAAGTTACCATCACTCACCTTTCGACTACGACCCCTTGCCTTAAGAACAAGACTGTCAAGCATTTCCTGGAATTCGGACAGTGTCAGACTTGGTGGGGCATAACAGCTGTACACATATATCCCGTTTATTTTCGCCCACAGAAATCCGCTGGCTGTCTGACTTCCAGTACATTGTACGGCTTGTCGAGTGCATGCCCAAATCGCCACTCCATCAGTCGAAACTGTAACCCATACGCCACCGTGGTGATTTCTATAGGGTTCGCTAATGATGGCAATTTGGACCTCGGATTCGAGTGAATCCTGAACGACCCTACAATCATATTTGAATAAACCTCATTTTTTCATTGAAGTGAGCGCCTTCCTAAATTCCGGACATTTAGCACTTCCGGCAATATGCTCGTAATCCCGTCCCTCCCTTCTTTCGCACAATAAGCATTTGGGGTTCCTATTGCACTCTTGGGCAATATGGAATTTCTCCCCACACCTTCTGCACCGATAGGACCTATCAATGCCGCTGATGCAAGCCTTCGCGAAATAACCAAACGCGAGGCACTTGAAGCACTTCTTTAGGGAAATTTGCTCTCTCAGACGGCAAACAACCCTTCCGATTTGAACTTTCTCGGCCACTAATGACTTCTGCGCTGCAGGCTGCCACCAGATGGTGCCTAGGCTCCGAAATATTATGTCCCATGTACTGGCGAGACAAATGCATACTCAGATGTCTTTATAAAAGAAATACACAAAACCTTTCATACCTGAAGCATAAAGCTTCTGGTTTCCCGACTTGTTTCTTAACTGTAGCAGATTTTATTTGCAGTTCACTGTTGTTCCTGTTGAAACGAAACTGAGTTCTTGGCTTAAGCGCACCCACGCTAATGACAGAAACAGAGTATCATCCCACATATCCTATCCTTTCCAGTTATATCTACATGAAATGGATTTAAAGGTCATCTCTTATTCTTAGAAAGTAATGAGAGAGCCGCTGAGTAGACTTAAGCATCTCCTTTCAATGATAACTGGTGGGATGGTCGCATCACTGATAGTAATTTCATTAGCTCATTCAAACCGATGAAAATCATATGCCGGAAATCAAGATTTACACATCTTCCAGGCGCTAATCTTGATCAACGTCAAAAATACAAATTACCTAAACGATGGAAATATTCTACATGACGAATTCCGGGTCCGGTCCTTATTGTCCGCCGGGGAATTTTACTAAACGAAACCTTTCGACTTGATATTGTGGGCGCTTTTCTTAGGGACAATTAAGTTTGCTGCCTGACTAATGGCTTACTCATTTCGGGTTCTATTAAGGGATATCAACCCCTGGACATTCATCCACATTATATACGAAACAATGATGAAGACATTGTAAGCTCCGGGCAAGCAACACGCACAGGCTGGGACATATAATGTCAGCGAGAAGATACACAGGCTCGTGAAAAGGATTTAATGTCATCATCTCGTTAAAGTCATGGCTCTGTCCTTGGAGGGATTCTGAGTGATAAAAGTCCCCAATTGTGGAAGATAAAAACAACGGTGATATTTTTTTCGTGGAGGGAATAAATCCCTTACGGATATCTCCCAGACAGAAAATTGTGGAAGTGGTTGCACAATGTCGCAGATGCCTACATATATCTTCCGAGGAAATGCTTCTTAACTATCTAAGTAATGTAATGTGATACTGAAAACATTATCCTGCTTCACGTAGAACCAATTAAAGCACCCATTGAGGCGTGCACGTAGGAAAAGGTCAAACCATTCTCAGATAACAGATCATTTCAATTCAACTTAAGCAGTTAGTCCCCAACTTACCCCATTTTGCCTTATCAGTCAATGGTTGCCTGATGTAATCTAGAAACCACCTTAAGACGCAGCAAGTATTGATTTTGCATTAATGGAGCCACGGAGAAGAAGTAGTTTAAGGTTATCAGCATTGTCTTGCTGCAATTAAGAAGGATAAGTCGCAAGATGCTCTCGTGAATACTAATGTGGGGATGGTTCTGGAAAATGTTATGCATATCATGGCCATATATAAGTATGTACATAACCAGCAGCTATACTTAGCGAAATTACTTTTAATTCTTTACTTGAAGATGTCAAGGTTCATGTTGGGTAAAATTCGGAGCCTCCTTCTCTCGTAATAAATGTAAAATTTTATGCTTTTGTGTTTCTTGAAGAATGGAAGTTGAGAGGGTCGTTTTTGTTACACTTACCAGGTACCGTTTTCAAGAAATATTACACTAAAGGTCGTACAGATTACAAAACAATGTTATATTGAGAAATAGATCTTTCTCATTTTAACATATAATTTGACTGTGAGGTGCAAGAAGCGAAATCATCTGGAAAAATGTAGGTTCGTATAATCATCTTTTTAAGGTTTTATGTAAAACAAAACCTTATTCAAATCAGTTTACTCTCTATCTGTCTATCACACGCATTTTTCTCAGAAACCGTTGTAGCAATTGGCACTAAGTTTGAAGGGAACTATGAACGCTCATGCATGAAGTAAGTGTAGAACTTAAGAGAGGATAAAATATTGCTGGGGGTGGTCCTAGGTGGAGACGTGGATTAGTACCCACAATGGAGCATAAAACCTGAGAAATGCCTGCTGAGCCAACACCAACAACTCTACTACCAAACCCTATCTCCACCTCCACGTGGTCACAGCTGGAAACTCTTTCTTAACGAAAAGCTGCAGACGGAGATGGATGAAGGCGAGTCTCCCAACTGGTCCTCCAGGTTGGGGGCTGGATAGGGCTGACAACCCTACACGGAAAACAACTTGTTACAAAGCCACAGTAGAAGCTTCGGACTGGACGGATTACACAACGACGAACCCGGCAACGACAACGGAATAACGATTTGCTTATTTTCTCGTGGAACGTGCGATCCCTGTACAGAGATGAAGCGAATGAGCAGCTAGCCGATACCCTGTCCCAATATAGGGCTGATGTAACAGCGTTACAGGAGATGCGTTGGACAGAGACCGGTTTCCTGGAGAAGAACCACTACACCATATATTATAGTGGCCATCCAGTAAACCATGTGTTCGGAGTGGATTTCTTAGTAAGCCAAAAAATGAATCCTGCTGTTATCGGCTTTGAAAACATAAGCGAATGCCTATGCACTTCGCGCTTGCGAGGCAAGTTTAGAAATATAAGCCTCATTAACGTTCACACCCCCACAGAGGAGACTGCATAGTCGGAGAAGGATACCTTCTACGAGGCAGTAAAACGAACCCTCGAAGCCTGTTCTAGATATGATATTAAAATCATACTTGGGGATTTTAACAACCAAGTAGGAAATGAGCCCGTATTCAGGCGATACGCTGGCTCCCATAGCTTACACCAAAATGCAAATGATAACGGACTGCGGATTATTCAACTAGCAGGGTCACACGAAATGGTTGTTGGAAGTACCTGGTTTACGCGGAAAGCGGTCCACAAACATACGTGGGCCTCTCCAGACGGGACCACTTTCAACCAAATTGACCACGTGTTGATTGAGCGCCGCCACCTCTCAGCCTTGATGAATATCAGAACATTAAGGGGGGCCAATATAGACTCGGATCACTATCTCGTTGGCATGGTGCTCCGAGCCCGAATAACAACACCACCCAGAATCCCCTCTAACAATCAGGTGAGAGTTAACACTGAAACCATCCACAACACAACCGTCCGCGGCACCTACAAGAGGGTAATGGATGCCGCAATAACCGCAGTCAACAGAGACCTGGAAATGAAGCACCCGCAAATGGTCTTCACAACCACTTGAAGAACGTTATCATTGACACTTCCACAAACATACTTGGCCCCAGCTGCAAAAGGAGTCGGAACGGCTGGTTTGACGATGAATGTAAGCTAGCAACGGAACGGAAGAATGCCGCATACTGAGGAATGTTGCATTCTCAAAGAACGCGGGCACGCGCAGAGACTCATCACGAACTCCGTCGAGCGAAGAAGCGACTTCACAGACGGAAAAAGGAAGCCTGGGAGAACCAACAAGTCAGTGAACTAGAAAAATACAGGGAACAACCGCACCAGACACAGAAGGCGGAAGTTCATCCTGTCAAGACAAAGAGGGAAATCTGATTTCCGATAGAAAGGGCATATTGGAGTGATGGGTTGAGTACCTTGAACTACTAAACGACCAGAACATCGGTGAGTTGGAGGTCCCGCCCACTGGAGACGACGGACAAATACTGCCACCATCAAGTATAGAAGAAACAGTCCGTGCAATTCATCGGCTTAAAAATCATAAGTCGGCCGGAGCCGATGGAATTACAGCCGAATTGGTTAAATATGGAGACGACCAATTACGCCAAGTGGTTCATCAACTTGTGCTCAAGGTATGGGTCAGCGAATCAATACGACTGGCAAAGAGGCATTATCTGTTTCATACATAAGGAAGGAGATATCACAGAGTGCTGCAATTATAGAGGTGTGATACCTTGCTGAGTACCATCTATAAGATATTCTCCTCTGTCTTGCTAGGCCGGATAGCCCCGATGGAAAACTGTTGGAATGTGGACATCAGTTGCAGGATCTTTTCATCGACCTTAGAGCCGCCTATGATAGCATAGCCAGGGTAAAACTGTGCGCGGCCATAAGAAAGTTCGGTATCCCAATGATAAGACTGACGAGGCTGACCCTGGCCAATGTGCTAGGCCAGATAAAAGCAACAGGAACACTCTCAAGACCATTCGACATCAACAACGGTCAACGACAAGGGGATGCCCTATCATGCGTCCTCTTCAACCTGGCCCTGGAGAAAGTGATTCGTGATGCTGATCTTTAAGTCCACCCAGCTACTGGCCCACGCTGACGATATCGACATCATGGGAAGGACGACCTGAGACATACAAACTGCCTACATCCAGATCGGGCACGCGGCGATTCTTGCGAGATCTTAGGCTGGACATCAATGAAGGCAAGACAAAATATATGGTGGCAGCGGTAGCACCGAAAAGCAGTCAACCAACATCAAACCCCACTGGTCAAACGGGAAGAATAAAGATAGGAGACTTTGAGACCGTTGATAATTTTTCCTATATAGGGTCGAAAATCACAACCGATAACAGCTACGATAATGAAATCCGCGCACGGTTCTTGTCAGCCAACAGAGCCTATTTCAGCTTACCTTATCTTTTCTCACACGAACCCATTCTGAGAACCTACCCATCGATAAAATCTGCTATACTGTTGCTTCGAAATACCCCCATATCGATATCTGTTGAAGTAAAGTTGATAATAGTGTATTACTACAATTTTTAGTAATTGAATACAAAACCCCTTTTAAGTTAACAGTAGAATCATTATAGCTTTTTTGTGGGTAGAGGTGGAAATCTTAAAAAGACGCTGCTACGTCAGGTTGCAGTAGTGTGAGGGATTCCCGTCCACTAAGACCACCTCTACTTCTGTGCCCATATCCCCGCGGAACTACCGTGAAGTATAACTTCGCAAGAGCGCAACTAAGTCATGCGTCCGTCGCGCTTTGCGGGCTCGATCCAGTTCCTACCTTCCAATATCGCCGTTACTGTTGCTTTCATCGAACTCCAATTTCCTTTCAATGTCAGCATCTCCTCCACGAAATTATGGGGTCCAATAACTGCGTTGAGGGCATCGTTTAGCATCCCTCTCTCATTCGCGAATTTCAGACAATGAAACATAACATGCTCTGGATCCTCGGGTGTAGCGACGCATTGGGGACAGTCAGGGGACTCATCCAATCCGCAGCGGTGCAAGTACTTCCTGTATCCACCGTGCCCGTACGGAACTGCATTAGGTAGTAATTCAACTGTCCATGCTTCCGCTCGACCCATCTCTCAATATATGGGATCAGTGTGTGAGTCCAGCAGCCTTTTTCTGAATCATACCACCGTTGCTGCCATCTCTTGTAGAGCTCGCTCCTAGTGGCTTTCCTGGAAGGCCGCCGTCACTTCGGCCGGTTCTTCCCTTCTTCTCTAGTGAAGACAGTGTGTCTCATTCGCTAGAAAATCCAAAGGAATCACCCCCGCGATGACACACACTGCCTCACCGGATCTATATGCACTGCACACCCTCAACGCAATTGGTGGGTATGCCGAACTTACCCTTCCCCTGTTCACTGTGTTATCTAGTGCGCACACCTAGACAGGAGCGGCATATAGCAGGATATGTTTCACACCCTTGCGATAAGCAGCCACCGACTAGATTTTTACTATCCAATATTAGACATCATCCTTGCTAGAGATAAATTAACCTTTGTTGCCTTTTCGCGAGCATAGTCCAGGTGCCCCTTGAACTTGGCATCCATCATTAGCCACACAAATTTGACTCGGTCTACTACCAGAAATATAGCAGTAGGAAGAGGCTTTAACATGCTGTAAGTTAATTTGAGTAACCCTTAAGCTTGTAGACATAAGTGAAGCCTAATGTAAAAGCCGACACTAACTGAATTCCACCAAGGTACTGCTTTCCGCCAAAAGTTCCGCTTTCTTGCGTCTGATTTCACGTCCTCATTCCCGACAAGCTGCGTCTTCTTTCACAATACCCTCCGTTATCGTCGGCTGAGAGCCTGTCCATGTTTACGGTGTCCAAGCTGCATGAAGCAGTTTACACAGACTATTAGATCAGTTGCGTCCAAATCACAAGTTTTCCTTTCTTCCATTTTTCCTGGTAGGGGCGGAGGAGAAGGTTCTGGTAGGGAAAATTTCGCTTCTAGTCTGCTTTCCGGCTGAGTTTCCCCCCTGCCGAGCCTTCCTCTCCTTTGTTCGGGAAAAAGTAGGCAATATTAAAAAATTGGACAATTTTCGGACAATAAAATAATACCAAGTTGCCCAGCAAGCATAATCTTAATTGCAGGGGTTGGTATGGTATATTGATCAAATGGCGCCCAACGCGGGCCCAAAGTTTGGAAGGTTCCAAATAAATAGGCCAGTGAAAGATACCATATTATGGCTACCAACTTCGTTCGAAAGAACAGTTTCTTCGCTTTATTCCCTGCTAGGGTCCACGTGACTTCATCCGGTAAAAATTGCGTTCCACACCTCTTTCCACGAAGTAACTGTTTCTAAGCCTCTTTTTTCCATCCAACGCTGTATAGCAGAGTTTTCTGTCCTATTCTTGGTAGCATACTTTCAGAGCACGTCATTTCTTGTGT
Source organism: Hermetia illucens (assembly GCF_905115235.1). Taxonomy (NCBI): domain Eukaryota; kingdom Metazoa; phylum Arthropoda; class Insecta; order Diptera; family Stratiomyidae; genus Hermetia; species Hermetia illucens. The sequence goes on along the minus strand of NC_051854.1, from coordinate 76,974,345 downwards.
TTGTTTTTGGAACTCTGCGTCTATGTGCAAGCGTGTGCGGCTGTATACTGAAATGTATTGACAAGGGAAGATCACGGTTCAAATCCTACTGGTGGCAGAGGAATTTGTATTGTAACTGGATGTCAACTCTGCTGCGAATGAGTACTCTCTCTACATTTTGCCTAGAACGTTTTGCAGGCTGCGAAATTTAACGCAGCAGACCGAAGATTTATAGAAGTGTTTTTCAAGCAGGTTGTTTGAGTAATTGCATGGCTATTCTGGAGAGGACCAGCTGCGTACCTCGGGAAATTCTTAGTCTGAGAATCAGGATTTTGTTTCCCTTACGTACCAAATGTCTAGTTTCACAACCCAACCCAGCCACCACAATGTTTCTGCTTCAAACTGCGATGACGTCTTCCCCACTAATTCCAAAGGATACCGTGTTAAAACGGGTTGACACTACAGTTGTGACTAACATAGATTTGACCCCCACATTCCTTAGTCTGGCTAGCATAAAGGCGTAGAAGCACGCACCAACGAGACACTTCAGGGAAACTTCAGTATTTTCCGGTGGATCTTAACGGCCAATTTCGCAGAATTCTCGACTTTTTGTGATAGCTCTCCCCTCTAGGTGGACTACAACCAATCAGTATGGTCTTTTGGTCATCGCCCTATCGAGTAACTTTGACTTGAAAACTTTGATACAAGTTCTAACACTCCCACATTCAGTCTCTAGACGGCGTAAGATTGGCTCGCTTGTGAAAATCACGTGATTCCGTTTCTAAACTTTTGTTGGAAACAAAACCCTATTCAAATTGACAAACGGGCAAACCCTTTTTTAAGAAACGGTTTTACCTATTGGCACTAAATTTGATGAAAAGTTTGTACCTGTGAACTACCATAAAACTCTTCAACTACATTGTTCCAAGTTGAACTAAAAGGGGGGAGGATGCAAATAAACTCGAAAGAGGGGACCAAAAATTGTTTTCACCGAATATAGTCATATGGGGCATCAAATGAAAGACCGGGATTAGTACTTTTTATAGCAATTACTTGTTTTGACAGACGTTGCAGAGAGAAGGGGTGCAGGAGTCCGTAACGGCTCAATCGCTTCAATGACTATTTCGTACAAGCAAAAATTAGGCAAAGAACTATGGTGATCCACTCATATGATATCTAGACTCCGAAATACTCTCCATTACAATATCCTCTCAGATAAAGTTAATAATAGTAAATTATTATATTTTGATCGCCCGGTAAACTGGGGCTTAAAAATATTCACAAAGTCCTCCCTGGTTGTGGTAAGAGGTGTCTAAAACGGATAGAAATTGTTTTTGCTAGGAACCTACAAAATTCTACCTCCTATCTATCCTCCTACATTGCTACCGAAACATCAGCAATGACTCGGATAGAGACTCGACCCACGCCAAAGACCTTTCGCTATCGAAAACGGACTATGATTGGTTTCTGGAATATGAGTACGCACCTCCACAACCGTAGCGAGGATCCTCGCTTTCTCCAATTTGTGTGGGAATTCCTACGACGTAAGCTGGACATTCTGGGTCTGAGAGAGGTAAGATGGTACGACCCTGGAGAGTACTCCTCTTCCTCTTGCTACACTAATGGTAATGTGCTTTTGAGCTCAAGAAAGCCAAGTGATAGCAAACGCAAATCTGCGCGCCTTGCTTCTGACGGTTACTCCATGGCACGTTCTCTTGACCTGGGAGCGGATTTCTGATGGATTTTTAACCGCAAGATTTCGGTCCATGTTAAGGAGCATCACAATTGTACAACACTCTGCACCAACAGAAACTTTCGATATAGTGGAGAAGGCGGTTTTCTACGAGGGGTTACACGCGGTCCAGGGAAGGCTTCCTGAAGATGAAATTGTGATCCTGATCGGTGATCTGAATGTCAAGGTGGATTCAGACAACAACTTGCTCGGACATTTGATGTGGAAACACCTTTTTTGGGAGAATAATGATAGTAGTTGAAGTTCGTGGATTTCGGCAACTTGCACCGCTTCGTTATTGGTGACACATTGTTTAAGCACAGAGCTTGCCATAAGGTCAGTTGAGATTCAAATGACCGGCACCGCAAAAGCATTTAGATCGACCACTTCGTAACCAGTAAATTTAGGAGCTGTGCGTAACAAAAGAGACACTCTTGGTGTTACAGGGAGTCACCACTTGATGGTTGCTTACGTTTGCTTTGGCATTGCGTTCGCCACTTCTGCCAGAGTTTGGGAGCTACGGCCTCCTCCACCAGGTTCAACAGCGATCGCTTATATGATCCAGCTGTCGCTCTACAATGGGAGAACTATCTTGCTGACCAGATATTACTGAGTATAACTGCCTGAGAATATCAACGAGCATGATTCCGCCACGAAAGATACTCATTCCTCGGTTGCTACACATGTCCGGAATTGGCATTTTAAGATTTGGCTCACTGTAGGATCGTGGTATTGCTCATAGATTTCGTCGTTATATAGGCTGCGGAATCATCCATCCTAATGTAGGCGGCCAAAAATTCTTCTGAGGATTCTTCTCTCGAACGCGGCCAAGAATTTACAATTTATTTTACAAAGAACCCAGGTTTCCGAGGAATACATAAGGACTGGCAACATCATAGTCTTGTACAGTAAGAGCTCTGACCCTATGGTGAGACGTTTCAAGCGAAACACTTTTTGTAAGCTGATCTATTTGATCTTGTAAGCTGGCTCTATTTGCAGCCAACAAACGTCCGTGGATTTCATCATTATATCTGTTATCGGTTGTGATTTTCGACCCGAGATACGAGAAATTTTCAACGGTCTCAAAGTTGTAGTCTCCTATCTTTATTCTTCCCGTTTGACCAGTGCGGTTTGATGTTGTTGGTTGTTTGGTTATTGGCGCTGATGTTGCCACCAAATATTTTGTCTTGCCTTCATTGATGTGCAGCCCAAGATCTCGCATCAATTGCCACCTGCTCGACCTGGATGAAGGCAGTTTGTAAGTCTCGGGTCGTTCTTCCCATGATGTTCATATCATCAGGATAGGCGAGTAATTGAGTGGGCTTAAAGAGGATCGTAGCCCTCGTATTTTCCTTAGCGTCACGGATCAATTTTTCCGGGGCCAGGTTTAAGAGAACGCATGACAGGGCATCCCTTTATGTTAGACCGTTGGTCATGTTGAATAGTCTCGAGAGTGATCCTGCTGCTTTTATCTGGCCTCACATATTGGTCCAGGTTAGCCTAGCCAGTCTTATTAATTTCGTCGGGTTACCGAATTCATGGCCACGTATAGTTTTACCCTGGTGGCCTTAAAGGTGATCTAAAGACGTTGCAACTGATGTCAATATTTCAAGTCTTTCCATCGCTTGCCGCAGAAAGCATATCTGACCTGTTGCTGATTTATCTGGGGTGAAACCTCTTTGGTCTGGGCGAATGATAGCGGAGGATATCTCATAGATGGTACTCAGCAACGTGATACCTCTATAATTGCTGCACTGCGTGATATCTCCCTTCTTATGTATGGGACAGATAATGCCGTGCTGCCAGTTCGCTGCCCCACACCTTGAGCATCAGTTGATGAACCCTTGGTGTAATTGGTCGCCTCCATATTTAATCAATTCGGCTGTAATTCCATCGGCTCCTGGCTACTTATGGTTTTTATACAAGTCAATTGCATGGACTGTTTCTTCTATGTTTGTTGGTGGCAGCATCTCTCCGTCGTCTTCAGTTGGCGGACTTCTAGCTCTCCAATATTTTGGTTGTTGAGCAGTTAATAAAAATACTCAGCTCATCGCTCCAATATGCCCATTCTGTCGGAAATCAGATTTCCCTCTTTGTCTCGGCAGGATGAGCATCGAGGTGTATAAGGTTTCATCCTGCTGACTTGTTGGTAAAACTTGCGCACCTGGTGTGGTTGTTCCCTGTACCTTCCGAGTTCACAGACATATTGGTTCTCCCAGGCTTCCTTTTTCCGTCTGTAAAGTCGCTTCTCAGTTCGGCAGAATTCGTGGTAAGTCTCTGCGCGTACCCGCGTACTTTGAGAATGCCACATTACTCGACATGCCACATTCTTCTGTTCTGCTGCTAGCTTACATTCAGCGTCGAACCAGTCATTCCCACTTTCCTTGCGGCAAGGGTCAAAAATGTTCGTAACCATATCAATGATAACGCTCTTCAGGTGATTGTGAAGATCATTTGTTGATGCTTCCTCTCCAGGACGTCTGTTAGCTGCGGATATTGCGGCATCCATTTCCCCCTTATAAGTGTTACACAGCTGTGCTATGGGTGGCTTCAGTATTCACTCTCATCTGAATGTCAGAGGGGATTGTAGGCGATGCTGTAAGCTCGGAGCACCATGGCAACGAGATAGTGATCAGAGTCTATAGTGGGCATCCTATATGTTCTGACATTCATCAAGGCTGAGAGGTGGCGGCGTTCAATCAGCACGTGGTCAATTTGATTGAAAATGGCTCCGTCTGGAGAGGCCCATGTATGTTTTTGAACCGCTTCCCGCGTAAACCAGGTGTTTCTATTATCCATTTCCAGCGATACTGCTAACTGAATAATCCGCAGTCCGTTATCATTGGTATCCCTATGTAAGCTATGGGAACCAACGTATCCCCTGAATTCGGACTCCCTTGCTACTTGACTGTTGAAGTCTCCAAGTATGATTTTGATATCATATTTGGGGCACGCTTCGAGGCTCCGCTCAATTGCCTCGTAGAAGGCATCCTTCTCCGACTCTGCAGTCTCCTCTATAGAAACGTGAACGTTTGTGTGCCTGATATTTCTAAATTTGCCTCGCAAACGCGGAGTGCATAGCCAGGTTTCATTCTTTGGCTGATTAGGAAACCTACTCTGAGCACATGGTTTATTATATTGTGCAGTGACTCTTCCCCAGGAAACCGGTCCCTGTCCACTGCATCTGTTGCAACGCTGTTACATCAGCCTTATATTGGGGCAGAGTATCAACTAGCTGCTCAGCAGCATTCGGTCTGTACACTTTCCATGAGAAAATGCGCAAATTGTTATTCCGTTGTCTTTATCACGGTTGTCGTTATATTATCAGTGCAGTCCGAGACTCCTTCAGTGGTTTCGTAACTTCGGTTTTCCGTGTAGAGTTGTCAGCCCTACCCAACCGCCAACCTGGAGGACCATTTGATACAATTTGTCCCGTTTTTGGGCGCAGGAGACTCGCCTTCATCCTTCTCCGTCTGCAGTTTTTCAGAAAGAAAGAACTCCCAGCGATCAGCACGTGGAAGTGGAGATCGGGTTTGGTAGTAGAGCTGTTGGTGTTGGTTCAGCAATTGCCTCCTAGATTTTATGCTCCATCATGGGTATAAATCCACTTTTCGTCCTGAGACTTATACTACCCTTTGTCCGAGGGAAAATGTCACATACTACACCGATTTACGACGGACGATTTTGTAGTCTAAAGAAAAGTCCTCCAGGGTTGCATCCAAATATCTCTGGATTTGGAAGGAAGGGTAAATAGAGGTGGATGATGATAAACGCCAAGAAAACCAGGGTTCTCAGTTTGACAAGCCATCGCACTCCCCCCTATCTATATTAATGAGCAGAAAATCGAAGGCGTCGATCAATTTGTATATCTAGAAAGAGTGGTTTCTGCTGTTGGTGGCATCGAACTGGTTGTTGCCCGAAGGATAACCAGGGCTAGACTCGCTTTTGTTGGCCTGTCTAAAATTTGGAAATGTAGTTAGCTCGACACCAAGATCAAGTTGAGACTTTTCTGTGCTAGTGTTGTTTCTATGTTACTGAAGTGTCACAGGCCTGGTACTAGTATGTACTCTGATCGGAAGGTGCAAGTGGCAGTAGATAGATCACACATCAAAGAGGGGCGACAATTTCGTTGCAGGCTGCAGGATGTAATGGAATCCACTCTTGAAATATAACTGACGAGTGGTCGCCCCCGTCTCGGGAAGGCATGGAAGGAGCTGAGGACATTTCAGGTAACGAAAAATGATGGCGCGTGAGTGGTATTGGCGCGCTATACCAACTCAAGGGGTAACTGGCAACCATATATTATATATAACTTATGTCCACCCAAAATCCGCAAATTTGAACTAATATATGCTTTACTATATAGATAATATACTGGAACGTTTGGTGGAAATCCTTCCATTATTAACAAAGTTACAGTAAGCCAAAATTGCCTCTTCTGCGTCAATTTACTACTCCCTAACCAAATCAAATAGGATATTCAACGCATATAGATGGAAGCATCGTGTATCCAAATATTCTTACATAAAAAATCAACAAAACCGTTCATACTTGAAGCGCTGAGCTTTCGTTTCCCGACTAGTTCAACAAGTGGTCACCTATATTCCATAATATACTGATCGGATGATAGAGTAGCCCGAAATTTCAAACCACGGACGAAGAAAAAGGAGAATGTTCGGTTTATCATATTTTGGGACCTCCTTTTGAAGGTGGAATTGAAACAAGTTTACGTTTCTTATAGCAAAGATGCAATTTCAATACTCACAAGGAGTAAGCCAGTTTGGCTACCATCAATTTGGTGTATTCGTAGCTTTTACCTCCAAAGAGGCACAGAATGAAACTGACTTTTCCATTTGCCCCATTCCAAATTCGGACCTAAACTCAAAAAGGATCCCCAAACTTTGCAAAACGTTAAAAACATGTAATGATTCCAGACTAATTTTGTGTCTGGGACATGTTGACTATCATCACCTTCACATCAAAACTACAAAGCGAGGAATTTTAATAAAAAGGAAAATCCAACAGATCTCGAGTCCTGACGTTTCGTCATGAGAACTTCCATCAATTAGCCTGAAGTTTGGAACAACATTAATTAAAAACTTCCGTTGCTTAATGAATGTTTTCATTCATTCACTTAATCTCACTAAATTTCTATCATTCTTCAGGAACACCTGGTCATCCCAGCTAAAGCTTGAAGGGCTGGATTCGGATTTTGGAGTTGAATTGAGAAGGCTCTTCTGACGTCTTGGAAATAATCGTGCAAGAAACTTTCCTTCATGCAAACCGCTACCATTATCATCAACAGAAAGGAACATGAAACTTTGGCATCATCACGAAACGCCTTAAGGACAATGACGAAAGCACACCGAGTAAATTATAGTAAATTAATCGGACTTGGCTTGTGGATTTCCGTCATAATCAGAGGTGGCTTTCGTAAGTATTATTTCGTTATGTTTCTTTTCCAGCATTAAGATGTGAGCATGGGAAGGATAATACGAAATAAAAGAATTGTATAGTAAGCTATCGTGTAATATCAGAGAATGGGGTCGGACAAAGTTTGCAGGAGGTATGAGTTAACTAAGGAAGGATTACAGCTTTTAGAAGATTTAATTGAAATTGAATTTTTATCGGATCAGGAACAGTTAGGATTATAATAGTTTAACCACCAATTACAGTGTCCGTTGTGGTCCTTCGAATCTGTCCGTGGACAACAAGCAGAAACATAAGGGAAATTGGCTGAGAGTATGCTTGCCTAGAACAATAGCCCCAATAACTTCAATGTAATAAAGAAATTAATCTGAAAGTAGTTTCGGGGCTGGGAAAGGGGACCATACTTGCAGGCTATATGAGGAGACTTTTATTCCAGTTTGGTCCTTAAAAATCTTCAAGCCCGTTTTAGAGGATTGTCGAAAAGAATGCTTGGTTGACCAACGAATAAGCAAGGAACACTGCTTTCAAATCTTCCCGCCTGCAAAGGAACGAAATACTCAACTCATTCAAAATCAGCGTTTGGATGAAGCCGGGGGGGGGGGGGGGATAAGCTTAGAATGCGTCGGTTCACTCTTTGCGATACGTTAGCAAACTAGTTGTGAGAAATTGCTTTGTAAATTGTATCATTTGAATCATAGGGAAAAATCGATTCGTTGGGACCAGGATAATTGTTCGAGTAAGAGTCACAGAAGAACCGTCAAGACGGGCCCTATACTTCCAGGGCATAGCATAGCCAGAGTAAAACTGTACATGGCCATGAGAGAAGGCTAGGCTGACCCTCAAGGCCATTTAACATCAACAACCATCTACGACAAGGAGATGCCCTGTCATGTGTCCTCTTTAACCTGGCCCTGGAAAAAGTGATACGTGATGCTGCGGTAAATGCAAGGGGTACGATCCTCTTTAAGTTCACCTAACTACTGACGTATGGTGACGATATCGACATCATGGGAAGAACCACCCGAGACGTACAAACTGCCTTCATCCAGATCGAGTAGGTGGCGATTGGTGCGAGATTTTGGCTTGCACATCAATGAAGGCGAGACAAAACATATGGTGGCAACGTCAGCACCAAAAACCAACCAACCAACAACTTCAAACCGCACTACTCAGGGGGGAAGAATAAAGATAGGAGACTACAACTTTGAAACCGCCGATCATGTCTCCTATCTAGAGTCGAAAATCACAACCGATAACAGCTACGATGAAGAAATCCGCGTACGGTTGTTGTTGTTTCCTCGGAGATTTGGGTTCTTAGTAGGAAAAATTGCGAACTCAGGGTCGTGTTCGAGAAAAGAACCCTTCGAAGAATTTTTGCCCCCTAGATGAGGATGGACGAATCCGTAGCCTAGATAACGACGAAACCTATAAGCGATACCATGACAACCCGGTTGTGGATAAAATCCGGCTCAATAGGTTACGGTGGGCGGGTCACTTAATCCATATCGATGAGGATGATCCAGTCCGGAAAGTCTATAAGGCCGATATCTATGGTAGAAAAAGAAAATGAGGCAGACCCTATCTGAGATGGAACGATGGCGTAGATCAAGACGCCAGACAGCCTTTAGGGATATCGAATTGGAGGACCTCGGCGCAAAACCGGGATGTCTGGAGTTCCTTATTAAGGCAGGTCTAGACCGAATACCGGTTGTTGCACTGTTGATGATGATGAAGATGATGATACGGATGCAAGAATCATTGAGAAATTCGAAGAGTGGCATTTTGCAATTTGGATTGGATTGGATTTTTAAATTTGGATGCTCGATGGTTATGGAAGTGCATCAACTTTAACTTCTTATAACTTTGTTAGTAATAATGCGTTTTCCACCAAAGTTGAAAGTGTAGTATGTAAAGGGGATTTCCAGTCACTCTTCTTCTTTTTCTTCAGCCTTTGTCCCGTTCACAAGCGGGGTCGGCTCGTCGTGATCGGCTTCGCCATTTGGCTCTATCGAATGCCTGCTCTGGGTGCAATCTCGAGGCTTTCAAATCCCCATCCAGCGTATCAAGCCACCGTTGCTTAGGTCTGCCGTTTGGTCGTTTACCATCGACTTCGATGTTCAGACCAATCTTAGCAAGAGAATTCTCGTTTGCACGAATTGCGTGACCATACCATCGAAGACGCCTCTCTCGCAACTTTTCCACGATCGGTGCAACCCCATAACGATCGCGGATATCCTCATTTCGGATGTGATCTAAACGTGTGACGCCACTAGTCCAACGTAGCATCTTCGTTTCCATTACCGCAAGACGCCGTTCATTGTTTTTTATAGTCGGCCAACACTCAGAACCATAGAGAGCGACTGGACGGACGACATTGCGGTAAATTTTAGATTTGAGACGTTCGTTGATACGTCGATCACAAAAAACACCAGTTGTGGAACGCCACTTCATCCAGGTTGCGTTAATGCGTGAAGCAATTTCATAACGCAGTTCTCCATTGGCTGATAGCGTTGATCCGAGGTATTTAAATCGCTCAGTTCTGGGCAGATCACTGCCGCTGACAGTGGCTGTGCCTCTTTCATGGGGATCGGCCGTCAAGAATTCAGTTTTGTTTAAATTCAATCTGAGACCGTGTTGCATGAGGCGATCATTCCATTTTTGAACAAGTTGCTCGAGATCATTTTTGCTATCAGATGCTAGGAAAACATCATCTGCATAAAGCAGTGTGTAGGGCGCTGGACGTTGGATATCCCGTGTGACGTTGTCCATAACAAAGACAAAGAGGAGTGGTGAGAGGGCACTTCCTTGATGAACTCCAACAGAGACACGAGGCGATTTTAATACACCCGCCATACTTCGAACTTTACTTTTCGGATCGTGGTAGAGCAATTGAACCCAACGCACGAGTTCTTCTGGCACGAAGTGTTGTCGTAAAGCATACCAGATGAGTTCGTGTGGTACACGGTCAAACGCTTTCTCTAGATCCAGAAAGGCAATGTAAAGAGGGCGATGCTTCTCACGGTGTTTCTCCATGAGTAACCGCGCAGCGTGTAGTTCCGCAGTTCTTGACAAATCCGGCTTCATTCACGGTTATTTCAACGATTTCGCGAATACGGTTGTCAAGAATGCGTTCAAAAATCTTCATGGTATGGGAAAGTAACCGGATCGGACGGTAATTTAAACATTCTGCTGGGCTACCTTTCTTTTTCCATATTGGAACAGTGGTACTTTCTTGCCAGTCAGATGGTGTTCTTCCTTCCTGAATAACCTGGTTAAAGAATTCACTGAGCCACAGTGTTGGGTCCCAGCTCTTCGCTTTCCAGAGCTCAGATACGATGTCGTCAGGTCCTGTGGCTTTCCCCGATTTCATTTGTTTTATTGCCTCCTCGACTTCAGTTGCGCTGACTGGTGGAACTGCTCCAAATGTCGGCAATGATTGTGGAAGTGGAGGATGAGCAAATTCTTCAGTTGAAATCTGCTCGAAGTATTCTCCCCATCTATCCGTTGCGGCTCGACAGTTGGTAAGCAAAGTACCGTTCTTGTCAATAACACAACAGAAATGTTCGATATCCTGTGTGCGTTCATCACGGCTTTTAGCAAGTCGATACAGATCTCTCTCGCCATCCCGAGTGTCCAGTTTATCGTAAAGATTTTTGAAATGGTTCGCTCGGGTGACTGCGACCGCTTTCTTTGCTTCCCGGTTGGCATTCTTATAAATTTGCCAATTAGCAGGCGTTTTATCGTCGAGGAATTTGTGGTAGAGGCGTTTCTTTTCACGGACCTTCATTTCAACATCATCATTCCAAAGCCAAGTATCTCGGTTGATGTACCGCTTACCCGGCTTGTTGACCCCGAGGGTTGCAGAGGCCGCTTTGTGGATCGTGTCTTTCATTTGGTTTCATGATTCTTCCACATTCGTAATGGTTGGCAATCGTATGAGTGAAACCGTTTCTTCTTTCTTCTCACCAAATCGCCACCATTTAATGCGCGGCGGGCCAGTGCGTTCTTCACGCTGTTTTATCGGTGGCTTAATTCGCAGGACGGGAATCAACGGCCGATATTGAGGTGCGATGGTCTCATAGGGAACGACTTTGCAATCAGTGACAGTGGTAAAATGTTGGCGTCTTATGTGAATATAGTCGATTTCCGTTTTATTGTTCTCACTATAAAATGTGGGAAGATGAGACAATCGTTTGATGAATCGATTATACGCTCGCCACCTTCATTGCGCGCTCCGAACCCCTTTCCCCCATGGCACCTGTTACCGTCTGCCTTTTTACCCACAAGACCATTAAGGTCGCCGGCAATGATTATGTAATCGTCAGCAGGCACGTGACAAGTCTTTTCATCGAGAAGTTGCCAGAAGGCATTTCTCGGCATCAGGTCGACCTGTCTGTGGTGCATACGCGGTGAAGAAGTGAATAGTGCGATCAGCTGATATAATGGTGAGCTTCATCAGCCGATCATCAAATCGTTCGACTTCTTTAATGGCATCACGGAAACCCTCTGAGATGGCAATGCCAACACCATATTGAGTGTGTGGGTTACCAAAATAGAGAAGTTTCTTGCAGAGCGCAGATGTCAATGCACCTTTTCCGAAGGGCTCTTGCGAGTTCCTCCGTCTTTCCAGTTAGGGTACCAACATTTAACGTGCAGACACGTATTTGTTTTGTTCGTTGTGTGCGGACTAACTTGCTTACGTCCTGACGCCGTCCATGCGTCAAGAACCCTAGCCCATTTCTCGACAAGACCGGGGCCCGTCCTGCCGCGTCGACTGAGGTGGACGCCCTACCATTTCTCCGAGGCTTGTGACTCAATCCGATCATCATGTTTTTAACGACATTCTATGCATTTTCTTGGTCGACCTGTCGCGGGGCCTGTCACCAAAAGAGATCAGGTAGGATTTAGCATAGTAGAATAACTCCAACTATACTCTATTTATCTCTTTCCCTGATCTCAGCATTTTATTTTTGTTTTACTGAGGATAGTACAGAGTACGTTGCCTCAAACCTTCCTCCTTTACCTAGGCTTGGGACCAGCATACTATGTTAATAGCATTGCGGAGTTGGTTTCCAGTCACTGGAAATATGGTAATAATAAATATGGGGATATGCTATTATTAACTTTACTAGGTAGATATCGTATGGTAGGGTATTTTGTGGCCTAGATAGGATATGCCTGGACTACCACTTTTTTCAGACTTTTCGGTTGAGTAATTTCTGAGAACGGGCCCTTGTAATTGACTTTTTTTGAATCCCCGAATTCCTCCGCTTTGCAACCAATGTCAAATCTAATAGCAAGCAGCTTCGAAAAGTACTAATCGATACTTATCATTTGATACCCCTTTTTTTCTTCATGTATGGAAAAGACATTCAGGTGGTAGGACCCAATAAGAACCATGCATTAAAAGCGCTATTGGTTGCCGAAAAAGATTCTAAAACACAACACGAAAAAAGTAGCATTTACACGGTGTTTGTAAATATTGCCCATATATACATATATCTACATCGAACAAAGCAAATGTTTAGTTAGCAACTGAGCCAAAGAATGTGTATGTGGAGAACTGGCTTGTCAACAAAAACGCAATTGACTGCGCGCTAAATTTTGAGGGTCAAGTAAAATATGGCCACTCAATGGTTGAGCCTTAGAATCCTACTGCTCTGGGTTCGAATCCCAGTCGTCATGAGTGTCTGTGTTTGTTTTGTGTTTGTCTCCCTGCTATCAGCTTAATATTTGCACAGCGTTAGGTGTGATGATAGTGAAACTGAGCACAATCTGACTGCGTGGATGCCCTATACTTCACTAAGGAGTGAACAGGAAACACTAATAAGTAAAATACCATCATCATCATCAACGGCGCAACAACCGGTATTCGGTGTGGACCTGCCTTCATAAGGAACTCGAGACATCCTGGTTTTCCGCCGAGGTTCATCAATTCGGTATCCCTAGAGGCTGTCTGGCGTCCTGACCTACGCCATAGCTCCATCTCAGGCAGGGTCTGCCTCGTCTTCTTCTTCTACCATAGATATTGACCTTATGATTTGTTTGAGATTTTTTAGTTGCGTAGTTTCTGAGAATGGGCTCATGAAAGAAATGATCACTTTCACCGCCCCCCCCCCCCTCCCCACCTTTCCAACAAATGTTAAAACTCAGACCGAGACCTTTAATTTGATACTCCACATGACTACATTTGGCGAATAAAGAAAGGCAGACAGATACTAAACTGAATTTTGTTTTTCACAAAATTTTAAAAAGCGAAAGTTTGAAGAACATCTCCGATATAAGAAACTGGGACGAAAAGGATTTTATGATAAACTTCTACCTAATGCAGTTCTTGTTGTTCAAGTATCCTCATTGGCAAAGCAACATTCAAGCTGTACATTTAGTGATGCGGATATAGGTGACGCTAAACATACTTCCTTCAGCTGTGAAACAAAACAAAGCAAGAGAGCAAAGTCTGAGTTGGGAACCGGCTCACATAATGTGGAAAAATTTCCTTTAACTTTGTTAATAATAGCAGAGTTTTGACTACACTTTCCAGTAAAGTGTTCAACATCATATTTTCCAGTAAATCTTCAAAATATAATAATATACTATCGGAGGAGGGTCTCAGCTTTAAAATGGTATATAGGTTGGCGGGTCTGATTGCCAGGAAAATTGCTGAAATTTAGAGGAATCTTGGGAAAAACTTTAAACGCTTATATCTCCGTTAATATTGAGAATTTCGATGAAAAGAACTTACAAACATATTGAACCGGGTGGGGAGTATTTTGACATACAAGCGTTTTTCGGATCTTTTGGCTGGATGATTTCTAAAAATGATCACATCACCAACAATGAACCACTTTCTAACTCCCAAACTCCCCATTTCGTAGTTGATGTCAAAACTGACACCCGATTCAGAAAGCACTAATTAAGATCGTTCATTTGGCTCCCTCATATTCGTTGAAAAAGAATTGTCATCGATTGCAGTGCGTCGGCCACCGTAGCATCTAATATTATACTATATAAAAGAAGGTGTTTCAACCCAGTAGATTGCTCCCTAGAATGTGGAGGTGGATGGCCCCAGAAGAGTACGATGGATATCATACGCCGCATCCGAACATAAGGAATCTCAGGAGGTTTATCTAAAGCGACTATGAGATCTACTCCAATATTTAGAGCGATAAGAATAAAGAGCTTTATAAACATTCCGAAATGTAGGGAAGCAGAAATGGAGGTCATTCTAGTTTAGAAAGAGGATATTGAAAAGAAGTCTGAGCCTTGTTTTGCCTGGAGCTATAATTGTCGAGTTGTTGGCATTTATTAACCACAAGACTCATCGGCCAATTAAGAATGTGGTGAGGGCCATCAGGGTTCTATGCAATAAATGGCATGAGAAAGAATCGAAAGAAAGCCCTGAAACAACTCCTTCGACGGAATTGTAAACAATAGAAGATATAACCAACCGTATACCCACTGACGGATGGAAAAATAAGGGAGATCGAGAAAAGGAGTAGGGTCCTCAGAAAACGAACAAGTTTCATGTTGCTCACTTTGGAGAAGGGGCCTAAGACCTCGGTTGGTGAAAAAGTAGTGCCCAAAATGCTAACGCTAGCAAGGGGGTCAATGCTGAATTTAAAAGAAAGTGACGGTTGGATTAATGTTGAGTCAAGAACAAGGCACAGAAAGGGATTCATCGCAATATGATCATTACTTCTAGCATGCTTTACGCAATATATATAAATGGCGAAAGTCAAACTCAGCACTAATGCTTTAAGGGAAAATGTAAGCAGGTTCCAGAGGAACCAATAAGAGGATCGTATGCAGGGACTGAGACGGTCCGAAGGGGACAACGTCAGGGAGAGTGCAACAGTGTACCCCAAGTATGGAATCTCTACCCAGTGCAAGGGTTCAGACATGTTACCTCTAAAGCATAAATCTTCACTGCTTTTGCAGAGCGGCTTGCGCTGTACAATTTACAGCGCACTACCAGTAGAGGTATCACAAAAACTGTATCGCAAGTTGAGAAGTTCCATATTGGATAGGTAATCTGTCGCTTTAAAAGTAGATCCCTTTGGTGAAATGCTCAAGTGAAGTGCGGAGAAAAGGTGCAAAAGAACACTAACTACGGCGAGAAAAAAAACCTTAACATGTATAGGTAGACAAATTTACACTTACCACCGTTTTGCGGGGCTGGGTTCGTGTGGAGACAAGTGATCACTTTTCAGCACTCTCTCTCCCGTGCATTAAATGGCAGAACTAAGACCACCTGTGAAAATCGTTAATAGAGACTTTTCATTTGATACGCCACATAACTCCGTTCGGTGAAAAAAATTTATATTGCCCTTCCCCTCAGTCATGGGTGAGAAACTGAAGTCGGATACTGTCCCGAACTCAGTTGACAACGGTACCCAATAAGTAGAGATGCTGTCAGGCTGAGTCCTTGTGCTGATGCTTTTCGCTGATTACCACTAGATCACTGCACCTGCACTGAACGGTTGCACTTTGGTGCATGTTAATTTATAGGGTATGTATTATGTTAAAAAAATCCTAACCTTTTCCAGCTCCGCCCTGACGACTGGACACCGTGCCTAGCTTATAGGATATGTAACGCTCTCACCAAATGCGCCACGATTCGTGCAGAGAATGTATCTCTTCTTTCCGTTGCAAGTCTTAGCTTTGCGTCCTACCTGGCCGTATTAGCGACGTGCTGCCCACCTATGAGATTCTCGGGAAATTATAGACGTTTGCGTATAGCCTGAACCCTGGTAACACTTGGTGAGTTCTATTTGCATTCATACCTTACATATTATGGAGCCAACTTTAATTTCACCTTTCCTCGCGTATTGCTCGGCAACTTCTACCACAGTGAGGGTTTAGCCTCGAAAATTGACAGAGGTGGTACCTATCCAGACATTGGTTGACTCTTTACATTTACGCTTCATGGCCAGACGAGTGGCCCAGAGAGCAATACGTAGACTGATCAGGAGATGAAGGAGCGTATCTAGGAGGAGGCTCCAAACCCAAACCTAGCTATAAAACCGTCTAAGAGAGAAGGATATAAGCCCATAGGGAAGCACCTACAAGAATGTAGAGAAAAGATTAAAAGATCAGACAGCAGACAGCATTGCAACTTAAAGGTCTCGATTTTTTCCAAAAAATTATTCACGGTTCATTTTCTCAATAGTCAGTCTCTAGGGACCTTTAGGTGTTGTAGCAATACCCAGCGCCACCACACGGCGGTGACAAAAAGCACAGAGCCTTGACATTATACCAAGCAAAGCCCTTAAGCTGGCTGTCAAGTCGAAGCCGGATATTTTCGTGCGGTTGTTTAAGGCATGCTTGGTGAATGAGATATTCCGTGCGACATAGAAGGGGCAAAGGTTAGTGCTGTCGCCTCAAGTTGGTAAACCTCTTGGTGAATCATCTTCGTGTAAGCCTACATGCCTGTTGGGCACTATTGGAAAAATGGTGAAGAGAATAATTCTTCCAATGCTACCATTTGACCATCAGTGCTTATTTTATCAGTGCAGAACTCTACAGTGTGACTTTAGGCATCCTCTAATGATTGAAAATAGAATCACCAAAATGATCCGGTATTGTTATCTTGATGCTTATCTATATTGCACAATTGTAATGGATCAAATCAGCTCTTTTTAACATCGATAAAATGCTCTTGAATCAAAGTTAATTGCCGGGGCATACCCTTTGATATGTTCCATTACAATGAATTATTCAATTGGTTGATTTCAAAGTGCGAAACGCTGAAAATTACTACTTTGGAAATCCCTTGTAATAGGGGTTGGCATTCACTTTTATATCTCCATATCATATTAACACATTTCATTTAACTTTTAGCGCCAGGTCTTGATATCAATGGAATGCATTATTCCTGACTGACATGTTCAGCAGCTACATATTCAGACACTATATGATTTCATACCAGCTTAAATTCTGAAATAAATTTATGGAAGTGGCGCGGAAGCTGCTTATTTTTGAGCAATATTATAGCAGAATAAATAGAGACAATGGATTGAAGCTTGACGCACAGGTACATATATATATGCATCATATTTCACGTCATTTGCAAGTGCTTTAGGTTAATTTCCTGGTAAACGTCCATTAACAAGTGCAAACGCGAAATGGATGAATATTTTTGGTCACAGGACATTTTCATTACTAGATTACAATTATTCACTATTACGCAATATTGTTTGAAGTCCCACATACATTTATTGAGAGTAAACCAGGTAATGTAAACAGCCATACTCCACGCTACTCCTAACTATTATGTAGTTCCACATTCATTGACATTGGCAGCGCTCGGGCGTCAATTTCACTTACAGATTTCATCCTTTCTACCGTAGTTGAATAAAGTTTCGTTAACGATGAGGCTATAGCATAGGCCCCCAGGATAAGCAAGGAACAAACACTCACTCCCAAAAAGAAACCTTTTTCACGCCTGCAAGCATCACGGTGAAGTATTTGTCAAAGGAAGCCCTAACTCATTGTTTTTATAGCGGATTGGTAGACTTGCCAACTTGCTTAAAGAACAGTTCAGTGTTTGCCCAAGTTCCTGGCGCTCCTTTTGTGACACTTTTACCCTCAAAGTAACAATAAATACAAATTTGGCTGGTCGTACCTAGAACTCTTTAAAGTTTTGTGAAAAATAAATCCTTATTGAAGTCTGCCTGTCATATCTTGAAATGGCGGAAATCTTGAAACACCAACGCCTGGACCCACCACTGATAAGGATTTGTACCCAGAGAAACTACCCCGACTCTCCCCCTCTTTGCCATGCATAATGGATTGGCGTTATTTTACTCTAGCATGGACTCCTTTCAACTAAACGCGGTGCTTGCTACCGCACTTTCCAAACCTTCTCTGCTTTTTACAGTTTTTTTTTCGATAGATCTGATCAGAAAATTTATCGCATTCAAATTCTCCAGACGAATCCTGTACAGTGGACAAATACATACTCTTGGACTCCACTGGGGCAGTTTGGGCAATAGGATGACGTATCCCGTTAAACCCTGTAAGGCACTAATGGTGTCCACCCTATCCCATGAGAAACTGCATGTGTATATAGTTGCCATTCAACTCTCGATAGAGCTTTATAGACGAACGTGGAGAGCAGCGGAAGACGATTGTAGAGAAAAAACAGTCGTACTCCCGCTGAGAATGCTGCTTGCGTCAAACGGACCGCAGATAGCCCTCTGCAAAGTGAACTGGGGAAAAAGCGGAAAGAGGACGACGTGCCTGAAGGAGACTTTATCGAAGTAGTCTCCAGGGCCCAAAAACAGAAGGCGAAAAAGGAAAAAAAGAAACAACAGACTCCGTCGCCAGAGACACGTCTGCCCAAAAACAAGGAGGCTGCCAACCAAAAGCCAGGAGCAGAAAAAACGAAGAAGCGGAGAAGGACTAGACCGTCGGCTCTGCTTATTAAGCCGACCGAAGGCAAGACATTTGCGGAAGTCCTTAGTGAAATCTGTTATAGGATGAAACCCGAAAAGAACGGAGCAGAGGTGTCTTCGATACGGAAGACGAGAAGTGGTGGAGTTCTCGTCGAACTGGGCCCAAAGACGACCAGCATGAACACGTTCTGCGAAGCGGTCAAGGGGCCATTGGGGGAGAAGGCTGTTTCCAGCCTAGAACCCATGTGCTCTCTAGAAATACGGGATCTTGACTGCCTCACAGAAAAGGCCGAAGTAGAGGAGGCGCTAAAGCGTGAATGTCCAGAGGTAACCAATGCCCGGGTAGGTATTACTTCTGTAAATGCTCGAGGCCAAAAGCTCGCCGTAGTGGAAGTCCCCGAGCAATATGCGAGGAAACTCCTTAACAGCGAGAGAATCAAAATCGGACGGGTATTATGCAGGGTACGAATGCGGATAGTCCCCACCAAGTGCTACAGGTGTCTGGACTATGGACACACATCAGCAGCTTGCAGGGTCCGGACAGGAGGACAGCATGCCGGAGATGCGGCCAAGTGGGTCATCAAGCGAAGACTTGCAAGGAAAGCGAGAATTGTGTTCTCTGCAGGGATCATGGCGCGTCTGGCGAAAGCGTCGCACACACTGCGGACTCGAGACGGTGTCCGATCTTCAGGGCGGAATTGGAGAGGGATGCGAACGCCATGATCCGCATTCTGCAAATTAACATGCACCGGAGTGCAACCGCTCACCAGTTGCTAGCACAGTTCGCTACGGAAGTA
The DNA here is from genome assembly GCF_905115235.1 of Hermetia illucens. Classification (NCBI taxonomy): domain Eukaryota; kingdom Metazoa; phylum Arthropoda; class Insecta; order Diptera; family Stratiomyidae; genus Hermetia; species Hermetia illucens. Next base: position 76,955,011 of record NC_051854.1, on the reverse strand, counting down.
AATGCTGATCTAGTGCTGATTAGCGAGCAATACCGAAACAAGGACCCGTCCTCATGGTATCTCGACTTATCGGGCACCGCTGCCATCTGGGTTCGGGACGACGTTCGACTTCCTGTTCTTGCCGAAGGCCGGGGGCACGGGTTTGTCTGGATCCGGTGTTTAGGGATAACGTTTTTTAGCGTTTACCTGACGCCGAATGAGACGATGCCGGACTTTCGGCGCCGGCTTGATGCTCTGGAGGACGCCGTTTCGAGCACGGAGGGAGGAATCCTGGTTGGCGGTGATTTTAATGCCAGGGCTCTTGAATGGGGCATGCCTCAGTCAGACTCCAAAGGGAAACGGATTCTGGAAATGGCGGCGAGAACCGGGCTCGTCGTTTTAAACACCGGATCCACGTCAACGTTTCGGCGCCCAGGTTGTGAAGGAAGCATTCCTGACATCACTTTTGCGTCGAAATCTCTGGCATCATCGGTGGACGGATGGCGAGTCTTAGAAAACATCTCGGCAAGTGATCATGAGTACATTGCGTTCGGAGTGTTTGAAGCTACTTGCCGACGAACACCAACACGACGTTCCCCCTGCGTGTGGAACGTCGCGAGGGTGAACAACGGAAAGTTCGTCGAAGCTCTTGGAGCAGGTAGGGCCGCGCTGGGGAGCACTCCGAGGGGTGGTAGTGTAGCAGCTGACACCGTCGTAAATTCAGTGATGAATCTGATAACGACGTCTTGTGAGGCTTCCATGCCCCTGAGAGGCCCCAGGCACGACAAGCCTTCAATGTACTGGTGGACGGCGGAAATTGATATATTGATCAGCAAAAAGGAGACTCCGCAGCGCTATAAATAAAAGCAAAGCTCGTGGCTGGCAGAATCTTGTTAATGAGATGAATGGGGACCCGTGGGGACTTGGCTATAAGCTTGGAAAATCCCAGAAAATCCGGGCTCTGCGGAAGCCCTGCACACTGAGCACCGACCAGATGGACCGCATTGTGCGCACATTGTTTCCCAGACACTCTGTAGGGGTTGATGTAAATAGCGCGGAAAGCGTTGTGGACTGCCCCCTTTTCACAATGAAAGAGCTCGAAGAAGCGGTTCTCACTATGAAAAACAGGAAGGCGCCAGGTCCTGATGGCATCCCGGCCGAAGTTTACAAACTGGTGTTCCGCCAACGGCCAGAATTGCTGCTTGAAGTATTCAACGCGTGCTCGAAGGAGGGCATTTTTCCTTGTGGTTGGAAAGTGGCCAGACTCGCGTTGTTCAGTAAGGGTAAAGGAGACCCGGAGCTCCCGTCTGCATACCGACCGCTGTGTATGCTTGACACGGCCGGAAAAGTGCTCGAAAAGCTCATCAGGGGTAGACTCGGTGAAGCGATCTGTGCTGCCGGGGACTTATCCCCAAGGCAGTTCGGGTTTAGAACAGGGAAATCTACAGTGGATGCTGTTATGGAGGTCGTAGATGCGTTTAATCGAGCCGGGGCACACAGTCGCCAATCTCGACGGATAGTGCTCCTCATAACGCTTGATGTCAGAAATGCCTTCAATTCCGTAAGATGGAGAGATATGCGAGGCACACTAGAGAACTACTTTCACGTGCCAAGCTATCTCTTGCGGATATTGAGGGATTATCTGAAAGACTGCTCCCTGCTCTATGAGACGCTAGAGGGCCAGAGGAGGATGGAAATCACGTCGGGAGTAGCGCAGGGATCCATCCTAGGGCCGAACCTCTGGAACGCTTCCGACCATAGTCTGCTGAGACTCGATATGCTCGAAGAGTCGCGCCTGGTCGGTTATGCAGACGACGTTGCGGCACTTGTTGCCGGACGCACTGTTGAACAGGCGCAAAGCAGACTTGGCATATTGATGCGACGGGTAAGCGGATGGATGACTGCTCACGGTTTCAACCTTGCGCTGGAAAAAACCGAGGTAGTCATCCAGACCAGAAGGAGAATCCCAACCTTGCGTCCCATATCGATCGGCGAGTTGACTATAGAGTCAAAACCAGCGATTAAATACCTTGGTTTAATGCTCGACTCGAAGATGAGCTTCTTCCAGCAAATCAGAGCAGCCGCGGACAAGGCTGCAGCAGGAGTCGCGGCCTTGAGTCGGCTTATGGCCAATGTCGGCGGCCCTATATCAATTAGGAGACGTCTCCTCATGGGAGCAACGAAGTCGGTTCTTCTCTATGGTGCGGAGGTATGGGCTGATGCCCTTGACAAGGAGGTGCATCATAAACGCCTCGCTCAAATGCAGAGGCGGGGAGCTTTGCGAGTGGCGTCTGCTTATCGCACCGTCTCCGAACCGGCTGTGATGGTGATTGCGAGAGTGATCTCCGTTGCCCTCCTTGCCAAGAAGCGCAAAGCTATCTATCGCCGTAAGGGCGAAAACTTTGTTGGCAAACTGAGCCAAAGGGCAAGTGGACTGCGCGGCTCATCGACAAATTAGACCCATGGTTGAACAGAACGCACGGTGAAATTGATTACTTCCTTACCCAACTTCTAAGTGGGCATGGAGGTTTTCAGTCTTACCTGCACAGGGTTGGGAAGGCGCGATCTCCTGATTGTGTGTTCTACAATGAAGTGGCGGATGACGCTGAACACACCTTTTTCTCTTGCGAGAGGTGGGACGGCCTCCGCCAGCAGCTGTATGCAGACGTAGGGAGCTCTATCCAGACAACATTGTCAGAGAGATGCTGAAGAGCGCTGGCAGCTGGAATCGTATTGCGCATTATGCTCGGGCTCTTCTTATTACGAAGAAGATTGAATTCGACCAGCAGAGGGATTGGACGGTAAGGGGTTCCCTGAACTAACAACAACTCCCTTCCTCCCCACCCCTCCCGTTGGTGAAAGGAATTCCCTGACTTGAAGGCTCCCAAAGCCGGGAGAGCGGGAGGGCTAGCCCGAAGTAATGTGTCAAACGGTTCCAGGCTAGTTCTCTGATGACAGGGAGGTGTTTAGTTGGTAGTCCGCCAGCGTACTGTTGCGGTGCGGGAGTCAAACACTCTGTGCGTAAACACATTCACCTACCCTACTCCCAAAAAAAAACCCTCGATAGAGCTTAGCACATCAACCACACCTACATGCCATCGTTCGCGGCTCGCTGAAACTTCCAGAGAACATTACCCTCCTCCTCAACTAGAACAACACAATTGTCTTCCTTAATGCTAGGCCTATCCATAGCCATTCTGATCAAATCGCCTACGGGTAAATGGCCATTACGCCGACAAAGCTGTTTGTTTGAAATAATATTAGCTCAACGTAACCCGATAACAACAGCTTCGATGATCTGCCCATCAATGCAGAAAGGAAGTGTACTATGGCCCATCAAGCTGGAATCTATTTGCCCATTTTCCAAATCTGAAGCCATATGGGCGAACCCCACGACTGGGAGAAAGACCAAACAGTCATAACTCTGGGGGACTAGACTTTGGATGTCAATCGCTCTGAAATTTTAACTCGATACAGGACGTTCTCTCGATCGATTTCGAGAACAAAGGAGGGGGTCGTTCTGGAGAAACTAATAACTATTATCAGAGCGAAATACGATGGCAAACAATATGGCTTGAGAAACATGCTGTTTTTCCATCGACACCAACGAATGGTAGAAATCAACCCTTTCGCACGCTCTTGCAATTTATTTATAGATCCCTCCCTTTCAGCGTTCTTCGCCTGCAAGTGTAAATTCTTGTCTCTCTAACCAAGCCTGAAAAACACCTATTGTTTCATATGAGTACAACTCAACATCTCCTAAATGCTTTACATAACATATGCTCCACAGCTGCGGATGCCCTGCCTTAGTGGGTGTGACTTCATATTGTCATTTCCATTGGAAAGGTGCGATCTCCGGATTGTGTGTTTTGCAATGGAGTTGTGGACGACGCCCTCCACACTTTTTTTTTGGAAAGGTGGGATGGGGTTCGTCTGCAGCTCTATTTAAACACAGGGGATCTGTCTCCAGACAGCATTGTCGAAGAGATGCTCAGGACTGCTGACCGGTGGAGCCGTGTTACTCATTACGTTCGGACCCTTCTCGTTGCTAAGAAAATAGAACTCGACCGGTGGAGGAGCCGGATGGCAGGGGGTTCCTTTAACTGACAGTTCCCTTCCTCCTCTCCTCTCCCGTTGATGAAAGGAATTCCCTGATTTGAAGGCTCCGCAAGCCGCAAGATGAGAGAGTTCGGGGACTAGCCCGAAGTAATGTGACAAACAGTTCCAGGCTAGCTCTCTGACGATGGGGAGGTGTTTAGTTGGTAGTCCGACGACGTACCAAACCGATAGTCCAACACTATGTGCGTAAATGCATTCACCTACCCTCCCCAAAAAAAAAAAAAAATCCTTACTTTGACGGTCATCACCACGTAGTATACGCTGGTATTACCTTTTCCGTGAATTGCATTTTCGGGCAAGCCAACCAATTTGATGGCTGCAATAGTTAGTCTGGTTTTACGGAACCCGTACTGCCGATGTGAAAGTCCTCCTTGGCTCTCAGCTACCGGGTTGGTCTAGCCACGCCTCTATGATGATCTGCTCATCTAAAATTTCCGCAGATCAACCTGACGTCTTTCCCGGTTTCGGTTGTGCTAAGGGGGATGTTCAATGAAAATTGTCCGGTCAATGGTTACTTATGTATACGGTTAAAAGCTCCAATTATTGCTTGTAGTTTTCAGTGATTTGCTAGGACATATGCATAATTCGTCAATGCAAAGCTTTCAAAAATCAGGCCTACAACTGAACCTGACCCCCATCCACCCCATTCCACACCAGTACCATTTGTTACCCATATGTTCCTGTAAAAGTTTATGTAAGTCTCACTTATAATAGTAACTCCCACCTTATTCGTAGCCCGCGCAAGAAAACCTTGTGCGAAGCTGTAGTTATTGGGGTTTATTTGAGGTAGATTCATATTCTAATTCCAGTTAAGGCCTTTTTCAACTCCGAATATTTGCTACTACCGGCTATTCAGGCTGTCTTCTGAACAAAATTCGTTTGGAGTTCGTTTTTGTATTATTTGGCAATATGCCCTCTCTTTCGGCATCTTTTGCGTAGACCGCACCTATTAATGCCGCTCTAGCACGTTTTCGCGAAGTGCATGTGACATTTAAAATACCTCTTTAGTAAGGTGTCTTCTATTAAACAGTACCACGAAAGGTTTTCCCCAACTGACGCTCCGTAAGTTTTCCAACTTGAATAGCTTTCTCGCGTCGACTTTAGTCTTTGGTGAGCCGGTTGTTGAAAACCAAGGCGGCCTTTCAGATCGACAGTATGGGTTCCGTAAAACCAGATCAACCATTGATGCCATCAAATTGGTTACTAGCTTGGCCGAAGATGCAATTCATAGAAGGGGTAGTACCAGCAAATATTGCGTGGTAGTAACCCTGGATGTGAAAAATGCATTCAGTTCGGTCAAATGGAATCTAATACGCAAATCCCTGGCGAAGGTTGGTATTCCGGCCTATCTTGCTGCTATCATTGATAGTTATTAAACTGAAAGGAGGCTCTGGTATCACACGGATGACGGAACCCAGGAGTACGTTGTTTCTACTGGTGTCCCGCAGAGCTCCGCATTGGGGCCACTACTGTGGAACATCATGTACAACGATGTGCTTAATGTTCCCCTTCCGGAGGAAGCCACAGTGGTGGGTTACACTGACGACATAGCGCTGGCTGTTATCGCAAATCATCTCGAAGATGCTGAGTTATCCTCAAGCGAGGCAACCAGTGCTGTTAAAAGCTCTGGTCTGACACTTGCGGAGGAAAAAACGGAAGCGGTCCTCATCACTAAACGCCGGAAGAGAAATTACGTCTGTATTAGAATCGGGAATCGGACCATCACTTCCGAGCCGACCACCAAATACTTGGGGGTGGTGATAGACAGGAAGCTCAGCTATAAGCAACACGTGTAGTATGTTTGCGACAACGCTCAAGAAAGGGTCGGTGAACTCACAGGCTCATTCCTGTCATCAAGTAGTGGTTGGAGAGACGACACGGTGATATTAGAATTTCTCACCCAGTTTCTCACGGAGCACGGAAGATATCGCTAATACCTGCACAGGTTTAAATTGAAGACCTCACCCGATTGTCCAAATTGCGATGGAGTCCCAGAGCACCCAGAGCATGTATTCTTCCGCTCTCCGAGATTTGTAGAAAAAAGAAGGAATTTAGAAGAAACTCCAGGAGAGGTGCTGGTACCCAGAAAATCTGGTGCCAAAAATGGTAGCACATCAAGAGAATTGGGATGCGGTCAACTCCATGATCGCGCATCTAAGCCAAACTGTGAGAGGCAGAGGAGAGGAGAAAAACGCGGTCACGTGCGCCACCTATAGAAAAAAGATGACTAAGCTAGAGTAAGCTGACTTCGCCCCGTGATGTAATACCTTATGGTGGTTCTGCGGGGCCAGGAGGGAATCGGGGATGGTTTTAATGGGTAAAAATCCCACACCCTGGTGTGTCCAGACCAGTGCCTTTTGCAAATGTCCACCACCTCAAAAAAATGGCGGACAGCAGACAGACCGTAAACCAATTTTAATAAGGTTTTGTGTAAAACAGAATCATAAAAAGGCGTGCAATACATTCATGAACAACGTGTTGGATTAACAAGTAATTGTTGTGAGCAATTACGAAGGTGATACGCCTCAATTCCAATACTACGATAACGTCAAATAATTACAAACTGGATAAAAGGGCATGTGTCACAGCGCTTGAAAAAAGGCCATGTTATTTCCGTGAAATAAGAGGAAATGAAAGTAAAAAGTTTCCAACTGAATGAAGGAGCATCTCGAAGATTCACGTAAGAAGAGTAAGCTAGTCTCCTCCATCGGGAATTCTTCTGGTGTGGGCAAAAGTTCAAGTACATATTCTCCGCACAAATCATTGTGAAATGATGCATGGACTGTAGATTTCCATTCTTCCTGGTTTTATTGATCCTGGGAAGAGTTTCGGAAGATTTAAAAAGCAACTCACCTGGAAAGGTCGGATGGAGAATGGGATCCGAGGGGTGCTCACATTCGGTCAATATATGATATGAGACATTATTTTCTTATTTTCACGTCCTTTCCTCTTGGTGATATTATCAGCCTCTACTTTTCATGCTACGCTTGATTTGATTGAATTAAACGGTTGGCTTGTTTGGCCGTTACCTGAGCTCAAAAGGGATACGAGTTTGCTACTAAAGCAATAATACTTGTTGAAAGTAAATCGTTTGCTGCTAAAATAATAGGTTATGATATGATATGTAAGACAGTGTCTCGTTTGTTCGGAAGGCGGTCACTGAATGAGATGCCAGTGCCCTTTCGATCTATCTGATTATTGATAAACTTAAAAGGGGGTGTTAAATTGTTTTTCACGAAATATTAGCACTTTCCCAAGTTGATCTCAGTTCAAACAACACCGAGGGCTGAAAAGTGTTCAGTTCTTTCACTTTTGCCAGAACCTATTCCACCAAAATTCTGAAAAAAATCACGAAGCTGTCACTATATAGTGCCTAGGCTCCGAAATATGTCTTTTGAAATAAAATTCATTTAATTTTTAGTAATGGACTCTAAAACTCCCCTTAACCGTCATCTGATCTTTTCAATTACTTATAATTCAGCGAAATTTTCATCAAATTCACCTCAGATTTTGGATCAACGATTAAATCGGATATGAATTGTTTACTTTTTTTTTGAAATTATGGCCGAAACCTGTCGAAATTCGAAAGTATGTATTAGCGCGATGTCCTCCTGAAGGAAGACAAGCAAATTAGCCGAGGCGCACTTCTAGTGCTGCAAATTTATCTGCGTTATCATCAGCATGATCTCCTTGCGTGTGGGATTCATTATTCTCTGTCGGACCGTCGATCCTCATCTCCTCCAGCAGCTCGTTGGCAACATCGATTGGACTCAGGTCGTCGTCCGGTTTTGCAGAACGGAACACTTTCACCTTTGCGTTCCTGACTCCGATCCGCACTTTATATTCGACTTTTTCCAGTGCCTCCAGGGAATCGCCATTTATACGGAATAGAATAAGTAGGCTGTTTGTCTGGGGTTTCTCCTCCTTCATAACAGCCCAGTCAGGCGCCAGGATCTTAGGCAACCAGATGCGAGCCACTGGTCTCCTGGGAATCTCCTAGTAGGGACTGACTTTACGCCCTCCCAGACGTCGTTGAACTTGGCGACGCACGAACCGAGATATTCATTAGTAGAATAACGTGGAACCCACGGACCACCTGAGAGGAATCAAAGCAAGGAATGAATCCCATGTGGCGTCGAGGAGAGGCTCAATGACCATCCCCGACAGCCTGGCCTCAACACTGGTCTTAACTTCCAGCGTTAGTTTGCCACTAGCGAAACTACTATCCGCCAGCGCCACACGTAAGTGGGTCCTGGCCACGACGCTGCAAAGTTTCGCAGTTCGTGCCTCCTCGTCTGGCTGTTGCTGTTTGCTTTTCTCCAGATGTTGCTTAGCATCCGAGGTCTTGCCCACTCTGCTTTGCTTGTGATCTTATTCGACCTAGTCTTGAGATCAGTTGCGTTAGAGAGCGGCAAGCTCACCTTCTGCTCGTCTGCCAGGGGTTTACTGTTGTATTCCTCAACAATCGCCTGGTATTTAGTGAGTTCTCTTTCATTTCGCTCGTTAATAGTACCGGCCCCCTTATTCGTAGCAATCTTGCTGACAATATGGATGGCTTTCTGGTACTGCCTCTTGAGCAGGACACCTTCTTCTTTGCTTCTTAGTCAGTTACCAGTCACCTACGTTCTTGCCGGTTTTTACTTTTAAGGGATTCCCCGACGTCGAAGGTTAGGATTAATATGTCTGATACTCGCTACGCCCAGCTTGCCGGCAGTGGATGCCAGGCTGGAAACCACTAGTCCATTTGCCGCTTCGCTCCGGTTGGTTTTAACAGAGTGTGCTGCTGTATCATAGGTGGATGCCAGCAACTGGTCCGCCAATGATGCGCCTGGCATCACCACCTCTTCTTCTATCGTCGGGTTTTTATTTTTTTTTCTAAATTGAGCCCATTTCTTGGTCCCACGAGCCCTTAGTGGCCGACTAGGGTAAGGGTCTTATTTGAAACTGAAAGTGCCCAAGGTATTCAGAGTTCGCATACTAAAGACCAAGCACCCCCAATGGCCACGCAGCTCTCGGCATAGGCTGTTCCACCTTGGCTTGGGGTTCTATTAGCACCTTCTCCCGTGCAGGGAAGACGCCCCCCGGGCTGTTGCTTTAGCTCATCCGCCTGGCAGATCCACTTGCGCCCAATACAAGACCAGCAGACAAGCAGATCCTCATCAGTTGGATGAGCCTACTTCCAGCCCGGCACTACATACTCTTCGCCCGTCCGAAGACAGTTTCCAGCGGCCACCGCTAACAGGTCGTGTGAGGACTTGCCGAATTATGAAAACTTAATAATAATATAATAATAATCGTTGGCGCAACAATCCATATTGGATCAGGGCCTTGAAGTGTGTTAGAGTACTCTATTCAAGACCATATCGGTACACTACAGTACACTGTAGGAGGCAATGTGGTCAGCATTGGGCTCATTCACAAGTGAGTCGACGATAACAAATTTCTCTGCCACCAGGAAGATTTTAACCTTGAAATTCCGCTACGATAACCCAGTGCTCTAACCACATGAGCGATCCGGACACATGAATACTTAACCTGAATCATCAGCTACCCACAATCAGGAAATTTTTATGGATTTTTTTATTAATTTTTATTAAATGAGGTTTTTTTCTCGTTGTTGTTTCTACCAGGCCCAACAACTTTTGTGGCATCACGAAGTACTGATCCCTTTTTTATCGCTCATTTATCCATTCGAAAAAATTGTATTGGATATGACGAATTTACAGGGGGACGTCTGGATCAGGATGGATGGGATAATCTTAATATTTTGACAATGCGAGCATATTATAGTGTATTGTTGCCAACTGGGGTTTATCGCTCCAATGATGAATCCATCAAAGAGTTGTGGAATGATACACATAGTCGACCAATTTTTTCTGCAACGATGTTTCTCAAAGTGTTCAAAAAATCCAACCGCAGTCTGCGTTTTGATGATCGAGAGACCAGAAGTAGTGTACGTGATAAGTTAACCCCTATTCGTACTGTCGTCGATAAATGAAATATGCGACTGAAAACACTATATTCCTCTGGAAGTTTAACAACCGTTGATGAAATGCATTTTCCATTTTACATAAGGTCGTTGTCCTTTTATATAGTTCCGCCAAAGCCAGCCAAATACGGCATCAAAATAAGGCTCGCAGCTTATGCAGACTCATTTTATGCCTACAATTTAAAAGTTTATGTTGGCCGTGACAGGAATTGTGGTCGTGAAATAAATCAAGGCGAAAGAGTGGTTCTTGATATAACGGAAGGTACCTTTTTAAGGATTTGGGTACATCATTATTAAAATTGGTTTACTGTCTGTCTGTCTGTCTGCCCGTCACACGCATTTTTCTCGGAGACACTTCTGGCGATTGACACCAAATTTAATGGAAAGGTGGGAACTGTGAATGCTCATGCATACAGTGAATTACATCTTTTTGCGTCGACTTTAAGGGGGGAGGGGTCTCCATACATGTAAAAAGGAGGTGTCAATTTTTTCGTCAAATATAGTAATTTTCGATGCTGGTCTTAGTTTTGACATTTGTTGGAAAGGCGGGGAGTGGCAGGAGTCAAAAGTGTTGATTTTTTAACGGACCCATTCTCAGAAACTACTCAACCAAAAAAATCTAAAAGCCTCCAGCTTCCGTGTGCTCTGCGAATTATATAAAAGAGCACTTAACATCTGCGAGCCGCTTCGGCAGCGTCTGACGATTTGCCTCTGATCTGGTAAGAAACCGTAAAGCTGTCATCGCCTGACATTTTTTTTCATGAAATAGTATTGGTTATTATATAAAGCATAACGATACCACGTTTGGTGGAAATTCCACTATTATGGAATTACAGTAGGTCACAATTGTCCCTTTCATGTAAATTCTGAGACTTTGAATGCCAGCGTCACAAAAATACTTGCATATTCATTACCTGCTTAATACAAATGGAACAGATGTCCACTAAAATATTTTTATATGAGAAATACACAAAACCTTTCATACCTGAAACGTCCAGCTTCCGGTTTCCCGACTTGTCTTTTTACTGGTTTTCCGTACATTTAAATCATTTGTCTTATGACCGCTTTCTCCTCTAGTTATTCCCAAAATTTCCTTGCATTTTAGATATTATGTAAAATTTTTGATTGAGTATGAAACCTCCTTAATTGATTGAATTTCATGCTTAGTATGAATTCGTTTGTTCGCATATCTAATTTGAAAATTCTTTGTCTGCCGTACATGTTTGTGCATAATATCTGAAATATTTTGAAATTGCATTTGCTCAATATGAATTCATCCCAATCAATCATTTTAATGGATAATGGATAAATTCATACGACTTTTCAGATAATCCCGGGCACTGGATGGACCGTAAAATAATTCAACCTACATCTGAAAATGGGAATGATGGATGGGTTTCCGTCAAATTCCAAACATACGAGTATGAGAAGATATTTCGTGGTACAGATGTGTGCGAATTTTTGCAATATTTAACTAGATATTCCCGCCTGTGTATGAAGCGATATATTTTGATTATTTCCATTATGAAACCATTTGTCGCTTGATATAAGGAAGTTTGAACTATTGTTATGGAAAGGGTGTTCCAATTTTCACTATAATTGATGACGAACTCACAATGCATTCAGGGAATAGATTTATAAGAATGAAATTTCCATTTCTATGAAGCAAGCATTGGTTATGCAAATGGAAAAATGGTAATCTAAAAGGTTCCACTTTGTTTTTTTAAAGTCTTGTGCAAAACAAAACCGTATTAAAATCGGTTTACTGTCAGTCTGTCTGCCTGTCTGTCCATCACACGCATTTTCCTTGGAGATTGTGGTGGCGATTGACATCAAATTTGGTGAAAAGGTGGGAACTGTGAACTCTCACGCATACAGTGAGTTACATCCTTTTACATTGAATTTAATGGGAGGTCCCAATACATGCAAAAGGGGGGTGTAATTTTTTCTATCACCAAATATAGCCGTGTGGGATATCAAATGAAAGGTCTCAGTTAGTACTTTCCGAAGCTAGCTTCGACATTTGTTGGAAAGGTGGGGAGTTCGGGGGGTCGGAAGTGATTATGTATTTAACAGGACCATTCTTAGAAACTATCCAACCGACAAATCTGAAAAAATCAAGAGGCTGCCACTATATGGTGGCTAAGCTTCGAAATGCCATCCATACTGATATCCCTTCAAATTAAGTTAATCCTAGCACCCCGAAATTGCAGCAATGTAGGTTATAATATAGAACTTGATCCTACAAAATTTGGTAGAAATCGCACTATTACTAACAAAGTTGCAAATGGTCAAAGTGGCCACTTCCTGGGAAATTCAAAATTTTGAATGTCAATATCACCCGAGAGTAGATATTTTCACATAATATATGCATATAATACGTGTTACATACTAAGGGACAAATTCACACTAAAATGTCTTTATCAAAGAAATACACAAAACCTTTCATACCTGACGCCTCCAGCTTTCGGTTTCCCGACTTGTTTTTTTTTAGGGAGAATTCATTAGACTAAAGAGAATGAATAGAAGTCAGGCCATTAGGCCATGAAGCACCTAGAGGGAGCAATCAATGCTCAAGCTGGAGTGATAAAGGAGATAGATGCAGACTAAAGGCATTAGAAAACGGTCGTCAAAATGTGAGAGGACCGGCTGATGTGGAGCTAATATTCTACAACATATTTGATTAAAGTTGGGAAGCGATTAAAAAGTGCCTAACGTTCCACGCTGATAAAAGGGAGATCAGGACGTTAGAATATTAGGTTACCCTCATGACCCAAGGTAACATGACCATAGACTACATAGACATAGACTTACGCCAAAGTAAGTCACCAATTTTCGCTGATCCGAACAAGATTAAGTTGGAGAACTAAAGAAACAATGAATGTGCTGTTGGAAATGTACAGGAATAGAGCTCTTGACGTCTTCATCAGAGGAGTAAACGAGGATTTTTCCAAAATATTCTACCTTCCTAGAGATATAGAACCTAAATTTCCGTAATGCTGTTATATGCAAGCCAACCTCAAACAGTTCCGTTACTTCCCCCATAAACCAATCTTTCTCTCGTGATTACAATATCCAAGGATCGAAAACCCCACCTAATCCTGCACAAAAACCCTTCCCTAGAATATTGCCAACCAACCGGAGAAATGAGTCTTACCATATTCCGCACCAACTATGTCCGCAGCTCCCGACGGGACCTCAAGGAACGAAACCACCAGTCCCAATGGAAATTGATCCGGATTGATGCGGATCAATCCAGCCTAAATTACCATAGCACCATTCACTAAAAGACGTAAACCTAATCACCTAAGAGCCATAAGATTACATGACATGGAAGTGAAATGAGAAACAGAGGTCAAATATTTGGGAATTGTGTTACACCAAAAATTACTCTGGAAGACACATGTCGGAAACACTTGTCGGAAAGCCACAAGGGCACTGATAACTTGTAGGTCCATAGCAGGAAAAAAATGGGGTTGCAGCCCGAAGATAATACTTTGAATATATGCTGCAATAGTAAAGCCAATGATTACCTATGGGGCGGTAACCTGGGCAGAAAGAACCGTACTCAGCACACAAGCCAGGGAACTACACAAGCCTCAAAGACTTGCTTGCGTGTGCATCAGTGGGACAATGAGGACAAGCCCAACGGCATCACGGCATCCCTGGAGGTCCTTCTGGGATTAAACCCTCTCCATCTCCATCTGCAGATGCAGAAGGGCAATATTCAGGATGGCCGGGAGTATCAGTGAGGCGGGGAGCTGCATAAACCGAAGGAAGATTTATATTCCTTCTAGGCGGTATTCTGAAAGACGTTGGAATAACAAGGCAAACTGGGAGAGTCTGGCTGGGACATACGGCTTAAACCAGCAATTGATTAGTTGGTACACAGAGGGAGCGGGTGCCGGTGTCATTGGTCCAAGAAAAATGTACTTTAAGACATTAAGCAGGTACACTAGCATATTCCAGGCGGAAATATATGCCGGATACAGATGTGCCTCCTTTAATCTCCAAAGGAACTACAGGGGGAAGAACATTGGTATTCTCACCGACAGCCAAGCAACGATCAAGGCACTTAGGTCCAATCAGGTGAATTCTAAACTGGTATGGGAATGCCTTGAGAGACTGAATACACTCGGGTCGTCCAACAAGGTCTGAATACTCTGGATTCCAGGCCATGCTGGGTTGGAAGGCAACGAGGCAGCGGACGAACTAGCCAAGAAGGGAGCAGGGACGCCTTTACACGGACCCTTCTGTGGAACCGGGAACGGTTTTATGACTATGGCACTAAGAAATGAAGAGGAATAGGGTGCTTATTGGGGGATACGAGTCCATGTGAACAAACGATTTCACAAAACCCACCAAACAGAACCTCCGAATCATAGTGGGAATTCTCACTGGTCACTGTCAGCTAAACTATCACCTAGAGAAGCTAGGGATATCTACGGGCACTGCCTGCAGGATGAAACCTTTATACACGTCCTGTGACAATATCCGGCGCTTGTGCAAAGTATATGGAGGCATCTTGGAGAACACTTAATACCAGATGCAAAGTTGAAAGATCTAGATATAGGGAATATACTAAAGTTATTGACGGTTATATGCTTCCTTGAGATATTATGATTAATAGGTGCATTATAACCAGCAAAAGAGGCACACTAGTTCTTTAAGGACGCGGTGCCACTTTCATAATCATAATAATTTTAATCATAATAATTCTCTGCAGAGGCCTAAAATGTCCAGCTTATGTCATTTGAATTCTTACTTGAGCTGAAGAAAGCGAGCATTCGGGAGGCCCTCACTACCGTTGTCAAGGAACGTGTGCATATTCCAAAAATCAACCATAGTCCGCTTTTGATAGTCATAGATAGTAGCCATGAGATCAGTCCCTATCCAAGGCGTTGTTGACGTTTCGGTAGCAATAAAGTTTCCAAATCTGCAGGTTACTAGCCTTCAATCTCTTTTAGTCGCCTCTCGCGCCAAGCAGAAAAGAGTTTGAATGTTTTCTTAAGCCCTAACTCACAGGACTACGGAGTAACACTACGAAAATGGGCTGGAAATGATTGTAAATTGTCAAGTTATATTGCAGTAGAATATAAGGGTACTAGACCTTGAGAAATGGAACCGAGCGTAGCAGTAATGATTTTGGGTCATCTTTGGAACCCAATGACCGACGATTTATGGTTGATGATTGTAGATTATAATCCATATAATAGTTGATTCCAATTACTAAATCAGTGCACTTGCACACAGACACTTTCAAACCCAGCTACCGATATTTGTGCCTTTTCGGAGTCTTCGATGGATTCAGCGCTCAAAGGTAAACGAATTGCCTGGTTACTTTGATGCGCCACAGTTTGCCTATAGCGCTGTCCTCTATACCAAATCATTTGACGCACAGGGGAAGGTAAGTGTTACCCTGTTATATACCAAAACACGCATCCGACTCATACCATAAAAGCCAAAATAACTCTGTCGCGATACGAGCTGAATAGCACTCTTCTACCAACCGATACTTATTGACAAGGACATAGGCTCTGGTATAACACCGATGACGGACTCCAGGAGTATGTTGTCTCCGCGGGCACAGTACTATACATCGATGTCGTTAATATTCCATACCGAGGGAAGTTCCGGTGCTGGGTTACGCCGACATCATCGTACTGGCTCAAATCGTTCTCAAAAATTATTGTTAGTGGATCCCAGGAAGAAGGGGCTTTGGGGCCTAGATTTTGGGTAAGAAATTTCTCGTGGTTCCTTTAGAATAGGACAGGAGCCTAGTTTTTCCGGCATATTTTCGTGTTTGCTCCTTGGTAATTTTAGCATGAATCCTTCTTTGTGTGGGGAATATTTGTTCCTTTAGTTTTCACACTACTGGTACTGTCACAGAATTTCACTCCAACCCTCATTATCCATCCTGCGATTTTTGCTTTCTCCCGGTTTTAGTTTTCCCACTGATATAGCATATCCCTTTGATCTAGTGACACTAACTTCTCTGTAATGAAAGCTGATGTTCATATATACCTGAAATACCAGGCATACCATTCTCATGCCATGCCTTTTGTACTTTCATAGTGCTTTCATAATAAAAGCTGCTTCCATCTAAATATTATATCTCTACTGCCGTTCCCTAATTTTTCTATCTAAACAAAAGCCGAATCAATTTTACATCCCTGCGTAATATGTGAATGAATAGGACAAAGGACATATGTACCTATTCATTGAAGGCACTTGATCATTTCCGTAGTCCTGAGTACCAATATTTGCGGTAATAAGTTTCGACATTTTGATGTAATTTGTTTCTAGCTGGTGGGCAAACTCCCGCTGGATTTCATCAGCAAACAAATAAATTACAGGAAGAGATTCCTGGCAATATCGAATGTACCACCACAATTTGTCGCATCAGAACGTGGTTTTATTAAACTGAATGGGTATAATTATCACACGTGGATGCCACAGAAGTCGCGGTGAGGTATGCTAATTAAATGCGGGAAAAAGTTGAAAAGCTGGGATCGAATAGCTGATTATCGTGAATGTCAGAGAACCTACCCACATATATCAACAAAATGTCTAGTCAGTTGGAAATCTATGTTCATGTGAACCATTGCTTCCTGTGGAAGGCATAAAATGCTCATTATTGGCCTTCACTGCCAAGGATTCACATAATAATGTGCTCTATTTCACCCCCATAGACATACTACCTAATTGGGTTTCTAACTAATTAGGGAATGCAGTTATGTTATGTACGTACTAATGAGCAATGTCACACATGTATGAGTATTATTCATTTATTTAAATACAATTTTTTATACATTTCCTTACAAATAAATTCACTGGAATGCAATTTACTTTAATTTATGATGTTTTTATTGGGACACCAATATCACCTACCTTGGGATTCACAGTAACCCCAAAGAGAAATCAAAAGGATTCATGTCACATTCGGTCAGGCCAGTGGGGTTCCTGTCGTCGATACGCAACTACCGCAGTGCCTCAGTAGTGCGATCCTAGGCTACTGTGCCGTCAAATGTTATAAGAGCATGGGAGTGAGTAGAACTAGTTCTGTCGGAGGACCCATTCGCTCGAAACACGATTCTTTGTAGGTACTCACCCCAAGAAATCCACAGATGCGGAGCCAAATTGGAAAGACCTTAGGGCCGGAAGCCAGCATAAGGGTTAGCAGGCATCAACGAATGAGTATTTTAGTACGACTATTCTTCCATTTCGGCGATCAAAGGGTAGTATAGGTCCTAGGACGAAACGTGGATTGGTACCCACGATGGAGCATAAGACCTGGGAAACGCCTGATGTACCAACACCAACAGCCCTACTACCAAACCCTATCTCCACCTCCACATGGTGATCGCTGGGAGTTTTTTCTTCATGAAAAACTGGAGAGGGAGAAGGAGTTTTTCGCACCTAAAAACGGAATAAAATGTCCTCTAGGTTGAGGGTTGGGTAGGGCTGACAACCCTACAGGGAAAACCGATGTTAGGAAGCCACGGAAGGATGGATGGACAAGATGGATTTTACAACGACGAACACGACAACCACAACGGATCAACGATTTGCGCATTTTCTCATGGAACCTTCAACGAGGCAGTCGAGCGGACCCTCGAAGCCTGTCCCAAGTATGATGTCTCATACTTGAAGATTTCAACAGTCAAGTAGGGACGGAGCCCGTATTCAGGCGAGACGTCGGCTCCCATTGCTTGATAACGGATAACGGATTATCCAGTTAGCAGTATCGCACGAAATGGTTGTTGGAAGTACCTGGTTTGCGCAGAAAGTGGTCCACAAACATACATGGGCCTCTCCAGACGGGACCACTTTCAACCAAATTGACCACGTGTTGATCGAACGCTGCCACCTCTCAGCCTTGATGAATGCCAGAACATATAGAGGGGCCAATATAGACTCGGATCACTATCTCGTTGGCATGGTGCCCCAAGTTCGAATAACAACACCACCCAGAATCCCCTCTGACAATCAGTTGAGAGTTAACACTGAAGCCATTTACAACATAGACCTCGGCGACACCTATAAGGGCGAAATGGATGCCGCAATAACCGCAGTCAACAAAGTACCTGGAGATGAGGCATCAACAAATGATCTTCACATGAAAGTTATCATAAATACGGCCACAAACATTCTTGGCCTCAGCCGCAAAAGGAGTCGGAACGGCTGGTTTTACAATGAATGTAAGCTAGAAACAGAACGGAAGAATGCCGCATACCGAGTAATGCTGTATTCTCAAGGAACGCGGGCACCCGCAGAGACTTATCACGAACTCCGTCGAGCGGAGAAGCGACTTCGCAGACGGAAAAAGGAAGCCTGGGAGAACCAACAACTCTAAGAACTCCAAAAATACAGGGAGGAACCGCACCAGGCGCGGAAGTTTTACCAACAAGTCAGCAGGATGAAGCCTTATACACCTCGATGCTCATCCTGCCGAGACAAAGAGGGAAATCTGATTTCCGACAGAATGGGCATATTGGAGCGATGGGTTGAGCAACCGAACAACCAGAACATCGACGAGTTAGAGGCCCTGCCAACTGAAGTCGACGGACAAATACTGCCACCACCAAGTTTAGAAGAAACAGTCGGTGCAATTCATCGGCTAAAAAATCATAAGTCGCCAGGAGCCGATGGAATTACAGCCGAATTAGTTAAATATGGAGGCGACCAGTTACACCAAATGATTCATCAACTTGTGCTCAAGGTATGGGGCAACGAATCAATGCCTGACGATTGGCAATGAGGCATTATTTGTCTCATACATAAAAAGGGAGATATCACACAGTGCAGCAATTAGGTATCACGTTGTTGAGTACCATCTATAAGATATTCTCCGCTATCTTGCTAGGCCGGATAGCTCCATACGCCCAGAACATAATTGACCGATACCACAGAGGCTTCACTCCAATCAAATCAGAAACAGATCAGATTTTCCCTCTGCGGCAAGCCATGGAAAAACTGTTGGAATATGGACAATAGTTGCACCATCTATTCATAGACTTTAAAGCCGCCTATGATAGCATAGCCAGGGTAAAACTGTACACGGTCATGAGAGAACTCGGCATTACGACGAAATTAAGACTGACTAGCCTCGCCCTGACCAATGTGCGAGGCCAGACAAAAGCAGCAGGATCACTCTCAAGACCATTTGACATCAACAACGGTCTATGACAAGGGGATGCCCTATCATGCGTCCTCTTTAACCTGGCCCTCGAGAAAGTGATCCGTGATGCTGGTAAATGCAAGAGGTACGATCCTCTTTCAGTCTACCACCACCACTTTCAGAACCACCCGAGACGTACAAACTGCCTTCATCCAGATCGAGCAGGCGGCCCGAAATCTTGGGCTGCACATCAATGAAGGCAAATCAAAATATATCGCGACAACGTCAGCATCAAAAACCAACCAACCAACAACATCAAACTGCACTGGTCAAACAGGAAGAATAAAGATAGGAGAATACAACTTTGAGACCGTTGATAATTTCTCCTATCTAGGGTCGAAAATCACAACCGATAACAGCTACGGTGATGAAATCCGCACACGGTTGTTGTCAGCCAACAGAGCCTATTTCAGCTTACAAAAACTGTTCCGCTCAGAACGTCTCACCATAGGGTCAAAGATCTTGCTGTATAAGGCAATGATCATGCCAGCCGTCATGTATTCCTCGGAGACTTGGGTTGTTAGCAAGAAGAATTGCGAACTCTTGGCCGCGTTCGAGAGAAGAATCCTCCGAAGAATTTTTGGCCCCCTACATGAGGATGGACGATTCCGTAGCCTACGTAAAGACGAATTCTATGAGCGATACCATGACCGTCCGGTTGTGGATAAAATCCGGCTCAATAGGTTACGGTGGGCGGGTCACTTAATCCGTATGGATGAGGATGATCCAGGCCGGAAAGTCTGTAAGGGCAATATCTGTGGTGGAAAAAGAAGACGAGGCAGACCCTGCCTAAGATGGAGCGATGGCGTAGGTCAGGACGCCAGACAGCTTTTAGTGCTATCGAATTGGTGGATCTCTGTGCAAAACCGGGATGTCTGGAGTTCCTTATTTAAGGAAGGCCTAGACCGGATACCGACTGTTGCGCCGTTGATGATGAAAGAACAGGTAAAACACCATGGTGGAACTCGGATTTGGCAAAACAGAGGAGCACGAAAAGGATGCTACTCAATCGTGCTCTGAAGTGTGATTCAGACGCTAGCTGAAATCGCTATAAAAGGGCATAGAAGGCTCTAAAGAAGAGCATAAGATCGGCTAAACGATCATCAAGGAGATGTTTTTGCGAAGAGACTAACTCCCTTGAGACAACCGCAAAGCTGAAGCGAATTCTGGTTAAAGAGCGTAACCAGAAAGTGGGTTATTTGCGTTTACAGAACGGGAGGTAAACCAGAAAGAGATGACGAAACGGCAAACCATTTGTTTGAAGTGCATTTCCCAGGCAGTATCCAAAATCTAATCTGGGGGCCAACAGATGCATACAGCCCTCAACTGAGAGACTGGAATATGACATGTAAAGTGGTATCACTCGCGCGAGTAAAATGGGCATTTAACTGATAACATAGATACAAGTCTGCAGATATGATGTCATTATTCCTGCGCTAGTAATAGAGGGAATGGATGCCCTGGGCCTACATATTCGAAATATATATCGCGCATGTCTAGCACACGCTTATATTGCAATTAACTGGCGTAATGTGAAGCTGTTATTCATTCCCAAACCAGGGAAACGCAAAAAGCTTCCGACCGATCGGTCTAAAGTCTTTTCTAGGAGGATTAGGATTAGAAAGACTAGTAGATCGGTTCATAAAGATACACACATTCCTAAGTGGCCACTTCACCATAGGCAACACGCCTACTGGAAAGGCAAATCCACCGAGACATAACTCCATGAATTTACGGCAAAAATTGAAAAGGCGATGTCCGAAAAAGAATACGCTTTAGGCGCATTCATGGACATCGAAGGTGCCTTCAATAATGCCTAATTCGCGGCAATTTGTGATGCGGCAAGGCAGCATGGAATCGAACCGCTGTTAATCAGTTGAATCCTTCACATGCTAGAGCGGAGAAAAATCCACATATCGGTCGGCTAGAAGTCAATTGAAGCAGGATGTCATGGGGGCTGTCGACAGGGAGGGTTTCTCTCTCCACTGATGTGGCTTTTGGTAATGGATACCCTGCTGTGCCTCTTGGAGGACAAAAAGTCTTCACGCAATCATTTGCGAACGACCTAGCCGTTACATATAATTGCCGGCAAGTTTGCGGAGACAGTATGTTATCGCTTGAATGAAACTCTGCATGAATTCCACACTTGGTGCCTCCGCAGTGGATTTACAGTGAACGCTAGGAAGACTGGACTAGTGATGTTCACTAGGAATGTCAGGTGGGGCAGCTATATGCTACCCACCTTCAAGTAATCCAGCTGACACAAATGGTCAACTATTTAGGAGTACATTTAGACTCCAAGTTAACGTGAAAGCACCATATCCAGGAACAATATCAGAAATCCTGCAGATTGCTCTGGTAGTGTCAGAATGCGTTAGGTAAGACAAGGGGACTTTCACTAAAACTGATACTCTGGATGTATACATCCATAACAAAACCCACTTTGATGTATCCATGCATCGTCTGGTGGCCGAAGCTGCCTAAGTATTACTGGAGCAATGAGTACTACGCCGCTGCGGCACTTGAAGCTATACTAAATTTGCCTCCAATTCACTTGGAGGTGAAACGGAAAGCAGCCAATGACGCATATAGACTCAATACCATTGGAGCGTGGAAAGACGGCCAATCATACGGTCATGCGTCGATCTGGAAATTCCTTGACAAAAATCCGGTAGCCCTAATGGTTTCCAGATTTGTCTATGAAAAAAGATGCACTTAATCACCGAAATAGAAGAATGGTCGACAAATGGCCATGAGTCTGTGGTAACAGACTTAATAATCTTCACCAGCTCAGTCATGGAGGGCGGATCGGGCGCCGGGGTGTTCTCGGGGAATCCGATTATAGAACTGGCCCGACCCCTCGGAAAAATGACAACCATATTCCAGGCGGAGAGTAATATCTGCTACAAAAATGGAGGGGTTGCACCATTCAAATCTGTTCCGACAGTCGGGCGGCATTATCAGCACTAAATACCAACGACATATCAATTCAGTTGGTGTGGAGCTGTCATCAGGTACTGCTTAAACTTGGCCAACTGAATGAAACATTGCTGATGTGCGTGCCGGGGCACTCTAACAGCGTTGGTAATGAGGAGGCTAACAGAATGGCTGGCCGAGGATCTGGATCCGCAATGGTGGGGAACCAGCTCTTGGAATCCTACCATCTACTGTCAAGTTTACTCTGAAGGGTGAAATTGCAAGGATTCCCATAGCCGAGTGGAGAAATTTGAACTCTTGC
Source organism: Hermetia illucens (assembly GCF_905115235.1). Lineage (NCBI taxonomy): Eukaryota > Metazoa > Arthropoda > Insecta > Diptera > Stratiomyidae > Hermetia > Hermetia illucens. Next base: position 76,932,505 of record NC_051854.1, on the reverse strand, counting down.
CGGGAGGCGAAAATCCTTGTGAAAGAGCCTAGGGTCACTAGAGAGGCATTTTTGTTGTTCCTTAAGAAGTGAGACCTGAAAACCTTAATAGGGCTTTTAATGGGACACTGCTCCTTAAACTATCATATTGAAAAAATTGGGGTGGCAGTTTCGGTTATGTGCAACCAATGTGAGGAGCAGCTGCCCGGCCTCCTCAGATCTCAGACAAATACACCTTGGCAAGGTCCTCTTCAATGAAGAATCTGCACAGTCTCTGCCTCTGGAGAAGATTCTCAGACTCATTAAAGCCTGCAAACACCGTAGGTGGGAAGCCGATTACGGGGATAGTACAATGGACCTAATAATGGCCTGAGTGCTCGGAGCTGCGGCTCCCCCCAGTAAACTAAACTAGATTCGGGTAATTTGAACGGTATAGCTGGTTCTGCCTTGCTATAATTCTCATCCCAAGATAAAATAGCTCTACGTCTCTAAGTCTTGACCATGATTATTAGATGAGGGGTGAACGTGGCTTGCAGGACGAAGTAGTTGTGACGAAGTGTGTAGCTATGGGTGGGATGCCAGGAGATTAAGTATTCAGAGTGAGGTTAGTAGCTAAATAAGTGCTTGGTTTTTGCTTCAGGTGTTATAGCTGCTCTTTGTCATATCTTTTGGTGTTGGTTCCATTGGTGGACTTCTTCCGTCACACGCTGAATTCCATTCCTTTCCACTTGTGTGACTCTTTACTGTTCTGATGATTACAGAAGCCACCCTTGCTGCACAGGTACTGTCAATTTGAAGCACTTTTCCTTGTTCTGTGTCAGGATTCCGCGGAGTCAAGTGTCAATTGCGAAGATCGGTGCACCTTTCACGAAATTGTTTTATTGCGGCCAGATATAGTAGCTTCTTGGTTCCTTGATGCGTCAGTGGCCAACGAAATCCTTCCAATCCATCTTATCTAGAGTGCAAGACGCGCTGAATCTTGAAATGGATGGAAAAGTATTTCAAAGCAAACATCTTAAAATTGCTGCCCAACTCCAATCTGATTTTTGTCGAGAAGTCAATCGGTCATCTCGGAAAGACTTTGATAATTTCCAATGAATAACTCCTGAGTCCTTACAAATATGTGAAAGTCTCCTGAAATTTAGATAGCAGCTGTTTTTTATAAGACGTCCTAAATATTTCGAAATTATTTCTATCACGAGAAAGGTATTCATGGTGCTATCAAAGACATTCCTCTCTGAAAAAATTGCAGTTGTTCGGTATTTATGAATACCATCCCTCTTAATACCCTAATTTCAGGTGAATGTGTAACAATTACGAATTTTTCTAGATTTTAGAAAAAAATCACTGTCTGAAATTGTCATGTTTCCTTTCCATCCATTTAAAGCCGACAACCATTTTCCTTTCCTGCAAAACATTTTTTTTTCAATTACTTTGCCTGGCTCTATTGCGACGAAACAAAATTTACATTTAAATGCCTTCTCAGTATGCTGGCACGCAAAGGGATGTTTTTATTTATTCCGGGCATCACATCATTGTGGGGTGGAGTCTGAAACAGGTGACAATAATGAAAAATATGTCAAGAGCTGACGAAATCAACGTCATGACCTGGTTCAGTTAGATGAGGGGCAGCAGAAAAAATCGATAAAAGGCGGATGTGGGAGATGTGGGAAGAATAAGGATTGAATGGACATTTCCAAAACTTTTATATGAAGTTGCCAAACAAGGGTGAATAATTTCATAGTAGCTCATAGATAGCATGGATCTAATAAACACTCAGCTGTAAAAAAGAACTTTTTGGTGTAACCAGATGAATTGAAGTTAAAAAGGTTTGGTTTTATGGTAACTGCCCAAATGCATATTAATTTTTCAACCCCCTATTCTATTACATATGCACATAAAACGAGTGCTAAGGGTTAGGTGGAGTTGAGAAAACAGAGGACCGTAGTTCCGTGCCCTCAGCCTATATGTATAATAATAACAATCGTTGGTGCAACAATCCAATTGGATCAGGACCTTCAAACGTGTTAGAATACTTTATTCAAGACCGTTACGGTATGTGCACTGTAGGAGGCAATGTGACCCATTGCGGCCGCCCGAAATTAATACCCTGATTTGGCTCAGGTACTCATATCCAGCCACGATTACAAATGCATCTGCCCGCAGTGACTAGATTAGACTTTATGGGTGGTAATATTATATGGTTGTTACCTATCCCTTGGTGGGGTGTAGCGCGTCAAACATAACCACCCGTCATCGTTCACGGTTCACTGAAATATGTTTCAGCTTCTGACAGGAATTCTGGAGACACCCAGACTCCTCCTCTACTGTCCTGCGCCAAGTGCCCTTGGGTGACTCACTCGTCTGCTACCTTGGGAGAGAAGATTTCACTGCACGGCGTAGCCAGTAATGCAATTGTCGTCCTTCTTCAATACGTGATATATCCACTGCCACTTCTGCGTGGGTCACATGGGGTACCGTACGGGTGGCTAACCTGTGCCCCGACCAAATTCTTCATTTGCAATAGTATCAGACCAGCGTAATGCAATAATGCAACGTAGACTTGTGACTTTCTATGCGCTACTTCCATACAGCAACACAGAAAGGTCACTAGCGTAGAGCAGTCGCAAATTGACCTTGGTGTTGGCATTTGCCGATTTAGACAAGGTAACGAAAGCGGATCTAGCGCTGTTATTGTGTCAGGCAATATGCAGTTCGGTGCCAAAATCGGCAAAAACCTCAAACTGATTTTCGATTTTGTGCTCATTAACGCAAACACGGTGAGTGACTCTGACTGAGCATCTTGGTTCCTACAGCTCTACCTGCCTCTCTTTTCAAATTCGGAGCCATTCCATGACCTGGTGATCAACAGATGTCATCAGTGTAGTCAGTGTAGTGTCAGTGTAGTGTAGGTAAGTCAGTGATATCATAGTCCAATAAATTACTCAACATCCTCCGAAACAAGGCAAGACAGCGTGAAGAACTTCACCGATAAGAAGAAGAAATAATATTGGTGACAGGGTGCAACCCTGGCGGACCCCATTTTCGATTTCGAATCCCCCGGAGGTTTTACTACAATACAGCACGCGACATGTAGATAGCGCACCATTATATGTCGCTCTGATAGTATATATTTCTCTGGGTCGACATCCCTGCGTAGAGAACACCTGGCACGCTCTTTCAGTAAAGAGAAGATGATGGGAAGATTTAAACTCCGTGCACTATTCAAAAATAATCCGCAGGGTCCTGATGTGGTTAAAGCTGGACAATTCGGGGCGAAAATCGGCCGAATCTCTGCAAATCAGGCTATCAAGATCCGTTTATGTGTTCCAAAATTATTTTAGATATTATCTTTGCAAAGGTAGGGAGCAGGCATTTTCACACTCAAAACGGGTACTCTTCTTTTGAATTTTAACGATCATCCTATTCTGCAGATTGCAGAAATTGCACAAGCCAGGAAAATGATCCTCTTCTAGGCTTTTGAGAAAAGGAGATGGACTTACCAGTTTTGAGCAAAAAGAGGTTTGGAAGACCATAGTAGCCAGGTCCGACATTGGGATCAAGTTTGTCAATGAGGTACTCGACAAGGAGAGGGTTAAGGAAGGGAAAGGTAGGCGATGCGAGGCAGGCTACCTTCACTAGTGGGAGGGATTGGGAGGAAGGAGGGGAACATAGACTGAGGAAAAGTAGCGGCAGAGTAAATCACAAGATAGTTAGGGGGAGTTAGCTGAGGAGCCAGAGAATTTAATGGACGGAGGGGCAGCTGGGCAGGACAGCGAGAGTTGCGAATGTTTGACCAGAAAGGTTTGAGGTTTCCGAGGTTTAGCGAGCCTTTTGTACTGGTCAAATATTCGTTTCTGGACTTACATATTAAGGAGGAACGTAGATTTGAAAGAAAAAACTAACTCAGCAGAGGTTCTGGAAGATAGGAACTTCTTCCTTGCAGTGTGCTTCTGAGGAAGCCTTTTGTGGACTTCAGTGTTGAACCAGACAGGGTAAGAGCGTAAGCACTTAGGAAAGGAGGGGATGTAATAAGGAACAATATCAGATAAAATGGTATAGAAGGTGTTAAGTGTTTAGTCACACGTTAATGGAGAGAGGAGGGGAACCCAGTTGATTTCTGTCAGGGCTCAGTTCAGACATTCGAAGTTCGTCTTAAGCAAGTTAAACTTGATAGGCTTGCGCGACAGGGAGCGGAGCATCGAACTCGGGAGCAGCATGATTGGTGTCAAGGGTAACATAAGACGGGCATGAGAGGATTGGGAAAGGCCACGCACAGGAAGGTTAGAGAGGACAAGGTCAAGAGTGCTATCTAAGTGGTTTCTAGAAACGTTAAACTGCAGGTCGGCACAGGTGTTCATGAAAGTGGATAGAAGAAGGGAAGGGTGGGTAGAGTTATTAGGGAGGGAGGGAAGGCCAGGAGTAATAGGCTAGGAGGGCATGGGAAGATTAAAGTCGCCACAGAAGATGCAAGGAAGTGAGGGGAACAAAATCATTATGACTTCTGATAACCTGTCGACGAAATATTCGTACAGAGGCAGGGAAAATATACACACGGAATGGCTTGTATGGTGACAGGTGGAGCAGGAGGAAGAAAAGATGATTTCGGCACAGAGAGGGGATTTAACAGCTATTAGGGCACCTCCGCCCGTTGTCTTGCCGAACACAGCGCAGTCTCTGTCACAATCAAAGACAGAGTAATCTTCGAGGAGCTCGAAATCTAAAATCCTGTCATCCAACCATGTTTCAGAAATGCAGATGGCGTGATGTTGGAATGCTAAGCCAGACAGTTTGAAATCCGAAAGCCTGGTCTTTAAACTCCTTACATTTTGATAAAACAGTGTAAAGTTGCCAGAATCACGGAAGTTCGGCGAGCCAGGCGGGCGGGCCGGCAATTTTCACGAAGCCCTATGATAAGGTTTGACGAAGACCCCCTGTGACCAAAAAAAAATTGAAGGATAACATTGAAGTCGTAAAGATACGTCACTTTAAAGGAAGGTATCACTCGATCAGGAGAGCGATGCTTCGTCAGCCTCACATATGGGGGTTGTCACCTCTTTGCTCCTGATATAGGCCATAATTTAGTCAAACGTGGTGGAATACGCTAGTCTCGCCACGAACAACTAGGGCGAAATAAGATCGTAAAGGCCTGCGGTTCAGCGGTGGCAGGCGTCGATGATGCACAGGAGGAAGCGTGTGGTGCCGCTAATGCAGCGGCAGTAGGAGCGTAGCACAGCCAATGCTGAGTAGGCAACATGTCCCTCAGATGAAGGCCGATTACTAAGTTAGCTAGGGAACGTCGTCGGGCTGTAGAATCGTTTATAGACGCAGTGGAATAGTGAATGGCAGATAGAGGCAGAGAATTAGTCGGCCGGTGTGACTTCGGTATGGTGCCAGTATTGTTGGCCGCAGTCACCGGCAGGGTATAAGCAGAGCCAGACAGCGGCGTCTGAGGAGCTGAGGCTACGCTGGTACTCGATGAAGCAGCAGCTTGAGGGAGCAGAATTGATGGTGATTTTTAAACTGCATGTTGAATTGACGTTAAAGTCGCCGTGTGTTGACCAACAAGTTGAATTACATCAGATAGCATGGTACCGCAGCAGGCGAATTTTGTGCGAATTTCTATGAACGCAGAGGGTATCCCCAAACATTGGGCTTGGAAGGTAATACCACAGTACCCAACGTAGTCTTAAAATTTGAAGTGAATAGATTCCGGCTCCTTACAAATAGCACACAGGGTACCATAAATCGCCCAGGAAGTCACCATAATAAATTTTAAAAAGCAATTGGATACACAGCTAATGATGCAAAATGTTATATCGTGTAGTCATTATAGTCTATCGTTGGCAAGAAAAAGTTGAATTGAGATTCGGCAATGGTATATGTTATTAGCGGAGCAAAGTGGGAACCGACCTGGCGCGGAATCGGACCCAGCACCCAACGCACGCGTGTTCTCATAGTATCATCAGAAATGAGCTCTGTCACCACTCCTCTTTGTTGCTGTTCTGGACATTGTCACAGGGGATATCCAAAGTCCAGCGCCCCATACACTGCTTTATGTAGATAGTGTTGGATGTTTTCGGGCAATTTGTCCAAAAATTGAATGATCGCCTCATGCAACACGGTCTCGGATTGAAACTGAGTATAACATAATTTTTGACAACCAGTTCTAATGAAATAGGCACTATTACTGTCAGTGGTAGTGACCTACCCAGAACTGAACAATTTAAATATCTCGGATCAATACTACCAGCCAATGGAGAACTGGGTTATGAGATTGCTTCACGTATTAACGCAACCTAGATAATGTGACGTTTCACAATTATTGACAGATCAGGCCTTTGACAGAGCAAAATAACGCAACCAATCATGACAAGCCGAACTCCTTTGTGAACGGAACAAAGAAGAACTGAAAAAGAAAAACTGAATCCGATTTCAGGATTCGATTTGGAAATGTCCCTGTCGTTCTTCTCTATAATAGATGATGCCCTTCGATTTCGATGACTTTCCCCTAGCCGCACTGAAAGAAATGTAGTGAGTGGCAACGTTGTCTTATTACACTATAGGCCATATTTGAACCTTCCACTTCTCATGTTGTTTGCGCCAGGTTTATACATTTTCCGCAGATAATTGCACCTTGGGGAAGAATAAAACTCACATGTTTTTGAATGGATGGAACGCCTGCTCATATGTATCAGAAGAAGCTCCGTGTATATCACCTTCCGTTCCGAAAAACCATGAACTCACACTCCCTCATATTTAACCCCTTTGGACTTTTTTCATTTCAATAACCAGTAGTGTGTCAGAAAGTTGAAAGTTGAAAGACAACATAACATTGAATCCTTTCAGTCGAAACTTACTAATTTCTAACCATCCTCTTCACCTATATTACCTCTATTAAGGTGGTGTCAAAAGCAGACAACATCTTCATCTTACTTTCCCCTAAACATTACTTTCTTGTAAAACCAACAATTCCGCGATCTGGAACCCAAATAATTTCAACTCAAATTTTCGACCCTTATGCCGACATATAGTATGTGCAGACATATGTATATGTAATTATCTCACCGATTCCGAAACTCAAACTAAGATACCAACTGACAGTTTTTGCAACTACCCCAACAAAACTACCTGGAAATCCCTAAGTGGATTAGTTTGTCCGGACATAGTCGAATGAATCCTGAAGCATGCAGATAAGCTCCAGGTCTCGGTGAAAGTATTTATCTGGAAGTTATGTAATGTGTAAGCTCGTCACTGTCACTCCTGATGGCTCTATGGGGAGAGACCGTGCAGAAATTTGTATCTATGATTAGACGAGTTGGTAGAAGTGTACCTGGTTAAGTGGCTTCTCAATTATTAGTGAATGTGGTGTTTGAGGACCATAGGAATGCATCATCGGGTGTAGACTAGGGAAATCGTAGTGAAACGAAAAAAAAGCTATTGGATTGATTAGTTGATTTCAAACGATTTTTTTGCACGTCAGTGAGGTGGAAAAAGCGCACATAAGCCCATAAATATTGTATGATATTACCATGCTCATGGGAAGGGCTTTTACGGATCTCTGAGAGATGTGTAGATATTCCGCTATCATATATGAGAATTAACGACACTTGAAAATCCTGCTAATTGAAAGGAGCTAACTCCTTTGGTTATTCACCACAATAATAGTACAAATGGAGCAAAAGCTGTTTCTTAGGCATTAAATACCTTTCTATATTCAATACCTTTCTATATTCAATCGAAAGGATCTGAATTTTATATTTTAAATAATTACTTTCATTTTCATTCGAATGGGAAGTACTATATAATATGGCGAAAAATCAAAGCGTTCATACATAAGTCATAGTATTCCCTGCAGCCTGGTCTGATTATGCTTCATGTTAAAGTTGCATAATTCGGCAAGTCCTCACACGACCTCCTCGTGGTAGCCGCTGGAAACCGTCTTCGGGCGGGCCAAGAGTGTGTAGGGTCGGGCTGGAACTAGGCTCGTCCAACTGATGAGGATCTGCTTGTCTGCTGGTCATGTGTTAGGGGCAAGTAGATCTGGCGGGGGGATGGTCCTCCCTGCACAGGAGAAGGTGTTAATAGGACCCCAAGCCAAGATGGAACAGCATACGCCGAGGCTGCGTGGCCAATGGGGAGCTTGGTCTTTAGTGTGCGAACGCTGAATACCTTGGGCACCTTCAATTTCAAATAAGACCCTTACCCTGGTGGCCGGGTCAGGCAGGATGGACATTCTTCCCGGACTACTCGTGGCACCAAGACATGGACCAATTCTAAAAAAAACAAAAAGCAAAAAACGACGATAGAAGAAGAGGGGGTGATGCCAGGCGCATCAACGGAGGACGAGCTGCTGGCCTCCAGCCAGGAGACAGTAGCCGTCGAGAGCAGTACACTCGGTGCCAGCCGTAGCACCGCTGTGCTGAAACCAACCGTTTAGACTTCCCGGAGCGAGGCCTCAGACGGACTAGTGGCTTCCAACCTGGAATCCACTGCCGTCAACCTGGGTGTAGCGAGTACCAAACATAGTACTTCTAACCCGAAACCCTCCACGTCGGGGGATCCTTCGAAAATGAAAACGGACAAGAATGTGAGTCTCCGGTAACTGGCTAAGAAGCGAAGGTCCTGGTGTCCTGCTCAAGAGCCAGTACCAGAAGGCCATGCAAATTTTCAGCAGGATTGCTAAGAATAAGGAGGCCGGTACTACCGACGGGCGGGATGAAAAAGACCTCGCTAAATACCAGGCGATTGTTGACGGATACAATAGCAAACGCCTGGCTGATGAGCAGAAGGCGAAGCCCATCGCTCTAAAACGCAATCGATCTCAAGGCGAGGTCCAGCAAGATAAGAAGCGGAGCAGAGTGGGTCAAAGCACAGATGCTAAGCAACATCCGAAGGAAATTGCGCAGCAACCGAACTACAGCGCTGGTGGATGGTAATTCTGCTAGCGGCGAACTAGAACCGGAGGTGTGGACCAGTGTTGAGGTCAGGCTGTCGGCATGGTCTTTGAGCATATCCTGGACGCCCAAGGCAAACATGTGGGACTCATCCCCCACTTTGATTCATGTCAGGTGGTCTGTGGGTTCCACGTAATACTTTGGATGAACCAGTTCTCTAAGGACTTTCTCGGTTCGTGTGTCGCTAAGATCAGCGACGCCTGGGAGGGTGTAAAGCTCAAGGTCATCCCTTACGACGATATTCCCAGGATACCGGTCGCTCCCATCTGGTTGCCGAAGATCCGCATGGATAAGGACAAGCTCGTCCAATTCCTTCGCCTTCACAACTCCGCGATTCCCATGGACGCCTCGGTTGTTATCAAGGAGGAGGAACTTCAGACAAACAGCCAGCCGTTACTACTCCGTATAAACGAGGAGTGCCTGGAGGCACTGAAAAAGGCCGACTATGAATTGTGGTTCGGAGTCAGGAATGCAAAGGTAAAAGTGTTGCGTTCTGCAAAATCGACGTTGCCAACGAACTATTGGAGGAGGTGACGATCCGGTCCGACGGCAACTGACGAACCCCCCACGCAAACAGATCATGCTGACAGTAACGCAGATAAATCTGCAGCACTCGAAGTGCGCCTCGGCTAATCGGGTTGTCTTCCTCTTAGAAGAAGACATCGACATTGCACTAATACAGGAGCGCTGGGTCGGAGGCGACCGAACCACTAAAGGACTGCAAAGCAAATATTTTAATTTATTCCACACCACAGGAGACACTGATCAAGATAGACCTAGAGCATGTATTCTCGCGAGGAAGGGTCTGCACGCTTTTCTGTGTCCGGACCTGAGTTCCAGCGATCTAGTTGTGGTCAAGCTGAAGCAGGCGGGCGCAGAGCACGTGTATATTTCCTCGGCCTACATGGCTCACTACCGATCAGCTCCACCAGAAGAACTACAACATCTGACGAACACCATATCAACAAAAAAAGCCAACCTGCTGATAGGCTGCGACGCTAATGCAAGGCATACACTTTGGGGCAGCTCCGAAATCAACGAGAGAGGTGAGTCATTATTTGATTTTATTATTACTTTAAACCTATCGGTGCGTAACAGAACTGTGACGGTTGGGAGGAGGTCCTTGATGTCACCATTATAACCGACAATGGGATTCTTAGAGTGGAGGACTGGAGAGTGTCTGACCAGAGATCCCTCTCTGATCACAGTTGGATACTTTTCAGTCTAGATCTCCCCGCAGAGGTATCCAAACCCTTTAGAGACCCCAGGAGGATCGACTGGAGAAAGTTTGGTCAGGTAATTGAAAACAAACTCTCCGGTGCGCAAATTGGTAAGATTGGCACGACAGATGAACTGAAGTCAAAGGTCGGGGCTCTGGAAAAGGCATTCGATACCGCCTTTAAAATCTCGTGTCCTACTAAGTACAGCAAAAAGGGCCTGCCACCGTGATAGAATGAAGATCTCTCCAGCCTCAGGAAGTTGATCAGAGAAATATCTAACATCTGCTACAGGCAAAAATACTGGCAGCCATATAAGGACTGCCTGAAGAAATACAAGTCGGCCATCAGGACCGCCAAGAGGCGGTCTTGGTTGGACTATTGTCAGAACATCGAAAGCACAAGTGAATCCGCGGAGCTCAGTAAGATTCTGTCCAGGAACATAAGAGCCCATTCTTTCTTAAAAAGTCGGAAAGCTCCTGGACGAAATCTTCTAGAGAAACCCTGGAGCTCCTGGTTCAAACGCACTTTCCCGCCAGCGAGGAGAACTGTGGGTCAGAACCTTGCTTGGAGGGTTTGCGACAACCCCAGCTGTACGACGCTATCAAATCGATAATTACCGAGGATAGGATCGGCTGGGCTATAAATAGCTTCTCCGCATACAAATCTCCAGGCCCAGATGGCATAATGCCAGTCATGCTGCAGAAGCAGCAGGAAATGGTTGTGCCGTGGCTTGTTGAGATTTACCGGAACTGCATCTCTTTAGAATACGTACCGCAGTCTTGAAGGCGCCCCGAGTGGTTTTCATACCGAAAGTTGGCAGTCGCGGTCATGAGTCCCCCAAGGACTTTCGACCAATCAGCCTGACCTCTATCGTGCTGAAGACCCTAGAACGTGTCCTAGACATTCACTTAAGGACGATTATGGAGAGAACGCCTTTCTCTAAGCCCCAGCATGCCCACCTCAAAGGAAAATCCGCTGAAACTGCCCTCCACGAGGTAATTGGCACGGTTGAGCAGTCGCTGCAGTGCAAGCAGTATATCATATCTGTCTTTTTTGGAAAAGAGGAAGCTTTTATCAACGTCAGTACCAACACCATCAAGGAAGCCTTGACCAGTATTGGATTGGAGGGGTATCTCACGCATTGCATTGTATCCATGTTAAGTACCAGGATAATATAGTCGGATCTGGGAGGCAACCACTTGACCAGAGCTGTGAACAGAGGCACACCCCAGGGTAGCGCCATCTCACCGGTGCTCTGGTTAACAGTAATGAACAAAATTTTACGTACATTGGACAGTAGCGGGGTGAAGGTGGTGGCGTATGCCGACGCCTTGGTGATATTAGTATCAGGGATGTTTCTGTCCATTATAAGCGGCATCATGGGGGGAGCGTTGCGAAAGGTGTGCTTGTGGGCCGCGTGATGCGAACTCAGCATAAACCCAACCAAAACGCAATTGATGCTATTCACCGCCAAGACGAGCATACATGAATTCCATCTACCACGGCTGAATGAACAAAAATTGGTTCTTTCCTCTAATGTGAAGTATCTGGGTGTAATCCTGGATCCGAAACTAAATTGGAGATTGAACATAGAACTAAGGGTTAAGAAGGCCTGTATAGCCTTCTATGCCTGCAAAGAAATGGGGTCTCCCGCCGAGGATGCTTCTCTGGATGTACACCGCTGTAGAGCGTCCGATCTTAACGTACTGCTCTATTGTATCGTGGCAGAGCTTTGAAGTAAAAATACAATAGGATGAAGCTTAATAGAATTCAAAAAACTGCATGTGCGGGTGCTAGTGGGGCTCTGCAGTCCTGCCCGGTAGATGCTCTCAATGTGGTCCTGCATCGCCTCCCCCTAGACCTCCACATTAAATATGTTGCAGCGTGCAGTGCGGTCAGACTACGTGAGTCCGGATGCTGGGCAGCGAAGTCCTACGACCACAGCAACATCCTACATGAAATACCCCGGGAAATCCGCGCATCCCCCACGGACTATGCTACACACAAGCTGAACTTCACGAGAAACTTTGCTGTGGACCTTCCAACCAGGGCAAAGTGGAAGACCGGCGGCATGTTGCAAGACTATGACACAGTATTCGTTACGAACGGATCAAAGATGGCCTGTGAAGTCGGCGCGGGGGTTTTCTCGAATACACAGAGTGTATGTAAGTCGTTTGGTCTCCCAGCTTTCGCCAGTATATTCCAGGTGGAAGTACTGGCGATATTGAAAGTCTGTCAATGGCTGGAGTGAGATACGAGCCCCAAGCGTAACGTAGCCATTCTAACCGACAGCCAAGCGGCGATCAAGGTCTTGTACTCAGCGACGACATCTTCCAGGCTGGAAGGGCAGTGCAGAGACGTGCTGCACCGTCTGGACAGCACACTCAAGGTCACTCTCCTCTTGGTTCTCGGGCATAGGAGCATAGAGGGAAATGAGCGGGCTCACGGATTAGCCAGGCAAGGCTCTGCTCTTGGCAGTCCATTGGCGAATACAGTCGGTGTTCCGCTGGCGGCTGTCGGGGGCCGAGTCTACTCGCACTACCTAGCAGCCGCGGGCCTAAGCGAAGGCTTACGAGCTGTTCCAAGTCAAGGAGAATTTGGCCCGTTTATAACATAGCATGATCACGAGAGCTCCTGTGCCGGACGCGTGTAAACGCATTTAAGATTACGGCGGTCTGCACGGGGCACTGGCCCATATTGGACCATGCCGCTGGGCTCGGCATACCCTTCAATTCGCATTGCCGAAACTGCGGAGAAGGAAGGGAAATCCTCATACACTTTCTCTGCGATTGCCCGGCTCTGGCTAGAGTGAGGCTACGGTCACTGGGTAAACCATTCTTTGAGGACCTCAGAGAGATTTCTGGCTGCAGGGCGGGAGAGCTGCTTTCTTTCGTGATTGCTACGGCTGGCTCTGAAGATCTAAGCCTGCTGGACCCTGCCTCCCTGCTCCTATAACAATAGTCACGGTCTTAGGAATTTGTAGCATCAAAACCGCGCACCGAAGCGCTAATTGGGCTCCTCGGATCGGCCACTGATACCTACCTACCCCATAATGTAACTAACTAAGAAGATTGTCTGGTGATCGCTGTGAGTGTGGTGTTTGCGGACACACTAGGACATACCGACAAAAGTCAAGTATACAACCGAGCCAAACCCCCTTTTTTGAAAGATGTTTATAGAACTTTCGTTGCCAAAAATACATCCATTTGCCCAAAAGCTTCTAATAAACTGTGCCCCGTTTCTTTTGATTATTTGCTACCCGTCTCAAGGCCCAATTCGACTTCGTCCTCTTGCGTTGAAAACCAGATTATCAAACATTTCCTTGAATTTGGATAGTGTCAAACTTGGTGGGGCGTAACAGCTGTATATATATACACCCCTTATTATGACTCGCAGTACATTGTATTGCCTGGCGACGGCAATCCCATATTACCACTCCACCAATCGAATCTGTGACCCATATCTCACCGAGACGGTTTCTATACGGTTCGCTTATGATGACAATTTCTATCTCGGATTCGTACGTGGTCTGCTCAAGTAAATCCTGATCGACCCTGCAACGATTGAGATTTATTCGAAAAACCCTCATTTTCTCATTGTGGTGAGTTCAGTGTGGGTTGGGCATTTACCACTTCCAGCAATATGCCGTCTATCTGGTTTCTCCTTTACTTCCCACCACAGGCATTTGAGTTCCCTACCACACTCCCTGGGCATATGAACTTTCTCCCCACACCTTCTCCATCGATCGGACCGATCGATGCCACTAGGGCATGCCTTCGCGGATTGCCCAAACATGAGTCATTTAAAGCACTTCTTTAGTGGAGTATGTTCTCTTAAACTGCAGGCCACCCACCCAATTCCAATTTTTCCGGTCGCCGACAACTTCTTTGCTGCCTCCCCTGGTACTCGTTCGAGTACCGTCATAGGATTTTCGTAAACTCGCAACTGACTCCTCCGCAAGTTCTTCCAATTGCTCTTTCAAAGAAGTACAAATTTCTCCTTTCGATGTCATTTCATCGAGATCCATACATTGTTTGTAGGTCTGATGTTTTTGGGTTCGCATTGCGGCATTCTTCCCAGGTGAGTTTTTAATTTGAGTGCGAAAGCCATCAGTTTTGCTTACGGATCTTTTCAGCTCGAACATGAGACCCCCTTTCTGGGAACTTCGAATTCTGTTCACATTTTCGTTCAGATCTTTTAGGTTGGCATCAATTTTAACTTTTTTGAGTAAATCCCCGCAAGGCATATTGCTCTAAGAGGCAAGTCATAAAAAAGTGGTATGGGAACGCTAAAAGAGGAGAGTTTAGATACAAGTATCTTGTAATTTACAGTGTCGAAGGCTTTAGCGAAATCAATGTAATTGGTATGTACTTGTGGCGAATTTAGACATTTGGCGACAAAGTTGGTAAAGTCAAGGAGGTTGGAGGCAGTGGACTTACGCCGTTTTGCACTTCATAATATGGTGGCCAAAGTGGGCGGTCAACCAGTCGCTGACAAATTTTACCAAGATTTTAGAACTGGAGGAAAGGAGGTAAATGGGACGATAATTCTCTCAAGCGTACGATCGCCACTTTTGTGAATAGAGATGATGAGAGTCTCTTTCCACAAGCCGGGAAAATGATTCTCTTCGAGGCTTTTATTGACAATAAGAGATAGGGGAAGGACGATGAACCAGTTTTGAGCAAAAAGAGAGTTTGCCAATGGGGTGTTCGATAAAGAGAGGAGTAAGAAGGGGGAAAGTAGGCGGGACAGTAGTAATGGCAGAGTAAATCACAAGTAGTTGGGGGTTAGCTGAGGAGAGAGAGGAGAGAATTTAATGGACGCAGGGGATAGCTGAGCAGGACAGTGGAAATTGCGAATGCGGGACCAGAAAAGTTTGAAGTTTCCGGGCTTTAGTGAGTCTTCAACCATTTGTTTCTGGACATACGTATTAAGGATTTTATCGAGAAACGCCGAGATTTGAAAAATCTAAATCAGCATAGTTTCTGGAAGACAGCAACTTCTTCCTCGCAGTGTGTTTTTGATGAAGTTTTTTGTGGACTTCAGTGCTGAACCAGACAGGGTAAGAGCATAAGCACTTAGGATTAGAGGGGACGTAGCAAGGTATAGAAGGTGTTGAGTGCTTGGTCACACGTTAATGAAGAGAGGAGGGGAGCCCAGTTAATTGCCACCAGAGCTGAGTTTAGACCTTCGAAGTTCGCCTTAAGAAAGTTGAACTTGGTTGGCTTACGCGCGACAGGATAGTGGAGTCGGGATATCTGAGCATCGTACTCAAGAGCAGGATGATGGACGTCAGGGGCAACGTAGTACCGGGCATGAAGGGATTGGGATAGATAACATACAGGAATGTTAGAGAGGACAAGGACAAGAATGCGATCTAGTGGTTTCTAGAAAGATTAAAGTGGAGAGTAGCACAGGTATGCATGAAAGTGGATAGAAGAAGGGAAGGGTGGATAGAGTTACTAGCGAGGGAGGGAAGGCCAGGAGTAACGGGCCAGGGGAGCAAGGGAAGATTAAAGTGACCACAGAGGATGAAAAGTAGTGAGGGGACTTCTGATAATCTGTCAAAGAAATCCTCGTACAAAGAAGGCAAGGCAGGGGAAATATACACACAATATGATAAAGGGGCATACGTTTGGCGGAATGACTCAAATGTTAACAGAATCGTAGGTGGTGGAGGAGGAGGAAAACCTGTTTCGGGCACAGGGAGGGGATTTAACAGCTATTAGGGCACCTCCGCCGTTATCTTGCCAAGCGGAGCGCAGTCTCTGTCACAATGAAAGAGAGAATAAACTTCGAGAAGCTCGGAATCTAACATCTTGTCATCCAACCAGGTTTCAGAAATGCAGATGACGTGATGTTGGAATGCTAAGGCAGACAGTTTGAAATCCGACTGCTTGGTCTTCAAACTCCTTACATTTTGAAAAAACAGTGTAAAGTTGTCAGATCCACTGAAGTTTGGCGAGTCAGGCGGGCGGGCCGGAAATTTTCACGAAGCCTAGTCCTCTGATAAGGCTTAACAAAGACCCCTTGTGGCCGAAAGGAAGATTGGACGATAACATGGAAGTCGTAAAGATGCGCCACTTTGGAAGCTATCACTCGGTCAGGAGAGCCATTCTTCGTCAGCTTCACACATGAGAGAGGTGACAAAGTTGAATTGGCTTTGCTTCTGGTATAGCCCAGAACTTTGTCGGACGTGATAAAGATAAGAGATCAAATTTCAGTACGGCATCGAATTGAATATCGGGAACGTTCAACGTATCTATACTACGAGCGTTGTATAAATGAAACTATCGTGTAGCCGAAAATTATTTCATAAAAGATCAACAAATCCTTTCATACATAAAACGCCGAGGTTCCGGCTTGTCGATTTGTTCTGTTTGGCACCTGCTTAGAAAAATATTCGAGCGCACAATGCAATAATAAACGGCAAACAGCAGACGAATTGCATCCCATCTTTCTCGTTTGGAATCAAAGAACGGAAAGTGGATGAAACGTTGAGGTTAGAATAGACACAACTCAAGCCAGCTACTAACGTATTACATTAAACTTTTATCTCACCCCGATGGGTGCTGAGACGGATTCTATCACGACAAAAAGGAAAGAAGGGCGGATTTGTTTCAAATCAATTGAACAAAAAGTTCATCAATTGGCACACAATTACGGAAGGATACTCCCCAGAAGTCTGGATGGTAATAATTTTCAGTTGGAAGCTAATCAAGGACGAAACGTTCCAAGTCGAACACAAAAATTATAACCACTTAAGGATTTACCCGAGACGTAAACACTGCCTTCATCCAGATCGAGCAGGCAGCGATTGGCGCAAGATCTTGGGCTGCATATCAATGCAGGCAAGACAAAATATACGGTGGCAACGTCAGCACCGAAAACCAACCAACTAACAACATCAAACCGCACTGCTTAAATAGGAAGAATAAAGATAGGAGACTACAACTTTGAGGGGTCGAAAATCAAAACCGATAACAGCTACGCCGATGAAATCCACGCACGGTTGTTGGCAGCCAACAGAGCCTATACCAGCTTACAAAAACTGTTCCGCTCAAAACGACTCACCATAGGGTCGAAGCTATTACTGTACAAGGCTATGATCTTGTCAGTCCTCATGTATTCCTCGGAGACTTGAAATCTTAGGAAAAGGAATTACGAACTCTTGGCCGGGTTCGAGAGAACAATCCTCCGAAAAGCCCCCTACATGAGAATGGACGACTTCGTAGCTTACATAACGACGAAATCTATGAGCGACACCATGACCATCAGGTTGTGGATACAATCCGGCTCAATAGATTATGGTGGGCGGGTCACTTAATCCGAATGGATGAGGATGATCCAGTCCGGAAAGTCTATAATGGCAATATCTACGGTAGAAAAAGAATACGAGGCAGACCCTCCCTGAAATGGAGCTATGGCGTAGGTCAAGACGCCAGACAGCTTTTAAGGATATAGAATGGGAGATGTCGCAAAACCGGGATGTCTGGAGTTCTTTATTAAGGCAGGCCTAGACTGGATACAGGTTGTTGCACCGTAGGTGATGATGATGATGAAAGAAGGAACGGCAAGGAGAATTCTACTCTGTATTGAAAGTGGGATGAGAATAAGGATTAGAACCACTTGCTTCAGGGAAAAAACATCCAAACCAACCAACTAAGAAAATGAAATCAAGTGTACGTGTAGCCTAGCTGGGAACAAAGCTGAAACATCTATCCGACATAGCAAAACGAAGTTGGAAGCCCGAGTAGGAGGGCCATAGTATACTTCCCCAAGTTCAGTACATGCTTTTATTATTTATTTTTCCGAAAAATCTATATAGTATTCCTGTTGAATTTCACTTGAATGTCGTTTGACAGTTGACCCAGTGCATTCATTGCATCCATTGAAGTGCTCAACACAATCGGACAATAGGTGAAACCATTCCATAGTATTTAATTCGGCGACGATATCTAGCGTTCCGAACTAGATTGATTGACTTTATTTCCGGAATCATGCTTTAGAATTAGTCTTTTTCCATTTGAATGGAACAATTCAGAATATTTTCAATAATGGATAAAACAACAATTTTCGTCCCTGTGAATCTGTTAGAGCCAACAAGTCGTTGGGTCTACAAAGATCAATTTTTCATCTGCATTTAATAACTTTTGTACGTACATTGCTTTGTATTCAGCTAAATCCTGAGCCGAAATCTTTGGGGAGGAAATCATACCGGGCTAAATCATATTTTCCGCAGCATGTGGTTGTTCGATTTTCTCCCAGTTTCCGGCCGGTCTGACCGTAATATATCACGGTATTATTCAATATCGATTATTATTTATGTTCACTCATAGAAGCAGCCACTTATATGTTCGACTCTGTATATGTATATATAAGCAAGCACTGAAAGCTGGGTCGAATAAATCTTTTCAGGGGTGCTCGATGTCCCCAACGGTCTAATACCAATAAAAGGAATTTATTTTTCCGGGAGATGAGTGCTCATGACATGAAAATTTGCAAGATTTATATTGAGGGGGCATTTTCTTATACCGAATAGAAAATTCAATAAATCAGGGTATTTTTTCTAGGTGCCAGTGAAACTTTTGAAGACAACCTACGTTTCAACAGGAGGTGATATGGTTCAAAAAACAATAATAAAGTTCATTCATACAAACTTTGAGTAGGATAGGGATGGACAGAGATTAAATAGAAAATAAACGGAGTTTTTCCTCATTTTCAACTATGCAGTAGTATGCTTATCGGTCAAAGGGTAGTGCAGATATCAGGGACAAAACCTAGCGAGCACAAAACCTGACAATTACCTGTTCAACTAGCATCGTTAGATTTGCTACCAAATCCTACCTTCACCCTCACGTGGTGATCACTCGGAGCTCGTTCTTAACGACAAAATTCAGAGGGAGATGTAGTCGAGTCTGCGGTACCTGAAACGTCACAAATTGTGCCCGCTGTTACTCAAGGTTGGTGGAGAATGTTATGGACGCAACAACTGTGGCTCCACGTTGGGTGCCAACTCTGTTACGATGAGAGTCCAGCATCGCATCACCTTGGAACCAACAAGTTCACCAAGGCTGTCAACCAACCAAACACCCCTAATAGGTTTGCCAGTCGTGAACATCGGCTGCGCGAGATAATATATGGAACCGAACGGTACGTGCTGGAGCTAACCCGAATGGTAGCAGTTCGCGATATGTAGGCCGGAGCTATAAGTTCTCTTCTGTCAGGACACAGAGAGACCCATCATGTCCGAAATCAAGAAATAGGTCAGGCGGGTCCGCAAAAGCTTTGGATGAGCAAACGTTTATAGAGGTGTGATTAGACCAACCTGATAAAGTAGGCACCTATACGGAAAGACCTGTCCATGTGGGCGAATGCATTGCCAAAGCATGTGACGCGTCTATGTCTAGGAGGTGCCCACTCACCAGTAGAAACCCAAACTACTGATGGATTGGTGAACTGGCCAGCCTTCAATGAGCCACCCAGAAGAGCGGCTAAAAGGATGATAGGTAGAATCAATCAGAAGAAAACAAAGAGCGCCTGTCAGTCATCCTGCAAGCTTGCTGTCCTGCGTAGCAGGAGGGAATTCTTTAAAGAGCCCTGCTCAGAAGTGTAAAAGAGCGCCTATAAAATCATGATGGGGCGATTCAGAGGCCGTTAATTTCTGTAAATCACGTGCTCTACCCTCTTGTTACAAATCGTCCAGGGGTTATTCCCCCAGCAAGAGGAAAGCGAAAGTGGATATATATGCACATACTAGGGGCTACGTACTAATGGGACAAATGCACACTCAAATGTCTTCATACAAGAAATACACAAAACCTTTCATACCTGAAACGTCAAGCTTCCGGTTTCCCGATTTGCTTCTGCGTTCAAATTGGAGTGCTTCGTACTTGATTAGCTTCCAGGTTTTGCTATTACGGGCCGTTGCGGCTAAGAGCTGTAAATTATTAAGTTATTACCGTTAGGACTTCTGCGTCCTTCCCTAACAGTGTGTTAAGTGACGACCTCATTTCAATTGAGTTGAAACAAATTCCGCCATTCTTTCATTTTCGTCGTGATAAAATTCGTTTTAGCACCCGTCGGGGCGAAATAAAAGTTTTAGGTAATTGGTAGTAGTTGGTTTGAGTTGTGCCAATTCTGTCCTCAATGTTTCATCCACACCCCGTTGCTTGACTCCAGACGGGAAAGATGCAGACTCTCGGTTGTCGACAAGCATCGAAGGCGGTGCCTCGGTAGTGGGCGACTTGGCCCCCGTAGCATATGATGCTGCAAGTAATTTTGATTTGAAGACGCGACAACGAGGAATTCCATGCTCAAGAAAGTCCACAAAGTACACCAAGCCATAAAGGATACGGTGAAGGTTATTAGAGTCCTTTATAATAGATCACAAATGTAGGAAAAGAATACTAACGAGGCGACGAACCCTGCTGTCTCAACAGTGTCACAACCGTTCCAATTGATGCCTAACCGTATTGCCAACGAATTATGGCGACCTCAATAATCAACAGGCACCTAAGAGAAAAAAAGCGGAAGCCTACACTAAGCTCAGAAAGAGGAGAGCATACAGCGAATATATCAATGTCGGCCATAGTTGCGAAGACCAAGACGAACGAAAAGAAAGGACGTGCTATAGTTACCAACAAAAAAGCGAAAAGGGAAGCAAAAATGCGAATTCGTCTAGAAACGATTGTTATTTCCAGTAAGAGCAGTCTGTCCTACGGGGAGATACTGAAAAGATCAAGCAAACTAAAAGGTCTGAACGGAAATATGAACAGAATCCGAAGAACCCAGAAAGGACATCTTATGTTTGAGCTCAAAATATTCAGCGTAAGCAAATCTAATGGCTTTCCCACTCAAATTAAAAACTCACTTGGAAAGAATGCTGCAATGCGAGGTAACAGATGATCAAATGCAAAGGGGCGCAGTTTACTATAATAGAAGCTAAATACCTTTCAAAAAGGGGGACCTGGCTCGGTTGTAGACCTGACCTTTGTCAGTTCTGCAGTGGCGCGTGGTATGCGTTGGTGCGTCAGCGAACGCTACATCCACAGCAATCACCAGCGACTCTTCTATGAAGTATGTGTGGAGCCATCATGCCCGAAACCGAAAAAGATGTCAGCTAGTATGCAAAAGCTTTGGGTTTGGTTAGACTAACCTGATAAAGCAGGCGCTTCAACGGAAAGGCCTGTCCATGTGGTCGAATGCATTGCCAAAGCACGTCACGCGTCCATGCCTGAAAGGTGCTCACTCACCAGTAAAAGACCAAAATACTGTTGGAATGGTGAACTGGCCAGACTTTAATAAGTCAGCCAAAATAGCGGCTCAAAGGACGATAGGTAGAATCGACTAGGGGGAAATAAGTGCGTCTGCCAGCCAGCCCACAAAACCCCCAAGCTCACTATCCAGCGTGGCAAGAGGGAATTGTTTAAGGAGCTCTGCTCGGAAGCGTAAGAGAGAGCCCATAGAATTATAATGGGCCGATTCAGAGGCCGTTCATATCTGCAAATCACGTGCTTTACCCTCCGCCAGTCATCAGTGACGAGCTGCTGGAGATCTGCGGTAGATCAGGACACAATAAAGGGCCGGACCTAGGGCACTTAAGCTCGCCGTGAAATCCGGACACATTCGCTAAGTTGCTCGAACCGTGCATACTCGAGGGAATATTTCCAGCGACATGGAAGCGGAAGAAGTTGATATTCTGCCTAAGTGTGGTAAACCTCTAGAGCGGCCATCCTCATACAGATCCACATGTCTTCTGAACACTGTTGGGAAAATGTTAGAGCTTGTATTCTATAATAGATTACTCCCGGTTATTAAGAAGCCAACTTAACCATTAAAGCCATCGAATTGAAAGGTAGTACCAGCAAATATTGCGTGGTAGTAACCCTGGACGTGAAAAATGCATTCAATTCTTTCAATTGGAATCTAATACCGAAATCACTAGCTTAGATTGATATTCCTGCCAATCTCCCTGCTATCGTAGATAGTTATTTAGCTGAAAGAAAGCTCTGGTATAACATCAATTTGCGAACCCCAGGAGTACGTTGTTTCCACGGATCCCCGTAATTAGAAACGGAAAAATTAAGTCTGTATTAGAATCCGGAATCATATTAACACTTCCAAATCGACCATCAACTGCTTGGGAGTGGTGATAGACAGGAAGCTCAGTTATAGGCAGAACGTGAACAAATCGTCCACTATAAATATGGTCCAGGCAAGGATGATGCCGAATGTAGGAGGGCCACGGTATACTTCTAGGTTGTTTCTAAACAGGGTAGTGAGCACAGCCATGCGACCTCCCTTTGGAGACAGACCTTGCGGATGTCAATGGACTCTAACACACTGAGTGTAATCTAAAGGAGGACGGCCCTGAGGATATGCTCTGTCTTCAGGACTCTCTCTGATGGTGCAGCGTTTGTCATCTCCTGAATAAAATCGATTGACATTTTGATAGATGAGATGGCGAACATATATAATGCGAAGCCAATCTCTTTTTTATCGCAACGAAAATCGCTGAGGGTGAGATTTGTAAATATATAGCAAGAGCAGTGGAAACGGTCCGGAAACGATTGGTAGACTCACTGGCTCATCCCTGCCATGCAGGAGTGGTTGGAGAGACGACACGGTGATATTAATTGTAATATTACCAAGTTTCGCACGGGCGACATAGGTTATCACCTGTACCTACACAGGTTTAAATTAGACATGTCAGCCGACTGCCCAAATTGCGATGGAGAAGTACTGGTACCAAAAAATCTGGGGCCGAGAACTCCCCATGATCGCATCTATCCAGTACGAACTGCGAAAGGCAGACGTGAAAAAAGAAGAAAGGTGATGAAACTAGACTGAGCTGATGCCGCCTCGTGAAGAAATACCTTATGGTAGTTAGCCGGGGGGGAGTAATGGGGGATTTTTTTAGTGGGTAAAATTCTCACACACTGACACGTCCAGGCCAGTGTATTTTGAAAATGTCCACTTCCTCAAAAAAAGACAGACAAACAGACGAACAGACAGATACACACAAGCTGTTTTTGAGGTAACGAAGAAAATTGTCGAAAATAAAACTCCGAGCTTACACAGCGTCCCGAATGAAGCGCTGTTAGTAACTCTCAATGCACACAAAGGAAAGGTGGCCTCTCGGACAGATAGTTCGAATTCCGAAAGGCAATGCGATCAGTACGGTGACGAAAATTGCAGAAACAGCAATGGAGGCTAGTAAATCTTGCGCAGCAGCTATCCTCGATATCAATAATATGATATTTTCAATCCTGAAAACTGGTATAAAATGTTGAGGCTTCAGTCAAATCAGGTGCTTGCAAATACCTGGTGCGCATCGTCATAGAATTTCTCCGGAAGAGGCTCTGTATTGCATTTCGGACGATACACGTAAGAGACATCGGACACTTTGCAGGATTCAACAAGGATCGGTCCTCTCCTGTAGATAATAATATACGAGAAAATTTTGAGGTTCCAGTTCGCCAAAGGAGTGACATTATCGGTTTCGCATAGTCCCATAGTCTTCGCCAACCAGGGTCATCGCTTCTGTGACCCTCCATATACCATCGGCGAATAGTACACTAATCGTCAACAATTGGCACGAACTGAAGCAACACTGGAGTTACGATTAACTTTAAAGACGCAGAACAGAATTATTTCAAATCTCTGAAAGTAAACGTATCATGGAGAAGCTAGTTACAACCTTACCCATTCCTAAGCGTACATTCATATCTTTTCGCAGCTTTGAACATGACAACTCCCTATATTTGTGCCCGACCAGTGATATGATTGAGGAGAAGGTGGAATATGTTGTTTTTAATTGCCCGAGATTCGCACCCAAAAATGGACGACGTACTCTTGGAGGGTTGTGGAAAATCTAATGAAGGCAATTCATAATGTACCAAGGAAGGGAGAGCTTGGGAGGAAGGTGATAAGTATCAATACGTGCCGCAATTCGTAACTGATCCTGCCCCGTAATACTCAAATAACAGCCCCGCGGAGTATGCGAAGGAGAAAAATGTTTTTTCAGTGAGTAAGAGTCTGACGCAATCGTATGACAGAAGCCAACGGTAGGTTTTGAACCTTTCCACAACGAAACAGGACACCAAAACCTTATGAAGATTAGAATTATTCTACTCTTTATCTATTTGTGGTATATATATGTATGGCATAAAAAATTAGTTTTTTATCCCTTTGCAACATTAAACACTGAAAAACCAAAAGTTGACTTTTTCCCCTTTTATTTTGTGCTTACCTTAGCACACTCCACTCTACTTCTGTGACCTACTTTTCCTATTTTCCTAGAGTTTTCAAATCTGTAGCACAACCAAAATAATTTGATTGACAGTTGAAATTGTGTAATTGACCACCGGGTGATATGTACGTCTGCCTTAAAAACGACTGAAGGAAGCCTTTCAGTGAAATTTACAGAGCTGAATTCAGACGGGGGTATGCAAGGAGCGAAAATGAACTAATTAGGCATCAAACTAAATGTATGGAGGTAGTATTTAGCTACACTCCACTGCTCGCTTTCGATAAGGTTACTTTTGGGATTTCAAATCTTGCAAAGTAAGTTCTTTCCACCTTCTTGTTGCCAGCGGGTAAATTTGGTTAGCATTTTAGGGAGAACGGGAACAGAGATTTTATTGTTTTACGAAGAAGTAGCACCAGATTTAGCCGGATCCATGTGGGTCGACAACAATGCGGTTGGCAAAGGAATGTTGAATTTCTGTCACCGAACCAACCTCCGGGGAAAACCGGGAAAAAAGTTCAGAAATTATATGACTCATATACGTGAAAATATGTGATATCTTCCTCACCGAAAGGAATTTTCTGGGATACGGCAACTCTAGATTGGAAGAATAAACCCACCGATGAGAAGCTGACAGGAAGTCCATATTTGGCACAGTAGCAGGATGCTTTGATTAACGAAATATTCACAAAATACAAAGCATACACTTGCTGTCGTGAAGCTGCATAGAGCGCTTCTTTGTGTGCTCCTCTTGCACAAAGCTATTAGATTTTAGCCTAGAAGCTGCGAATTATCCTTGGCGTGAATGTTGCCGGAAGATTCCTTGCCGGCAGAGCTAAGGAAATTCTTGAAGGCCATCCCAGTGGGATGGCATTGAAGATAATGGAGCCACTGTAAAACGTATTGCTTTAAATTCACGTCTTGTTCTAATTGAGTGGTAACGAAGTAGAGCTAGACATTTTTAAATTCGAATTCTTTACAATGCACACATCTTATCCTCGTTAATATCCTTTTGTCCTTATTATATTTTCACTATGCCCTTCAAATGTTTCTTCTTCATCATGTTAGGTAAAAAGCAGGCTGTCCCAAACCCAGCTAAAGGAGGAGGAGGAGGAGTCCCAAACCCAGCCAAAGGAGAAAGGTTTAAGGGAACACGCTAAGTACTATCCTTAGAAAAAAAACCTGTGATCGGAGAAAAAAGTAGAGGTGGACGTCCAGCTTTGTTGGATGGATAGCTCTACCATATTGCTTCCTACCTGTTCACACCTCTTCGTCAAGGGGGTTTACTGTAATTGACCTGGTCCTTCCTTTGCTAGTTTGGAGCGACTTTCATTCTACCATCCAACAATAAACCAACATCATGTGCAGAAAAAGGATGAATATCCTCGGACAGGATTGTAACTATGAAAACGACCACGCAAAATAATGAATGGCAGCGCTACTGGATACTGGAATGTTAGATCACTAAACAAATTTGGTGCTGTCAAAGACCTACTTCAACAGAGCAGCAAATGCAAGTTCAGGGTTCAGCAATCCAGGAAACGAATTGGAAAAGTTGAGAGATAACGGACATGCGGTGACACCTAATCTTCAAAAATGGGAAGCTGTCAGAGAAACAGTGAGTTTGGAGTCGCTTTTATGATCGAGAACAAGGATTTTAAAGCAATGCTATTGAGTTCAAACCTATACACGAAAGATTATGTCCTTGCCTACATACACACCCCGACCGATGAAAGAAGTATAAAAAATCAAATAGTCTGGAAATATTCAACTCATTGCCTCCGAAAGGCCTCAACAGATTACTTAGGGATTTGAACGCCAAGGTTGAGACCGAGGATGCACATCCAGGAATGTCCGTGGGGTCTCAGTCTCCATAACATATCAAATGACAATGGACCACATCTCATTAACAGCGGAGCAGGGAGCTAAATATGAATCCTGGAACCAAAGAAATAAATTGACAGTATTACGAACAACAACACAAATCTCCAGTAGTGATGAGCCTGAGACGTGTGTTGGGCATTAATGGCGTCTCCGCTGAACTCCTCAAATCTAGGGGTCCATGCATCGTGAAAACTATTTTTAATTTGGTTCTTCCCGTCTAGAACCACGAACTGATTCCACAAAAGTGGTTAGAAAGTGCGGGAACATCGCACCCACAAGAAAGGTGACAAATCGACATATGAAAATTATAGAAGTATCTCACTACTTTGTGCGTCCTATAAAATCTAGACGAAAATACTAAAGAGAAGAATTATACTGTACACCGATAAGACAATTGGTAAATACCAACGAGGCTTTCGCACTGAAAGATCGACAATTGACAAACAGGTACTCAGAAACTGCTGGGAATTCCAGTGAAACTAGTCAGCCTTACTTAAATGGCAATGTTCACCCAAAAGCGCAGGACAAAGTCAATAATAACCTGACAGATGTGTTTGACACAAACTTCAGATTAAAGCAGCAAGATGGACTGGCAGCTTTTGTCCTCAATAAGGCCGTGAAAAGGGTTATACCAAAGTTACCTGTGGGAGTAGCGGGGACGCTGCTCTATGAATCCTGCCAAATAGCTGCATATACATATGATATAAACATTATGGTGAGATCTATACATAAGTCAAGGAATACAGCTTGGAAAATGTAGACAACTTTATATGCTGAGGTGTAGAACTGAAACAAAAGTGGAAATGAGGTTGACAAAATAGAACGTCGAATTGAAAGGGAATCTTCTACGAGATCCTGCCGATTTTCAAAGCTAGCTGCGTACGTAGGTAACCTCCGAACGCCGAGTATACGAAACAACAATGAGACCTGCGCTATTCTTCTGATGTGAAACATGGACCCTAACAACAACTTTTAAAAGCCGGTCAACACATTCGACAGGAGGGTCTTACGAAAAATAATAGAAGCTAAACGAGAGAACGACCAATGGCGAATCTTACAAAACCATGAGTTGTATCAAGTATTTGCCAACTCTAAAGTCTGACAATTAACCAAAGTTCGAAAGTTACAATAGGGTAGCCACGTTCAACGTATAGATGATACTCGAATGCCTAAAAGGGTAAGGGAGAACATAAGGACGAAAACCGATAGGAGGACCCCGAAGCCGCTGGCGAGGTTCTGTTGACGAAAACAGCTCATCACTGCTGGTATCTATAAATTAGAGGACGCGATCGATTGATCGAGGTGCCTGAGGGAGAGATATCCTGAAGTTCAAGGCCCGAATTGGGCTGGAGAGCTTCGACGACAATGACGATAATTTTGGTAGTTCGTTGTATTTTTCATATTCCTTCGACTTTTTTTTTTTAATTTTTTTTCTAAAGTTTCAATTCGGCATTTATTAGTTCATGCAAGTCAAATATTGTAGACATTCTTAAGCTGGAAAAATCATCAAGCATCTCCATCGTTGAATCAAATTGCCAAGTGGACAACCCGCTAACTTTTTGTATTAAGGCTTTGTACATGGTGGAACTTAAGGGAAATTAATTCAATGTCTATCTGCTGTCAAGAGAATTCGAAAAGAACACAAATCGTATCGTACTTGAAGCACTTACAATCCAGTTTCTCGATTTTTTTTTCATTTCAAGCCGCGAACGTCTTTTAATTGTGATACTTGTGTCTCAAGGCTAATTCCCTTCAGACCACAGACACTTCCAGCAAAAAAGCTTATAGTACGCTGAGATGTCAAGTTATACCACCAAAACCGTCAGCGCAGTCGTGTTTAAGAGCAATGTCAATAGGTACTTCAATAGAGCTACATTTAGGTGGAGGCAAACCTAACCCATTAATTATCCCTAATATTCAAAAGTGGAATATTGCTATGCTATCCTTTCTAGGATAGAAAATCACAACTGATAACAGCTCAGACGATGAAAATCGCGCACTACTGCTGGCAGCCTACAGAGCCCATTTCAGCTTACAAAAATTTGTCCACTCAAAACGTCTCACTATAGGGTCGAAGCTCTTATTATAATAGACAAAAATCTTGCCAGATTTGAGTTTTTAGTAAGAAAAAATACCCACTCAACCGCGTTGGAGAGAAGAATCCCGCAGAGAATTTTTGGGCCCCCGACAAGAGAATCAACGATTTCGTGACCATATGTTTCTGGAAAAATCTAGATCAGTAAGGTGCGGCAGACGAGTCACTTAATTCATATGGGTGAAGATGACTGCAGACAGAGAAGGATGAAGGCGAGTCTCCCGCGCCTAAAAACGGGACAAAATATATCAACTGGTCCTCCAGGTTGGAGGTTGGGTAGGGCTGACAACCCACACGGAAAACCAAAGTTACGAGACCACAACAGGAGCCTCGGACTGGACTGATAATACAACGACGAACCCGGCAACGACAAAGGAATAACGATTTGTGCATTTTCTCGTGGAAGGTGCGCTCCCTGTACAGAGACGAAGCTGATGAGCAGCTAGCCGATACCTTGTCGGCTAGCTGCTGTCCTGGGATGATGTAACCGCGTCAAAGGGGATGCATTGGACAGGGACCGATTTTCTGGAGAAGAGTCGCTACCCCATATATTATAGTGGCCATCCAGTTAACCATGCGCTCAGAGTAGGTTTCTTAGTCAGCCAAAAAATTAAACCTGCTGTTATCGACTTTAAAAAGATAAGCGAACGACTATGCACTCTGCGCTTGCGAGGCAAGTTTAGAAATATAAGCCTCATTAACGTTCACGCCCCTACAGAGGCAGTCGAACGAACCCTCGAAGCCTGTTTCAGATATGATATCAAAATCAATATGGACTCGGATCACTATCTCGTGGCATGGTGCTCCAAGCCCGAATTACACCACCACCCAGAATCCCCTCTGACAATCAGGTGAGAGTTAACACTGAAGCCAACCACAATAGAGCCCTTCGCAACATCTATAAGAGGGAAATGGATGCCGCAATAACCGCAGTCAACAAAGGTCTTGAAGATGAAGCATCACCAAATGACCTTCACTACCACCTGAAGAACGTTATCATTGATACGGCCACAAATATACTTGGCCCCAGCCGCAAGAAAAGTCGAAACGGCTGGTTTGACGATGAATGTAAGCTAGCTACGGAACGTAAGAATACCGCATGCCGACTAATATTGCAGTCTCAAAGAACGCAGGCACGCGCGAAGACTTATCACGAACTCCATCGAGCGGAGAAGTGACTTCACAGACCGAAAAAGGAAGCCTGATAGAATTAGCAAGTCTGTGAGCTAGAAAAGTACAGAGAGCAACCGCACCAGGCGCGTAAAATTTACCAACAAGTCAGTAGGAGGAAGCCTTATACATCTCGATGCTCATCCTATCGAGACAAAGAGGGAAATCTGATTTGCGACAGAATGGGTATATTGAAGCGATGGGTTGAGTATTTTGATGAAGTGCTTAACAACCAAAATAATGGCGAGTTGGAGGTCCCTCCAACTGAAGGCGACGGACAAATACTGCCACAAACAAGCAGAGAAGAAACAGTCCGTGCAATTTATCGGCTTAAAAACCATAAGTCGGTAGAAACCGAAGGAATTACAGCCGAATTGGTTAAATATGGAGGCGACCAATTACACCAAGTGGTTCATCAACTCATGCTCAAAGTATAGGACAGAAAATCAATGCCTGACAAAGAGGCATCTGTCTCATACATTAAAAGGGAGATATGCAGTGCAGCATTTATAGAGGTACCACGTTGCTGAGTATCATCTATAAGATCTAATCCTCTATCTTGCTAGGCCCGATAGCCCCATATGCCCAGAACATCATTGGCCCATAACAAAGAAGCTTCACTCCAGGCAAATCAGCAACAGATCACATTTTCTCTCTGCGGCAAGCGATGGAAAATCTGTTGAAATATGGACATCAGATGCACCATCTTTTCATCGACTTTAAAGCCGCCTAAGACAGCATAGCTAGGGTAAAACTGTACGCGCCCATGAGAGAATTCGGTATCCCAAGGAAGTTGGTAAGACTGACTGAGCTGACCGTGACCAATGTGCGAAGCGAGATAAAAGCAGCAGGATCACTCTCGAGACCATTCAAAATGCGGCGCCATCCTCTTCAAGTCCACCCAACTACTAGCCCAAACTGACGATATCGACATCATGGGAAGAACAACCCGAGATGTACAGTCTACCTTCATCCAAATCGAGCAGGCGGGGAGAAATCTTGGGCTGCACATTAATGAAGGCAAGACGAAGTACATGGTGGCAACGCCAGTGCCAAAACCAAAAGAACAAACCACATCGAAACCCACTGGTCAAATGAAAACAATGAAGATAGGAGACCACAACTTTGAGACCGTTGAAAATTTTTCCTATCTAGGGTCGAAAATCACAACCGATAACAACTATGACGATGAAATCCGCGTAGAGTGGTTGGCTGCCAGCAGAGCCTATTTCAGCTTACAAAAACCGTTCCACTCGAAACGTCTCATCGCAGGTTTAAAGTTCTTACTGTACAAAACTATGATTTTGCTGGTCCTTGTATATTCCTCGAAGACTTGGCTTTTAAGCAAGAAAACTACGAACTCTTATCCGCGTTCGAGAGGAGAATCCTCCGAAGAATTTTTGGCTTCCTACATGAGGCTGAACCATTAAGCAGGCTACATAACGACGAAATCTATGAGCGAAACCAGGACCGTCCGGTTATGGATAAAATCCGGCTCAACAGGTTGCGGTGGGTGGGTCACTTAATCCATATGGGTGAGGTTGATCCTGCCCGGAAAGTCTATAAGGACAATATCTATGGTAGAAAAGGAAGACGAGGCAGACCCTGCCTTAGAATGAGCGAAGGCGTAGGCCAGGAAGCCAGACGGGTTTTAGGGATATCGAATTGGTGGACCTCGACGAAAAACCGGCGTGTCTGGAGTTCCTTATTAAGGCAGTCCTAGACCGGATACCGGTTGTTGCGTCGTTGATGATGATGATGATGAGCTCGCGCGACACCCACTTTAAGCAGAGCGTGTACGATATGTCCAACACGTTCCTTTGATGTCTTTAGAGCCTCAGCTATCTCGATCAACTTCAGTTTGCAATCATCTAAAATTATGTTGTGGGCTTTTTTGATGTTTTCGTTCGCGACGGCCTGTTTTGGCGTCCACAGAATCGACAGAAAATTGAAATTGAAATTCGTTGATTGACAACCAAGTTTCACTTGAATAAAAAATTTGAAACACGCTGTGGAGTAACGGGGAAAACTAGGAGAGCTTTGCATTGACTTATGGCTTAGACCAGCCACCTTGTAGACTGAGGGATCCCTTACTATATAGGGAGCGGATGCCGAGTTCATTAATAATACTCGTTAGTCGCAACAATCCAATTAGGTTAGGGCCTTAAAGTGTCTTAGGGCACTTCATTCAAGACTGTAACGGTACACTGCAGTACACTCTAGGAGGCGATGTGGTCAGCATTGGGCTCGCCTGAGATTATTACCCTGATTTAACTCAGGTTCTCATTCACAGCTGAGTCGACTGGTATCCGATGTTAAATCGCGACGACATGTAGAAAAGCCTTGTGTGCTAACCACTCAACTATCTGGAAACCGAGTTTATTGGTCGAAGTAATGTAGCGTAGACTAAAGGTTATACACACTAGCATATTCCAGGGGGAATTATACACCCACGATTAGGACTGCATCCTTCAACCTCCAAAGGGACTAAAAAAGGCAGAACGTTGCTATTCTGATCGACAGCCAAGTGGTATTTAGGTCCAACCAAGTGAAATCCAAACGTGTCTTAATATACTGAATATGCTCGCCTCGCGCAATAGGGTCTGGATACTAGGGTCATGGGTACAACATTCCGAAATGAAGAAGACTGGTTGGGGTACTAATCTGCTACTAGGAATGGAGCAGTCCAGGTTGTTTATTGGAAAATACGAACTCAAGCGCACAATGGACTGTTTAAAACTTACTAAGAAAAGTCGCCTGATTATAGGTCAATGCCGACTAAACACCTAAGAAAACTAAGAATATCTACGGACTCACGCTGCATGTTCTGTGTGGAGTGTGATAAAACCTCAGGTTCCTGGGAGAATACTTAATATCAGATGACAAGTTGAAATGCTTTGAAGTAGGGAATATTTTAAAATTCCGGAAGGTTATAGGTTTGCTTGACATACTATAACTAATAGGTACATTATAACCTGTAAAAGGGGCACAATGGTTCTTTTATAATGTAGTGCAGCTTCCCTTCACAGAATAATTATAGTTTTATCTCGGTTATTTTAAGTAATTCCAACAAGAAATCACAGATCCAAATATCAATGTGCTCTCACCACTGCCAACTCGGCCAGGTTTCCATGAATAGTTTTATTGCTTCATATAAAGAGTTGTTGCTATGGTCTTGTATCTAGCACCATGGTATGAAAGTTGCCGAAACCGACTACTGGAACATTTCGCTGTATTAGCCACCTCACCGCCAACTCGCGCTAAATGGCGGCGGTTTGGTATTCCAAATACCCTCTAATTTTTTAGTACACACTAGGTAGTAGTAGGTATTCTTACTGATTGAGGTTATTGGTGGTCTGTCATACCACAATTGGAGCACCTCCTAATGTATCCTAGTGATGATGGCAAACTGTCTTCGATGCACTCTACTTTCGATACTTTACAATCGACTTGAGACACCTACCTAAATTACTAAATCAACTAAGGATGAGATAA
This sequence comes from Hermetia illucens, assembly GCF_905115235.1. Classification (NCBI taxonomy): domain Eukaryota; kingdom Metazoa; phylum Arthropoda; class Insecta; order Diptera; family Stratiomyidae; genus Hermetia; species Hermetia illucens. The sequence continues at coordinate 76,899,454 of NC_051854.1, read as the reverse complement.
TTCTAAATTAATATGTAAAACCCAAAATGTTGCCATAAATGGAGAGCGTGTTTCCCCAAACCTAACCTAACCCACGTTGGGCGCCAGAATCTGTTTTTTTTTATGAACACTCCACTGATCAACTTTCTCGTTTTGTGAGAAGCTATCACAAGCAGAAATCTCTCATTCACTAATTCATTTCACAACCTTCAGAATTCCTTACTTTCACGGCAAAGTTCAACTGTTGAAGAACATTTTATAAAAGATACATAGCAGGAAAATCCAATTATGCACTTCAAACGTCATCGCTTTTCATTCGCAAACATTCATAAACCGATAAACGTGACTCCTTCTACGCTCTCATTCATATTTATGGGTAAACGCTTCCGCTTTCACTCTGCTAAATCCGAAACTTCCATTCGCAAACAGTCAGAACACAGGTTGCATGTAAAGGGAGCCTCCGACCAGACAACACGTAGTTCATTCCTATTCCTGTAATGAACATCTATTCATTGCATCATGTTTACCTGATCCATTCGCTGAAATAAGAATTACGGAGACCTACATCTTCCTCAACCACGCTGGCATCATCGTCTCCCAACTTAATATTGGCGACACATATATGTAGAGGGAACGCCCCATTTTCCGAGAAACGTATAATCTCGTGGATGTCAAAGATGGTACCATCGTCAAAGTGTGCTACTTACTCAGTTGTGACAATTGTGTCCGTACTATCGCTTTCCATTGCTATTTGCACATCGTCCTGGGATCTGGTGCTGGTGCCAAAAAATAGATCCGCGGAAAATATCTTTCTGAGAATCGTTTAAGCGGAAACGGACTTGGCGGGGTGTGTGGATTTTCTTAAACAGGACGACAAGTACTTGTTCTCCCTCGCTGTTGCTACTTCGTATCTACAAGGAGACGTAGATATATACGAGCAACTTCGGATTCACTTCAGCGTACTTAGCTATACATGAGCTTTCTTTCACTTATTCGCTTACATTCCTTCGAAACACTCTGGGAGCACTTGCTAGCAAAAGGATCTTATTATCACTTTAAAGATAACACAAAAGAGAGAAATAAAGCAACCGCACGAGGAAAGTTAAGAGACAATTTACAAGATACGCGTACACCCAAGAAAACAACCGAGATGGTCTCCAGATACTCTCCTTATCACGGCACTGTGTCTCTTCTTTTCTATGTGCACATGTTTTGTTTTAAACATTCCTTTCCACATGCCACACGCGCGACCGAAAGGATACCCGAAGAGAAAGTAGAGATGAGAAAGGAGCGGCAAGAGAGAAAGGCGGAACTTTTGAGAAGAGAAATAATCAGAATTTCATGGACCTGTACATGACCTTATTCACTTTGGTTACAACACACCCCGTTTCAAAAACTGACATTTTCGTCATGGGAGGCGAATTAAAGTCTTATCAAATTAGCATTTTCCGGGGCATCTTAGAATGAAGGTCCTGGGCACTAAGCTAAGTAGCTTTTTCTGCGAGCAACTGACACTTTTCGTGGAGTTTTCAATGCATTGCACTCCTATTCGCAGAAACACTTTGCTCCAACGCCTTTCCTAGGCACTAAACTTGGAATTCCACTCGAGCATTCCAAGGACATTTACGCAACTATTCTGACAGTAAACTTCCGTCCGACCGCGGTAATACTATCGAACGAGTGAATTCAAGCAGGCCTTCTCGAAGGACACACGCTTCCACCGCTAAACGAAAACACCCAAGTGCTTATATCTGACGATAACGCCTTTCTTTCGCCTGCAAGGACTTGGGCGCCAGAAGAGTTTTCCGTCTACTCAAAATAGGGAGAGTTTCACTGATAAATCGTTCTCGATACATCACCGACGATTGTAACCTCTAATGACGACGGACCGCACCGAATTACATCTAAATCGTTTGCATGGCCTGGAAGAGACTGATTCAGATGGTACGGGAGCAAATCCAAATGACCTACAAAAGCACTCCAGATACATCGTCATCTTTCCCAAGTGAGAGAATGCTTTGTGTGCTAGAACGCTTCCAGGACTTCAGAAGAAGCTGCAGCTGAAGATTCTGCGGGTGGGGCGCCTTCCAGATTTTCCGCTGTGTTTTTGTCCGGAGTCTGTGTGGAAAAGCTCTTTTCCTGGAATCCGTCAGAATCCACGAGTTATCAATACAGATTGGATGGAATGTAATTGTAAAAGTCCTTGTGGATACTAAGGAAGGGTTACCATTGCCAGGATGTTTTGTTCTTCTTTGCTGATTCTAATGTGAGTCTAACTGGTAACTCAACTGTACAATACGGAATGGTAGGCTTAGCCGATTATCAGGAAAATGTTGGAAGCTGTTTTGGAAAAGTGTGCTGGGCACTCCAGTTAAAATTAATAAATACATTTCAGTCTGATATGATGCCGGGTAAATTTCTAAAATGTGAAAATATACTATTATTAACTTTATTTGTACAAATATCGGAACCGGATGTATTTTCAGGCCTACATTTAGTAGAGATGCACCACTGTGATTTTTTTTTCAGATTTTTCGGTTGGATAGGTTCTGAGAACGAGACCTGTTACACTTTTTTGGGGTCATATTTTGAGCCCTCACTCCCCTATGTTTCACCCAATATCAAATATGGAACCAGTTTCGAAAAGTACTAATTGCATCCTTTCGTTTGATACCACACATGGCCACATTTTATGAAAAAAAATGTGCACCCTCCATTCTCATGTATGGGGAGCCCCCCCCCCCCGCCCTTAAACTTTACATAAAATGGCGCCCCTTGCTGCATGTAAATGGAACACCAGATTACATAGTCTCACCAATTTTCGCGACAATCGGTCCAGCCGTTTCCGAATAAATCGGCTGTGACAGACAGACGGACAGACAGACATCGACTCGATTCTAATAAGGTTTAAAACCTTAAAAAGGTCGGCATCCTCTGCCTGAAAATGACTGTAACGAAAATGGCTTCAAGAACAAGCCATAATTCATCCTTCGCTACCAAAAGGAGATGGAAGGGGAGTTGGTGATGTGGATGTAACTTACCTAACGTCGATAAGTGAAAATGAAACCATGTAGACCAGGCACCCTCCAATTAGGATCGCTGCCGGCCGATCAGAGAGGGTGATACTGCAACGCAATTCGAAATTCCTTAGTATTAAAGACATGCACGTAGCTGGTCTACCAGGGGCGTCAATGTTCAGAAAGATCGGACGCAAGGAGGAGGAATCTTCCACGACAGGTGGGGCAAATTTGTAACACCGATCACACTTACAATGGATACACCAGACTTTTCCCTTAGGGGCAATACGTGGAAGAAGTGTCCCCTCAGGGGTCGTCAATGACTTTTAGCAGGACGCTTACGATACGGGGTGTGACGTCCCCGAGGCGCCCGAGTAAGTAGTTCTAGCCCCTAGCTGGCAGTATACCTAGGTAGTAAAAGCCAGTATACCTAGGTAGTAAAAGCCTCTCGATGAAGGGCGAACTGCGAATGATCGGTACACGTCGAGACACTCTGGGAGTCATCGGAGCCGTCGACAGCTCTCTGTTGCGTCGATGGGGTGATGTGAACCTAGCACTGGCAAGGTGGTAGTTGTGACGTGTATCAGGGGAGTGTGCATTAAACCGGTGTAAGTAGATATTGTATTGCTCCGAGCGAGCGGTGATCCGTCCGTGAATTCTAGGACCAGCAAGCGTAGATCAGGGGTAGGGGCTGTGCGCGGAGATTACATCCGTTCCTGACTACTACCCGGCCCGCCCCCTCGCACACGATGCGTATGGTGAATTTTCAATGGAGAATAAATCTGAACCAACAAAAATATCGACTAAATAGCAGGGAAGAAGGAAGAGCTGAGTGCGTTTGGGCGCAGCACAAAATTCCTCATTCACCGCAGCGGTCCGTGAAAAAAGCAGCGAGGGTTAAAATACCCGATGTGACACCGCGACGCACAAATAAAGAGGAGGCCTTACCAAGTGGCGCAACTGACGGTGCGAGGGCAGCAAACTCCAGTACCCTATAGTACCCCTGTTGCGAAAAAAAAACAGTCAGAATTGCTAATCCTCAGCAGGTGAATTCGAACACGAACCGAGTAGAAAGGCGATCGACCGTCCTTGCTACAGCCAAAGAAGAAAGGAGCATCAGGGAACGCACGGCAGTGGCGAAGTGTATGCGGTCGGTAACGTTCCTCCATGGGAGTGCGGCAAACGTGAAGAACAGTGGAAGGCGATTGGAAAACAGAAACAGCCACAGGACATTTGCGGAAGTCCTTAGTGAAATCTACTTTAGGATGAAACACAAAGCCAACGGAGCAGAGGTGTCTTCCATACGCAAAACGAAGGTTAGCGGAGTCCTCGTCGAACTGGGTCCGAAGACGATTAGCAAAAATACGTTCTGCGAAGCGGCTTAGGGATTATTGGGGGAGATGGCCCTCGTTTCTAGTCTAGAGCCTATGTGCTCTATAGAAATCCGGGATCTAAACTGTCTCACAGATGAGGTCGATGTACAGGAGGCCGTAAAGCGTGAATGTCCAGAGGTAACCAATGCCTGCATAGGTATCATCTCTGTAAATGCTCGAGGCCAAAAACTGGCCGGTGGAAGTCTCCAAGCAATATGCGAGTTAACTCCTTAGCAGCGGGAAAATCAAAATTGAATGGGTAGTGTGTAGGGAACGAATACGTACTTGCAAGGGCTCGGGCAGGAGGGTAGCATGCCAGAAATGTGGTCAGATAGGTCACCATGCAATGAAAGCAAAAGTTGCGTTCTCAGCTGGGATCGTGTCGCGTCTGGTGAGAGCGTCGCACCCACTGCAAATTCGGCACGGTGACCAATCTTTAGGGCGGAACTGGAAAGGACTAGGGCGCGAATGACATAATTTGCATTCTATAAATTAACATGCACCGGAGTGCAAGGGCTCCCCACTTTCTAGCCCAGTTCGCTACGGAGGAAAAGGAGAGTATAATGCTAATCAGCGACCAATACCGAAACAAAGACACGGCTTCATGGCATTTTAACATATCGGTTACCGGTGCAATTTGGGTTCGGGACGACGTTTGACTTCGTATTTTTCCCCAAGGCCGAAGGACTTGCTTTGCCTGAATTTGGTGTTTTTTAGCGTTTACCTGACAATGAATGAGACGATCCCCGACTTTCGGCGTCGGCTTAGTCCTCTGGAGGACGCCGTTTCGAGTATGGAGGGGCGAATACTGGTAGGCGGTGATTTTAATACTAGGGCCCTCAACCAGACTTCAGATTTAAATGGATCCTGCAAATGGTGGCGAGAACCGGGCTGGCACTTTTAAACACCGGATCCATGCCAACGTTTCGTCGTCGCCTGACATAAGTTTTACGTCGGAATCTTTGGCAGCATCGGTGGACAGGTGGCGAGTCCTCGAAGACGGCAAATGATCACCAGTGCATCGTGTTCAAAGTGGTTGACGCTAGTTGCCGGTGTGCACCAACCCGACGTTCCCCTTGGATGTGGAACGTCACGAGGGTAAACATTAGGAAAATTGTCGAAACTCTTAGAGCAGGCACAGCCGCGCTAGAGGGCGCTCCGGGGCGTGGTAGCGTTGCAGCTAACACCGTTGCAAATTCAGTGATGAACCTGATAACAACAGCGTGCGAGGCTTCCATGCCTCGGAGGTGCACCAGCCGCGACAAGCCTTCTATGTACTGATGGATGACAGAAATTGTCGATCTACGGAGGGAGTGTCATAATCTCCGCCTTTTGGCACAAGATTTACACGCGAACGAGAAGGCATACCCCATAAACGCACAGTATAGTTTAGCAGAAGACTCCACAAGACGATAAATAGAAGCAAAGCTAGCGTCAGGCGAAAGCTGGTCAAGGAGGTGAATGAGGATCCGTGGGAACTTGGCTGTAAACTTGTCACCCGGAAAATCGGGGTTCTTCGGAAACCCTGCATACTAAGTACCCACCAGATTGACCGCATTATACCGGAATTATTCCCCAGACATCGAGATGTCTGGGTTGATGTCAATAGTGCGGAAAGCGTCGAGCGTCGAGCCCTCTCCACAATGGGAGAGCTCGAAGAAGCGGTTCTCACAACGAAGAACGATATCAGCAGAGGCGAGGCAGTCCGTTAGGCCGGCGGAGAGCTTGAAGAGGGTGGAAAGATCGAGAAAGATTCGACTTTGTCGGAGGTAAGTGGGACGATAAATGCAGAGGCAGGCGGGATAGTCAACACGGGGGAGATTCATCTTGAAGAAGAGCAAGAGAATCACAATTATGGAAGGGAACACGGAATCACGGAACAATACTCTCCCGAGGGAGTTTAAAAGTATTATGGAAGGTTGGACCGAGGTGAAATCAGTAGAGGAACGCAGTATGAAACCTGACATTTTGGAAGCACGGTTGGTGATATCGAATTAGTGGCTGTCAAAATGAAATTTATCGTCGAAGGTTACGCCCAGGTCAAGGATAAAGTTCAGATAGGACAGAAAGTAACCATCAAGATAATAGGAGAAAGGGGTGGGGGAGGTTTTAAGCGAGTTACACATCGAGCGGCATTTGCTGATAGTAAGAACCCCCACTTATTAACTGTGCACAAATGGAGCAAAGCGTCCAGATTTGCCTGCAGGGAAGCTTAATCCATTGGGGACGAAACAGAGGAAAACAGCATGAGGTCATCGGCGTATAACAAGTAAGGACAAGTACGGATAGAGGGAAGTTCGTTAATAAAGACTAAAAATAGAAAAGGTGCAAGGATGGATGTGGCACACTAGAGGAGGGGAAAGAGAACTAAAAGAAACGCTACAGGATCAAAAGGATAGATAGAAGGCAAGCCATGTGGTAAGTGGTGGGGGTATGTTGAGAGAGACAAGTTTAGACAATAGTACTTTGTGGTTAATGGAATCTAAGACCTTAGAAAAATCCGTGTAAATGACGTGGACTTCCTGTCGAGAGTTGAGGGATTTGGCCACAAAGTTGGTGAAGTTCAGAAGATTGGTAGCAGTGGATCGACGTTTCATGAAGCCGCTCCTTAGCTATAAAGTGGCCGAAGTGAAGGGTCAACCAGTCCGAGATGAGAGGACCGAAATCAGTCGGTAATTCTCGGCAAGAGTACGATCACCGCCTTTGTGTATGGGAAAAATAAGGGCTTCTTTCCACAGGCTGGGAAATGAAAGTGGAATGGACTGGGAGGCATTGCGGGTTTTACGGATGTGATACCAAAAAGGCTTACCACGCGCCAATTCGATTTCAACACTGTCCAGATAATCCTTCTTAGACTTAATTATAGTCGACTTAACTGGCGATCGCAGAGCGCTGAAATGGCTTCCAGTGAATAAAAACTTTTTCTCACAGCTTGCTTCAGACGAAGTTCTTTATGGATTTTAGTGGTGATTTGGGGGAGGAACGAACGTAACTAGGAAGTTCAGACAGAATAGAATAAAAGCAAAGGAGCGCCTTTATGAAAGTTGAGTTTAGAGGGCATGTGCATAGTATGGGAGTTGAAGTGTGGCAGTTGTATCCCGAAGTCAAGAGCAGGATAGTGAACAACAGAAGCAACATAAGGAAGAGCAAGAGGAGATTGAGGAATTAGTCGTTCTGGCAAGTTGGAGAGGACTAGATGATTTGTGGTTCGGTTAGACTGAAGGACAGCACATGTGTTCTTGAAAGTGAATAAAGGGAGAGACGGATGAGAGGAAAGAACAAATTGGAAGTTGTGGCGGGCCGGGAATGTTGGGCCAGGAGAGCAAAAGGAGGTTAAAGTCACCATAAACAATGAAGGAAAGAGAGGGGAAAGTTCCAGTAAGGACTTCTGAAAGACCGTCGAAGAATTCGTCGTACAGATTAGAGGGGCTGAGACAAGTATAATAAAGGGACCGGCGTTGGGAGGGAAAACACATAAGGTGATACAATCATAGGGGGTAGAAGATGGCGAAAAGATGGATTCGAATCACAGGGGGGATTAACCGCAATCAAGGCTGATTTACCTGAAGGTACGCGATTTCTGTTGAATACTCCTTGCGGGGGTTGGGTGACTTTGAAGGATTAATTACGCGGTCGGAGGAGGCATGCTTCACCACTTTCACGCACGAAAGAGACGACTGAGACAAACCAATAAAGTAGAATAGGTAAGTTTGGTAACGAAAAGTTGCTTACAAGGTGATGCGACTTACAGCAGAGGACCACCCGAGTGCGTAGGAGAGGAGCTCGGAATGCAGCCCAAGGCATTGACAATCCGGTGGAAAGATAGCGCGTTTAAGATGGGTTACCTGCTACTAGAAGAACAATGGAGATCCCAAGTACTCCTATCGGCGGGTGAACAGCAGCTTCTTCTGGTGAAGCACTTCCGACGAGCGAAGTTTAGGCTAGAGGGTTCGCCGGGAAAGTCGAAGCTATCGGAACCGCATCAAAACAGTGCAAAGTAGTTGGGCAGGTGGGTTATGTGCACGAGGAGACTTAGGTATAGCATCCGTATTTTACGACACTTTTGCGGGCATGCTAGCCGAAGCACATAGCGGGGATGATCCACTAGCCAGTGATATATAACACCAGATATAGCGCCGGATAGCGGAAGGAGTGGTTGCCTGCAGATTGGAGTTGACCATTTCAACTGCTTGCTGCATCACCGCAACTGCTTGCTGAATCACCGCTAACGCCATTATATGCTGATGCAGAAGCTGGATTACATCAACGAATGTATTGTCACAACAACTGTTACACCGGTATGCACAAATGTCGAGGAAAACGGCGGAAATGCCAAGACATTTAGTGTGGTAAGATTTACCACAGATACCATAGATTGGCGAAGGCGATGCGATGGTACTAATGATGAAGCGTAAATGATCACGGAAACTGTGTCAATTCTTAATTAGGCGCTTATTCTCGGTAAAACAATTCTAAACAAAGTACATTATAGATGCTTAGTGAATTCGATGTACATATTTTTGGAATGACTTCTTTGAACTCTTCCAAAAAACCTCCATTCACATCACTATCACGGTAACTCCATCCTATCAAATTTCTGCCACAATGTGATTTGCAGCTCTGGAATTCCCGTCTTCCAGGAAGCTTCCACGAATGCTGGGAGCTTTCTGAGAGGAGACCGCTTCCACGGCTATGATCCTTGACTTGATTTGCTGATGTACAGCTGTCTCGTTAGCAGCAGAAATCAACCGATATCCTTGGCTCCTCGTAGTAATTTCACCAACAATAAACGGTGGCGTCCTTGCGTGATACGTACTCGATGGACGTAAGCCGCCACTCATGTCCACTCAGAGGCACGTATTGCTTGTATGTTTGTTTGTCGAAGGCCTACAAAGTGATACAATTTCATATTTCAGCCCAGCAAATCTGTGATGTGGGGGGCATAGGCTGCTTTCAGGACGAGCGGCTTTCACGTCAGAAATGATAAATTTCTACGCGTAGACCGGAGAAGCAGAACAGTTGCTATTCGTAAGGGCGGGGTCTTTTATGGGGCGAACACAACCCTCGCGAAATTTACAAGTGAAAATGCGGGTGACATTTATAGTTGCTACCATCACATAGTGTGTGGTCAGTTTGGTCCTTGTAACTGGGGCTTAATTGGTTTCGTTTTCCAAGAAGAATTTTTTCCTATTTGCTAAATGGATAATGGATAATTTGGATTGACAATTTGGTATTTTATTATAAAATAGCATGGTATGATTGAATTACCTGGAATTTAGATTTGGTTAACAGTTAATTACTATTTGCTGGCACTTATACTGTAGTCAAGCTGAACTTCCAACTGTGAAGAGAAGCCCACAGGTCCTTGTAATTTAAATAGGCGAGAGACATCTGGAGCCAAGGGTAGGGAAGAAGCAAATAATTCATTTTGCCTTACATGAAAAAAAATTATCAGGACAGCAGCTTATACAATTTGACTTTTGGGTATGATTTTTTATCATCCAAACAAAGAACATGTGCATGGTGTTCCCTAAAATTTACATCCAGCTTGCTCCTTAATTCTACCAAAAAGAAATGCACCTGTTGGGAGTACATAATCCAAACAGATGTTATCCTGGAGAGCATTACTTTTCCCGAACCCACACATATAGACAACCAAACGTTGGCTAGGAGAAAAGGACATTTCTTATGACTTTATTACTAGTACATGAGTAAATGCGCTCCCAACTGTTGTTACTCAGCGACTGTGCTCTTTCAGTAGTAGGACATTTGGCTACTAAGATATCTAATGCTTGTAGCGTTAGTGGGGTGGAACTAGATGTACGGCTATTGGAACAGTTGCACCGAAGGCCTTAGTAAGGAACTCCAGATAACCCGGTTTTGCACCGAGGTCCATCAATTCAATATCCCTCTCTAAAAGCTGTCTGGCGTCCTGACCTGCGCCATCGCTCCATCTCTGGCAAGCTCCTCCTCGACTTCTTTTTCTACCATAGATATTGCCCGTGTAGACTTTGCAACTCTCCAAGTGGTAAGAACACAGACTTCGAATCCACCCGCGACTTTGAGAAATTAGATCGTGGCCAAGACACGGATTTTGGAAGAGTCACCAGATTCATGTTTCCCCACGAAGAAATTTATAGAAGACAAGCTCTCCACCTCAGTGGAAAACCTACACCCTGTGTCTACGTCGCGATCAGCCAGAAAGAATAGTGCAGCCACTCTCTTAATGAGAGGAACTGGAAGCCTTACTACGACCTGCTTGTCGGTGACACTATTACCTAACTCTTGCAGAATACGAAGAGGAAGGCTCGGCAGAAGGAAAGTTTAGCCGCAAAGGAGAAGGGACTACAGACTTGTCTGTCAGAACCTCCTCCTCCGCCTATACCCGGAAAAAGGGAAAAAGGGAAGCTGGTGATGTGGATGGAACTGGTGTAACGCTGCTCGGACACTGTGAACCTGGGAGGGCTCCCAGCCGACGACAATGGAAGGTAGTGAGAAAGAAGAATTTCTTGGGAATGAGGCCATGGATGTTGCTACACCTGCAAGTGTGGCGATATCCAGAGAAATCGGATGCAAGAAAGCGGAACTTTCTACCGAATCAAGCTGGTAATCCCGGTGAGATCCATACTGAACACAGCAGACTTTTCGGTTAGCGGCGGTTTTCATATTAGGTCTACAAACATAGGAGTTAGTCAAATTAACTTGCAGCTTGCCAAACCTTCTTCTTATCTACTGGCGGCAAAGCTAGAAAAATTGGAGGACTGTCCTTATATTTCCTTATATTCCTTACATTTCTGGTTCAAGAGCCATGGGTTCGCTTTAACTGTGGTATTGGATCAGTCAAAGGGACTAGGATCTTCTTCGATGACAGATCCTCGAGAACGCAGGCCTGCGTTCTGATGCCAAAATTGTTAGAGGCAACCATGATGAGACAATTATATTGCCAGGGCATTGTTGCAGTCAACTTACAATACCAGGTTGATGGTAAGAGGAGAAAGGTGATAGTTGCTTCTGCTTGCTTTCCCAATGATTCTTTGTGTCCTTCGCCGACGCAAGAATTAAGGAATCTGGTAGTGTATGCAAAATCAATAGTGCAGTAGCAAATGAAATCCTAGAGGAGAGAAGCCGTTCGATCTTATCACTTCAGGTGGTTTGGTACCGCGAACGTAAGGTGCGCCCCCACTCCCGTTCGTCAGGATAAGAAAAAGTGAGGTAATGCTACTGATGACCATTTTCCAAGAGCTTTTCTGTTGTTTGCCACAGAGAGAAAATCTGATCTGTTGCTGACTTGTCTAGAGTGAAGGTCCTTTGGTATGGGTCAATGATTCTGGACGCATGGGGCTATCCGGCCTACCAAGATAACGGAGAATATCTTATAGATAATATGGGGCAGATAAAGCCTTGTTTCCAGTCTTCAGGCATTGATTCGCTGTCCCACACCTTGATCATCAGTTGATGAAATGCTTGGTGTAGTTGATCGTCTCCATATTTATCCCATTCCGCTATAATTCCATCGGCTCTTCGCGACTTATGATTTTTAAACCGATGAATTTCACGGGCATTCTGTCGGAAATCAGATTTCCCTCTTTGTCTCGGTAGAATGACCATCAAGGTGTATAAGACTTCATCCTGCTGCCTTATTGGTAAAGCTTCCGCGCCTGGTGCAGTTACTCCCTGTAGTTCTCTTTTTCCGTCTGTGAAGTGGCCTCTCCGCTCAACGGAACTCATGATAATCCTCCGCTCGTGCCCGCGTTGTTTGAGAATGCTATATTACTCGGTATGCAGCATTCTTCCCTTCCGTTGCTAGCTTACATTCATCGTCGAATAGGCTCTTCCGACTCCTTTTGCGGTTGGGGCCAAGTATGTTTGTGGCCGTATCAATGATATCGTTTTTCAGGTGATTGTGAAAATCATTTGTTGACGCTTCATCTACAGGATCTCTCTTCATTGTGGTTATTGCGGCATCCATTCTTATAGGTATTGTGGAGGGCTGTGTTGTGGATGGTTTCAGTATTGACTCCCACCTGACTGTCAAAGAGGATTCTGAGGGTAGTTGTTATTCGAGCTTGGAGGACCATGCCAACGAGATAGTGATCCGAGTCTATATTGGCCCCCCTATGTGGTCTGACATTCACCAAGACTGACGTGGTCAATTTGGTAGAAGTGGTTTCGTCTAGAGAGGCCAATGCTTGTTAGTGGACCGTTTTCCGCCCAAACCAGATACATCCTACAAGCATTTCGTGTGACAATTCTAATTGAATAATCCGTAGTCCGTTATCATTTGTATTTTGATGTAAGCTATGGGAGCTAACATATCGCCTGACTGCGGGCTCCGTATCCTACTTGGCTGTTGAAATATCCAAGTATGATTTTGATATCATATCTGGAACAAGCTTCGAGGGTTCATTCTACCGCCTCGTAGAAGGAATCTTCTCGTACTCTGCAGTCTCCTCTGTAGGGGCGTGAACGTTAATGAGGCTCTTCTCCAAAAAACCGATCCCTGTCCAACGCATCTTCTGCAATGCTACTACTTCAGCCCTATATTGGGACAGGGTATCGGCTGGCTGCTTGGCAGCTCCATCTCTGTACAAGGAGCACACGTTCCATGAGAAAATGTGAAAATCGTTATTCCGTGTTCGTTCCCGAGTTCGTCGTTGTGTAGTCACTCCAGTCAGAGGCTCCTTTCTAGCTTCGTAACTTTGGTTTTCCGTGTAGGGTTGTCAGCCCTACCCAACCCTCAACCTGGAGGACCAGTCGGTACCATTTGTCCCGTTCCCCGGAGACTCGTCTTAATCTTTCTCCGTCAGCAGCTTTTCGTTAAGAAAGAGCTCCCAGCGGTCACAACGTGGAAGTGGAGACAGGGTTTGGTAATAGAGCTGTTGGTGTTGGTTCAGCAGGCGTTTCCAAGGTTTTATGCTGCATCGTGGGTACCAATTCACGTTCGCCCAAAGACATGTACTGCCCTTTGACCGCCGTTGGTTAATATCGAATCTTTTTAAGGAGTTCCAAGACTTGTCTTTCCGTATTTCATGACAACCATCGCATACTCTTTGGTAACTAGCAAGTGGTTAAGTGATTACAGCTTCTTCTGTTTGCAGCCAACTGATATTGGTTGGCTTGTTCCAACGTCTTCAAGCCTTACGTGCGATAAACTGTTAAACAAAACAATCACTAAAGCGTTTTATATGAATGATGGGAAAAAGCCGCCTATGATAGCATAGCCAGGGTAAAACTGTACACGACCATGAGAGAATTCGGTATCCCGACGAAATTAATAAGACCGACTAGGCTGACCCCGACCAATGTGCGAGGCCAGATAAAAGCAGCAGGATTACTCTCAAGACCATTCGACATCAACAACGGTCTACGACAAGGGGATGCCCTATCATGCGTCCTGTTTAATCTGGCCCTTGAGAAAATGATCCGTGATGCTGGGGTAAATGTAAGAAATTCGATGCTCTTTAAGTCCACCCAACTACTGGCCTATTCTGACGATATCGACAACATGGGAAGAACGACCTGAGACGTACAAACTGCCTTCATCCAGATCGAGCAGGCGACGATCCCGGCGAGATCTTGGGCTGCACATCAATGAAGGCAAGACAAAATATATGGTGGCAACGTAAGCGCCGAAGACGAACCTACCAACAACATCAAACCGCACTGGTCAAACACAAAGAAGAATAAAAATAGGAGAATACAACTTTGAGACCGTTGACAGTTTCTCCTATCTAGGGCCTTAAATCACAACCGATAACAGCTATGACGATGAAATCTGCGCACGGTTGTTGTCAGCCAACAGAGCCTATTTCAGCTTACAAAAACTGTTCCGCACGAAACCTCTCACCATAGGGTCAAAGCTCTTACTTTACAAGACAATGATCTTGCCAGTCCTTATGTATTCAGAGACTTGGGTTCTTAACAAGAAAAATTGCGGACTCTTTGCCCCGTTCGTGAGAAGGATCCGAAAAATGTTTGGCCCCCTACATGAGGAGGACAAATCCGTAGCCTACATAACGATGAAATCTATGAGCGATACCATGACCGTCAGGTTGTGGATAAAATCCGGTTCAATAGTTTACGGTGGGCGGGTCACTTAATCCCTACGGATGAGGATGGTCCAGACCGGAAAGTCTATAAGATGAGCCAGACCCTGCCTGATATGGAGCGATGGCATAGGTCAGGAGGCCAGACAGCTTTGGGATATCGGATTGGTGGACCTCGGCGCAAAACCGGGATGTGTGGAGTTCCTTATTAAGGCAGGCCTAGACCGGATACGGGTTGTTGTGCCGATGATGATGATGATAACTTTGTTAATAAAATTAGGATTTTCACCAAAATTTCCAATATTAAAATCTATATCACTGCACGGATTACGATACTAGCATGAATTTAGGGGGAGTTCGCAGCAAATTTTCGAAATACATATAATAATAAATTTTTCGGTTAGGTAGTTTTTGAAAGCGGGTTCTTAAAATAATTAACTCATTTCGGACCCTTACACTGCTCGCCTCTATAACCACGCACTAGATAGCGTACAAATACACCCGTCTTCAATGTGTATTATTCACCACATATATGGGGGTTTAAAGCTCTTTAACCGTGTGTAAGGTAAGTGCATGTGACAGGCCTTACCTAGAACCATATCTACCTTAAAAATCATGTATATGTTCAGACCTAAACCGGCCGAAACTGAACTAGTTATTCGTTTTTTAATTGGAGTTATCCTGGAATGTCCTGGAATTTTACTTGCTACCAAAAATTCTTCGCCTGAAGAAATAATCTTCCACCTCCACATCACATTTTCACTACATAATCTATAAGCCCAATAGATCCTTTGTCGAATGAAGGCGGAACTGAAGTAGACGAAAAACAATTCATGAGATGCACCCTCATCGTCCAGTCTCTACATCAATTTATCAATTTCCAACGTACTCTCCGAAAAATAATGAACCATCTCAACAACAATGTGCGGAGAACGGAGGTCCTTTCTAACGATAGAATTAAGTTTCCAGTAATTTGTAGAATAAATGGTGGCCGAGCCAAAATAATGTTGATGCTGACAAGTATGACGTAATGGTCATTTTTCTAAAGTCCTTGGGGAGTAACGATGTTCGGGAAAGATATGAATACTTTCTTGACTCGGCTTGGGATTCTCGTTTTCCCCCATTACATCGCCACTACATTGTGTGTATAAGCGTATAATGAGCACGAATTATAACTTGGCAGAAGCGGATGGGAGGGGTTGGGGTTTACATTGGATGTCTAGGCTTTCATAAATTATGGCAGCCGACGCTAATGTTTTTTAGTCGGGGCAATCAACTTGGCTGTAATATATTTCCGGAGTTCATATTACTTGTTCGGATTCAGTCAAATTTATGATCAATAAACTGGAGGTTTCCTTATTACAATGCTCCTTTTGTATTTCTAGGTTCCTTTTTGTCATCACCAAACATGCATTCGTTGCCTAGGAAAACCTTCTTAAACCTTTTGAGAAAATTACCAATAAAAACCACAAAGCTGAAAACCTAATCCTTAAATGTTTTTGTATGAAATATAAAATCTTCTGAGGCAAGACAAAGCATATAATTACCTAGGCTCCTCCTCCTCTCAAGTTTACTACCTTCATCAGCTTATTCTTCAGAAAAATAAAATGGTCGAGAATAAAACCGGAAGCTGGACGCCAGGTAATAAAGGTTTTATGTAGGGTAGGTAGGTAGGTATCAGTGGACGCTTGGAGGAGCCCAATTAGCGCTTTGGTGCGCCGTTTTGATGCCACAAACTCCTAAGATCGTGACTGTTGTTATGGGAGCAGGGAGACAGAGTCAAGCCGGCTCGGATCTTCAGAACCAGCCCTTAGCATTCACGAAGGAAAGCAGCCCTCCCATCCTGCAGCTAGAAATCTCTCTGAGGTCCCCAAAGAATGGTTTACCCAGTGTCCGCAACCTGAATCTAGCCAGAGCTGGGCAATCGCAGAGAAAGTGCATGAGGGTTTCCTTTCCGTCTCCGCAGCTTCGGCAATGCGAGTTGTAGGGTATGCCGAGCCTAGCGGCATGGTCCCCTATGGGCATTTGCACGCGCCTGGCACAGGAACTTTCGTGATCGGACTATGTTATAAACGGGCCAAATTCTTCTTGACTTGACACAGCTTATAAGCCTTCGGCAGGTTTTATGTATTTCTTATATAAAAATATATGAGTAGACATTTGCTCCTTTTATGCCTAGCACGTGAGAATTTGCACTGAAGCGACAACTTTGATCTACTATAACTTTGTTAGTAATACTGAGATTTCTTTTTATATTACTGGAAATTTCACGATTGAACTTAAAGGGAGTCTCACAGCCAATTATTAACTTTATGTGAACAAATGTCGGTATGGAGGATATTTCGGAGCCTAGGCACCGTATAGTGGCTGTTTCGTGATTTTATTTATATTTTTTCGGTTGATTAGTTTCTGAGAATGGGTCCGTGAAAGAAATGATTTTTTTGCTAAGAACACAGGTTTCCGAGGAATACATAAGGATTGACAAGACCACTGTTTTTTACAGTAAGAGCTTTGACCTTATGATGAGACGTTTTGAGCGAAACAGATTTTGTAAATTGAAATAGGCTTTGTTGACAATCAGCAACCTTGCCCGAACTTCATCGTCATAGCTGTTATCGGTCGTGATTTTGAATCCTGGATAGGAGAAAAAGGAGAACAGTGGTCTCAAAATTGTAGTCTCATATCATTATTGTTATTGTCGTTGCCACCATGTACTTCGTCTTGCCTTCACCGCCTCCTCGATCTGGATTAAGGTACACTGAATATCTCGGGTTGATTTTCCCATAATCTCAATGTCGTCAGCGTAGGCTAGTAGTTAGATGGATTTGAAGAGGATGGTGCCTCCTGTATTAACCTTTTACATCGCTGATCACTTTTTCCCGGATCTGCTGTCATAAACCACTTTAAGGGGGATGAAAAAATACTGCAACCAACAGCCACATTCAGCAGTTTTTCCATCGCTTGCCGCAGAGAGAAAATTTGATCTGTTGATGATTTGCCTGGAGAGAAGCCTATTTGGTGTGGGCCAATGATATTCTGGGCGTATGACGCTATCCAGCTTAGTAAGATGACGGAGAATATCTTATAGATAGTACTCGCCAACGTGATACCTCTATAATTGCTGCACCGCACGATATCTCCCTTTTTATGTATGGGACATATAATGCCCCATTGCCAGTCATTGCGCATTGATTTGCAGTCCCATACCTTGAGCATAAGTTGATAAACCGCTTGGTGTAATTGGTCGCCTCCATATTTAACCAATTACTGTAATGCCATCGGTTCCTGCCGAGTTATGGTTTTTGAGCCGATGATGAGCACGGACTGTTTCTTCTATGCTCGGTGGTAGTAGCATTTGTCCGTCATCTTCATTTGACTCCACCTCGCCGATGTTCTGGCTGTTCAGCAGTTCATCATTCAAAAATTCGGATCCCCCTTTTTATCTCGGCAGGATGAGCATCGAGGTGTATAAGGCTTCATCCTGCTGATTTGCTGACAAAACTTCTTCAATGCTACAGTCTCCTCTGTAGGCACAGGAATGTTAATGAAGCTAATATTTCTAAACTTGCCTTTTCAAAACCGATAACCGCAAATTTCATTTTTTGGCTGACTAAGAAACCTACTCCGAGCACATGGTTTACTGGATGGCCACTATAATATATGGTCTAGTGACTCTTCGTCAGGAAACCGGTCCCTGTCCAATGCATCTCTTGCAACGCCGTTGTATCAGCCTTATATTGGGGCAGGGTGTTGGCTAGCTGCTTGACAGCTCCATCTCTGTACAGGGAGCGCACGTTCCTTCCAGAAAATGCGCAAATCGTTATTTCGTTTTCGTTACCGAGGCTCCTTTCGTGGCTTCGTAATTTTGCTTTTAAGTTGATCGGGCGTTTTCCAAATTCTCTAGACAAACTGCCGAATATACCAACTGATCAACTTATTACAATCCTTCTAAAATTTATCCGATCGATGTTCTCATGTCTTTTGTTCTGCTTTCATCACTGAATGAATACCCCTCAACACCCTCTAGGTCCAGCTGATCAAAGGAATTTCGTAAGTTTTAGCGACAAAGAATAGTAGAAAGAATGTAGTGTCCGCGGATTCGTATCATTTCGTTCGCTCTTTCTGATGATAAGTTGACGAACAAATTCATTTGCTAATATAGAGCATATTCATTTATCATGCCTTAGTCCATCATTAGTTGCTCCATCGTTGTCCTTCCAATCATCTGATTTGTCCCAACATCCACTTACTTATTTTCAACTTTGTTTACCCAACTCTCTCATCTTTTAACATCCGCTGAGATAACTTACTCTTTAGGTCCATTATCGGTGTTGTACCAGAGCGTACACTCTCGCAAGTAGCTATCGACAATAACAGCGAGGTAGGTGGGAACACCAATCGTCGCCAGAGACTTTCCTTTAAGGTTCCAATTGGCCGAGTTGAATGTATTCCCCACAACCACTTCCGTAAATTGCATTGTCGGCCAAATTAGGAACCATTATAATGGCATCAATGGTTGATCTTGCTTTTCAGAACCCATACTGCCGATCTGAAAGGCCTCTTTGGCTCTCGACGACCGGCAATAATCTGTTATAAATTACCCGCTCCAACAACTTCCCCATACTGTTCAGAAGACATTTGGGTCTATAGGAGGACAGTTCCCCTGCAGGTTTGCCAACTTTAGGCGGCAGCACCTGCTCCTGCCACTTGGTGGAGGAAAAACGCCCTCGGACATGCACGCCACGAACAACTTTGCAAACATATCCGGTCTACATTTGACGGCAAGCTTGAGGGCCTAATTGGGAATGCCACCCAGACCCGGAACTTTGCTGTCGCCTACACGACTGTATATCTCCAGTAGCTTGTCCCTGGTGGCTGGTGGAATGGGCGTCACATTCAGGGGGCTGTGAAAGCTGTCAGTACCCCCCTCTTTCTGGGGAAATAACCCTTGGATTTTTAACAAGAAACTAGAGCACGTGATATACGGAGATGAACGGCCTCAAAATCCTCCTGTCACGATTTTATCGGTGTAACCACATGGATTTATGTCCGCTTCCAAACAGAGTTCCTTAAAACATTCCCTCTTGCTCCGATGGATGCCGAGCTTGAGGTTCTTGCGGGCTTTTCTTTAGGCACGGTCGTTTTGCCTTTGATCGATCCTATCTATTGTCCTCCAAGCCTTTTGTCTGGCTCGGTGGCAAATCGATCGAAGGCCGGCAAGTTCACTATTCCACCAATAATTGGATCTTCTAGTGGGGCATGAGCACTTCACACCACTTCCATCGATACGTTACTTGGTTTATGTGGAATGGAAAGCTCTATCCGTGGAGATGCCTGCTTTGCTAGGCAACTCTAGCCACACTTCCGCGAATGTTTGCTCATCTATCTCTATTGCAAATCATCCTGGCGTTCGTTTCGATTTCGGTTTCCATGGTACGGTTATTCTGCCCTGTCGCTCCGCCCTTAGTTCAAAGGTGATTGTCTGGTGATCGCTGTACGTGCCAACTTGGCACGTCAAATCACATGCCAGCGCAGGGCTAACAAATGTTAGATCTTCGATTGAACCAGGTCCCCCTTTCCGATAAGTCTTTATATCTTTTGAGGCAGTGTGAGGCAGTCCGTCCATCTATCTGTCTGCGACGCCTGATTTATTCGGACGCGACTGAACCGGTTGTCACGAAATTTGATGGAGAACCTGTGACCTATGCGTTCTTTAACATGCAGCGAATGGCCTTATTTTGTTGTGAGTTTGAAGGGGGGTTTCCCACACATGTGGAAGGGAGTGCATTCTTTTTTCACAGATTATGGTCATGTGCGGTATCGGATGAAAGGGGTTGATTAGGGTTCAAAATGTGTGCCCCAAAAAGGGAAACAGGTCCCGTTCTCAGAACCCATCCAAACGAAAAAATCTGAAAATATGTCTATATGAAATCTAGGCCTCGAAATACATCCCGTTCCGATATCTGTACAAATAAAGTTAATACTAGTAGATTATCATGTTTTAGAAATTTAGCCTAAAACCCACCTTACTTTCATCCCAGAAGTACAAAATTTAGCATAGGTAGGAAGGATGAACACAGTATTTATGTTGATGATATGTATGTACATATGTATATCTTGGAGTTGGCAAAGTAAAGTAGCTTTGTACGAATGGAAAATATTGCATAGAGAGTTTCGCACATAAGCTGAAAACACAAAACATTTACACCCGACGCTCCCAGCGTCCGGTATCTCGACCTGTTTTAAAGATAGCAATATGTAGGTGATATAACTCTTTCCATTGCGAGAGAGGCGTCTTCGATGGTATGGTCATGTAATTCGTGCTAACGAGAATTCATTTGCCAAGATTGGTCTGAACATCGAAGTCGATGGTAAGCGACCAAAAGACAGACTGAAACAACGATGGCTTGATACGCTGGATGGGGATATAAAATCCTCGTGATTGCACCCAGACCAGACATTTGATAAAGCTAAATGGCGAAAGCAATCACGACGAGCCGACCCCGCTTGTGAACGGGACAAAGGCTGAAGAAAAAGAAGAAGAAGATAACTCTTTCCATTTGGGAACTCTCTCTTCTTCTCCACCTCTTTGAACCGCCAAACTTACAATAATTAGGGGCCTCCATACCAAGGCAGGGTAAGAACCTAAAAGGTTACGCCTCATAACACTTCTGAAGCCGAAGAAGCATTTACAGAGCATGTAATTCGTCTTGGATCTTTCCTCTGGATCCAGTACCTGGGACAATAGTTTTACGTGTCCCCGCGCGCGGTCTTCTGATAAGTACGCACTGGCTTTGTTTATTTTTCAGCCTCTGGTGAGGACTCCGTATCGGTTTGAAAATACGTGAAATTTTGTGACACTTGAGAGACTGAAGTATTCAAGGCCGAGTCTGGCTAACCAAAAGGGAAGTTAGTGCATTACAAAGGAACACTTCAGCGGAGGTTTAGTATTTGCGGACGACCCTTCACCATCAATGTAGCCAACATTTTTTAAGTTTTTGGGACAGCTCTCCTCTCTAGGTCAACTTCAGCTAACCAGGATGGTCTTCAGATCAACGCCAATCCGCATTAGTCATTACAGATTGATTTCTTTCCTCCATGAAGCCTTCTGCGCGGCACATCGACATCCTGGTAATCATGGGACGGACTGATTAACTTCAAATAAAAAATTTTAGCCAAAATTAGCCATGCAGTGGAATTCAATATCCCGAAGTGACCTACGAGGGTTTCGCGCTTGAAACATGTCTCGGGAAGACTCTAGAGGGGACGCGCTAGGATACCAGAGCGATGGCTCTTCGGTGTGCCTTATGCCCCGCTAAGGTGGTAATGGGCATCATAAAATAACAAAAACTCTGCTATCCTTGATCACCGGCAATGACACTTGGGATTACACTTGCTATCGGCTATCCTTCGAAACTTTTAAACCAGATAGTTTACTGATAGTGAGAACCGTAATTTTAATTTAATTTTTGTTCGGTTAAGAATATTCAGTTCAGCTAACAAACCCCCAAAAACAGCCCCAATGCAAACAGATATCATCAAACGTACCATCGGGTCAGAAGTTGATTTAATTCACTAAAAATTCTCAAAAAAGAACACCCGCTGTTTCCTATTATACAAAAATTGTCTACCAGCAGTTCTCACTATGACTGCCTTTGAGGGTTTTTTCATTTCTCTCTTAATTGGAGTCCTGGAAAAGTTTTCCTTACTTTTTCCCACTTTGAATCTGAATTACCAAATAATTGAATTCCGAGAACTACATCTGGTTTTGAACTAGAATATTCTCACTGGGTTTGTCCCTATCATTGGAACAGAAGAACCTGGGGTGGATATAAATTGATTACATGGAAATGGTTAATTACTATTAGATTTCTTGGACTATTGATTGGAGTGACTTAAATGAGAGTCATTAGGGAATTGAGAATAGTGACCCAGCAAGTTCATAGATGAACAGAAATAATATAGAACAAAAAAGACAGTGATCCAGCTAATAAAAAATTATTCGTGAGGAGTTGCTACAAAGGAAGTAGTATGACTTGATAGCTTCCGGTCCTGGAAAGTTAGCGGAGGAAGCGAAATTAGATGGAATTTAATTTCCTTTCTTCCTTCTTTTATTCATACAAAAATTGTTTTTTGTCGGCCTCACCGACAAAAGCTATAATTGGTAATTCCGCTTTTATTGAATTTTACATGATCCCTCAATAACATGTTATTACAGGAACTGATTGAATGGCTGAACGCATGTCCCTAAATAGTCTTCAATACGATGCAATGCCTTAACGGAACTAGGGCATCAAAGACAAATGGGATGAGGAGGATTCTTCAAGAAGAATGGCAACTATGACTATATTGCACAATACACATAGGTCCAAAGATAGAACCCTGCGAAACTCTTGATGTTACAGAGTGCCAGTCGAAGAATTTATCTGTCACACTGACACTGAGGTAGAAATGTCTATCCTCGAAGAAACCTAGATCCAGTGTAATTACAGGGACTGCAATTCATAAAAAAATTATACACTTTTCCTAATCCAAAGCTGACGTCATAGCGTTAAAAGAGTTGGGTTTGAGAGAAACCGGTTTCCTGGAGAAGATCGCCTACACCTTACATCATATCAGCCACCCAGCAAACCATGTACTAGGTCTGGGCACGCCAGAGTATGGGATTTTTACCCACTAAATCCACCCGCGACTATCCCTACCCCGTAGAACCACCTTTAGGTATTATAATACATCACTGGGCGGAGTTAATTTACTTTAGCTAATTCTCCTTCCGTCTTCCCGCGGGGTTCGTAACCACGCCTTCCTCACTTCTTCTGGTTTCCGCAGTTTATCCTGGATTACTGCGATCATGGAATTGATCGCATCCCCGTCTTCCTAGCAAGCTACCATTAACCGGACAAAATTTTCCTATGATAGCACTTTCCTATAAATTGATCCTTTCTTCCACGAACCTAGGGCATTGCAAGAATGTGTGCGCTGGGTGCTCTGGGACCCCATGACAGTTTGGACAATTAGGTGAGATGGTCAATTTAAACCTGTACAGGTATTGACGGTATCCTCCATGGCCGGTGAGAAACCAGGTGAAATTATAATCGATCCCCCCATGCTTTCTCTACAGGCACTCCCCGGTGGAAGGGATCAACCTGTAACTTCAACGACCCTTTTCTAACTAGCTCCATTACTTTTGTTATCAGCTTATGGATCTCTCCCTTTCGGCTTTTTAACCTGCGATAAGGGAGAGATGGACCTGGTGTTATAAATGTTTATCATTTCGGTTGCCAGGATGTCAATCGGCATCATTCCCGAGATGACGCACGCCACATCATCTGAGACGGTCCTGAAGGCAGAACACACTCTTAAGGCTATTCTTCTGTAAACCGTACTCACTTTATGTGCATTACCTAAAACCTGCAGCGCTTTTCAGCAAAACTAGAACTGTATATAACAAGGTAGAACTCACTACCCTGGCAATGAGCAGCCTGCAAGTATGCCACGGTCCGCCATGGTGGATGCTTTTTAACAAGTATGCTCTATGTGCTGCTTAAAGTTGAATTTTCCGTCTACCATCAACCTCAAGTAGTTGATGACCGGCTTGTAATTGATGATACGATTCCCGATTCTAATCCAACCATAATTTCCTTTTCGGTGCTTGTGCTGAGGACCGCTTCCGTCTTTTCCTCCGCCAGTGCCAGTCCAGCACTCTCTAACCAAACCTTAACAACACTGATTGCTTCGCTTGAGCACAACTCAGCATCATCGAGATGCTTTGTGACCACAATCAGTGCTATATCATCGATGTAACCCACCACCGCGGCCTCCTCCGGAACCGGAAGGTTAAGTACATTATATTACATTATTCCACAGAGACAGCGGAAACAGCGTACTCCTATCTATCGTCGGTATATACCAAAGTGTCCGCTCTTGCAAGTTGCTATCGATAATAGCGACGAGGTAGGTGGGAACATCAATCGTCCTCAGAGACTTTCGTATAAGGTTTTAATTGGCAGAGTTGAATGCATTCCCCACATCCAGGGTGACCACCACACAATATTTGCTGGTACAACCCCTTCCGAGAATTTTCATTTTCGGCCAAGCCGGTAACCATTTTGATGGCATCAATGGTTGATCTGGCTTCACGGGACCCATACTGCCTATCTGAAAGGCCTAATTGGCCGGCGAGGACTGGGAGTAATCTATTATAAATAATCTGCTCCAACATTTTTCCCATAGTATCTAGAAGACATCAGCCTTAGACAGCAGCACCAGCTTCCGTGCAGGAAAGAAACCCTCTCACTTGCACATTTCGAACAGCTCCGCGAACATATGCGGTCTACATTTGACGGCAAGTTTGAGAGCCTTATTCGGTGTGCCGTCCAGATCCGGGGCTTTCCTTTTGCTTATTCGACTTCAGATCTCCAGCAGCTCGTCCCTGATGACTGGCGCAATCGGTGTCACATTCAGGGGACGCTGGAAAGTGTTAGTACCCCCCTCTTGTTGGGGAAATTACCCCTTGATTCTTTTCAACAAGAGCATGGGACACGTGATCTGCGGAAATGATCGGCCTCTGAATTCTCCTGTCACGATTTTATAGGCGCTACCCCACGGATTTATGTCCGCTTCCAAACAGAGCCCCTTAAAACATTCCCTCTTGCTCCGCTGGATGACGCGAGCTCCCCTATAGTCATGCTTCTTTTGCCGTTGATCGATCCTACCTATTGCCTTCTGGGCCATTCGTCTGGATTTCTCGGGATCGAAGGCTGTTAAATTCACTATTACACCAATAATTAGGTCTTCTAATGGGAAATGAGCATCTCCTAGGCATCGACGCGCCACATGCTTTAGAATTGCTCTGTGTGACATGAAGAGCTCGATCCGTGGAGATGCCTGCTTTGCCTGCTCATCCATCGCTTTTGTAGACCATTTCGGTATTCTTTGAATTTCGGTTTCCGCGGTGCGGGCTGACGAAAGTCAGATCTACAATTGAACCAGTTCCCCCTTTCCGATAAGTGTTTACAGCAAGTTCGTTGGCTTGAAAGACATCCAAGTGGATGAATGCTTCTAATAAGTACCGCCCCCTTGCGTTAGTCTTTTTGCTGCCCCACTCTATAGCCCACGGATTAAAGTCACCGGCTATCACCTTTGGACCTCGTCCGCTTGCATCGTGAACAAGGTCGTCTAACAGGTCTTCAAACTCAAGCAGTGTGAGGCTCGGTAGGGCCTAACGGCTATATGCGAATATACCGCTTATTTTCGCCCATACAAAGTCACTAGCCACCTGACTCATGCTATATTGTTCACGATCTTAATCCGACTACCTTTTTTATTTTCCTTTAGTTTCGTTTCGCTATCCGGCATTCCTACTGTGGGAACTTTAGGCCCTTCTGAACCTTTTTGGTGCCTGTTGATTCTACAAAGCTTCCCCCTCTTTGGTGTCACTTGGGTCGCCTGTGACATTGTTGGGGCTGGGATGTCTGGCTTTTCCTTAGGCTTTCTTACTTATTCCTGCGACCTATTGTAAAGCGCCCTGGTGGCTTTCACCATGTTCTTAATGGCTTGGTGCACGTTGTGGTTGTCCTTGATGAATTTGGACAGCTCAACTATTTTAGTCCGAAGCTACGTAAAAGGTAGTTCTTCTGGATCAGGCCTCTGTTCTCGGAAAGTCCTGGCCAGATTACTCCTTTTACTGACTCCTTCATCTTTTTCAATTACTGAGTTCCCATGAGCTTTCTCTTTTGCCGGCTTTGGTATTGGAGGAGATCGTAAAATTAATGAGCTTCTCCTCAATGGATCTATTTGCCGCTGCTGGAGTACCTCTTGATAAAATCCGCTGGGTGTCGAAATCGCCTTTTTTCGCCAGCTATCTCCTTTTATCCCATCATTCTTTGCTTTTGCAGCTGGTGTTTTGGTTGAGTTGTGCTTCGTTTGAACACCTCCTTCTCCAAATCTAAAACACTTGTAGCATTAGATGCCAAGGTGGCCAAGTTGTCCACCACCACTGCTGTCGAGGGATATCGATGGCCGGGAGCCCGCATTCTAATTCACAAAAGCTGCCGGTACTGGGATTCTGAGCCCCTGCACCGTAACTTTACTTCTTCTAAATTCATCCATGTTGGTTTTATTTTCTGGGTATCCTTCCCATAGCCATTTTGGACTATGCACCAGAGATGAGCAAACGCTAGCCCATGCACAGTGAGAAAAGTGCATGAACACATATTTACACATCAATAGGTAGGCCTCTATCCGCCACCTGGGGTCGCGCCTGATGGGTAATCTGGCAACTCTTCACAGGTCTGTCCGTCTATCTATCTGTCTACCTCTCTGTCTGTCTGTCACACACAATTTATTCAGAAATGACTGGACCGATTGTCACGAAAATTGGTAAGAATATGTCATCTGCGGATCCCTTTACATACAGTAAGTGGCGCCATTTTGCGTTGAGTTTAAAGGGAGGTTCTCCATACATACGAAAGGAGGGTGCAATATTTTTTTTCACAGAATGTGACCATATGAAGTAGCAAAAGAAGGGGTTCAATTAGTACAGGGGGAACAGAAACATTTTGTTTAAGTTTTTTAATCATTTATATATCAATATCAATTACTCGAAACGGACATATGTTATTATTGTATTATATGTATACATGTACATGTTAATGAAGCCTTGAGGTGAGCATAATATCTACGTAGTTTGAAAAAAATATGAAGCAATATTTTGAATTTTTAGCCATATACGAATGGAAAAATGTAGGGAGATATTTTCTCAAATGAGATGAACACAAAACCTTGATACCCGCAGCGCCAGCTGGGTGCTACTTGAGAAATCAGTTCGTGGCCCAGGCATGGATTTTGGAGGCCTCACCAAATTCATGTTCCCCACGGGAAAATCTTTAGAAGGCAGGTACTTCACTTCAGTAGAAAACCTGCGGTGTCTACGGCGCGGTCAGCAAGAAAGGATAATAAAGCAACTCCGTTAATGAGAGGAGCTGAAAACTGACTACGGTCGGCCTGTTCTCTAACTCTTCCAAAAAACTGGAGACCGTTAACCTGGAAGGGTCCTCGTCAATAATAGTGGAAGGCACTGCGAAATGGGGCGAAAGGATAGGGGCGGCAGATGCAAGGAAGCGAAACTTTCGGCAGAAGGTAAGGACAAGCTGGTAATTTCAGTGAGATCCACACTGAGTGCAGCAGACTTTTCATTATCTTTACGGACATAAGAGTAAGTTAAATTAACCTGCAGCATGCCGAAGTCTCTTCCTATCTTATGGCGACAAGGCTGGCAAAGTTGCAAGACTGCCCTTATATATTTCCGACTCAAGAGCCATGGGTTCGTTTTAACAAAATCTGTGGTATTGGATCAGTCAAGGGGACTTGGATCTTCTTCGATGTAACATCGCCGAGACCGAGGGCCTACGTCTAGAGGTCCAAATTGTTAGAGGCAATCATGCTGAAACAATTGTGTTCTTAGGACCTTGTTGCAGTTAACCTACAATACCAGGTTAATGGTAGGAGGAGAAACGTGGTAGTTGCCTCTGCTTACTTGCCCTATGATTCTTTGTGCCCTAAGTCGACACAAAAACTAAGGGATTCAAGTGACCTTGAACTTTAAATAGGTTGCGATGCGAACGGTCAGCATATTTTTTGGGGCAGTATCCAATGCAGTCCTACAGGAGAGGAGGTGTTTGATTTTCTTACTTCAGTTGATCTGATGACTGCAAACGTAGGGTGCAGGGTCAAGAAGAACTGAAGTAATTGACCTAACAATCTGCACTTCAAAGTTGTTAGAATTGATTAGAGACTGGTGAGTGCTAGATGAAGCCACACTCTCAGATCAGCGTTACTTAGAATTTAGTGTAACTGTGTCAGGCGAACAGTCTGTAATACAAAGACGGTTTCGACAAAGTTCAATTAACTTCTTGCCAACAAAGTGAAGCTCCATAGGCGGCTAAGGACTCCTTTGGCGATAGAAGATAACTGAAAACTCTGACTTGCACACTTCTTGAATGCTTTGAAAAGCTTGTCGTATTTTTGGAGGCCAATGCGGTAAAACGGTTCCATGGATCCAAGAACTGCAAATCCTCAGGGAATCAACCAGACGACCTCCAAACCGTACTTCCAAAAGCAATAAGGATAAAGACTGTAAGCTCGTAAAATGTTCGAAACAAGACTCCGAAACATACTGTGGAGGACTGGAAGGTGAAAGGGAGACTTCCAGGTTGTGTAGAGCCTTTAGTCTCAGAAGTGCGAGGAAGAGAATTGACTGTTGAAGGGGAATTGGGGCACTAAGAGAGTGGTTAGCAAGGGTCACTCCGGCCAATTGATTAAATCATTGTATGTATTAACTTGAATGGTCAGCTTTAGTTAAAATTTTGGTTCTAATTTCTTTAACTCCGGGAATGAAGGTGGGAAACAGGTATAAATTTAAAATATCCTTGATTTTCCAATTGTATCTAATTTTCATGAATTTAGCAAATCAACTAACAAATGCAAAGTCTGCACTCCCACATTCTCCACATTCAGATTCAAAAGAAAAAGAAATCACATTAAACTGATGAACTGTAAAGATTTTTATCGACTGGCCGTTTGCTAATGATATGTATGGGGTGTTCCCATGTATTGGATTCAAGGCTGACTACCGGCTGCTGTGTCATTCTAACATTGTCAGTAAAGGACCCGTGTTCCATTGCATTACTTCCATCTGAATTGCTTATCTTTCATTCTGTATACAGCATGCCGAGGAGCAAAAGACTCCTTCTCATTTTCTACTTGAAATACAACATACACCCTTTTAAAGTATGTTTCCACAAGCGGTATCAGATCTACTGGATTAGCATTGAAAAATGTTATCATATGCGCTCGTGTGTACAGTTCAGTTTCATTTGAAAATGTTGACTCCTTCCTACTCAATTTCTGCTCTTGCAATCCATTTATCTAAACTTTAATGTACTTCCTAATATTCAGGACACACCACGTAATCTTCTTTTCGAAACATTTTCAAATAAACCGCCATCAATTTACCTCATCTCCCTCTTTTTGTTAAAAAGTAAAACAAATTGCCGGTGGGAAGAAGCAACACTCAATTTTGTAACTGCAAAATTGAAGTGCTAATGGATCTCTATGAAAAGATTACTCCCTCCCCGAGCGATAGATCCTAACGCATAAAGTGTGATATTGACTACGATTGCCATCAGGTCCTGCCGAAGCACTTCCCCCTAATAGCTTTCAAACTTCATTACGAGCTATAAATGTCGATTTTTATAGACGTGTAATTGTTCACCTTCCCTACATGACTAGAGGGGTGTTTACCGCAAGTGGAAAGATGCAAGGTGAATTTATATTTCGAGTAAACAGTCTGCTGTTGATTGTCCGCTAAAGGGGTTAGGAAATACCTTTAATTTTGCCCACTAACTTAGAATGGTTTAGTCAACTTCTGAGAATCCGGGCTACAAGAATTTTCACTCAGTTATCGTTACCTGGACGTCCCTTTTGATGTTCATACTGAATTAGCTTTACCAATTCCTTCATGGGACGTGCCATACATATTCCAACAATAATGCTTCAGAGGGAATTACTTCATATTTCTGTGCTATTGAGTCAGAGATAGAGTGGTGTGGTCACGAATGAAAATGTTAAGCTTCTCAATTTTCATGAAAAACTGTGTCCGTGGCCTCCGGTTGACCTCTGCTCCCCATGGAACGAATGATTTTGAAAGGATATGATTCTAGTAAGGAATGGATTCAATATTGTCTGCGGTATTGCTCGAAAACCCAAATGTTCAAAAGTTTTTTTATAACTTCCAGTCTACCTCTGCCCTTTCAAATAGTCGATGAGGTGATGTGAGCCTATCTCTGTAAGGTGGTAGTTGTTGCGTGTATCAGAAGCCAGCCCCTTCGGGACCCTGGTCGGGTAGTATGCATTAAACCGGTATTAGTACACCGCGTTGCCCCGAGCAAGCGTTGATCTATCCGTGAGTTTCGGGATCAGTTAAACGTAGGTTAGGCCTCAGGGAACTGAGATAGGGGCTTTGTGCACGAGGGTATACCCGTTCCTGACTATTGCGGCCCACTCCCTTGTACACGATGCGCTGGTAAACAACTTAAATGGCGAACAAAAACAAATCAAACGAGGAGATAGCGGAAGTGTAGAGTGAGCTGGCTGCGTTTATTCGCAGCACAAAAATACGCCGCTCTCCCCAGCACCCAGTGAAGGACGCAACAAGGCTGAAATACCTGACGAGACATCGGAAAGCGTAGGCAGAGAGAATGAAAATGTTGCGGCATCTGCAACAGAGACAGAAACACAGACCATACCACACAGTGCTATAATTGCGGCAAGAGGGATAGTGGGAACTGTCAAAACTAGCCAAATGGTTTCGAATATAAGCCGAGTGGGAGGACTGTCGATTACTCTGGCCCAAGCTGAAGAGGAAAGGTTTATTAAGAAATGCGCGATAGTTGTGAAGTACATGCGATCTGCGACGTTCCTCCAGAAAAACGTCAGCAAAGGTGTGAAAAACGGGCTAATGGAACTAGAGGGGCTCCAGGATTTCACATTATAGATGCCTCCCGACGAGAATACTACGAGTTTCAAACGGATCGCAGACAGCTCATTGCAGAGTGAACTGGGGAAAAAACGAAAGGAGGAAGGATCATCTGAAGGAAACTTCACTCAGGTACTCTTCAGGGCTCAAAAGAAGAAGGCGAAGAGGAACAAGATTCAACAACACGTCGCACCATCAGAAAAACCCCTAAAATTAAGGATGTTACGAAGGACGGAGCAGCAAAAGAAAAGGTGGGGAGACAAAGAAGGACTAGGCCGCCAACCCCGCTTGTTTAGCCGACGGATGGCAACACCTTTGGGGAAGTCCACAGTGAAATGATTAAACCCGAAGATAACGGAGCAGAAGTGTCTTCCATTCGTAAATCGAAGGCTGGTGGAGTGCCAGTCGAACTAGGCCAATAAATGAAGTTACTTTCTGTGAAGCAGTCGAGCGACTTGAATTGGTTGGGTAGTGTGTAGGACCGGCCAAATGTTACAGTTGTTTGGATTATAGGCACTAATCTGCTACCTGTCGAGGACCTGATAGAAGAGCAACATGCCGTAAATGCGGTCAGGCCGGCTCTAAAGCGAACACCTGCAATGGAAAGAAAGCTGCGTCCTATGCAGGGACCGTGGCGCAACTGATGAGAACGTTCCGCACACTGGGACTCGGGGCGGTGTCCACTCTTCAGAGCAGAATTGGAAAGAGCTAGGACGGAATCAACATGATTTGCATACTACAAATTAATATTCACCGGAGTGGAATCGCTCACGAGTTGCTAGCGCAGTTCACTGAGGAGACCAAAGCTGATTTAGTACTCGTCAGTGAGCAGTACCAAAACAAGGACCCAGTTTCATGGCATCCTGACATATCAGGTACCGCTGCCATCTAGATCGGACGGCACCCTCCTTAGGGTTCTATCTTACGTCGAATGAGATGATGCCGGACTTTCGACCCAGACTTGAAGCTTTGGAGGACGCTATCTCCAATGCTAGGGCACTTGAATGGGACATGCCTTACACAGATTCCAAAGGGAAACGAATTCTGGAAATGACGGCGGGAACAAGACTGGTAGTTCTAAACACCGGATCCACCCCAACATTCCGGTGTCCGGGCTACGAGGGAAGCATTACCAACTGATAACCAGAAAAATCGGAGCTCGGCGGAACCCCAGGAAGTGGACTCACTGAAGCGATATGTGCTGCCAGAGATTTATCTCTACCCCGCCCCCCTTTCGTTTTACACCAGGGAGTTCCACAGTTGTTGCTGTCATGCAAGTCGTAACGCTTGACGTCAGAAACACCTTTCATTCCGTAAAATGGAAAGACATATAGCTAGGCACACTAGACAATACTTCCCACGTACCGAACTACCCCGTACGGATATTGAGAGGCTACCTGGGGAACCGCTCCCTGCTCTATGAAACACTAGAGGGTCAGAGGAGGGTGGAGGTCACGTCGAGGGTAGCATAGGGGTCCATACTAGGGTCGGACCTCTGGAGCGCTACCTATGATAGTCTACTTAAACTCGACATGTAGGAAGAGTCGGGCCTGATCGGCTATACAGATGATGTCGCGGCGTTTGTTGCGTGTTGCCTATAATGTTCGGGTCCTTCTCATTGCTAAGAAAATAGAGCTCGACCGGTGGAGGAGCCGGATGGCAGGGGGTTCTTTGAACTGACAGTTTCCTTCCTCCTGTCGCTCCCATTGGTGAAAGGAATTCCCTGATTTGAAGGCTCCGCAAGGCGGGAGAGTTCGGGGACTAGCCCGAAGTAATGTGACAAACGGTTCCAGGTTAACTCCCTGACGATGGAGATGTGTTTAGTTGGTAGTCCGATGACATACCGAACCGGGAGTCCAACACTGTGTGTGTAAATGCATTCACTTACCCTACCCAACAAAAAACAAGTCGGGAAACCGGAAGCTTGACGCTTCAGGTATAAAAGGTTTTGTATTTCCCTATGTGAGGAGCATAACGTAGTTCTCCATTGGCTTATAGCATTGACCCGAGGTATTTAAATCGCTCAGTTCTGGGCAGGTTACCGCCATTGCCAGAACTCAGCGATTTAAATATCTGGAGGGGCAGATTACTGCCATTGAAAGAACTGAGCGATTTAAATATCTCGAGTCAATGCTACCAGCCAATAAAGAACTGCGTAATGAAATGTTTCAAGCATTAACGCCACCTGGATGAAGTGACATTCCGCAACTAGTGTTCTTTGTGATCGACGTATCAGCGCACGTCCCAAATCTAAAATTTACTGCAATGTCGTCCGTCTGTCACTCTCTATAGTTTGAGTGCTGCCTATAAAGGACAATGAACGGCGTCTTGCGGTAATGGGAACGAAAATGTTGCATTACGCTGGTGGCGTGACACGTTTTGATCACGTCTGAAATGAGAATATCCGCGTTCGATATGGGTTTGCACTGATCGTGGGAAAACTGCAAGAGAGGCGTTTTCGATGGTGTGGTCACGTAATTCACTCTAACGAGAATTCAACAACCAGTATTGGTCAGAACATCGAAGTCAATGGTAAGCAACCAAAAAACCGGCCAAAACAATGGTCGCATGATACACTGGATGGGGATTTGAAGGTCTCACGATTACATCCTGATCAGGCGTTTGATAAAATAAAATGACGAAACCGATCACGACGAGCCGACCCCGCTTGTGAACTGAAGGCTGAAGAAAAAGAAGAAGATGTGAGGAGCGATGAGCCTGACAGTTCCGTGTCACATAGTTAAAAATTCTATTGGCATCTATTTTTTAGAAAGTAATTTAAATAAATCATTTGATGGAAAGCCCTGTATTGAAATAGTCAACCTCATACGCTTCACACTCTGAGTTTAATATTATTAGCAAATGCCAACAATTTAACCAACCAAAAAAAATTTTTGAATCCCCCCTTTGCATGTATGGGGAGCCCCCCTTTAAACTCCACCTAAATTTATGCCACTCACTGTATGCGTGGGATTTCATAGTTCCCATCTGTCCACCGAATTTCGTTCGGATCGGTTTAGCCGTTTTGGAGAAAAATGCGTGTGACAGACAGACAGACAGACAGACAGACAGACATTGAATCGATTTTAATAAGGTTTTGTTTTACACAAAACCTTAAAAATGGTTTCCGTAAAGCCAGATCAACCAATGATACCATTAAATTGGTTACTGGCTTGACCGAAGATGCAATTCACGGAAAGGGTGGCACCAATATTGCGGGATAGTAACCCCGGACATGAAAAATACATTCAATTGGGCCAATTTTGAAGATTGGTATTCGGGTAGCTATCTAGCTGGAAGGAGTCTCTGGTATGACACTGATAACGGACCGCTGAAGCGCCTTGCCTCCGCGGGTCTCCCACAGGCACTGTATTGGCCTCACTACTGTGCAACATCATGTACGAGACGACATGGTGGTGATTGTTATCGCAAAACCTGCACAGGTTTAAACTGGACACCTCATCTGACTGTCCAAAGTGCGATTGAGTCCCAAAGCATGTAATCTTGCACTCTTCAAGATTTGTAGAATGAATGTAGAGGAGACTCAACGTGAGGTGCTGATACCAAAAAATCTGGGGCCAAGAATGGTAACACGTCAAGAGGATTGGCACTCTCCATGATCGCATCTATCCAGAACAAACTGCAAAAGGCAGAGGAGAGTAGAAAAGCGCGGTTACGAACGCTGCGTAGAGAAGAATGGTGCCGAAACTAGAGTGAGCTGACTCCGCCTCGTGATGTAATAAATTGTGTGGTTCCGCGGACAGGAGAAGAGTCGTTGGTGGTTTTAGTGAGTGAAAATCCCACAAACTGGTGTGTTGAGATTACTATTTTTTCAAGATTTCCATCTCTACCAAAAAAAACAGACAAACAGTAAACCGATTTTAATAAGATTTTGTTTTACACAAAACCTTGAAAACGGGAGGGCTTGCAGAAATATCGACATTCTGATTAGCAATAATTCGCTGGCTGGACATATGTTCAGAATAAGAATTCAAGAGCTTACACGTGTCCAACTTGTAATGAAGAAGTGGAATCCGCGAAAGATTTGCTATATGAGTGCCTGGCCTATGGGGGCAACCGAAATCAAATTTTTGATATTAACATTGGGACCACATCCACTAACGAAAATTCTGCAATATATAAACGAATCAGGGATATTATACAGAGCGCGGCAGCATAACTTCCTTTTTTAAAATGCGCGCCACTCAGTTAGTTGATGTCATAGCCGAGCGCTAGTGTCTCGTTCAAGGGGGGATACTGTAAAGTTTTGTCCCGACACGGTTCGGTCGCCATCATGCGTTGGAATAGTGAGGAGCGTGCCTTTGCCGTTGAGGTTTACTTTTCAAGCGGATGTTCGGTTATTGCAACACAGTGGGCATTTCGGAATCGCTTTAATTTAGCCCCGTTGGTTCCCGTCCCAGACCGCAAATCAATTGTTACATGGGTCACTACATTCAGACAAACTGCAAGTCCGACAAAAGGAAGGACTGGAGTCCCTCGGCCCGTTAGATCACCTGAGAACATTGAAGCAGTGAGAGCGTCAATGTTGCGATCGCCACGGCGTTCTGCGCGCAAACACGGATCTGCCCTTCGACTATCCGATCGTTCTGTGAGAAGAATTCTTCGTGATAATCTTCATTTTCATCCCTATAAGATGGCGATAGTGCAGGAACTTTCAGAACGTGAGTTCAATTCTCGGATGAACGCGTATGAGCTTCTTCTTGATGTCGTTCCCGAGGGTGCTATTGTTTTTTTTTAGCGATGAAGCCCATTTTCATTTGTGTGGGTCGGTTAACAAACAAAACATGCGCTACTGGGCTGACACCAACCCTCGGGAATTGCATCAAAAGCCTTTGCATTCACCCAAAGTCACAGTGTGGTGTGCAATTTCCTCAGCTGGAATTATTGGTCCCTGGTTTTTTGAGGAAAATGAGGTTACAGTGACAGTGAATTCGGACCGGTATGTAAACATGCTACAGAATTTTTTTTTTCCCCGGCTAGAAAATTTGGATTTGGAGGACACTTGGTTCCAACAAGACGGTGCAACAGCACACACTTCAAGAGCATCGATGGCTGTTTTGAGGGAACACTTTCCAGAGCGCCTTATCTCAATTAGAGGCGATTTGGAATGGCCGGCACGCTCTCCCGATCTGTCCCCTTGTGATTTTTTTCTATGGGGTTTTTTGAAATCCCGTCTTTGTGTGAACCGTCCAAGAACCCTACAAGATCTGAAGACCAACATCCAAGAAGAAATTGCCAACATAACACCTGCTATGCTAACAAGAGTCATGACAAACGCCAGAAATCGGTTTACGCAATGTATGGAGAATGGGGGACGTCACCTAACAGATTTGATCTTCAAAACAATGTAAATAAATACATTATAAAAAGTAAATAAATATTTTCCGATGCATACAATAGTTTTTATTGAGTTTTGAAAAAATGAAGTTATGCTGCCGCACCCTGCATTAGACAGCCCGCCAGGACGTGTGAGGAAATTCGCTTAGGAATCAGATTCTAATCAATCATCGAACAAAACCTTCTACTATGCCTTTATAGTTCCGATGGCTTCCTCCCTCATATTTTGTCTAATAGCGAGTAACCTCGGGCCTGTCGCAACCAGCTGTATATAATAAAAATAAAGCTATCTAAAAGTTGCTAGCTTCTTTTCTTTGCCTTTGTCTACTTAGCAGGGAGTTCATCTTTCGAACTGAAATTTTACAGCTCTTGCCGAGGACTACTTTTAAAACACTAAACATCAAGCATTCGTTTATTGGCGTTTCAGTAAATAGTTCTTCAAGTATGAATCTCATGAAATCAATTTCTAGATGTTTTGCAACTTAAACAGCTTTCTGACTTGAAACGTTGGAATTTTCATCTGCAAACAATCCGGAACAAAGAAAATCCTGAAATACCGGAACCTAGAAACATTCTCTCAGCTTTGGATTCAAAGTATTTAGGTCACAACTGAATAAAGGGTTAAGCCTAATCATAACCCACAATTTTCGGGAAATGATTGATGTTAGACATACTACAATGTAATATTTGGCGTATACTCATCACCATACCTAATAAACTAGGCCTGATTGTATGATGACATAATAGTAATTCCAGAAAGCTATGAGATTAGAAGCATGTCCTTTCCATTAGATGGGCCTTATAAGTATTTCCCTACTATATTATATGTATAGAAAGCAGATAAATCCCTTTAAAATCACAACGTATATACACAAACATGTACACAAGCAGGTTGACGTACATTCCATCCTAAACTTCTGGTTTTCAAGGACGTTCAGAACAGGAAAAACTTATATGTGCTAGTTTGCATTTACCCTTCAACCCTAAAAATATACTAAAGTGCTCAACAACGGCAACTATCCATGCTATCGTCCCTTCCTCTATCCGCAAATTTACTTTCTCTTCCACAGCCATTAAATTCTGCCATGTGAGGATGCATTTCTCCTAGGTTACACCGTAGGGACTAGAAAGCCATTGATAGACGAATACAATCTGAAAACAATATGAGTTGACAAACTATGCAAATGCCAAGTGGAAGCCAATATATATACTTCATGTCCCAATATTTGTATTTTTCCAAGCAAGGGATGAAATGAAGCAATATTTCCAGAGTCCTCATTGATATACCAAATAGCTTTGCATATGTAATTGATGTACACCGGAATATTCAACAAGGACGTACCTTATTTGCATGCTACGAGCTCATGTTTATTGAAATAATTTCTGTCTCCCCAATGTGAGGCATTCCATATGTGCAGAAATCTGTGAATTTGAAATAACTGGAGCTTCGGGGAAGAAATGAATTCCGTTATCATTTTCATATGAAGCCCAAAATCGGACTGTTCACAGGACTAGATATGATTTCATTACTGTAGAGTAGTCGATACCCATATTGAAAATAACATGTGACGGGAATCATGAAAATTCCAAAAACCAGGCGACAGAGAACTAGAGAGAACCGAACTACTGCGTGTATAACAGAATACCTAGGGGTAGTTAATCCCATTAGTAAAGAATAACTACGAACTCTGCATATTTCGATCAACTTAATTTCGAAAATCGTTACGGTCCTCGCTTGTAGGGAAAAAAATGAATATCGAGCAGATTAAATACTTCGCAATGAAATTTGGAAAAATTGATTTTCGTTCAATATTCGCAGAATATTTAAAAATAAATATAAATTCCTCTGCAAAGGCTGATAAGGAAAAAATCGACATATTACTGAATATTGCGGCGATTTGAAGCATGCGGAAACGGCGAACGTTGTCCGCAGGAGTCACCTACCGCTCCTTTACCTTTTGGAAAATTCTCCTATGTAGTTGTCCCTATCCACCTGCCTTTCTGTAACATATCATATTATATTACATATATATAATATAATGTCTGGAATTCCACCATACTAAACCTAGTTTCAGGACGGTGGAGGAAAGCATAAATCATCGTCATCATCAACGGCGCAACAACCGGTATCCGGTCTTGGCCTGCCTTAATAAGGAACTCCAGACATCCCGGTTATGCGCCGAGGTCCACCAATTCGATATCCCTAAAAGCTGTCTGGCGTCCTGACCTACGCCATCGCTCCATCTTAAGCAGGGTCTGCATCGTCTTCTTTTTCTACCATAGATATTGCCCTTATAGACTTTCCGGATGGGATCATCCTCATCCATACGGATTAAGTGACCCGCCCACCGTAACCTATTGAGCCGGATTTTATCCACAACCGGACGGTCATGGTATCGTTCATAGATTTCGTCATTGTGTAGGCTACGGAATCGTCCATCCTCATGTAGGGGGCCATAAATTCTTCGGAGGATTCTTCTCTCAAACGCGGCCAAGAGTTCGCAATTTGTCTTGCTAAGAACCCAAGTTTCCGAGTTACCAGCTCTGTTGGCTGACAACAACCGTGCGTGGATTTCATCATCGTAGCTGTTATCGGTTGTGATTTTCGACCCTAGATAGGAGAAATTGTCAACGGTCTCAAAGTTGTATTCTCCTATCATTATTCTTCCTGTTTGACCAGTACGGTTTGATGTTGTTGGTTGACTCGTCTTCGGTGCTGACGTTGCTACCATATATTTTGTCTTGCCTTCATTGATGTGCAGCCCAAGATCTCGCCGGGATCGTCGCCTGCTCGATCTGGATGAAGGCAGTTTGTACGTCTCGGATGGTTCTTCACATGATGTCGATATCGTCAGCATAGGCCAGTAGTTGGGTGGACTTGAAGAGGATCATACCTCTTGCATTTACCTCAGCATCACGGATCACTTTCTCGAGGGCCAGGTTAAAGAGGACGCATGATAGCGCGTCCCTTTGTCGTAGAACGTAGTTGATGTCGAATGGTCTTGAGAGTGATCCTGCTGCTTTTATTTGGCCTCGCACATTGGTCGGGGTCAGCCTAGTCAGTCTTATTAATTTCGTCGGGATACCGAATTCTCTCAAGGCCGTGTCCAGTTTTACCCTGGCTATGCTATCATCGGCGGCTTTAAAGTCGATGAACAGATGGTGTAACTGTTGTCCATATTCCAACAGTTTTTCCATCGCTTACCGCAGAGAGAAAATCTGATCTGTTGCTGATTTGCTTGGAGTGAAGCATCTTTGGTATGGGCCAATGATGTTCTGGGCATATGGGGCTATCCGGCCTAGCAAGAGAGTGGAGAATTTCTTATAGATGGTACTCAGCAACGTGATACCTCTATAATTGTTGCACTGTGTGATATCTCCCCTTTTATGTATGAGACAGATAATGCCTCTTTGCCAATCGTGAGGCATTGATTCGCTGTCCCATACCAGACCATAAGTTGATGAACCACTTGGTGTAACTGGTCGCCTCCATATTTAACCAATACGACTGTAATTCCATCGGCTCCTGGCGACTTATGATTTTTTAGCCGATGAATTGCACGGACTGTTTCTCCTAAACTTGGTGGTGGCAGTATTTGTCCGTCGTCTTCAGTTGGCGGGACCTCCAACTCGCCGATGTTCTGGTTGTTCAGTAGCTCACCAAAGTACTCAACCCATCGCTCCAATTTGCTCATTCTGTCGGAAATCAGATTTCCCTCTTTCTCTCGGCAGGATGAGCATCGAGGTGTATAAGGCTTCATCCTGCTGGCTTGTTGGTAAAACTTCCGCGCCTGGTGCGGTTGCTCCCTGTACTTTCCTAGTTCACAAACTTGTTGGTTCTCCCAGGCTTCCTTTTTCCGTCTGTGAAGTCGCTTCTCCGCTCGACGGATTTCGTGATAAGTCTCTGCGCGTGCCCGCGTTCTTTGAGAATGCAACATTACTCGGTATGCGGCATTCTTCCGTTCCGTTGCTAGCTTACATTTATCGTCAAACCAGGTTTCCGACTCCTTTTGCGGCTGGGGCCAAGTATGTATGTGGCCGTATCCATGATAACGTTCTTCAGGTGATTGTGAAGATCATTTGTTGATGCTTCATCTCCAGGTCCTCTGTTGACTGCAGTTGTTGCAGCATATATTTCCCTCTTATAGGTGTCGCGGAGGGCTGTGTTCTGGATAGCTTCAGTCTTCACTCTCACCTGATTGTCAGAGGGAATTCTAGGTGGTATTGTTATTCCAGCTCGGAGCACCATGCCAACGAGATAGTGATCCGAGTCTATATTGGCCCCCCTATATGTTCTGACATTCATCAAGGCTGAATGGTGGCGGCGTTCGTTCAACACGTGGTCAATTTGGTTGAAAGTGGTCCCCCCAGGAGAGGCCCACGTATGTTTGCGGGCTGCTTTCCGCGCAAACCAGGTACTTCCAGGCCGATAACAGCAGGTTTCATTTTTGGCTGACTAAGAAACCTACTCCGGGCACATCGTTTACTGGATGCCCACTATAATATATGGTGTAGCGGCTCTTCTCCAGGAAACCGGTCCCTGTCCATCGCATCTCTTCTAACGCTGTTATATCAGGCCTATATTGGGGCAGGGTATCGGCTAGCTGCTCATCGGCTTTATCTCTGTACAGGGAGCGCACGTTCCATGAGAAAATGCGCAAATCGTTAATCCGTTGTCGTTGCCGGGTTCGTTATTGTAAAGTTCATCCTGTCCGAGGCCCCTTTCAGCTCTTCATGAACC
Organism: Hermetia illucens; assembly: GCF_905115235.1. Classification (NCBI taxonomy): domain Eukaryota; kingdom Metazoa; phylum Arthropoda; class Insecta; order Diptera; family Stratiomyidae; genus Hermetia; species Hermetia illucens. The sequence continues at coordinate 76,858,403 of NC_051854.1, read as the reverse complement.
TCAGCGATGCAGATACTGCCTCCTATAGCCACTATGTCCCGTGGGCAACTAAACATAATTTAGTAGTTGGTCTCCCCGCGTTTCTGCTTAAGTCATACTCACGTCGGAGATGAGCCTATGCACCCAGAGATCCTTCGTACATTCGTCCCATCTGACTCCGATCTTGCCTCATTCCTCCTGACGACTTGACGTTCAAAAACATTAATTTTTTGCTCTCCAGCCTGGTGCATTGTTCACGTTTCGCTACCTTAGCACAGGACATTCCGAATGAAAGTTTTATGCATTGTGAACTTTATTATCCTCTTATTTTTCAGAAGTAAAATGTTTTAATGTGAAGAAAAGTTTTTGAATGCATTCTTCACAATCGTATTCGCAACATCGTTCAGATAACCGTGAATTAAGCCGGATTTATCAAGAACTGCGAAACTACTCATCCAAAACACGCTACTGTTCATCGAAAAAGACTTTGCATTTCTGGATTTGGAGGAAGCGTTCGGCCGTATGCCACACAAATCATCTGGTATACTGTACGGCAAACTTTGTGCCAGAAGAACTTGTGAACTGTTAACCCAGTGTGCCCTACCACGATCCGAAAAGTAAAGCTCGAAGTGTGGTGGGTCTATCAAAACCGCTGCGTTTCCCTGTCTCTTCAGTCTCTCTCTCTCAGATGATGTTCTCCAATAGCAAAGCTGATCTCTACTAATTTGTCCAAAAATGGAATGATTACCCGATGTAATGGTCTCATGTTGATTGTGAATAAACAGGAAACAGGTACAATCACCGTAAGTGGCAGCGTCCAGAATTGATCGATTTAAATATCTCAGAACAATGCTACCAGCCAATGGAGAACTGACTCAAACCCTCCTCTCTATGCTGGTCCCAAGTCCAGGTAAAGGGGGAGGGTTTGAGTAAACGTACTTTTTATTATCCTCAGTAAAACAAAAACAAAATGCTGAGATCAGGGAAAAAGATAAATAAAGTATAGTTGGAGTTATTCCACTATGCTAAATCCTACTAGATCTCTCTTGGTGCCAGGTCCCGCGACAGACCGACCAAGAAAATGCACCCAATGTCGTTAAAAACAACATGATCGGACCAAGTAACAAGCCTCGGAAAAATGTCCACCCCAGTCGACGCCGCAGGACAGACCCCTGTCTAGAAATTGGCAAGGGTCCTTGACGCATGAATGGCATTAGGACGAAAGAAAGTTAGTCCGAACAAAACAAATACGTATTTGCACGCTAAATGTTAGCACCCTAACTAGAAAAACCGAGAAACTCGCATGAACCCTTCGGAAAAGGTTCATTAATATCTGCGCTCTGCAAGAAATCCGATGGTCTGGTGCCAAAAGCTGCGACATTGAACGTGAACGCGGTAAAAAGGGCTATAAACTTCTCTGTTTTGCTAGTCCACACACTCAATACGGTGTTTGCATTGCCATTCCCGTGATGTTATTAAAAAAGTCGGACGATTTGATGATCGGCTGATCAAGCTCGCCATTATATCAGCTGTTCGCACTATTCTCTTCTTCACCCCGTACGCACCACAGACAGCTCGATCTGATCTCAAGGAAGATGCCTTCTGGCAAATGCTGACGACTATATCATCATTGCCGGCCATGCAGGTGAAAAATCAGACGATAACAAGTACCATGGGGAAAAGGTGTTTGAAGCGCGCAATGAGGCTGGCAAGCATATGATCGATTTTGCGGACACCCATGACCTTGTACTTATGAATACATGGTTCATCAAACGATTGCCTCATCCTCCCGCATTTTATGGTGGGAACAATAAAACGCAAATCGGCTATATTCTCATAAGACGCCAACATTTTACTACTGTCACTGATTGCAAAGTCATTCCCTATGAGACCATCGCACCTCAACATTGGCCGTTGATTGCGTCCTGCGAATAATGCCACTGATAAAACAGCGGGAGAAACGCACCGGTCCACCGTGGCGGCGATTATGTGAGAAGAAACAAGAAATGATCTGACTTACGCGGTTACCAACCATTACGAATGTGGAAGAATCGTGAAACTAAATGAAGGACCCCTCGGCGTCACTAAGCCAGGTAAACGATACATCAACCGAAATACTTGACGTTGGAATGACGATGTTGAAATTAAGGTCCGTGACAAGAAACGCCTATACTACAAGTCTCCCGACTATAAAACAATCGTCAATTAGCAAATTTATAAGAACGCCAACCAGGATGCAAAGAAAGCGATCATTGTCACCCGAGCGGACCACTTCAAAAATCTTTACAATAAACTGGACACTCGGGGTGGCGAGAGTGATCTGTATCGACTTATCAAAAGCCGAAACGAAGATACACAGGATATCCAACACTTCTATTGCGTTAATGACAAGAACGGTACTTTGCTTACCAACCGTCGAACCGCAACGGATAGATGACGAGAATACTTCGAGCAGATTTCAACTGAAGAGTTTGCTCATCCTCCACTTCCACAATCATTGCCGACATTTGGAGCAGTTCCATCTTTCAGCGCAACTTGGTGCTCAGAGGTGGCGGTGAGGAAGACGGGGCAGCTACCCTGCCGGCTGAGCCAAAACCAAGTGGCCGAGGAGAACATACATAGTGGTGGCACCGGCAGACGCTGTACTCATTTCGGCTTGACGGCCATGATGCAGTAGGCGAATGCTCCAAAAGCCTAATCAGGGCGATCAGACCCGAGTCTGCACGGGGACTCATCTGAAGTGGCAATTTGGTCACGAAACCTCACCAGGGGTATACTGGTACCATGGAAACCGGGATAGCCCCTGGACTCTCATACTTCGGGTGAACTCCCGTCCCCTAGTGGGAGTTTCATGGGGGTTGTGGTTATGCTCAAGCGAGAAGAGACCTTCGGGCCTCGACGTGGTGTTGCGCTTCAACATGGGTGCCATACGCTTTAGTTCGGTAGAAATTTAGGTAAGTCTTGCATCCACAAGTATGAATGCTAAGCCAAGCACTTGGTATAGACTGGTACAGTTGTTGCTTGTCTCAGCGGGGCTTTGATCGTGGTCACAAAATCAATCCGTGTCCTAAGAAGACCGTAGGATTAAGTCTTCCAGACAGGTGCTCACGTAAAACCCTCAAGGTCTTAACTATCAACTGAAGTCGAGGAAAGAAATCGGGAAAAGCCACAGGACCTGACGATATTGGATCTGAGCTCTGGAAAGTGAAAAGCATTGTGGGTCAGTGAAATTTTTTATCGCGTTATTCAGAAGGTAAAATAACATCTGACCGGCAAGAAGGTACCACTGTTCCAAATAGAAAAATAAAGGTAGTCCAACAGAATGTTCAAATTACTATCCGATCCGGTTACTTTCTCATACAAGAATGCGTTCATTCTTGACAAACCCATTCGCGTTAAAATAGCCGTGAGTTAAACCGAATTGGTCAAAAACTACGGAACTACTGACGCAATGCACGCTGCGCGGTTACTCATGGAAAAACACCGTGAGAAGCATCGTCCTCTTTACATTGCATTTCTGGATTTTGAGAAAGCGTTTGACCTTGTTCCACACGAACTCATCTGCTATGCTTCACGACAACACTTAGTGCCAGAAGTGTTCGGGTTCAATTGCTCTACCACGATCCGAAAAGTAACGTTCGAAGGGTATCAAAACCACTTCATGTCTCCGTTGGCATTCATCAAGGAAGCGCCCTCTCACCACTCCTCTTTGTTTTTGTTATGGGCACTATTACACGGGACAACCAACGTTCAGCGCATTATACACTGCTTTATAGAAATGATGTTTTCCTAGCATCTAATAGCAAAAATGATCTCGAGCAAATTGTCCAAAAATGGAATGATCACCGCATGCAACACGGTCTCAGATTGAATCTATATAAACTGAACTTTTGACGACCGATCCCCATGAAATGGGACACAATCACTGTCAGCGCCAGTGACCTGCCTAGAAATGAGCGATTTAAATATCTCAGGTCAATGCTATCAGCGAATTTAGAACTGTGCTATGACATTGCTTCACGCATTAACGCATCCTGGATGAAGTGGCATTCCACAAATCTAAGATTTACCGCAATGTCGTCCGTCTGCCGTTCTCAATAGTTCTGAGTGTTGGCCAACTATAAAAGACAACGGACGGCGTCTTCCGGTAATAAAGACAAAGATGTTACGTTGGACTAGTGGCATAACACGTTTTGATCACATCCGAAATGAGGATGTCCGCGATCTATATGGGGTTGCAATGATTGTGGAGAAACTGCGAGTGAAGCGTTTTCGATGGGGTGGTCACGTAATTCGTGCTAACGAGAATTCACTTACAATATTGGTCTGAACATCGAAGTCAATGGTAAGCGACCAAAAGGCCGACTAAAACAACGGTGGTTTGATACCCTGGATGGGTCTCGCGATTACAGCCAGATCTGGCGTTCGATAGAATAAAATGCCGAAGCGGATCACGACGAGCGACCTCGCTTGTGAATGGGGCCAAGGCTGAAGAAAAAGAAGAAGATGTGAGGAGCGACGAGAACATGACAGCCCCGTGTCACATAATTAAAAATTCCATTGCCCTCCCAAAAACTAAGACCGACATCGAAAAGTTCTAATCAAGACCTTTCATTTGGTACCCAATATGACTATATTCGGTGGAAAAAAATGGTATACCCGCCTTTTGCATGTACGAGGACCCCCCCCCCCCCCCCCCTTATTCTTAAAGTAGAAAGATATCACTCACTGCATATGTGGACATTCGCAGTTTCCACCTTCTCACCAAATTTCGTCTCAATCGGTACAGCCGTTTCTGAGAAAAATGCGTGCGACAGACAGACAGACTATTGCTAGTATGGCCCTGTCGAGGATGATGCCCAACGTGGGAGGGCCACCGCATATCTCTAGGTTTCTTATAGCCAGGGTGGTGGCCTCAACATGCTCTGTGCGACCTCAGTTTGGAGGGGGCGTTGCGGATGTCAGTTAATACTAATAAACTGAGTGCGGTCTACAGGAGGACAGACATGAGGGTATGCTTTGCCTTCAGGACTGCGCCAGATGATGCAGCATTCGTCATCTCTGGAATGATGGCGATTGACATCTTGGCAGATGAAATGGCGAATATATACAATGCGAAGCCAATCTCTTCCTTATTGCAGACGAAGAACGTTGAGGGGGAGAAATCCATAATAAGATAGCAAGAGCGGTGGGAACGCTCGGGAAAGGGTCAGTGGACTCACAGGCTCATTCCTGCCATCAAGGAGTGATTGGAAAGATGACACGGTGAGATTAATTATAATCTCACCCAGTTTCTCACAGGGCATGGAGGATATCGCCAATACCTGCACAGGTTTAAATTGGAGTCCTCACCCGATTGTCCAAATTGCGATGGAGTCCCAGAGGACCCAGAGCATGCATTCTTCCACTGTCCGATATTTGTGGAAGAAAGGAGGAATCTAGAGGAGACTTTAGGAGAGGTGCTGCACATCAAGAAAATTGGGATGCGATCAACTCCATGATCGCATCTAACCAAACCAACTGCGAAAGGCGGAGGAGAGGAGAAAAGCGCGGTCGCATGCGCCGCGTATAGAAGAAAGGTGACACGGATTTTCATGAAACTCATGTGTATGCACGAGACTGTCTTCTATGTCGGTGCAAAATTTAGTACTCCTAGGATGAACTTAAGGTGAGCTTTTCAGTCAATTTCTAAATGTTGGTAATATACTATTAGTAAGCTTATTTGAGCAGATATAGAAATGAGACATCTCTCGAAGCTTAGATTTCATCTAAGCGCACCACCCTATTTTTTCGTAGTTTTAAGTTGGGTAGTTTCGGAAAATGAGGCCTGTCTCACTTTAAGTGCATACATTTTGACTCTTTACTCGCGCACTTTGCAATTCACGGAAAAACTAATTTCAGTGGAAAGTGCGGAAAGTGCGGAAAGTACTAATCCAGGCCTTTCATTTGATACCCTACACGACTATATCCGGTGAAAAACATGTTTAAATCCCCCCTTCGCGTTTATCTCCCCCCTTTAAACCCCACCTAAATTTATATCACTCGCTGTATGCGTAGGATTTCATAGTTCCCATCTGCCCACCAAATTTCATTTGGGTCGGTTTAGCCATTTTGGAGAAGAGTGCGTGTGACAGACAGACAGAGAAATAGTGATTCGATTTTAATAAGGTTTTGTTTTACACAAAAGCTTAAAAAACTTGAAAATTTAACTTCTAGTAATATCGTGTCGGTCGCTTCTGATGCTGTAATTGCCATATTAACCTTACGACGTAAAAGAGCCTCAGTGAAACAAGAAACAAACTTATCTTACTCTCACCCTGATCCTCTAGAATTACAATTTTAATCTGTGGAACACAGATTTTTAAGGAAGGAGGAGTTATCACGTTTCCTATCACAAGTGACCTAGATCCAGGTTATCACAGGGCAAAGTGGTCGTTTTCTTCGCCGGAATATTTTCGAAACCACCAAACCAAACATCTGAAAAGAATTATGAAGCTGCTGCTCCACGGTATCTAGGCTGCAAAATATCCTCCCTTCCAATATCTAGTTAAATAAAGTTGATAATTGGATATTGCCATGTTTTTGGGAAATCCAATGGAGCAGCTAGGAGTTAAGGTCTATACTAGCAAAACAAGGTTGTTTTAGAATATTCAGCATCCAGGCCTTACGAGGGGCAGTTCAAAAGGAGTGGGATTCCCCTCGGGCCCGGGGTTTGCTTGGGGGTCCTGAATAGAAATTTCAGTGGAGAAAAGGATGACCGGTGGGCCCGTTTTCACTCCTGGTCTGCATCATTTCAATTCCTCTCTACAGTCCTGCTTGTATCTTGTTTAGAAATTCGAAGACTCCATATCCATTAATGAGTTACTCAACAAATACGAACAACAGATGGAATAGCGTCTTATTTACTTAAAATCGAAGGAGCCAGGCAAATTAGTTCTGCTGAAGATGGCTTTCACTTGCAGAGTACGAAAACAACGTGTAACATAATTTCAGCTTTTATCAATCAAAATCGTCTCAAATTTCACCCTTCCTTTATTTAGCAACAAAACCTGATACTCCAGATGAGCAGGGACGTAACGCCCTCTTCAATGTGTTTTTAACTGCTTTGTATCTTATTTTCTAATTATGTACCATAGCAGCCACGTCCTGACAAGCGAGTACTCCTTAACGTACTTCTTAAGAGGCACTGACTTCTCGACTCTAAAAGCCTTGTCACTGGATGATCTGATGCGTTTTCGATTCATCATTAGAGCCCTCGTTTGCAGGTTTCAGCCATAATTTCAACAAGCATTCAAACTTCACAAAGCTTGATGGATCTAGTGATGGGAAAAACGAAACTGAAACAACTCCAACGCAACAACTCACTTCATGTGGAATTAGTCACAGAAAATCCTTCTTGAAAAACTTCCTCGCCCCTTTTTTCCTGTGACAAGCGCTTGTTAGGGTTGTTATACTTTTGTTCCATTACACCGAATGGATTTAGCCACTTAAATGTGTGTTCCGGTAATGAGAGTTTACCACCTTCGCACCATGACAGCGGCTGCCGTTTTTATGCGGTGGTTCCTACCACCCTTCCGCATTGCCCCTGTACTACCACCGCGGCATTCGCGGGAAATATGTAATCCGATTTTCAGGTGCCTTTTACAATTCCGGCTTGTTCTTGTCAGCATGGACTATCTGCCACTCAACGCTGGCAGTTGAAAAATAACTGAATATGATAGGAATACAGACAGGCGGAAAAAGGTGAAAAATATGTGATCGGGATGAAATTCATGCATTTTTTTTAAAGCAGGTGTTTGCATTTAGTGGTACGTTACGCAGCCTCCCTTATATATGTATTTCAAACCCTGATTAGCTAACGACCAGTCCGATTTCTCCTTCATCTAGACAGTATCGAAAAAATTAATTTAAAATTTCATAACCACCTAATTCCGCTTGGTATATGGGAACATCAATTTATCTTCGTTTGAAAGTATCCACTGAACTCCCTTATTTCAATTTCCCAACTTTTGTGGGAGGTAATTCGATATCGTGCATATGGATGTGCTTCCTCTGCAGACATTTTTCGCAATTTCCCGATCCTTCGAGTTTCTTCTTATATTTCATTCTCCCTTGACGTTGGCAGCGTCGTATTAGGCTGTACCCAACATAGCAGAAGGAAAATATCTCAGACGAACTCCTTGTTAAATGTAAGGTACAGTAAGCATAGGGGTTATGTAAGTGAACCCACACCTGTATCTAACCAGGGTGCAATGCATAACTCTTCATTTTTCTCCACTGTTCGTCCTATGAAAAGGAAACAATCCAGAGTCTGTAACGATTTGAAATAATATTTTGGGGATTCTTGTTTCTTGTGAGCCCTAAATTGTAAGATTTTGAAACGGGAGCTAGAGGATCCCAAAGCGGAAGTCAAGAAATGATTTTCGATGTTATAAATAAAAAAGTATTCAGACGAGATACCTGGAGGAATTTGAAGACTTGGTGTAAACAGATATGATTTATAGATCAAGTTTTATTAAAAGAATTCACAGTGATTTATAGGGATAGGATTACATTTCTATCTCTTGGGTTTAATGTCCGAATCCTCATAAAAAGCACGAAAATAACACCTTGATTGTACGAACTTTCGTAACGTCTCTGAAAAAAGACAAGCATCAAATAATGTCGAATAATTTAGGGAACATTTGAAAGAGTGGAGGAATTATAGTATTTTCATTGTTGTTCCTGATACAACCTGTGCCTACTTTAAGCATAATTAGGACTCCCCACAAGCTCTCCCTCTGTTACCGAGAAGGTCATTGTGAAGATAACTTGTTGATGCTTCATCTCCAGGATCACTGTTGACTGCGGTTATTGCGGCATCCATTTCCCTCTTATAGGTTTTGCGAAAGGCTGTGTTATGGATGGTTTCAGTGTTAACTCTCACCTGATTGTCAGACCGGATTCTATGAAATATCTGAGAATTATTCTAGATAAGAAGCTTCTTTACAACAAGCGTGTAAATATAAAGATGAAACAAGCTCTCACAACTAATGGGCTGTATAGACAGACCTTTACCTCAAAATGGGGACTTAGTCCTCAAGTAATAATGTGGATATATGTCGTAATCAACAGGCCATCAGGTTATGCATCCCTAGTGAGATGGGTTAAGGTGAAACAAAAGAGTTTTCGCTGTAAGCTACATGCATTGCAAAGAACTGGGTCTCTAGGTATCATCATATTTGTTTGTTTGGCGGTCAAAGGGTAGTATAGGTCTCAGGTCGTAACGTGGATCGGTACCCACGATGGAGCATAACACCTGGAAAACGCTTGCTGAACCAATATCAACATCTCTACTACCAACCCTTATTTCCACCTCTATGTGGTTATCACTGGGTGTTCTTTTTTTATGAAAAACTGCAGACGGAGAAGGATGAAGGCAAGTCTGCCTCGTCTAAAAACGAGACAAAATGTACCAACTGGTCCTCCAGGTTGTGGGTTGGGTATGGTGAACAACCCTACACGGAAAACCAAAGCTACGACGCCACAGAAGGATCCTCGGACAGGATGGATTTCAAAACGGCCATACACATATTTGACCCTACCCGAAAGAAAAGTCGGAATGGCTGGTTTGACTATGAATGCAAGCTAGTAACGAAACGGAAGAATGCTGCATACCGAGGAATGCTACTTTCTCAAATAACGCGAACACCGCCAAGCGGAGAAGCGACTTAACAGAGGAAAAAGGAAAGCCTGGGAGAACCAACAGGTCTGTAAACTCGAAAAGTACAGGGAGCAACCGCACCAGGTGCGGACATTTTACCAACAAGTCGGTAGAATGAAGACTTATACACCTCGATGCCCATTCTGCCGAGATAAAGAGGGAAATATGGTTTCGGAGAGATTGAGCATATTGGAGCGATGGATTGAGTATTTTGATGAACTGCTCAACAACCAAAACATCGGCGAGTTGGAGGTCCCGCCAATTGAAGGCGACGGATAAATACTGCCACCACAAAGCATAGAAGAAACAGTCCATGCAATTCATCGACTTAAAAACCATAAGTCACCAGAAGCCAATGGAATTACAACCGAATTGGTTAAATATGCAGGCGACCAATTACACCAAGCGGTTGATTCATCCACTGACGCTCAAAGTATGGGACAGCGAATCAATGTCTGACGACTGGCAAAAAGGCATTATCTGTATCATACAAAAAAAGGGGGAAATAACGAAGTCCAGTAATTATAGAGGTATCACGTTGCTGAGTACCATCTATAGAATATTCTCCGGATAGGCCGTATAGCCCCATACGCTCAGAATATCATTGGCCCATACCAAAGAGGCATCACTCCAGGCAAATCAGCAACAGATCAGATTTTCTCTCTGCGGCAAGCGATGGAAAAACTGTTGTAATATGGACAACAGTTGCATCATCTATTCATCGACTTTAAAGCCGCCTATGATAGCATAGCCAGGGTAAAACTGTAAACGGCCATCAGAGAATTCAGTATCCCGAGGAAATCGATAAGACTGACTAGGCTAACCCTGACCAATGTGCAAGGCCAGATAAAAGCAGCAGGATTACTCTCAAGACCATTCGACATCAACTACGGTCTACGACAAGGGGATGTCCTATCATGCCTCCTCTTTAACCTGGCCTGGAGAAAGTGATCTGTGATGCTGAGGTAAATGCGAGCGGCCCCACCCAACTACTGGCCTCCACTAACGACATTGACATCATGGCAAGAACGACCCGAGATATACATTCCACCTTCATCCAAATCGAGCGGGCGGAGCGAGTTCTTGGGCTACACATTAATGAAGGCAAGACGAAGTATATGGTAACAATATCAGCGCCAAAACCAAAACCGAGAGAACGAACAACATCGAATCCCACTGGTCAAACGAAAACAATGAATATAGGAGACTACGACTTTGAAGTAGTTGAAAATTTCTCCTATCTAGGGTCGAAAATCACAACTGATAACAGCTATGACGATGAACTCCACACACAGTTGTTGACTGTCAACAGAGCCTACTTCAGCTTACAAAAACTGTTTCGCTCGAAACGTCTCACCATAGGATCAAAGCTCTTACTTGGACTTGGGTTCTTAGCAAAAAAATAGCGAACTCTTGCCCTCGTTCGAGAGAAGAATCCTCAGAAGAATTTTTGGCCTCCTACATGAGGATGGACCTACATAACGACGATATATATGAGCGATATTACGGCAATATTACGGCAAACCCTGCCTGAGATGGAACGATGGCGTAGGTCAGGATGCTAGACAGTTTTTAGGGATATCGAATTGGTGGACCTTGGCGAAAAAACCGGGGTGTCTAGATTTCCTTGTTAAGGCAGGCCTAGACCGGATACCAGATGTTGCGCCGTTGATGATGATGATCATAGTATAACCAGTAAAGGGGCAGAATAGGTCTTTATGGACGGAGTGCAAGTCGCTTTACAATATTGTTATTATCTCACCAACAATTTTTGTTGTTGAATTTACCGACAGAATAACCTGGCCGACATGATGCCCGAAGTTTAAGTCCATTATTTAATTAGTGGAGTAGCCGCTTTACAATGCTGCAAATTTATTTGCAACATTTTCCATTCCATTTCATCTATCATATGAAGATACCGTGAAGTGCACATCTCCTTCACTGACATTAGGAGCCCATAATTGTAAAGTGACGGTCCCAAGCCGATAGTATAGCCGGCAGCCCATTTACTCTCGAACGTTCTTAATAACCAGTTTTCTCCTGCTCATGCAAGTTAAGGTAGTCGAGGTAGTCAAGATATTCTGCAGACCAGAAAAGGAAAACTTGTTGGATGATGGTAGTTCAAGGACCCTCTTCAGGTTTAGTCACGCACCTTCCCAAACGCTCGTGCTTTCGTCGGCAAAGTGCTGATATAATACTTTACGTCATACACCAGTCGACTCATAGCGACGCTTCATACTTTGCGAACGTACAATCCTTATGGCTTTGAGGAGTTTCTGCCCGAAGGCGGTTTGCCTGCAGACAATATTTTGTCAGAAGGCAGTTTGGCGAGAGGCTGATTTTTTACCGAGGGCACATGCTTACCCATCGACCTTATCCTCAGCAGCGAATGTTGACTGAAGCTCGGGGAATTCTGACAGCAGGGGCCTGTTTGGACCCATCCGTTAAGGACCCAATTGAATGAGTGAGCAATCAGCTTTCCATCGATGAGTTGGCATTTTTTTCATTTTTTTATTCACAAGCACATTATTTTTCCGAAAATCAATTTAAAAATAAAACCGTACCTAGTGTCGAAGAGCAAGTTGTGCTGAATATACACTACAAGCCGAAATATTATTCTTCTCAGCGATCATGGAAATGTAGTCTCTTTTTGAACTTCTTTCACCACTTTAAATGCCTCACTAATGGTTTCATAAAACCCTCAAGATATCCGTGTGGCAAACCAGTAAATATAGCAGGTGTTGATTTTCCCAAACTCTTGCCAGCTTTCAGATAATTTAAAAAAAACGGTTACTGGATTTAACGAAATTGGGTTTCCAGTAATAAATTTAGGATATTATGAATACATCACAGCAACCTAGCACGATTCGAGTGGCGTCAATATCTGGGTTACTTATAGTCTATCCAGAAAGTCTGCCCTACATAATGACATTCAAAAGAAGCACTTAAAATTATTTGGAGCTAGGGACTACCCTAAAATTTCAATCACTTGGGAATTCAGGAATTCAATGTTAGTAATCAGCTCATCCCCTTCTTATTAAATGTTTCAAAATTTTCAGTTAAGATAGTCCCAAATTTCCAAGTTCAAAAATACCTCTACCTCCTCGAAAGTGCCATCCTCCTTCCCTCATAAATTTTCAATTAATAAAAAAATGGGGTATAGGCGAACGAACAGCGTCTACTTAAGCCGGAAATCAACGAATCGCTTATGTAAATTACGGCCAAGGGATGCTCGTTGAAATTTCATCTAAAAAACATCCTGTTCAGGACACGCAAATGAAATACTTGATGATCCACGAAAATCTCATCCCCGACATTTTATTATGCTGAAAATATTTGCCTCGTTTTATCTCATTGTCTTCAAACATCACAAATCGATATCAACTACTCATTGCTATTATTTTCCCATATCCATCTGGCGAGAGTTTAGAGGGGGCTGAGATTCGAAATTCAAATAGCACCCGCAATCGTTTTTCTTACATTTGCAGGGCAAATAGCGAAAATCTTGTGCAGATTATTTGCGAATCTCTTCAATCGTAACAAATTATCTCAGATAGGGACTAGAATGCACTTCCATTATGGTAAGGACAAAGAACAGGATGTGATTCCAGAGGAACAACTAAAAGATAAGGGTCCACTTCAGATCACAAATTATTTTCATAGCACGGTTCTGCAGATGTAATGGGGGCATGATTGGGAAGTTTTTTTTTTCAGTGAAATCACAATGTGAGAATAATTTCATTATTTTTGTTGTAGGGAACTCACCTGCCATTTTCCACATGATATCATTCGGAGTTCAGACGAAGTACTCTGAAACTCATTAGAGAAGTTTACTTTTAGGAAAAGTAAACTTATTAGATTGAGAATGTTCAGATTTCACAAAAATTGTGGAATTGTCCATACCATCTGGAGTTCTTAGATCACAATTCTCAGCCCTTATGAATGAATTTCTCAATCGCATTTCGACAGCCCTAGAGAGACCAATTTGTTGGAAAAATTGTTTGATAGAACCATGAGCCAGGAGTGGAAAATCCTAAATTTAATGCTCCAACGTCATGAGTATAAAATGTAAAAAATAAATATTCAATAAAATTGGCTTCTCGAAATATGCCCATTCCTTGTAGGTGTAGATGAAGAGTAAGTTTCAAGGTGATGTCAACCGTTCTTCAGACGTTCAGACCCTTCACCCGTCATCCTAATATAATAATAATCAACAAATCGTCCAATCATCCAATTCACCGCTGACCTCAGTACTTCTACATGATTGCTCAGCCTTCTTCTCTCCTTCATGAACCTCAGTCAAAGGAGCGTAACATGTTTCGGATCCTCGGAAGACTCGTCAAATCTGAATCATGAAAATACTTCCTATAATTACTGTATCACGCAAAGAAGTCTGTCGGGTAGTAATTCAATTCTGGGTTTTTTTCACTCAACCGATTTCTCAGTGTACAGATCCAGCGACCCCTTTGCTGACATTTTCTGTACAAATACATTCTAGTGACACTTTGGAAGACCGCAGTCACCTCGGGCGGATTCGCTCTCACTTTTGTTGATGAGATCCAGAGAGATTATTCCCACGATAATACACAGTGCCTCATCTGATACTGTCGCACTCTCAGCAAGATTAGTTTACAACCTTTTCCCATGCCCTCACCCAGACACTAGCTGCTTATGACAAAATAAATTGCATCTTCTCCATCAGAGATGAACTAGTCATCGCCGGAGGCTCACTTCCATAATCCGACTGCTCGCTGAAACTGGACTTTCTATTGGTCATCACCTCCACCAATTTAATAATACTCATGATTTGGTGGTATCCTTTGGTTTCACCACTATATACAGGGTGCGGCAGCATAACTTCCCTTTTTAAAATGCGCGCCACACAGTTAGTTGATGTCATAGCGGAGCGCTAGTGGTCTCGTTCAAGAGGGGATACTGTAAAGTTTTGTCCCGACACGGTTCAATCGCCATCATGCGTTGGAATAGTGAGGAGCGTGTCTTTGCCGTTGAGGTTTACTTTTCAAGCGGATGTTCGGTTATTGCAACACAGCGTGCATTTCGGAATCGCTTTAATTTAGCCTCGTTGGCTCCCGTCCCAGACCGCAAATCAATTGTTATATGGGTCACTACATTCAGACAAACTGCAAGTGCGACAAAAGGAAGAACTGGAGTCCCTCGGCCCGTTAGATCACCTGACATTGAAGCAGTGAGAGCGTCAATGTTGCGATCGCCACGGCGTTCTGCGCGCAAACACGCATCTGCTCTTGGACTATCCGATCGTTTTGTGAGAAGAATTCTTCGTGATGATCTTCATTTTCATCCCTATAAGATGGCGATAGTGCAGGAACTTTCAGAACGCGACTTCAATTTTCGGATGAACGCATGTGAGCTTCTTCTTGATGTCGTTCCCGAGGGTGCTATTGTTTTTTTTTAGCGATGAAGCCCATTTTCATTCGTGTGGGTCGGTTAACAAACAAAACATGCGCCACTGGGCTGACACCAAGCCTCGAGAATTGCATCAAAAGCCTTTGCATTCACCCAAAGTCACAGTGTGGTGTGCAATTTCCTCAGCTGGAATTATTGGTCCTTGGTTTTTTGAGGAAAATGAGGTTACAGTGACAGTGAATTTGGACCGGTATGTAAACATGCTACAGAATTTTTTTTCCCACGGCTAGAAAATTTGGATTTGGATTTGGAGCACACACTTCAAGAGCATCGATGGCTTGTTTGAGGGAACACTTTCCAGAGCGCCTTATCTCAATTAGAGGCGATTTGGAATGGCCGGCACGCTCTCCCGATCTGTCCCCTTGTGATTTTTTTCTATGGGGTTTTTTGAAATCCCGTGTTTATGTGAACCGTCCAAGAACCCTACAAGATTTGAAGACCAACATCTAAGAAGAAATTGCCAACATGACACCTGCTATGCTAACAAGAGTGATGACCAACGCCAGAAATCGGTTTACGCAATGTATGGAGAATGGGGGACGTCACCTAACAGATTTGATCTTCAAAACAATGTAAATAAAAACTTTAGACATGTACCTACATTATAAAAAATAAATAATTATTTTCCGATGCATACAACAGTTTTCATTGAGTTTTGAAAAAAGGAGGTCATGCTGCCGCACCCTGTACTTTCACCTCGTCGAGACGTTTCGCAACTCAAACCAACGCTAGATCGTCTGCAAAACAATCAACATTATTTCCTCTGACAGGCGGAGCCCAAATGTTTTATCATATTATATATTATGTTCCAAATTAACGTTCTAAATGCGGAAGAATACCCCCTGTCACAATGTCGTTTTTCGGCCCACAAGCTGAAACGTTTCCGAAAGATTACGATAGACGGTCTTGTGATCCCTAAAGACGTAGTGCAGTCTCACCACCCGAACCATACCTCTCTCGAACGAAATACTTAGGTATGTTATGTCGACGATCTAACTTAAGCCTCTACCTCGAATGGTCGGCGCACATCCAATCTCGATTAGTACGAGGTCCAGCTCCGCAAAGCCTTAGATAAGTATCTCAGCATTATCGACGGCGCAAAAACTGGTATGCGGGCTAGACCTTCAGATATGACGGTTTGCGCCAAGGTCCGATATCTCTAAAAGGTGTCTTTTTTTTTTTTTTTTTTTGAGGAGGTGGAAATCTTCAAAAGACTCTGGCCTGGGCACGCCAGAGTGTGGGATTTTTACCCACTAAAACCACCCCCGACTCCCCCCCTACCCCGTGGGACCACCTTTAGGTATTACATCACGGGGCGGAGTTAGCTTACTTTAGCTAGGTCTCCTTCCGTCTACCCGCGGGGTTCGTAACCGCGTCTTCCTCACTTCTTCTGTTTTTCGCAGTTTTTCCTGGATTACAGCGATGATGGAATTGATCGCATCCCAGTCTTCCTGACAGGCTACCATTCTTCGGACAAAATTTCCCGGTGATAGCACTTCACCTAGAGTTTCCTCCAGGTTCCTCCTTTCTTCCACGGACCTAGGACACTGGAAGAAAACGTGCGCCGGGTCCTCTGGGACCCCGCAGTTTGGACAATTAGGCGAGGTGTCCAATTTAAACCTGTACAGGTATTGACGGTATCCTCCATGGCCGGTGAGAAACTGGGTGAGATTATAATTGATCTCCCCATGCTTTCTCTCCAGCCACTCCCCGATGGAAGGGATCAACCTGAAAGTCCAACGACCCTTTTCTGACTGGTCCCATCGCTGTTGCCACCTGCTTATGGATCTCTCCCTTTCGGCTTTTTTCACCTGAGATAAGAGAGAGATGGACCTGGTGTTATAAATGTTCATCATTTCGGTTGCCAGGATGTCAATCGGCATCATTCCCGAGATGACGAACGCTGCATCGTCTGAGACGGTCCTGAAGGCAGAACACACCCTTAGGGATGTTCTTCTGTAGACCGCACTCAGTTTATGTGTATTGCCTAAAACCTGCAGTGCTTTTCCCCAAACTGGGACTGCATACAGCATGATAGAGCTCACCACCCTGGCTATGAGTAGCCTGCAAGTATGCCGCGGGCCTCCTACGTTCGGCATCATCCTTGCCAGAGAAATACTCGTGGTGGATGCTCGTTTACAAGTATGCTCTATGTGCTGCTTAAAATTAAGTCCTCCGTCTATCATCACCCCCAAGTATTTGATGGCCGGCTTGGAAGTGATGATACGATTCCCGATTCTAATGCAGGCGTAATTTCTTTTGCGGCGCTTAGTGATGAGGACCGCTTCCGTCTTTTCCTCCGCGAGTGCCAGTCCAGCACTCTCTAACCAAGCCTTAATAACACTGATTGCTTCGCTTGAGTACAACTCAGCATCCTCGAGATGCTTTGCAACCACAACCAGTGCTATATCATC
The DNA here is from genome assembly GCF_905115235.1 of Hermetia illucens. NCBI lineage: Eukaryota > Metazoa > Arthropoda > Insecta > Diptera > Stratiomyidae > Hermetia > Hermetia illucens. The sequence continues at coordinate 76,840,862 of NC_051854.1, read as the reverse complement.
GGCGTAACCCACCACCGTAGCCTCCTCCGGAACGGAAGGTTGAGCACAACATTATACATGATGTTCCACAGTAGTGGGCCTAGTACAGAGCCCTGGGGGACACCCGCGGAGACAACGTACTCTTTGGATCCGTCATCGGTATCATACCAGAGTGTCCGCTCTTTCAAGTAGCTATCGATAATAGCGGCGAGGTAGGTGGGAACACCAATCGTCGCCAGAGACTTTCGTATAAGGTTCCAATTGGCCGAGTTAAATGCATTCCTCACATCTAGGGTCACCACCACGCAATATTTGCTGGTACAACCCCAGCCAAGCCAGTAACCATTTTGATGGCATCAATGGTTGATCTGGCTTCACGGGACCCATACTGCCTATCTGAAAGGCCTAATTGGCCGGCGAGGACTGGAAGTAATCTATTATAAATGGCCGCTCCAACATTTTCCCCATAGTGTCTAGAAGACATATGGGTCTATAGGAAGACGGTTCACCTGGAGGTTTGCCAGCCTTAGGCAACAGTACCAGCTTCTGCCGCTTCCATGGTGCAGGAAAAATACCCTCCGACATGCACGTTTCAAACAGGTCCGCGAACATATCCGGTCTACTATTGACGGCAAGTTTGAGAGCCTTATTCGGTATGCCGTCAAGACCCGAGGCTTTACTGTCGCCTATTCGACTGCAGATCTCTAGCAGCTCGTCCCTGCTGACTGGTGGAATCGGCGTCACATTCAGGGGGCGCTGGGGAAATAACCCCTGGATTATTTTCAACAAGAGCATAGGGCACGTGATCTGCGGAGACGATCGGCCTCTGAATCGTCCTGTCACAATTTTATAGGCGCTACCCCACGGATTTATGTCCGCTTCCGAACAGAGCCCCTTAAAACATTCCCTCTTACTCCGCTGGATGGCGAGCTTGAGGTTCTTGCGAGCTTGCCTATAGGCATGCTCCTTTTGCCCCTGATCGATCCTACCTATTGCCCTCTGAGCCGTTCGTCTGGCTCTGGCAAGTTCACTATTCCACCAATAATTGGGTCTTCTAGTGGGGAATGAACATCTCCCAGGCATCGACGCGTCACATGCTTTAGAGATGCTCTGTGTGACATGGAGAGCTCTATCCGTGGAGGTGCCTGCTTTGCTAGGCAAGTCTAGGCACACCTCCATGAATGTCTGCTCATCCATCGCTTTGGCAGACCATCCTGGTGTTCCTCTGGATTTCGGCTTCCGGGGTGCGGGTCTCCTGCCTCTAAAAGGCGTCTGACGTCCTGACCTACCCCATCACTCCATCTGAGGCAGGGCCTGCTTCGTCTTCTTTCTCGACCGAGCTGGTTCATCCTCACCCATACAAATTAAATGATCCGCCCACCGCAACCTGTTGGGTCGGATTTTATTCACAGCCAGACGGTCGTGGTATCGCTCATAGATTTCGTTTTGAGGCTCCTGCATCCATCGTCATGTAGGGGCTAAAAATTCTTCGGAGGGCTTTTCTTCCAAACGCACAAGTCTCCGGAGAATACATAAGGACTGGCAAGATCATTGCCTTGAACAGTAAACGCTTTGACCCTATGGTGAAAGTTTCGAGTCAAACAGTTTCTGTAAGCTGGTTGGCAACCAACAACCATGCGTGCATTTCATTGTCATAGCCCTTATCGGTTGTGATTTGTGAATGAGTTTGTCTGGATTCGATGTATAGGGATAACTGTTCTTAGCGTTTGCCTGCCGCCGGCTTGATGCTCGAGAGGTCGCCGTTTTGGACACGGAGGGGCGAATCCTGGTAGGTGGTGATTTTCATGCTGGCGGCTGGCAGAACCTGGTAAACGTGGTGAATGGGATCCCGTGGGGACTTGGCTAGTCACCTCCCTGAAAATCGGGGCTCTGCGGAAACCCTGCATACTAAATACCGACCAGATGGACCGCATTATACGGGCATTATTTGCCACACCCCCGTACGGGTTGATATCAATAGCGCGGAAAACGTCGAGGATTGCCCCCTTTTCACAATGAGAGAGGTCGAAGTAGCAGGTCCCGATGGTATCTCGCCAGAAGTTTAGAAACTGGTGTTCCGCCAACGGCCAGACTTGCTGATCTAACCTAGGGAACGTTTCCTACGATAGTCTATAGTCTATTGAGACTCGACATACAACAAAAGTCTTGCCTGGTCGGTTATGCAGACGATCTTGTGCCATTTGTTGCCGGACGCACTGTTGAATAGGCGCAACGAAGACTTGGCATATTGATGCGACGAGCAGATTGATGACTGCTCATGATTTCAGTATTGCGCTGGAAAAACCGAAGTAATCGTCTTGACCAAAAAGAGGATTCCGACATTGCATCCTATATCAATCGGCAAGTTGACTAAAGAGTCAAAACCAGCGGTTAAATACCTTGGTTTAATGCTCGACTCAAAGATGAGCTTCTTCGAGCAAATCAGGTGATGGGGTCCCCGTTGCCCTCCTTCCTTGTTAAGGAGCGTAAAGCACAAGATTGGGATTTCAGTTGTGAAAGGTGGGATGGCTTTTGTCAGCAGCTTTATGCAGACACAAGGCAGTTCTCTCCAGACAACATTGTCAAAGAGAGACTGAAGAGCGCTGGTAGATGGGACCTTGTTGCGCATTATGTTCAAGCTCTTCTTATTGCGAAGAAGATTGAGCTTGACCGGCGGAGGGACCGGATGGCAAGGAGTAACTGAACTAATAACTCTCTTCCTCGCCTTCCCTCCCCTCTCGTTGGTGAAAGGAATTGAATTGAAGGCTCCCAGAGCCGCGAGAGCGGAAGTAATGTGTTCAACGGTTCCAGGATAGTTCTTTAATGACAAGGAGGTCTGTAGTTGGAAATCCGATGGCGTACTGGTGCGGGAGTCCAACACTCTGTGCGTAAATGCATTCACCTGTCCTACTCCCAAAAAGAAAAAACTCTTCTCAAACTTCGCGCAGTTAATAGGAGCGAAGGAGAAAGGTTCTGTTGGGTGGACCTATTAGCATTTCAAATAAGTTTCCTCGGCAAAATTCGGGACAAATTTGCTGCCCATCCTGACCCCGAAACGTGCACATACGTCGTTAAAGCTGCGCTCTCGGCCAAACATCCATTAAATCCACCGCATGCCGGACGCATCAGGCTACCAGGTGTTACCCAAGTAACCAGGTAGGCTGACATTTGTAGAGAACGGACGTGTCTACAAATTGATATTATTAATAAAAATAATTTAAAATTGAAATTAAATTAACTTTTATCAAGAATATAAAAAGATCCTTATATTACTTAATTAATACTATATAATTTAAAACCTAATTGAAACTAATTTACTTTTGATTTGTTATCTAAGTTACTTTTCCTTAAAAACTTTTGAGAAAAAATTGGTTTTTTTGGCTTGGCGGGAATGATCGGCGAGCCGCCGGCGGGTGGCGGACCAGGCCGGCCCCCCACCATAAGGCCTAGGGGCACTCGGATCGGTCGTGGAGTCCGCAACGAGGAGAATCCAGACTTGAAAATAGCCAAAGTGAGGATAGCCAATCTTGAAAGAAGAAATGGCGAACTGGCGAAGACACTCGAAGATTTGAAAAATCAATTGACAATATTGATAAAATAAATGGAAAGCTTACAGAGCAGCTAATGGCTGGGGAGGCGGGCCCGCCGTCTCCAAAGGTAGCCAGAAAAAAGGTTACGCTTTCTTCGACTACTTTTGCAGTCATGGAGGAACCGGGCTGCCTTGAGGGCGAACAAGTTTTCGACAGCGAATCTGTCCGTATGGAGGACATAGAGAGCAGTAAAGCGGACAATACGACAGTCAGCGACAACGGTGGCGATGTAAATGTCCCAGAAGAGGGTGCTAACCAGGCAAGTTGCAGTAGTGAAGATGGAAAATTGGGTGAGTTTTTGGTCTATGTTTCCAAAAAATTAAAGAAGAAAAACAAAACTCAAGAAAAAATGTTAAATAATGTAAAAAATAATGCAAGTACGAGTGAAAATTTAAAAAATTGTCCGACTGGGGATACAATTAATGTTTATAAATTAGGTGGTAGAGATTTAGCCACTCTACTTAATAGGAGTGCGGGGCTCTCAAATTTTATTATTAAAAAGACGGGCCGAGAGAGCTCAAGTCAAATGTAATAAAATTGCAGATTACAAAAAAGCATGGAAGGTCCTCGAGCGAGTGAAGGCTCCTCACTTCAAAGGAAGAGAAGGTGCAAACCTTCCTTCTGAAAGGCTCGGATGCGGAGGAAGAGTCCGATGAGGTGCTCAAAATGCTCCGGGAGACGGGAACTGAGGTCAAGTTCCTCTCAGTGTCACGGTTTAGTACGAGGAGATCCGTTTTGGAAAAACGAATCCTGCCGGATTTCCTCGTGCAGATAAGCCCGGAGAGCCAGAGAAGCGGTCTGATCGGCATCAGGTCGCTTAATTACCAGGCGATTCGTTTCGAGCGCCTGCTAAGGGGCGAAATAGTCCAGTGTCGAAGATGCCAGCACTATGGTCACTCGGCAGTGAACTGTCAAATGACCTTACGATGTGTAAAGTGCGGGAAAGACCATACCTCAGCCGAATGTTCGCTGACTGAAGCATATGGCAAGGAAAAAACTTTCTGTGTCAACTGCGGAAGCGGAGGGCATCCGGCTTCGAACCTCCTCCCTGCATACCGCAATGTTAAGGTCACAAGGCAGGAGGCACCGAGATCGGCCCAAAGAACGAAGGTGTCAGCGGCGTTGGACGGTACCGTCCCTTCGACACCAATCGTCTCGGGAATCCCATTTGCAGAAGTAGTTCGACAAGGGGGAGCTAAGAAGCCCCAACAAGATGCAAGCGGCGGGATGAACACTATCCTCAATAAAATACTAACCATGTGTGAAAACATGCAGCATACGCTACACGCTTGTAATGGGGGAGGTGGTACCGGAATACTTGTGGGTCGCCATTATCGTTTCAGGCATATTAATAGGCCTGAATTTGAAACCTTTGAGTGTATCGAAGTCTCATGTATTCTGTTTTCACTGCCTAGAGGAGGGAATTTATACATTCTGTCAGTCTATGCAGTGGGAAACAACCGAGCCAAGTTCAAGGAGAAATTCCATTCTCTGTTTACAATACTCGAACTGAATAGGCTGCATAATTACTATTATATATTAAAGCTGGCGACTTGAATGCTAAGCATATCTCGTGGCTAAACGCCTTCTGCCGATGGACAGTGGCGTCCACAGGCTGAACTTTAAACAAACAAATTGGAAGAAATTCCAAGAGAGGTTTATTCGGGGATATCGAGAGGAATGCCGACCTCTTGATGGGGAAAACGATAGTACAATTGCACCAGGTGACAGGAACTTGAGCAACGAGGAAATACTTCAGTATCTTTTTAAGCTGGAGAACTTGACGCTGGAAACAATTGAACAAGTCGTCCCTAAGATTAAACCTCGCAATAATATGGAAGGATATGAAACTGCAGCCATAAAACGGTTGAAAAAAGTGAAAAGCCTTCTGCTCACTCGCGTCAACAAAATCTATCGGAGATATGGGGACCATCATCATCCCATATTGGTTGAGTTCAAATCACTTCTAAAGATCGCGCGGGATCATATCCGTCAACATTACGTAAATGAAGTGAACTTCCAATGGCGGGAGAAGTTAAAGGGTATTTCACCAAGTGATTCAGATTCCATGTTTACAAAGATAAATACGTTATTCCGGAAGAAGTCACGAATAACTGTACCGAGAATTAAAGTCGGTGGCAGGGAGATACAACACCTTATTGACTCAGGTATAGACACGAATAGTGTAACTGCTGATGCGCAAGGCAATTACATCGTGATGGATGATGCTCTGAAACTCGAACTAATAGGGGAGCACTTTGAATTGGTGCATCGGCCCAGAACGGACTTAGAGCCAACGCGACTTTCGGAAATTGTAGAACGAGATGTCCACAATTTCAAATATAGCCTGAACAGCACGACAGTTCTCCAATTTAGCTCTGCGTTGCAGGCTGATCTCATACCGAGTGATAATCTGCTTGATTACTTTGTCTCATGCGTAGAGTTAACTTCCATATTCAGAAGAGTAAACAATAAGAGATCATCCGGTATGGATGGCATTCCCAACGTGGTCCTCAGGCATTTACCAGACATTGCCATTCGTAATTATTGCATTTTGTTCAATAATTTAATGAACAATTCCTTCTTTCCAGGACAATGGAAGAAAGCCCGAGTATTCCCGATTTTAAAGAGAGGGAAGGATTCATCCAACCCTCAAAGCTACCGCCCAATCAGTTTGCTGCCTAACATCAGCAAGGTGTCTGAGGTTTTGGTATTGAAAGCCTTGAACGGGCATATCAAGAAGAAGGAATTATTGCCGAACGCGCAATTCGGATCTCGATTTGGACATTCGACAATACATGCAATAACGAAGGTAACGTCTGATATTTGCTGGCGGATTTAGACATGGAGAAAGACTTTGATACCGTCTGGTTGGATGGACTGATTTTCAGGCTCCTGAAGAATGAGTTTCCCAGCCACCTCGGAGCGATGATGTGTAGTATGTTGTATGGCAAGTGCTTTGTCATTACGGACGGAAATCTCACTACTAATAGGAAATTTCATGTTCTAAATGGATTACAGCAAGGGACAGTGACTGCACCTACACTTTTTGCGGTATTTGCCGGCGAATTACTCAACTCTTTCGATTTTAATAAATCGCCTAAAAGGTCGTTGGTTGCCTTTGCTGACGATCTGATAGCCTACACGGCACGCAAGAAGGTAACTGAGGTACATGTTGAACTTCAGAAGATGTTCAATCATATTAAGTTCTTCACGAACAGTTGGCGAATGAAAATCAATGCGCAAAAGTGTGAAACGATTCTGTTTCGAAATTCCTTGGCCAGTAGGAACTTGAAAAGGAATTGGAGAGGTTTTCACATTGTCGCGAACGAGGATAGTTCTGAGCGCATTCCTCATAAGAAATGTGTTAGATACCTGGGTGTGCGTCTTGACGAGCGTCTCCAATTTAACGAGCACGTTAAAGTCGCGCTAGAAAGCGATCGCAGGGCATTCATGTCTCTTCGAAGACTCTTTTATGCTCCACATCTTAGCCGGAAGATTAAGATTATTTGCTATCTTACTTTGGTTAGACCGGTGCTCACCTACGGGTGTGCTATCTGGTTTAATTTGAGTGCTAGCCAAATGGAGAAAATAATGATCTTTGAAAGGAAATGTCTGCGTGCTTGCACGGGGCTTAATAAGACTGCTTCGACAAACTATAAGCACTATATAACTAATGAAGTGATGTATGCAGCTGCTGCTGTGCCAAGAATCGACACAGTTATCGTCAGATTGATTCGGAATCATATAGTACGATCTGCTTCGCATGGTGAGAACCCTTGGGTTTCGCAGCCGTTCTACCCAAATGATGGGTATTTCGAGAAAACTCTCACGACAGGCTTCATTCCTCCCGAAGCGTTCGTGTATCTTGACTGGAATTGTCTAATTCTTGATTCTGCCGGTGATCCGGTTATGTATCATATACATAGACGGGCCACGGACAAAAGGATAGAATACCCCCCGAATTTGACAGTGGGGGCTCCGGGATTCGACTGGAGATACTCCAGAGCGAGAGCAATTGATATTAAGCGGGATGAAAAAGAGAAATCCTGGTACTGGTGGCTGCAGGATGCCGGTTAGCGTGCTCAGTTCTGCCATTTGTTTCTTGGTGGGGCTTTGTAAATATGTACATATTGAACGGGTGCTGATTTTGCCTCCAGTTGTATAATAACTTATACATACATACGTTATTATTCTTTGTTTCTTTGTAAATATTACAACTGTTATTATTACCTTTTCTACTGTATTGTTATTGTAAAAAAATAAAAAAAAATATATATAATATAAAGTATATAATTATGATAGTTTTAAGCACAATAATTTAAGTGAAAAGTATCTTTTGAAGCGATAAAACATTTATTACTATTATTACTTTTATATTTCTTTATTTGCCACTAAGGCCATGTGAATTCTGTCGGGTTTTTGACCATTTCCCGACAACTTATTGTAAAATTAGATTTTTATTTCTTACTGTTTCTCTTCTCTGCCTGTAAATTGTTATTCGAAAACTTTGAGAGCCCACAGGGGCCATTAGATTTAAGTTATTTTTGTTATTTTAAAAGATTGTTTTTTATTGTTCATTTTTCCAATCTACCTACCTATTTCTTAAAAATAAAAATGATTTTAAAAACAAAAACAAAACCCAAGTAACCAACGTCAAACTCACCTCCACAAATAAAGGGAACGCATTTTGAATTCCTAAATACGTTATTGGTCTACATCCCAAAAAAAGCTATATCATCGCGAACTTTATCACAGGAAGCTAATTTGATTTCCAACCAATAAGTGCTCATAAAATTTTTAAAAAATCACGCATAACATTCCTAATTCTGTACTCCCATTACCACCGTAGAGTAAAGGACAGTAAAGGGAGTCATTTCAACCATCAGGCGTAGCATGAATAACAACGTACAACACTGAAGATGGAATGATTCCGATAGGAACGATAGAATGAAATAATAGCACAGACGGAATTCTTCTCCCCCTCGACAGCTTCAATAGTGTTAAAATTCCAAGCTTTAGCAGAGAAGGAAGAAAAAAAGCCCAGATGGTGTCAGGAACGATGACAATTCTGTGCGACGTTATGTAGACTTATCGAAATTGAGGTGTGTTAATGGATGTCATCCGCTTTCGACTGCTATTTCATAGTAAATTACTGTAACAGGTGGATTTCAGGATGATTTATGGAAATTGGTTTTATTTCGGGATTCGCTTATCTATTTGGATTGTATGTGAGCAAACTTTGAATATATTATTGAAAGGAAAAATATGAATGCTGCCATAGTCGGCCCCAAACCGGTTTGGGATCAGACGAGGGAAGAGTCACTATAGTCTGAATGGCCGAATAATATCTAGGCGTCTCCAAGAGATTGCGTAATAAACTCCTATCGCACGATAAGTTGTTGTCCTGCGAAGTAATGACCCTATGAGCTAGGGAGAAGAAGTCCCTCAAAGTATTTCCTACTTGTCATAAAGACCACTAAAAGGAATCCACATTTATCAGCTAGTGACCTGTAAACCTCAATTTTTATTGTGCTTCTGAAAGGGCCTTGAGGGCGGGCTGATTTTTCGAACTTCAAGAAGAATCTCATCAGTACAAGCTGAACATTTTGGAGTTAAATGAGATACGCCGATTGAATTCTGGGTAAGAATCCTATCCTGGACAGAATGGAAGTGAATCCGATGTTGGAAAAATGCTGGCATTCGTAAAAGGCCATATCGTGGGAATCAATACAGGACAGGGTATCAACTGAAAAATTCCTATCCAGTCCTACGCACTAATAGAAAATCTAATACTAAGGAAAAATGTTTCATCAGCGACTGAATTCTGTTCAGGGGAAGCCTCCAATGACTAGGTGGACTGTGACAACACCTCCCTCACACATGTGAAAAAGAAAACAAAGCCTTGGAAATTGCAACGGCGGTCCACCAGAGTTTACCATAAGATCAGTTTAGTTTCAACTGACTGGTAACCTACATCTAATCAGATCGACCATATCGCGATTAGCATTAGAATTAGGAATTAAAACGGCAGAAATGCTGGCATCGGCTTTCATTGAGATCATCCCTTGATGACTGCTTATTTACTTGCTTGACTTACTAGTATGTTGCTTTCACATCTAGATACAGGCTTGCTAAGTCCAATACGGTTCACTCTGCGGGCGTCGTTCAGCAGTGAGAAAATTATCTTGTGGATCGGATGGCTGAGATCTTGAACAACTTGCTGAAGAATATTAGTCACCCAACACGATCATCAAAAGTGAAATTATCCCTGCCTGCAAGTTAGGTTGTCAGCCATCTTCGCAGAGACTCCGATTTTTCAACAAACACGCAAATAGTAGCGATGTTAGTATTAAATATCATGAAATAGTATTAAATATCATGAAAGAACCTACAGATAGTCGCAACTCTTTTAATGGTCCCTTATCATTTACGGGTGCAGTTCAGTTTCCTCCCAGGTATCGCACACCTGCCTCCACTTCCAATACTCAAGCTCAATACTCCCCTACTTCTTGCACAACATGCGAGTGAGCTCCTGTGCATTCCTTGATGAGGTGACCATCCTCACCCATTCCCTCAGGGATCGTCAACGATCCTTCATGGGTCGTTTACGATACGGGGAGTGGCGTCCCCGAGGTGCTCGAGCAAGTAGTTCTGACCCCCTAGCTGGCATAATACTTGCGTCCTAGGTAGTAGCCTCGAGAAAGTGTCTCGGTAAAGAGCGAACTGCTAATGACCGATACACGCTGGGACACACTGGGAGTCCCCGGAGCCGTCGACAACTCCCTGTCGACGTCGATGGGGTGATGTGAGCCTAGCTCTGCCAAGGTGGTAGTTGTGGCGTGTATCAGGAGCCAGCCCCTTCGGGACCCTGGTCGGGTAGTGTGCATTGAACCGGTGTTAGTAGACCGCGTTGCCCTGAGCGAGCGCTGATCCGTCCGTGAATTCCGGGATCAGCTAAGCGTAGGTCAGGCCTCAGGGAACTGGGGTAGGGGCTGTGTCCCCGAGGGTATACCCGTTCCTGACTATTGCGGCCCGCTCCCTTGCACACGATGCGCTGGTAAACAACTCAAATGGAGAAAAAAAACAAACAAAACGAGGAGATAGTGGAAATGGAGAGTGAGCTGGCTGCGTTTATTCGCAGCACGAAAATGCGCCGTTCGCCCCAGAGCCCAGCGAAGGACGCAACAAGGGCTGAAATACCCGACGAGACATCGGGACGCGCAGACGGAGAGAAAGACTCGGAAAGTGATGCAGCACCTGCAACACAGATAGGACGAACCCAGACCATACAGCACAGTGCTGTAATTGGGGAAAGAGGCACAGTGGAAACTGCCGAAACTAATAAAATGGTTTCGAATATAAGCCGAGTGGGAGGACTGTCGATTACTCTGGCACAAGCGGAAGAGGAAAGACTTATTAAAAAATGCACGGCAGTTGTGAAGCACATGCGATCTTCGACGCTCCTTCAGAAAAACGTCGGTAAGGGGGTGAAAATCGGGCTAATGAAACTGGAAGAGCTCCTGGACAGGATTTCATTCTATAGGCGAACATGGAAAGTAAGACAAAATCCGCAGGAAGCAGAAACAACCGCGCTTCCCGAGGAGAACACCACGAGTACCAAACGGATCGCTGACAGCCCATTGCAGAGCGAACTTGGTAAAAAACGAAAGGAGGAAGGGACATCTGAAGGAGACTTCACTCAGGTACTCTCCAGGGCTGAAAAGAAGAAGGCGAAGAGGATCAAATGACAACAACACGTCGCGCCATCAGAAAAACCTCTGCCTAGAACTAAGGCGGACACGAAGGACGGAGTGCCAAAAGAAAAGGTGGGGAGACGAAGGAGGACTAGACCGCCAGCTTTGCTTATTAAGCCGACGGGAGGCAAGACTTTTGCGGAAGTCCTCAGTGAAATCCGTTACAAAATCAAACCTGAAGACAACGGAGCGGAAGTGTCTTCCATTCGTAAAACGAAAGGTGGTGGAGTCTTAGTCGAACTAGGCCCGAAGACTATAAATAAAGTCACGTTCTGTGAAGCTGTCAAGGGGCTTCTAGGAGAAAAAGCTTTGGTTTCTAGCCTGGAACCCATGTGTGCTTTAGAAATCCGAGACCTTGACTGTCTCACGGAAAAGAACGAGGTAGAAGAGGCCATCAAACGCGAATGCCCGGAGGTTACCAATGTCCGGATTGGTATCACCCCCGCAAACTCCCGAGGCCAAAAACTCGCTGTGGTGGAAGTTGCCGAGCAATACGCGAGGAAGCTTCTAAACAGCGGGAAAATAAGAATTGGTTGGGTAGTGTGTATAATACGAATTCGGGCCGCCCCAACCAAATGTTACAGATGTTTGGACTATGGACACACATCTGCAAACTGTCGGGGACCTGACAGAAAGGCAACATGCCGTAAATGCGGTCAGGATGGCCATAAAGCGAACAGCTCCAATGAAAAGGAAAGCTGCGTCCTATGCAAGGACCGTGGCGCGACTGATGAGAGCATTGCGCACATTGCGGGATCGGGGCGGTGTCCAGTTTTCAGAGCAGAACTGGAAAGAGCTAGGATACGGTCAACATGATTCGCATCCTACAAATCAATATGCACCGGAGTGCAACCGCTCACGAGTTGCTAGCGCAGTTCGCTGCGGAGACCAAAGCTGATTTAGTACTCATCAGTGAGCAGTACCGAAACAAGGGCCCAGTTTCATGGAACCCAGACATATCAGGTACCGCTGCCATCTGGGTTCGGGACGGCACCCTCCTGGGGGTTCTTGCCCAAGGCCGAGGGGACGGCTTTGTCTGGATTCGGTGTTCAGGAATAACGTTTTTTAGTGTCTATCTTACGCCGAATGAGACGATGCCGGACTTTCGTCGGAGGCTTGCGGCTTTGGAGGACGCTATCTTAAGCACGGATGGGCGGATCCTGGTCGGAGGTGACTTCAATGCTAGGGCACTTGAATGGGGCATGCCTCACACAGATTCCAGAGGGAAACGAATTCTGGAAATGGCGGCGAGAACAGGACTGGTAGTTCTAAACACCGGATCCACCCCAACGTTCCGGCGCCCGGGCTGCGAAGGAAGCATTCCAGACGTAACCTTCGCATCGGAATCACTGGTGTCGCTAGTGGACGGGTGGCGAGTTCTGGAAGACTTTTCGGCAAGTGACCACCAATACATTGCTTTCGAAGTGGTGGACACAAACTCTCGGTGCGCGCCACCCCAGCGATCTTTCTGTGTATGGAACATCGCGAAAGTGAACACCGGGAAGTTTGTCGAAACTCTGGGAACAGGTGGGGCCACGCTGAAGAGTACTCCTGGGGGCGGTGGCGCCGCTGCTGACACTGTCGTAAATTCAGTTATGAACCTGATAACGACGGTCTGCGGAGCCTCCATGCCCAGGAAGACATCGAGGCGCGGCAAACCTTCCATGTATTGGTGGACAGTGGAAATCGCAGAGCTCCGGAAGGAATGTCACAGGCTCCGCCGCTTAACACAACGTCTAGGCGACCGGGAGGAGGCATGTACCACAATGATGGAGTACAAATCAGCCAAAAGGAGACTCCGCAGCGCAATAAACAAGAGCGAAGCTCGCTGCTGGCAAGATCTGATCGACGAGGTGAATGGGGATCCGTGGGGACTCGGTTACAAACTTGTAACCCGAAAAATCGGGGCTCTGCGGAAACCCTGTCCACTTAAGGCCGAGCAGATGGACCGCATTGTGAGGGCACTCTTCCCTGCACACCCCGTATGGGATGGTGACGTCGGCGCGGAGAGCGCAGAGGACTGTCCACTTTTCTCTGTAAAAGAGTTGGAACAGGCAGTCCTCTCTATGAAAAACAAGAAGGCGCCAGGACCCGATGGTATTCCAGCAGAGGTGTACAAACTGGTATTCCAACACCGGCCAGACCTACTGCTCGGCGCATTCAACGCTTGTCTGAAAGAGGGCATTTTCCCTGCTCGTTGCAAAGTTGCGAGGCTTGCGCTGATCCCTAAAGGGAAAGGCGATCCCGAACTGCCGTCTTCATATCGCCCACTATGTATGCTTGATATTGCTGGGAAAGTGCTCGAAAAACTCATCAGAAGTAGACTCGCTGAAGCGATACGCGCTGCCGTAGATTTATCTCCCCGGCAGTTTGGTTTTAGGGCAGGGAGATCGACAATTGATGCTGTCATGCAGGTCGTGGACGCCGTTCGACGAGCAGAGGCACATAACCGCCGAACTCGACGGGTGGTGCTAATGGCAAACATTGGGGGTCCTACGTCTAGTAGGCGACGTCTCCTGATGAGCTCAACGCAGCCTGTCCTACTCTACGGCGCAGAGGTATGGGCTGGCGCTCTTAACAAGGAGGTATATCGTAGACGCCTCGCGCAAGTACAGAGACGGGGAGCTTTACGGGTGGCGTCTGCGTACCGCACAGTCTCTGAACCGGCCGTGATGGTGATCGCGGGAGTTATCCCTGTTGCCCTTTTTGCTAGGCCGCCAGGCCATATACAAACGCAAGGGAGATGAGCCAAGGGAGGTGGTTGCTCGCGAAGAACGGCAACACACTCTAGACGAGTGGCAGCTCTCTTGGCAAAATTAAACTAGAGGCAGATGGACTGCGCGGCTCATCGGCAACTTAGGTGCGTGGCTGAATCGGAAGCATGGTGAGACTGACTATTTCCTTACCCAATTTTTAAGTGGGCATGGCAGTTTTCAGTCTTACCTGCACAAGATTGGAAAGGCGCGTTCTCCGGATTGTGTGTTTTGCAATGGAGTTGTGGACGATGCCCACCACACTTTTTTTTCTTGTGGAAGGTGGGATGGGGTTCGTCAACAGCTCTATTTAAACACAGGGGATCTCTCTCCAGACAACATTGTGGAAGAGATGCTGAGGACTGCTGATAGCTGGAACCGTGTTGCCCATTACGTTCGGGCCCTTCTCGTTGCTAAGAAGATAGAACTCGACCGGTGGAGAAGCCGGATGGCAGGGGGTTCCTTGAACTGACAGTTCCCTTCCTCCTCTCCCCTCCCGTTGGTGAAAGGAATTCCCTGATTTGAAGGCTCCGCAAAGCGGGAGAGTTCGGGGGCTGGCCCGAAGTAATGTGACAAACGGTTCCAGGCTAGCTCTCTGACGATGGGGAGGTGTTTAGTTGATAGTCCGATGACGTACCGAATCGGGAGTCCAACACTGTGTGCGTAAATGCATTCACCTACCCTACCCCAAAAAAAAAAAAAAACATCCTCGTACCCACTACCTCTCTTAATACATTAAAGGAAATTTCAACTTACTCGAACCACAACACTGTTTCCATTATTTTTGAGGATGTTGGCGATCTACCTATTAGCGCACTCCTGTAAAAATACCGCTACATTACTACCGAATATAGTATCTCCCAACTAGTTAACCCTGATGTTCAGCACCACATCAGCACTACTGGCTTTCCAATATTCTAGAAGGTGGGTCCTTTTCTAGAGTTTGAACGATTCTTTAAGCATGGTATGTGTGGATCTTCCAACAGCAATAACCTAACCCAGAATGGCAAGCTTGTGAAGATTACAGACACCTGGCTATTCAGACGAGTCCGGACTGCTACCCCATTCGTCACACCCAAGATTTCGCGTATTATTCAGCAAACTGTCGTGTTTTCTCAGTCTTGCATCTAGCCAAGGTATACCACCGAATCCCTGTGGCTCACGAAGAAATTCCACAGATAGCAATTTACACACCTTTCGGACTCTTCCGTTTCATGCGGATGAACTTTTGTGCAAGTTAGTGCAAAACTTCCAGAGATCGATCCAGTCTGTACTACGAAACTTGAACCTCTGTTTCGTCTACTTTGACGACATTCTGGTCCCATATTGCATCGAGCTCAAGAATTTGGCACTACTTGATAATAGTCTAATTCTTAACGTTGAATCGCCTTTTTAAGTTTTTTTTTGAAAAACACTAAAACTATCCCTGACTCCTCCATCCCCCGTGGAAACACCGCAACGTATTACATCACGAGACCGAGTTAGTTCATTCTAGCTTGATTTTCTTTCTTCTCCTCTGGGCATACCTAACCGTGTTTTCTTGCCTCCTCTGTCTTTCGCTGGTTGTTCTGTATGGATCCGTAGAAGTGATCACATCTTATTTCTTCTGAGATAATACTATTTTCCGTATTAGATTTTCCGGCACTAGCAACTCCCTTAAAGCTGCTTCCCGGGTCCTCCTTTCTTCCATGAATTTTTGACAGTAGAACAATACATACTCTGGATTCTCTGGGACTCGATCGCAGTTTGGATGATCAGGTGAGGTCTTAAGTTTAAACCTGTAAAGGTATTGGCGACATGTCCATATCCCGTTTTTTTTTCATTTATTAGATATAAATAATCTCAGCGTGGCATCTCTCCAACCACTCCTCCTCCCCAGAGCGTATCCAAAGCTCTTGCCATCAATTTACTGGTCCCTAGCTTACGGCGCTCGTCTGCAATAAAGTACAGATTAACTTCGCATAGTATATGCTCGTCATTTCATTCTGCATCTAATCAGTATCATTCCCGAGATGATGCTGCATCATCTGAGACAATCCTGAAAGCAGAACACACCCTCAAGGCTGTTCCTCTGTAGATTGCACTCAGTTTGTTAGCGCTAAATTAAACTCGCAATGCCTTTTCACAAAACGAAGCTGCATATAGCAAGATCAAGCTCACCACTCTAAATATTCCGTGGCACAACCATATTCGGCATCATCTTTGCCAAGGGCTGGCAGCGGATGCTTTCTCCTAAGCATACTGAGCTTCACATCTACCATCACCCAAGTATTTGATAGCCGGCTTGGAAGCGTCAGGCCAGATCTCTCTAGCCCAGCTTTATTAGCACTGATCGCTTCGCATGAGTATAACTCAGCATCTACAAGATACTTAATGACTACAACCAGCGCTATATCGTCGCCATTATTCACTATAGTGGCTTCCTCCGGAGCCGAAAGATTAAGAAAAGAAAAGCTTCGTGTACAGCTCCACAACAGAGGACCCATCGAAAATTCGTGGGACACCCGCGGAGTTAACGTACGTATGGGGTCCGTCATCGCAATCATACCAGAGCCTCCGTTCTTGTAAATAGCTTTTGACAAGACTGCGAGATAGGTGGGCATGTCAATCTTCACCAGAGACTCTCGTATTAGGTCCAATTAGCGGAATTGTATGAATGCTCACGTCCAGCGTCAAAATTTATTAGTACTATCGTTCCGTGAATTGCATTTTCGACTAAACCAGTAATCAACTTGATTGCAGCAACGGTTGATGTGGCTTTACGGAACCCATAATCCCGATCTGAGAGGACTCTTTGGTTGTCAACATCATGATCAACGCCGCAACAACCGATTATATCCCGAGTCAGGGTCAGCTTAGTCAGTCACCGAATCCTCTCATAGCCGTGTACAATCTTACCCTGGCTATGCTGACAGCATAACCAGGCGCATAGGCGGCTTTGAGGTCGACGAAAAGATGGTGCAACTGATATCCATATTCCAACAGTTTTCCATCGTTTGTTGCAGAGAAAAAATCTGATCTGTTGCTGTTTTGATTGGAGTGAAGCCTCATTGGCATGGGCCGATGACGTTCTGGGCATGTGTGGCTATCCCGCCCAAGAAGATAGCAGAGAGTATCTTATAGATAATATTCAGGATAAGACATCTATAATTGCTGCACTGCGTGAGATCCGCCTTTTTATATATGGGGCTGATAATACCTCGTCGCCAGTCGTCAGGCATTGATTCGCTGTTCCACTCTTTAAGCGTAAGTAAGTATACCGCTAGGTGTATTTGGTCGCTTCCATGTTCCATCGGCTCCTGGCGACTTATAATTTTTAAAGCGATGAATTGTACGAACTGTTTCTTCCATCCTTCGTGATGGCAGCATTTGTCTGTCGTCTTCAATTGCCAGGACATCCAAGTGGCCGATATTCTGGTTGTTGGATAGTCGGAAATCAAATTTCCCTCTTTGTCTCGTCAGGATGAGCATCAAGGTGTAGAAGACTTCATCCTGCTAACCTGTTTGCAAAACTTTCGTGCCTGTTTGCTCCCGATATTTTTTCGAATTCACAATACTTTTTGATTCTCCCAAGCCTCTTTTTGTTTCTGTGAAGTCGCTGACTGGCTCCCAACAATCGGGAGTAATCTATTCTCGCTTCAACATTTTACGCATAGTGTTCTAAAGGCATATGGGTCTATAGGAAGTAGGCTCACCTTGATTTTTCCAACCTTAAGCCCTAGTACTAGCTTCTGTCTCTTCCACACCCCCGGAAATATCCCCTCGGACATGTACGCTTCAAAAAACTCACCGAGTATATCCGGTTTGGATTTCACGGTAAGCTAATGGGCCCTATCCGGTACGCTGTCCACATCCCGAGCTGTGTTGTCTCTATTCTACCGCAGATCCGCTCTGTTGTATGACGAGTTACAGAGTTCTGCGGGCTTCCTCTGATCCATTTTTCTGGCTCGGTGGCAGGCTGATTGAAGGCTGGACAGTTCAGTATTCCACTAGGAGTTGGATCTTTTGCTGGGGAATGATTACCTCCTAGGTGTGGACGCGTCACATGCTATGACAAAACTTGGAGGTACCTGTACAGTTCTTTCCGCGCCCACTTTATAAAATTGGTCATCTTTCGCGTTTTCAGGGATTATGGTTCGCTGCTCTCTGACTCTAACCACAACTCAAAGGAAATCGCCTGGTGATCGTGGTTGGATAGCCCTCAATGACGCACCAGGACATGTCATACGTCAATGCAGAGCTAACAAAGGTTTGGTCTGCGATTGAGGCAAACCTTCCTTTCCAAAAGACTCTCTTTCGTTGGCCAGAACTCAATCCAACTACGAAAAAGCATCTAATAGACTGCACCTCTTTACATTTGCTTCTTTGCTTCCCCAGTCAAGACACAAGCATTGAAATTACCGGTGATCGCCTTTAGACTACGTTCTCTTTGTGTGGAGAAGACAACTATCAAGTACTTCCTCGAATTCAGACAGTATTTGACTTGCTGGGGCGTAGCAGCTATGCACATATACGCCGTTTATTTTCGCCCACACATTGTGACTTGTGCCCCCCCCCCCCCCCCCTCCAAATCTCCAGTCAAATCTGCAAGCCACACGCCACTGTGATGGCTTCTCCGGGGTCCGCTCCTTATGGCAATGTCCACCTTAGATGATCTGCTCAAGTAAATCCTGAGCGACTCTTCATTTTCTCTTTGGAAATATCGCGTTTCTTCCCACACCTTCTGCATCAGTAAGACCGATCAATACCACTAGTGCATGCCTTCGTGAAATGATAAAACAAGAGGCACTTGAAGTACATCCTTGATGAAATTGTCTGTTTCAGACGGCGGACAACCCATCCGATTCGAACTTTTCCTGCCGCCAGTAACTTCTGCACTGCCTCTAGTAGTGGTCGCAATGCGGACCTTGGATATTGTCATAGGCTTTTCGCAGACTCACTGTTGACTCCTCGGTAAGTTCCTCTAACTAGAACTCTTCCTTCAAGACAGTACAAATTTCTCCTTCGGATATCGCTTCATCAAGATCCTAGCACTGTACGTAGATCTCATATTTTTAGGTCCGTATTGTAACGTTCTCCCCAAGCGTTGTTTTTTTTCAGCTCAAACATGAGGTCAGCCTTCTGGGTCTTTCGAATCTTTCAGATATTTCCACCTCGACCGTTCTTCCTCCTGCGATCTATCATAGTGCACTATAATTACTGTCACTGTATTTTTTATGGCTTTCTGCGGATTGTCCTTTATAAACTCGGACAACTCAACTATTTTTGCACCCAACCGGACTACTGTTTTTAAATAGGCCTTCACCATTGGCATTTATTGACTTTCCCTCCGCTTTATCTTTTGCGATCTTTAGCAAATGCCAAGATCGTAGAGCTGATGAGCTTCTCTTGAAAGGGCCTTACTCTTGGTCTTTGAGTGCGCCCTGCTATCTTCTTGAACATATATGATGCGAGTTGTTATCTTTTCTGTCGTCTAGTGATCTGCTTTCGACTCATCTTTCTTTGATGGTGTTCTCGATAAAGTGATACTTGGCCTGAACACCTCTAAATCTAAAACACTTGTAGCATTAAATACCATGGTGGCCAAGTTACTCACCAGCGAGGCACTATGATCGCTTACTCGCTCTCCAAAGCTCCAGTGCTAGAGTTCTGATCCCCGCCCCACAAGCCTTCTCCTTTTCCAGCTTTCATAGTGATCTGTCTACTTGTCAATTACACACACTTTTCTCATAAGCAGTTATACCAATTAACGCAAAATTTGAAACTCTGAACCCTCTTACATGCGTACAATTACATTATTCCCAATTGAACTTAAGGGGAGGGGGGGCGTATCTACGCAAAGGAGGAATGAATTTTTTTTTTTCACTGAAATAGTCATGTGAGGTATCAAATGAAAAGTCCCGATTAGTACTGTTCGAAGTTGATATTATTTTTTACATTGACTTCAGCAGTGTGGCTAGTGCAGGATCCAAAAGTGGTCAATTACTTCAAGGTGCCATTCTCAGAAACTACCCACTCTCTCCCCAAAGGCATTATAAAATAGAAATTCCATTTGGTAAACAAACGGATAGCATCCTCGGATAGCCCTAGCCTTCAACCTTCTTTTGTGCTGATTAGCACTTTGTCCATGCACATCCCAATTTTGACATGTTAAAGTGCACTAAGGAATCTAAATTATCTCATATATTTTGCTTGTTATAAATTAAATCTTTGAAGGGGGAATAAGTTACCTTTCCCTGACAACCTAGAAAGCAATTACCTTTCAAAAGCATAGGAAGGAAAAATCAGGAATTACTTTGAAAAACTAACTTAGATGAAATCCTCATTTGAAATCATTCTAGCGTTTTCAGAGTAAATAATTTCTTCTCCGCAAACTCTACTAATTTATTCATTACAAATATCTCTCCCTTGGTTTATACCCCGACCAACTGTTGACTGTAGCTGATGCCAACATAAAGGAACCTCTGTCTCCTCTGAAAACTCAGCACCATAAGCATTCCCTTCGTCCTGGAAGTCTTAATTACTTCTCGCCATGAAATATAATTGTAGTGAGGCTACTCGGATAGATGGCTGCCTCTCCCTGTTCGTATACGATTTTCAAACGGAAAAGCGCATTGCATAATGTATTCCTTGCCAGCAAGTTCCCTGATGAGTGCCGCATCCTAATTCTACCATTTTCTGTTTTTCCAATTGAGTGTGGGACAGTCAAAATCGCTGGCTGTCAGACAAGTGCGGTTGCTTTTAATTTACATAGTTGACACGACAAAAACAGAAAACCGGGCACTCGGCACCAGGTTAGGGTGAAACGATGAGTCGTCCTTTAAGGGTGCTTGATAATGAAAAACGCCTGAATCCTGTGCTGATGAAAGTAGAATGTTGGTATTTCCAGTGTTTCTATGCTGGTGGCATGAAATAGTCAGAAATCTAAAATTTCTACATGTACATTGTCGGGGCTGTTTTTGTTAATTGTTAGCACTGCAAATGAATTGTTGACGCCATGCATGACCTGAAACGGCATCCTTGGTGAGATGGGTAATTGCAGTTTGTGTCAGCGAGAAATGCTCCAAAATGTGAAATTTGGTTTTTATGATGAACGCTTGCTGATTTGCATAATCGAAAGCAAATGTTTTAGCAGATGTGGTTATTTAACATAAATTGCGGACGCGTTCGTGAATGCATAAATTCCTATATAACATATGACCTGGATCTGCATGAGATGAATAGGGTTTGTTGGCAGCTGAGTAACCAACACTATCGAATTAAAGGGATCCTGAGTCCTACATCTACTCCATGAGAAGTCCTATCTTTTGACCTTTGTGATCATGGTGTTCAACTCGTCAGTCTTCATCTAGTCATAATCCAACGAACTGTCATCTATCATGTTTGAATTCCAGCGATACAAAGTCCTAACATCATGAGTATATTCGGAATCTGATTAGGGTCATTATGATAGATGAGAGGCCTAACAAGGACTCGTCTATAGTTCCCTCACTGACGACCCCAGGTGTTCCCAAAAAATTCCTAGGAACAGAACTGTTTAAATTAAGAATTTGGTGTTGAAACAACTATATTTCCAGATTTTAGACAGGACAGCGAAAGCGGATTTAATCCGTCGCGCAGCAGTCAGTTCGGTACCACCTTTAGCAGAAAGAACGCTTCCTAAAATCCTTCGACATTTTATCTCAGTACAGCACGTGATATTTTGCGTTCACAGTGTAGAAAGCTTTTTCAAAATCGATGAAGAGTTGTTGCAGCGGAAATTTAAACTCCATCGTACTATTCCAAAATAGCCCGTCGGATGTTGATGTGCTCAATGCAGGAGGATCCAGAGCGGGAATCAACCGACTCTCTGTCGATCAAGCCATTGAAATGTTCTTTGATTCGTCCCGCAACTATCTTTGCATGCAGGTACCCGTCCAACATTCAAAACTGGTGCCCCTCATGGTAATCTTCATGATCATCCCCATCTTCCACTTTCTGGGCAAGGTCTTGGATTCCCAAGATTTCCAGAACACCAGTAATTGCCAGAATAGCGATAACTAACTCCGCGGGGAGACCGTCAAACCCAACAGCTTTACTTCGTTTGAGTGCATAGATGGCCGAAATGATTTCACTTCTGCTTGCAGGAACCGTCCGTATCCAAATGTTACGGAAGCTAGCATTCTCATCCACAAAAACGGAACTTCACTGAATGTGATAAAGTTAAGAAGCGTGGTGAAGCGGTCTTTTCGCTTTTTCGGCCGTTAATGTCCTTCACCATCGAACGATTTGCGACCAAATGCAAGTTTTTCATGATGCGGTATACACTTCTGAAATCATTGCGTTGTGCGAAATCTTCCGCTTACCTGGTCAGCGCAATAATTCTATTTTGCTTCTGTGCAAACTACGTTGAATTTGTTGCAATCTCGCACGGTTTCGGAGTTCGAACGCGTCATCCGCGCCATCGCTTGCAGCGGTCATGAAATTCTTTAACTCATTCCGTTCATCGGTCCGTTTCCATGATTCCGCAATGAGCCAGGTCTTCTTATCTCTGTGGAACGTGGCCGTGCAACTGTGTAGCACTCAAGGAAAGAAAACATTTTTGAACCGCCAAATGCTCGTCTATATTCTTAAGCGGGGTACTTAGTGTATCTGCTGTCTGATCAGCAAGATAACTCCCCCGCTATCAACCGACAGTTGAATCATATAAACGGTCGGTGTTGAATTTAAGGGTCGCAACCCCCCCAACCCTACGAAAAGTGGCGGACCCAATACCAAAGTAAACGTAAGGAGCCATCAAATGGTGGTCCCTTTCGAGGCCAATATCAGCTCCCCTCGCACATTCAGCAAACAACTCCTAAACCTGATCGAGAAGTCGACCACTTCGACCACATTTGCTCGTACGACGTTGGGCAGTTGAAATCCAACTGTGAAGGAAGCTGCCGAAATCCACAAACCTGCTACCATTATCGTTACGGTCGTCAAGGCAATGTTTCCCCCTCACATGTCTGAACAAGATGTTGTCAGAGCGGACTCAGATCATCCATCATCATCACCAGGCCACCTTTAAAAAGCCTGCCCTGAACGGCGTTTAACTGCTCATAGAAAGCATCCTTCTTCGCTATATCGGAAGTCCCTGTTGGTGCATAGCACTGTTCAATAGTGATGCTCGATAACCTGGACCGGAATCTTGCAGTCAGAAGTTGTTCTGTGGTTAATTACAGTCGCTGACTTGAGCTGCTATTTCGTAGTCACGAAAAATTTTGGGTAACGTTATGCCGATATCGAAAATATTCAGGATCAACGTTGACAACTGGCTATGCTTATCCAGAATGTAAAGAGCAAGAGTCTATCATCATCAAAGACGCAACAACCGGTATCCGGTCTAGGCCTGCCTTATTAAGGAACTACAGACATCCCGGTTTCGCGCCGAGGTCCACCAATTTGATATCCCTTGAGGCTGTCTAGCGTCCTGACCTACGCCATCGCTCCATCTCGCCTCGACTTCTCTTTCTACCATACATATTGCCCTTACAGACTTCCCGGCCTGGATCATCCTCATACGGATTAAGTGACTCGCCCGCCGTAACCTATTGAGCCGGATTTTATAGACAACCGGACGGTCATGGTATCGCTCATAGATTTCGTCATTGTGCAGACTACGGAATCATCCATCCTCATCTAGGGGGCCAAAAATTCTTCGGAGGATTCTTCTCTTGAACGCGACCGAGAATTCGCAATTTGTCTTGCTAAGAACCCAAGTATCCGAAGAATACATGAGAACTGACAAAATCATTATCTTGTACAGTAAGAGCTTTGACCCTATAATGAGACGTTTCGAGCAGAATAGTATTTGTAAGCTGAAATAGGCTCTGTTGGCTGACAACAACCGTGCGCGGATTTCATCGTCGCGGCGACTATCGGTTGTGATTTCCGACCCTAGACAGAAGAAAATATCAACAGTCTCAAAGTTGTAGTCTCCTCTTTTTTTTTTTTTCTTCCCGTTTGACCAGTGCGGTTTGATGTTGTTGGTTGGTTGGCTTTTGGTGCTGACGTTGCCACTATATATTTTGTATTGCCTTCATTGATGTGCAGTCCAAGATCTCGCTGGGATCGCCGCCTGCTCCATCTGGATGAAGGCAATTTGTACGTCTCGGTTCATTCTTCCCATGATGTCGATATCGTCAACATAGACCAGTAGTTGGGTGAACTTAAAGAGCATCGTCCCCTCGCAGTTACCTCAGCATCACAGATCACTTTCTCCAGGCCCAGGTTAAAGAGGACGCATGATAGGGCATCCTCTTGTCGTAGACCGTCGTTGATGTCGAATGGTCTTGAAACTGATCATGACGCTTTTATTTGGCCTCGCACAATAGTCAGGGTCAGCCTAATCAGTCTCATGGCTGTGTACAGTTTTACCCTTGCTATGCTATCATAGGCGGCCTAGAGGTCAATAAAAAGATGGTGCAACTGATGTCCATATTCCAACAGTTTTTCCATCGCTTGCCGCAGAGAGGAAGTCTGATTTGTTGCTGATTTGCTTGGAATGAAGCCTCTTTGGTATGGGCGAACGATGTTCTTGGCATTTGGGGCTACCCGTTCTAGCAAGATAGAGGAGAATATCTTATAGATGGTACTCAGCAATTTGATACCTCCCTTTTTATGTGATATTTCCCTTTTTATGTATGATACGGATAATACCTCTTTGCAGTCGTCAGGCATTGATTCGCTGCCCCACACCTTGAATATAAGTTGATGAACCACTTGGTGTAATTGGTCAGCCTCCATATTTAACAAATTCGGCTGTAATTCCATCGGCTCCTGGCGACTTACGATTTTTAAGCATGTGAATTGCACAGACTGTTTCTTCTATACTTGGTTGTGGCAGTATTTGTTCGTCGCCTTCAGTTGGCGGGACCTACAACTCGCCAATGTGCTGGTTGTTCAGTAGTTCATCAAAATACTCAACCCATCGCTCCAATATGCCCATTCTGTCGGAAATCAGATTTCCCTCTTTGTCTCGGTAGGATGAGCATCGAATAATGTAAGGCTTCATCCTGCTGACTTGTTGGTGAAACTTCCGCGCCTGGTGCGGTTGGTCCCTGTTTCCTGTTTTCGAGTTGACAGACCTGTTGGTTCTCCCAGGCTTTCTTGTTCCGTCTGTGAAGTCCCCTCTCCGCTCGCCGGAGTTGATAAGTCTGTGCGTGTGTCCGCGTTCTTTGAGAATGCAACATTACTCGGTATGCAGCATTCTTCCGTTCCGTTCCGTTGTTAGCTTACATTCGTCGTCAAGTCAGCCGTTCCGCTTCTCTTCGGCTGGAGCCAAGTGCGTTTGTGGCAGTATTTATGATAACGTTCTTCAGGCGATTGTAAAAATCATTTGTTTATGCTTCATCTCCAGCATTTCACGGTTGAAAGTGGTTCTGTCTGGTGAGGCCCACGTTTGTTTGAGGACCGATTTCCGCGCAAACCAGGTACTTCCAACAACCATTTCTTGTGACACTGCTAACTGAATAATCCGCAGTCCGTTATCATTTGTATTTTGATGTAAGCTATGGGAGCCAACGTATCGCCTGAATACTGGTTCCGTCCCTACTTAGCTGTTAAAATCACCAAGTATGATTTCGATATCATATCTGGGACAGGCTTCGAGGGTTCTTTCTACTGCCTCGTAGAAGATATCCTTCCCCGACTCTGCAGTCTCCTCTGTAGGAGCGTAAACATTGATAAGACTTATATTTCTAAATTTGCCTTGCAAGCGCTTATGTTTTCAGAGCCAATAACAGTAGGTTTCATTTTTTGGCTGACTAAGAAACCTACTCCAAGCACGTAGTTTACTGGACGGCCACCATAATATATGGTGGAGTGGTGGGTTTCCTGGAGAAGAGTCACTTCTCCAGGAAACGGGTCCTTGTCCTGTCCGATATCTGTACAGGCAGCGCACGTTCCATGAGAAAGAGATCAAGATCGTTATTCCTTTGTCGTTGCCGGGTTCATCGTTGGTTATCCGTCCAGTCCGAGGCTCCTGTTGTGGCTTTGTAGCAAGTTGTTTTCTGTGTAGGGTTGTCAGCCCTACCCAACCCCGAACCTGAAACACCAGTTGGTACAATTTATCCCGTTTTTAGGCGCGGGAGACACGCCTTCTTCCTAATCAGTCTGCAGCTTTTCATTAAAAAAAAGCACCCAGCAGTCACCACGTGAAAGTGGAGATAGAGTTTGATAGTAGAACTGTTGGTGTTGGTTCAGCAGGCGTTTCCCAGGTTTTATGCTTTATCGTGGGTACCAATCCACGTTCCGCCCTGGGACCACTATCCAGTGGTGGTACTATCCACCACTAAAATTTCTAGCACCATAAACGGACAGACTGTAGAAAAGTGCAATCCAGCTATCTCTTACCCACCACGCAATTCTGATCACTCTGAAGAAGCTCGTTTTTCATTGTAAAAAGTAAAAAAAATTGAAGAACAATTTTAACGACACAAGATATGAGTACATACGTAAATGCTGAAGTTTGCTGGGGGCCAAAACATTGGGCTGCCGATTTGGAAGTAAAGATAACCAAATAAAACAACGAAGTTAGTAGACATTGTGTATTTACTTGCGCATTCGTTGACAATAATTCATATCAACGAAAAAGTTTTCGTACTCGTTTGCTACTTTCTGATGTTTACTTGACTTCTTACTGGGAAAATCTAGATGCAAACAAAGCAGCTTTGAAGAATCAGCCCCAAATATTTTTAAGCCCTTGCTTAAAAGCCTAAGAATTTGGCGTTCTGACAATAATAATTTCATATTTTCCATAATTTGTGCTGTATTCACTTTTCATATCTTCAAACGCAGTACTTTGATCTGTAGAAATAATTTGGCGCTTTACAGTGGAAGCCTGTTTAATTGCCTGATTCGGAGGATTAAATAGAAAATCGGAGCGCAATCAGAGGAACCCCTGAACTGAATATTTCTTATAAAAGACGACATATTCCAACTTTGAACCAAAACCTGAACGAACTCCTTTGAGAAACAATTACAAAGCAACAAAGGAACATGTGGAGTATACGCAGCCCACTGTGTGCAATTCTGTTGGTTTCAGTATCCTGGATTCCATACATTTACGGCCATGGCATGATGTTGGTACCTTCAGGAAGAGCGTCGCGATGGCGGTTCAACGATTCCGCCCCTGTCAACTATAACGATATGGAAGCATTTTGCGGCGGCCTCACTGTGAGTTGTATGATTCCTTTTATTGTCTCTCTACAGTACAAGTCCTTGTATGTCATTTACTTCTTTGCCAATTCCAGTGGCTTTACTCGGTTCAATGTACAGACGAAATTCAATATCCTGTAGTTAAATACATGTTTCCGTGTCTTACACTTGAAACAAGGACTTTGTTTTCAATATAAAAGGATCCTTCCTTTGTCTTCCGGTTCTGCAGCACTCTCTGAATTACCTCATTATAGAACACATGGAAGAAACATGGTGGCAAGTGTGGGATCTGTGGAGATGACTACGGCATGCCAACACCTCGACCGCACGAGTTGGGAGGAGAATTCGGCGAAGGACATGTTGTTGCAACATACCCACCAGGAGGGCAAATTCCAATCAGCGTAAAGCTCATTGCCAACCATCGGGGGTACTTTGTTTTTGATGTTTGCAATTTGGATCGTGAACCTGAAACGGAAGAATGCTTTAAAAGGCTTAAACTTTCTGATGGAAATGACCAATATGACTTGAGATACTTCAGGCCGTCTACATTTAATATGACCGTCCAAGTTCCCCACAATTTGAACTGCGAGCATTGCGTTCTACGTTGGCATTACAAATCAGGTGAAGCTTTTCTTTATAATTGTAATTAAAATGGATTTAATCGTGAGGCAATATTTCAGCTAACATGTGGGGAACATGCGAAAATGGGACCAGCACCCTTGGCTGTGGACCACAGGAAATTTATCGTTCGTGTGCTGATATATCCGTTAAAAGGCAAACACACTGGTAGCCAGAAACCTTATGTGCATCAATTGGTTCGCATTTGAAAAGTAAAAATGTCTATTGAAAATTAAGGAAATACCGTAATTTCATTTTACAGTTTTATTCCAGAAAAATTTCCTTTCTCTTATGTGCTATGTGCTATGAACAGATAAGGAAAGAGGTCAATCCATCTTATCTTCTTCAGCCCTTGTTCGTTTTTTTCCTAGTCAAGTACTTTTCAGACAATGTCCTCCGAAGTAACATCCACTTTGAGTGTAATTTTCGAACCCCCAATCGGGCGCTAGGGAGGAGGGAGGAGGGAGGAGGGAGGAGGGAGGAGGGAGGAGGGAGGAGGGAGGAGGGAGGAGGGAGGAGGGAGGAGGGAAGAGGGTGGAAGGAGGAGGAAGGTACTATTGCCGTGTGCCGGGACGGCACCCCCTTTAAGGCTCTTCACCTAGACTGAGGTAATGCCTTCATCTGGATTAGGTGCTTAGGGACACAACTTCTCACCCACTATCCAGCACCGGATGTAACGATGCTGAATTTTCAACGCAAGCTTGATGCTCTGAAGGATGCTGTTACATTCCCGGATGGAGGGGGGGGGGGGGGGGTGGTGAAAGATCCTGGTTGGCGGTGACTCCAGTCCCAGGTCATTTGCAGGGGGCATCCCTCACGTAAACTCCTGAATCAAGCTCGTAGCTTTAAAGACCGGATACCAGTTTTAAACAAGGGTATTGCAAAAAAAGCATTCCCGACGCAACTTTCACGTCGGAATCACTAGTGCCGCTACTGGACGGTTGGCGAGTTCTGGAAAACTAATGGTTTCCGCCACCTCTTGGTGTGTATGGTACACCAGGTGAGCACCAGAAGATTCGTAGAAGCTCTCAAAACAGATAAGCTGAAGGGCACTCTGGAGGTAGGGCCGCAGCAGTTGACACTGTCATAAATTCAGTTGGGAGCCTGATATTAACGGTTTGTGGGTATCCCTCCATACCCAAGTGGCTACCCAAAGGTGGCAAACTTTCTACATGTTGACAGACGACGAAAATTTCCAAGCTCCGGAAGGAGTGTCATAACTGCGTGGTTTAATACAACGTTTAAATCACTGGAATTATGAATGCAATGTAATGACAGAGTACAAATTTGCCAAAAGGAGACTCAGAGACGCGATAAATAGAAGAGAACTTTCTGCCGGCAGTACCCAATCGACGAGGTAAAGAGAGAGTCTTGGTTATAAAATGGTAACCTGAAAAATCGGGGTTCAGCGGAATCCCTGTTCACTTAATGCTGAAGAGGTACCTTGTTGTACGAATAACATTTCCTACACATCCCATACTACAGTAGTAGACAACAGCTGCGTGAATGACACCGAGCATTACCCACTTTTGTCCATAAAAGAATTGGAAGCAGTCAACTCTATGGAAAGCAAGAACGAGCCACCACAGGATGGTATCCCGGCAGAGGAACACAAACTAGTGTTCCACCATTGGCTAAACATACTAATTCACGCATTCAAAGGAAAAGGCGACCCTGAGTTGCCGTCTGCATATACGCCACTTTGTATGCTTGTGATGCCCGGGAAGGTGTTCGAAAGGCTCATCAGAAGTAGACTCATTTAAGCAATACATGTTGCTGGAGAGCTATCCCAGCGGCAGTTTTGTTTTAGAGCAGGGGGTTCCACAGTAAATGTTGTTGCAGTTCATCAAGCTGAGGCACACAGCCGCCGATCTTGATGGGTAAGTCTCCTCGTCACGCTTCTTCTTTTTCAGCCTTTGTCCCGTTCAGAAGCGAAGTCAGCTCGTCTTGGTCGGCTTCACAATTTTGCTCGATCAAAGGCAGGCAGTCCCGAGACTTTCAAATTACCATCCAAGGAATCAAACCACTGTTGCTTCACCCGATCTTTTGATTTTTTCCCATCGACTTTAATGGTCAAATAAATTTTGACAAGTGAATTATCGTTATCGCGAATAGTGCGATCATACCATCGAAGAGGCCTTTCGATTCGCCTTGACTCACTTCTTACCACGATCGGTGCATCCCCACATCGTTCGCGGATATCCTGATTTCAGACATGATCATGACGAATTACGCCAATAATTCAGCGTTACATATTCGTCTTCGTTGTTGCGAGGCGCCGTTCACTATCTTTTCTGTAGTCAGGCAACACGTAGAACCTTAGAAGAAGACATGGCGGACGAAATTTTGAATTTGAGACGTTCGTTGATACGTCGATCACAGAGAACACCAGTTGTAGACCTCCACTATTTAAGTCGCTCATTTCTGCACAGGTCACTGCTACTACGGTGAAGAAGTGAATCGTGCGATCAGTTGAGATAACCATATTAAGTGCGTGGTCTCCAAAAATAGTATATAGTCATTTTTACCGTGTTCGCATTCTATGTCGCAGCTTTTGACACAGTACCATCGAGTTTCATTCAGTTTTCCCAAAGGAACCAATATTTAGTTTGCAGGCACGCACTTTTTTGCCCCCCATTTAGGTATTACTTCGCGGGGTAGGTTTGTCCTTAGGCACTCGTCCTTCCCCTCCTTTCGGTTTTTCTCCTTCTTTGCTCCTTCAACAACCCCTCGTGTATTTTTACGACTCCGGAGCAAACCGTAAGCCAGTTTTCTCGGATAGGAGTCTGTTGTAGATGACTCTCTCCATTATCTTCCACATTATATCCAGCAAGCAGATAAGACAATACGATGCTGAGTTTCCAGGTGGGTTGCCAGGTTTCGGAAGCAACACCAATTTTTGTCTTTTCTGCTGGACAGGAAATACTCCTTCTTTTAGGCACGCCTCCAAGGTGTTGGCCTGCTCTTCATTGCCAGCTTCAAAGCTCGGTTGGGAATGCCACCCAAACTTGGGGCCTTGTTGTTACCGATCCTATCACATTTTTCCCGCTGCTAATCCACAGTGGTGAGGGAACAGAGTCTCTAGCAAAGCCTTCACCAGTAGTTGGGTTGCTTACTGGGATAAAATCGTCTTCTGGGCATAGTAGCTCGCATGTCACCCATCGGGCCGCTTGGGTGGCTTTCTCTCTATCCGTACCATTCAGGGATATGTCGAGTTTGAGCGGTGCGGAAAACGTTCCCCCTCAAAAGCTTTCGCTGTCCAGCCGAGCATACCACCCGTCATTCTTCCAGAACTCTTTTGGTGGTCGCTGTGAGTATAGTCCTCACTGGCAAGCGACTCTACTGGCTAAAGTGGTACTCGCATATGTGTCAGCTTCACTATAGACCGCCGGCCCCTTCCCTGGAAAGTCTACGAGGCCCCAACATTCGCCAATACCACGTCTAGCTCCGCGAATGCTTCGAGGAGAACACGTCCCCTCAGATTAGTTGGCCGGCTGCCTCACTCAAGCGCCCACGTATTAGTCTCCTGCAATTATGGTCAGCCAATGTCCTCTTGCATCCAAAACCAGAGCGGCAAGTGTAGCGCTGGCTGGAGCATAGCAGCTGTAGATGTGAGCGCCTTTCACCTTCGCTCTGATGAAGTCCTCCTCCGGGTGCTCCATTATTTCCTCGAAGGCTTGTTCACCACAAGCCTATAGCGCTGCTTGACCAGTTTGGTCTTTCATCCAATTGCTACCACCATGGTTTCGAATTGGCTCTCTAATTATGGTCACATCGATGTTTTTCTCGTGGATGGTTTGCAAGGGCAGATCCTGTGCCGCCTCGCAGTAATTGAGGTTGCTTTGTGTCAACCTCATCTGCGACTTGTGCTAAGGGCTCTCCTGAATTCGGGACATTTGCTGCTGTCTGCAATGTACCTATGGTTCACCCCCTCCTTCCCTTTGCACAGTAGGCAATTTGGGTCTGCTCCACAGTCCTTGCTGATGTGGCCCTCCGCTCCACGTCTCCGGCATAAATTCGACCTGTCATCGGCACTGAAATATGCCTCGACGATATTACCAAAGCCAAGGCATCTAAAACACCGCTTCAGCGGCACCTGCTCTCTGAGACGACACATAACCCAGCCTATTTTAACTCTCCCTGCTGCGAACAGTTTGGATGCTACCTCCACTGGCAGACTTGATGATGGCGGTTTTTGTCCTGCCGTAGGCTTTTCGTAGCGTCTTTACCGCTGATTCTTGAAGTCCAATAAGGTCGAACTCTTTTTCCAAAGGCTCACGAACCTCCTCCTTCGTGGTGACCTCATCTATATCCTTGCAGACTATAGAGATCTCCGGTCTGCTATCCCTGATTTCGGCCTCCTATCCCAAGGACTTTTCAGTTTGGCTCAAAAATTGATCTGCCTTTATATCCTTGGACCTCTTGAGCATAAGGTCTCCTGAGACCGCCTAATGTAGCTAACATTATCTCCCAGAGCGGGAGTTCGAGGTCTGCGGTCACTCTCTTTAGAATGTCAGCGTATGACCCTTCACCATGGTTGGAGATGATGATAATCTCCTGTCGTATCCTCCTCCTGTCTCTCTTTTTCCGAGCAGCAACCTTTCTCCAGGCTTCCATATCCTCTTTAGGGAGCTGCTATTTTATTTAGCCATCTGACCATTCACACAAAGTCCAAAAATGTTAAAATTGCTCATGTCATCTCTTAAGAATTAATTCTACCATCTATTCTACAAAGATTTTCAAAAAAAGGACCTTTAGATTTTTCTGTTGCCTGAACTCTAATTACATTTCTCCTTATCCTTTAAGACACCACCTTGTATTCCTCTGGCCTACCCCCCCCCCCCCCTCCAAAGTCGTAAATCAACAGAATGTTCAGTCTTAATGAGCTCCTTCATTAACCCTTAAATTATTTTCTCGCCCCGCATCTTAAGCTTGTGTAATACCACTTTCAGATTCCTAACTATGTACGAATACATACGTGGCTATTTGCATAATGTGTAAATGAACAAAACGAGGAGTAATAAATAATCTACTTAAGATAATTGCAAAATAAATCCCATTAAGAAAACTAACATACGCATCTCCAGGACTTTATGTAAATCCATAGTGTCCTGAGCAGCATGATGGCTGCTGTCGTATTCAATATTTGGTATTATCAATGTGTTTCATCGTATTACCTTTGAACAATTAATGTCTTAAGAGGTTCGAGATGGGGATTATGTGCCTAAATACCTAAATGTAATCAGTTTAGGCGCTCAAGTGTGGCAGCAGGAGCTGAATTCCTTTGTTATATTTGAACTTGTTGTAAAGTTAAACGAATGGAAATGCATCCCAAGTAACATCCCAAGCCTTTAATTTCATGAGAAAGTAACGAAATTAATGTTCACAAATCTGATTTGATTTTAATCAGATACGATGAAGTTTCCCTTGCTGTTGCCACTAAAGACGTTAATCTGGTTTATCTTCTCCTCTGCATCTAACAATCAAAATATATATGTAGTCGTAACCGCGTCTTAACAACGACTCAACTGATTTATCAAGGATTTTTACACAAACGAATGATTATAATGAGTCCTGATATTCAGTCTAGAATATTTCAAGAACATTTTAAAATTTAGAGAAGAAAGGGGGGGGGGGATTGGTGTACATTTCTCGGCAAAAAAAGGATAGAAATTAGCATTCCCCCTTATTTGATATATACCATAAAGACACAAATATTTTAAAATATTTAAATTGAAGGTAATTATGCTCTATTTTTGCTCCTCGATTTTATTCTTTCAAAACGAATTGGCCTGAATTGGAGAGCATTTAGTAAAGATAGGTGATTAAAGGTACCCCAGAATCTAAAAATTATAATATTATCATTATTGCGTTAAGGCAAGTTGCGCTGCCCCGACGAACAACTATTCTGCTCCTTTTTACTGGTTATAGTGTTAGTGACCGCGGCTTCGCAAAGGGAGTGGAGTCTCATTCGCCTCTTTCTGAATTAATTTGCTCAAATGATGCATTCTATAATGTGCAATTACCCTGATATTGGCGCAGATTGCGCATTATTGAATGCATTCGGGCGAATTGATCTTGACAGAGGAGAATGATTTACTGCATCCGTAGGCGCACCCACATGTTGCTGCAACATGAACTCTGAACCAAGTGAGCGAAGCGATATGAGGACCGGTTCGTGGATGGACAGCAGAACAACGGCCGACATGATTTCAAGAAGAGATTTGCACCTGGAACAGCCGTGAAGGCGACACTGGGGAGAACGATCTCCGAATTTTCCTCGAGCTAAGAGTGCTAAGCATAGCGGGAAGATGATGTGTTCTTTTCGGAAACGTTTCCTAAAGTTCTATTAGGTGAATTATTGTGAATTCGTGAACCTCGTCCGCCCTTTGATCCGAGCAACCAAAATTTGAAAATCTCGAGTTGGCAGGGTTTTTGTCGTGCTGTATGTTTGCCAAAAGCCGATAAAAATATATCAACAAGTTTTGAAAAAAGGAAAATTAATTAATTAAATAATTAAATTTCGACTGGACAATATCTTTTTTTTGTGGTGAATACATTGATTGTGAAGAATCGAAAATAGGAAAGTGGAAAAATTTTCATGAAGTGAAATCAAAAGAGAAAATTCTCGTTTGGTACGAAAGGGAAAAGTTTTCAGGGAACCTGTTGGCGTGGTTCATTGCTAATCGTACGCAACGCAACGCATCGAAAACCAGCCCCGGAAGAAACCACGAACGCTGTAAGTAATTTTGAAGGGAAAATTCAGTCCAGTCTTGATGTCTTGAGGAAAATCGTCATTCGTACTGAAAGATCTAAACGGTTAAATTTCGAAATTAATCTTCTAAAATTTCAACGGAAAATTGATCAAAAGCGACGAAATCATACAAGGAAATTTATTCGGTATTTGTGTCATCCAAATTGATTTCCACTTGAAAAATCTGAGCATGATATTTTGATGTTTAATTATCAGTCGAGCTAATGAAGTAACATTATTTCCAAAATCAGAGACCCAGTGTTCAAATCGCAGACATTTTGAATTAATAGAGAATTAAATAGATGCAATTAGTACTTTAGAGGTCTAACTATTTTATCCACAGACAGAAACAAAGCAAACACAAATACACGCTACGCCGAACTCGGAGTGAAGCAACGTGTAAATTTTATTTTGCTTTTCATTTCATTTTTCCTCTTTTTCCTCTTTGATTTAATTTCATTTTTAAGGTTTTGTGTGAAACAAAACCTTATTAGAATCGAGACGGTGTCTGTCTGTCTGTCTGTCTTTTTTTTTTTTTTTTGTTGAGGAGGTGGAAATCTTCAAAAAGACACTGGTCTGGACACACCAGCGTGTGGGATTTTTACCCACTAAAACCACCCCCGACTCCCTCCCTGCCCCGCGGAACCACCATAAGGTATTACATCACGGGGCGGAGTCAGCTCACTTTAGCTTTGTCACCTTTCTTCTATACGCGGCGCACGTGACCGCGCTTTTCTCCTTTCCTCTGCCTTTCGCAATTTATCTTGAATAGATGCGATCATGGAGTTGACCGCATCCCAATTCTCTTGATGTGCTACCATTTTCCCTGCCTCCCTCCAAACTGGGGTCGCATAGAGCATGATCGAGGTCACCACCCTGGCTATAAGCAACCTAGAGGTATGCCGTGGCCCTCCCACGTTCGGCATCATCCTCGCCAGGGCCATACTAGCAATGGATGATTTATCACAAACATACTGTAAGTGTTGCTTATAGCTGAGCTTCCTGTCTATCACCACCCCCAAGTATTTGATGGTCGGCTTGGAAGTGATGATATGATTCCCGATTCTAACACAGGCGTAATTTCTCTTCCGGCGCTTCGTGATGAGGACCGCTTCTGTTTTTTCCTCCGCAAGCGTCAAACCAGAGCTCTCCAACCAGCATTTGACAGCACTGATTGCCTCGCTTGAGTATAACTCAGCATCTTCAAGATGCTTTGCGACAACAACCAGTGCTATGTCGTCAGCGTAACCCACCACTGTGGCTTCCTCCGGAAGGGGAAGATTAAGTACATCGTTGTACATGATGTTCCACAGTAGTGGGCCCAATACGGAGCCCTGTGGGACACCGGCGGAAACAACGTACTCCTGCGGTCCGTCATCAGTGTCATACCATAGCCTCCTTTCAGTTAAGTAACTATCGACGATAGCAGCGAGATAGGCGGGAATACCAATCTTCGCTAGGGATTTGCGTATTAGATTCCAATTGGCCGAATTGAATGCATTTTTCACGTCCAGGGTTATTACCACGCAATATTTGCTGGTACTACCCTTTCCGTGAATTGCATCTTCGGCCAAGCCAGTAACCAATTTGATGGCATCAATGGTTGATCTGGCTTTTCGGAACCCATACTGCCGCTCTGAAAGGCCGCCTTGGCCCTCAACAACCGGGAGTAATCTATTATAGATTACCCGCTCTAACATTTTCCCCACCGTGTCCAAAAGACATATGGGTCGGTATGACGATGGTTCACCTGGAGGTTTATCAGGCTTAGGCAGAAGTACCAACTTCTGTCGCTTCCAAGCCGCCGGAAATATTCCTTCGGACATGCACGCTTCAAACAGCTCAGCGAACATGTCCGGCCTGGATTTCATGGCAAGCTTAAGGGCCTTATTCGGCACTCCAGGCCCGGCGCTTTATTGTCTCCTATTCTACTGCAGATCTCCAGCAGTTCGTCTCTGGTGACTGGAGGAATTGCCGTCACATTCAGAGGTGGTTGGAATATGTCGGTGCTCTCCTCTTGCTGGGGGAATAACCCCTGGATGATTTTCAGCAAGAGGGTGGGACACGTGATCTGCGGAGAGGAGCGGCCTCTGAATTGTCCCATCACTATTCTATAAGCACTCCCCCACGGGTTGATGTCCGCTTCTGAGCAGAGCTCCTTAAAGCATTTTGTCTTGCTTCGCTGGATGGCGAGCTTGAGGGTTTTGCGGGCTGCCTTATAGACGTACTCTTTCTGCCCCTGATCGACTCTACCTACCGCCCTCTGAGCCGCTCTTCTGGCTCGGTGGCAGGCTGATCGAAGACCGGTCAGTTCATCATTCCACCAGTAGTTTGGTCTTCTACGGGGGAATGAGCACCTCCTAGGCATAGACGCGTCACATGCTTTGGCGATGCATTGGGCCAGATGGACGGCTCTTTCCGTAGAGGCGCCCGCTATATCAGGTTGATCTAACCACACCTCTAAGAAGCTCTGCTCATCCAAAGATTTTGCAGACCAGCCTGAAACCTTTTTCGGTTTCGGGCATGATAGCTTTTTGCCCTGTGGCTCGACACATGTCTCAAAGAAGATTGCCTGGTGATCGCTGTGTGTGTAGCGTTCGCTGACGCACCAGGACATACCACGCGCCAGCGCAGGGCTGATAAAGGTCAGGTCTACAACCGACCCTGACCCCCCTTTCTGAAAGGTGTTTACGGCACCTTCGTTAGCCAAAACCATGTCCAGCTGCGCAAAAGCCTCTAATAGACTGCGTCCCTTAGCATTTGATTCTCTGCTACCCCACTCTAGGGCCCAAGCATTGAAATCACCAGCAATCACCTTTGGACTTCGTCCTCTTGCGTCGAGAACAAGATTATCAAGCATTTGCTCGAATTCGGGCAGTGTCAAACTTGGTGGGGCGTAGCAGCTGTATACATATACACCACTTATTTTCGCCCACACAAAGCCACTGGCTGCCTGACTTGCAGTACATTGTATGGCTTGTCGACCACAAGCCCATATCGCCGCTCCACCAGTCGAATCTGTCACCCATACGCCACCGTGGCGGTTTCTGTACGGTTCACTTATGATGGCAACCTCCATCTTAGATTCGAACGTGGTCTGCTCAAGTAAATCCTAAGCGACCCTGCAATGATTGAGGTTTATTTGAATAAACCTCATTTTCTCATTGCAGTGAGCGCCTTCCTAAATTCCGGACATTTAGCACTTCCGGCAATGTGCCCGTTATCCTGTCCCTCTTTGGCTACGCACAATAGGCATTTGGGGTCCCTATTGCACTCTCTGGCAATATGGCCTTTCTCCCCACACCTTCTGCATCGATCGGACCGATCAATGTTGCTGGTGCATGCCTTCGCGAAGTGCCCAAACATGAGGCATTTAAAGCACCTCTTTAGTGAAGTTTGCTCCCTTAAACGGCAAACAACCCATCCAATCCGAACCCTTCCGGCAGCTAACAACATCTGCGCTGCCTCCGCTGGCACTCGTATGGTAGCCGTTTGAGTGCCACCATAGGCTTTCCGTAGACCGACAACAGACTCCTCTGTAAGTTCTTTCAACTTGAATTGCTCCTTCAGAGCAGTACAAATTTCTCCTTTCGATGTAACTTCATCGAGATCCTTATATTGTATATAGATCTCATGTTTTTGGGCACGCACTGCGGCATTCTCCCCAAGTGAGTTTTTCACTTGAGTGCGAAAGTCATCAGTTTTGCCACCGCTGGATCTTTTCAGCTCGAACATGAGATCCCCTTTCTGGGTTCTTCGGATTCTGTTCACATTTCCGCTCAGATCTTTTAGGTCGGGATCAGCTTTGACAGATTGCCCTTACTGGAGATAACAATCGCATCTGGACGAGTTCGCACTTTTGCTTTTCGTTTCGCTTTTTTGTTGGTTACTTTAGTCCATCCATCGTTTTCGTTCGTCTTGGGCTTCGCAACGCTGGTCGAGTTTCCTAGATTCGCTGTATGCTTTCCTCCTTCTGAGCTGTTGGTGTTGGTTTTCAGGATGTCCTGCCCGCCTTTTTTTCTCTTAGGCGCCTGCTGATTATTTAAAGGATCCCCTTCTTTTTCACGTACTCGCTTATTTCGCTGGGATTCGATGGTAGTACTGTTAGGCGTGATACTGTTGGTACAGCGGGGTTCGGCGTGTTGTTATTATTCTTCTCCTCCATCTGTGATCTATTATAGAGGACTCTAATGGCCCTCACCATATTCTTTATGGCTTGGTGCACGTTGTGCTTGTTCTTGATAAACTCGGACAGCTCAACTATCTTTGCCCCAAGCTTGGTGAAGGGTAATTCCTCCGGATCGGGACTCCGCTCCTTATAAACCCCGACAGGGTTAATCCTTTTATACGCTGTTTCACTTTTGCCAGTTATTGATCTTGCCTGTACTTTTTCCTTCATCGCCTTTAGCATTGGTGGAGATCTCAAAGTTGATGAGTTTCTTTTGAATGGATCCTTATCTTGTTCCTGGAGCACCTCTTGCTGTCGCGCATCTTGAACATATGCTGTGGGTGTTGTTACAGTTTTTGTCGTCCAACGATCCATCTTCAGTTCATCCTTGGTTGTTCTTGCTACTGGTGTTCTCGGTAAGGTCGTACTTCGCTTGAACACTTCCTTCTCCAGATCCAAATCACTTGTAACATTATATGCCAAGGTGGCCAAGTTGTCCACCACCGAGGCACTGCGGTCGAGGGATATCGACGACCAGGAGCCCGCTTGCTCACTCCCAAAAGCCGCCGGTACTGGGGTTCCGAGCCCCTGCACCGTAAGTTTACTCCTTTTCTCGTCTTCCATGGTAGTTTTATGTTCTGGGTATCCTGGGTATCTGTCTGTCTGTCTGTCACACCCGATTAATTCGGAAACGACTGGACCGATTGTCACGAAAATTGGTGGGAGTATGTAATCTGGTGATCCCTTTACATGCAGTAGAGTGGCGCCATCTTGTGTTAAGTTTAAGGGGAGGCTCCCCATACATGTGAATGGAGGAATTTTTTTTTCACAGAATGTAGCCATGTAGGGTTTCAAATGAAAGGTCTCAATTAGTGCTTTTCGAATCTGGTTCAATATTTGATATTAGATGAAACATAGGGGAGTGAGGGTTCAAAATATGACGATGTATGTAGGTATATAATATATGCGTGCTAATGAACTTTGCCGGTGGAGCCTAATTCAGATAGATATAAAAAGCAAATCGGAAATATGGGTACGATCAATTTATATACGTGCATATATGTGTACAGTATTCGGTAACAGGCAGTTTGTTTGTTTAGGGCGAGCGTGATATCTATGGCTGTAATATGTACGTATGTCTCGTAGTTTGGAAAAATATGAAGGATTATGTTGGATTTGTAGCTATATACGGACAGAAAAATGTGCGTTGAAGTTTCTCACATAAGATGAGCACAAAACCTTTATACCCGAAGCGCGAGCTTCCGGTATTCCGACTTGTTTTAAATTTTGTGTAAAACAGAATCTTATTAAAATCGATTCACTAACTGTCTGTCTGTCTGTCACACGCACTTTTCTCCAAAAGGGCTAAACCGATCCGAACGAAACTTGGTGGACAGATGGAAACTATGAAATCGCACTCATACAGTGAGTGGAATAAATTTAGGTGCAGTTTAAAGGGGGCCCCATAAATACAAAAGGAGGTTCAGAATCTTTCTTCACCGGATATAGTCGCGTAAGGTATCAAATGAAAGGTCTCAATTAGTATTTTCCGCAGCTGACATTAGTTTTGGCGTGAGCTGCAGAATGCGCGAGTGAGGAGTCGAAATGTACGTACCAAATTTCATGGAAATCTCGCAATTTCGAGCAAATCATGCAAATAAGATGCTGACGTCATAATTAACGAGAATAATTGACATTCGAATGAAATATTAAAATTCCATTCATGAAGAATCTACTTCTCCCCAGCTTTTTTTAAGGTTTTGTGTAAAACAAAACCTTATTAAAATCGGTTTACTGTCTGTCTGCCCATCACGCATTTTTCTCGGCGACTGTTGCAGCGATTGACACCAAATTTGTTAGAAAGGTGGGAACTATGAACGCTCACGCATACAGTCAGTTACATCCTTTTACGTCAAATTTAAGGGAAGGTCCCCATACATGCAAAAGGGGGGTGCAATTTTTTTTTGCACCAAATATAGTTGGTCTTGGTAAGTACTTTCCGAAGCTGGTCTTAGTTTTGACATTTGTTGGAAAGGCAGGGAGTTCGGGGGGTCGAAAGTGATCATTTATTTAACAGGGCCATTCTCAGAAACTGCCCAACTGAAAAATGGTGGTTAGGCTCCGAAATCCTTCCTTACCGATCCATACCGATATCCCTTCAAATAATCGTAATAATAGTATATTACCATAATTTTCAGTAATTAGCTACAGAACCCGGCTTGAGTTCATACTAGCACCACGAAATTTTGCATCAATTTAGGCGGCTATAATGTAGACCTTGATTTTACCAAGTTTAGCGGAAATCGCACTATTCCTAACAAAGTTATAATAGGTCAAAGCTGTCACTTCTTTGGAAATTCAAGATTTTGAATGTCAATATCACCCGAAACTGGATATTCTCACATAATATATGGGTATATTACGTGTTATGTACTAATGGGACAAATCCGCACTTCACAATAAAGGAAATACACAAAACCTTTCATATCTGAAACATCCAGCTTCCGGTTCCTTGACTTGTTTATACCTGCTGTACGTTAAATACTTCGCATTTGCTAATAATATTACTCTTTCTATCAAATTATTTATTTAAATCGCTTTCTAAAAACTAAAAGGCAATGGAATTTTTTACTATGTGACACGGAGCTGTCATGCACTCGTCGCTCCTCACATTTTCTTCTTTTTCTTCGGCTATTGTCCCATTCACACGTGGGGTCGGCTAGTCGTGATCGGTTTCGCCATTTTATTTTATCAAATGCTTGATCTGGATGTAATCGCGAGACTTTTAAAACCCTATCCATCGTATCAAACCAGTATTGTTTCGGATTGCCTTTTTGGTCGCTTACCATGGACTTCAATGTTCAGACCAATATTGGCAAGTGAATTGTCGCTACCGCGAATTACGTGACCATACCATCGAAAACGCCTCACTCGCAGTTTTTCTAGAGAGATTATTTTTTTTTTTATTTGATGACTTCCTGCCTCTCTCTTACTCCTTGACCCCGCAAAACCTTACTAGGGACATCTTGTAAATAATGGCCTGAGGATGTCAAGGATGGGAGGGAACCTCAGAGGATGCGCCTCATTAGCTATCTGAGGCAGAATAAACGGTGATCGGGAATGTGATCCGTAGTGTGTGATCTTCCCTTCCGATCACGGCCCTCGGTCCCGGAGACTTAAGGCTCCATGGGCGCGGTCTAGCTGGATTTTTTTATTTTCCTGTTTTAGCTTGCGTTCTGGTTTTTATCGTTAGGCCGTCGCGGATTTCTTTGTTTGTGGTATATTTTTAAATCCGGTGCGGACCCACGCATTGTCATAAGCACGTTAATTTTGTACTAATGACACGTGAGGGATCAAACAGCTCAAAGGATCATAATAATAAATAAAAACAAGGGAAGGTGAACCGAAATGAAGAGCAAACCCTCCCTAGCTGATTAATATCAACAGTCAAAAACCTACTGTAAGTTTTCCTGTTGCTGAAACCATTTCATAAGGTAATGTGGAGAGTCTCATCTGCTTTATTCATTGACTTCAAATTCTTATTTTTTTGAGACATTTTAGAGATTATTTAATTGCATTATATATTACCTACGAATCTACTTTACCATTCATTGTGTCCATTTATTCGACTCATTAGTCTACATAATTTCA
The DNA here is from genome assembly GCF_905115235.1 of Hermetia illucens. Classification (NCBI taxonomy): domain Eukaryota; kingdom Metazoa; phylum Arthropoda; class Insecta; order Diptera; family Stratiomyidae; genus Hermetia; species Hermetia illucens. The sequence goes on along the minus strand of NC_051854.1, from coordinate 76,798,413 downwards.
GTGAGCCAGAAATTCCTTTCACCCTCTATCAGCATACTTCACACCTGGATAAGTTGTTTGTCCTTACGAATGGTCAATTTATCAAGCTCCAGAGCTACGTAACATTACAAAAGGAGTTCTACTAAACAGAAAATAATCTTCTCTCTCTCAAGAAAAGCAGACATGCCATCCTCCCCCGGAAAGCAATGAGAGCGCCCTTATTCAAGGAACTTATCATGGCAAGGAGCATTCATCCGAAAAATACATCAATCTTATAATATTCCATTGCCAGGAGAAAGATTAAATGTGCACATACCCATGTCTACATATAAACTTCGTATGGAATACTGATTAAATAGGCATGGAGATATGTACTAGGCTCTCCTACATATAACCCAATTTAAATTTTCCTCTATATGAAATACAACAGTCATTGTTTCTGAGTACTCTCACTCCGTGGGCCAAGAAAGTTCCTTGAAATTTAAAGCAAAGCTTTCTCCAGAATTTATTCACAAACTTGCGGAGATCCTGAATTATAACTTTCTTTTTGCTGGAATGTAAATTGTGTTGTTTTGGATGGGGTGGTTTTTTGCGTTGGAGCAAACCTCTAGCAAAACTCGGGTTGAGTTCGAACGTATTCAAGCCGCTTTTGTTTCTGAATGTTTTACTATAAGGCAGGGCACGTTTGTACATAGCGTACTGAATTCATTTTGCAGTTTAGAAGAGTTTGAAAGGATATTGCCTGCAAATGATTATTATGAAAATTATCTGACGAGATGTTAATTAACAAATTAACTCAAAAATGTTGAGCCCGAAAACTGCGCTGCTCATTATCATTTCTGTGAACGTTTGAAAACAAGTTGGGAAACCGCTTTAGGTGTGAAAGGGTTTACATATTTGTTTTATATGTAAACATATTTTGGTGCAGAACTATCCCTTCATCTTCTTCTTCAGCCTTTGTCCCGTTCACAAGCGGGGTCGGCTCGTCGTGATCGGCTTCGCCATTTGGTTCTATTGAATGCCTGATCTGGGTGCAATCTCGAGGCTTTCAAATCCCCATCCAGCGTATCAAGCCACCGTTGCTTAGGTCTGCCTTTTGGTCGTTTACCATCGACTTCGATGTTCAGACCAATCTTGGCAAGTGAATTCTCGTTAGCACGAATTGCGTGACCATACCATCGAAGACGCCTCTCTCGCAACTTTTCCACGATCGGTGCAACTCCATAACGATCGCGGATATCCTCATTTCGGATGTGATCTAAACGTGTGACGCCACTAGTCCAACGTAGCATCTTCGTCTCCATTACCGCAAGACGCCGTTCATTGTCTTTTATGGTTGGCCAACACTCCGAACCATAGAGAGCAACTGGACGGACGACATTGCGGTAAATTTTAGATTTGAGACGTTCGTTGATACGTCGATCACAAAGGACACCAGTTGTGGAACGCCACTTCATCCAGGTTCCGTTAATGCGTGAAGCAATTTCATAACGCAGCTCTCCATTGGCTGATAGCGTTGACCCGAGGTATTTAAATCGCTCAGTTCTGGGCAGATCACTGCCGCTGACAGTGATTGTGCCTGTTTCATGGGGATCGGTAGTCAAAAATTCAGTTTTATTTAAATTCAATCTGAGACCGTGTTGCATGAGGCGATCATTCCATTTTTGAACAAGTTGCTCTTGATCATTTTTGCTATCAGATGCTAGGAAAACATCATCTCCATAAAGCAGTGTGTAGGGCGCTGGACGTTGGATATCCCGTGTGACGGTGTCCATAACAAGGACAAAGAGGAGTGGTAAGAGGGCACTTCCTTGATGAACTCCAACAGAGACACGAAGCGGTTTTGATACACCCGCCATACTTCGAACTTTACTTTTCGGATCGTGGTAGAGCATTTGAACCCAGCGCACGAGTTCTTCTGGCACGAAGTGTTGTCGTAAAGCATACCAGATGAGTTCGTGTGGTACACGGTCAAACGCTTTCTCTAGATCCAGAAAGGCAATGTAAAGAGGGCGATGCTTCTCACGGTGTTTCTCCATGAGTAACCGCGCAGCGTGTATTGCGTCAGTAGTTCCGCAGTTCTTGACAAATCCGGCTTGAGTCACAGTTATTTCAACGATTTCGCGAATATGGTTGTCAAGAATGCGTTCAAAAATCTTCATGGTATGGGAAAGTAACCGGATCGGACGGTAATTTGAACATTCTGCTGGGCTACCTTTCTTTTTCCATATTGGAACAGTGGTACTTTCTTGCCAGTCAGATGGTGTTCTTCCTTCCTGAATAACCCGGTTAAAGAATTCACTGAGCCACAGTGTTGGGTCCCAGCTCTTCGCTTTCCAGAGCTCAGATGCGATGTCGTCAGGTCCTGTTGCTTTCCCCGATTTCATCTGTTTTATTGCCTCCTCGACTTCAGTTGCGCTGACTGGTGGAACTGCTCCAAATGTCGGCAATGATTGTGGAAGTGGAGGATGAGCAAATTCTTCAGTTGAAATCTGCTCGAAGTATTCTCGCCATCTATCCGTTGCGGCTCGACGGTTGGTAAGCAAAGTACCGTTCTTGTCATTAACACAACAGAAGTGTTCGATATCCTGTGTGCGTTCATCAGGGCTTTTAGCAAGTCGATACAGATCTCTCTCGCCATCCCGAGTGTCCAGTTTATCGTAAAGATTTCATTCCATCATTCCAAAGCCAAGTATCTCGGTTGATGTACCGCTTACCCGGCTTGGTGACCCCGGGGGTTGCAGAGGCCGCTTTGTGGATCGTGTCTTTCATTTGGTTCCATGATTCTTCCACATTCGTAAAGGTTGGCAATCGTATGAGTGAGACCGTTTCTTCTTTCTTCTCACCAAATCGCCACCATTTAATGCGCGGCGGGCCAGTGCGTTCCTCACGCTGTTTTATCGGTGGCTTAATTAGCAGGACGGCAATCAACGGCCGATGTTGAGGTGCGATGGTCTCATAGGGAACGACTTTGCAATCAGTGACAGTGGTAAAATGTTGGCGTCTTATGAGAATATAGTCGATTTGCGTTTTATTGTTCCCACTATAAAATGTGGGAAGGTGAGACAATCGTTTGATGAACCATGTATTCATAAGTACAAGGTCATGGGTGTCCGCAAAATCGATTATACGCTCGCCACCTTCATTGCGCGCTCCGAACCCCTTTCCCCCATGGCACCTGTTACCGTCTGCCTTTTCACCCACATGACCATTAAGGTCGCCGGCAATGATTATGTAATCGTCAGCAGGCACGTGACAAGTCTTTTCATCGAGAAGTTGCCAGAAGGCATCTTTCTCGGCATCAGGTCGACCTGTTTGTGGTGCATACGCGGTGAAGAAGTGAATAGTGCGATCAGCTGATATAATGGTGAGCTTCATCAGCCGATCATCAAATCGTTCGACTTCTTTAATGGCATCACGGAAACCCTCTGAGATGGCAATGCCAACACCATATTGAGTGTATGGGTTACCAAAATAGAGAAGTTTGTATCCATTTTTACCGCGTTCGCGTTCAATGTCGCAGCTTTTGGCACCAGACCATCGGGTTTCTTGCAGAGCGCAGATGTCAATGCACCTTTTCCGAAGGGCTCTTGCGAGTTCCTCCGTCTTTCCAGTTAGGGTACCAACATTCAGCGTGCAGACGCGTATTTGTTTTGTTCGTTGTGTGCGGACTAACTTGTTTACGTCCTGACGCCGTCCATGCGTCAAGAACCCTTGCCCATTTCTCGACAGGACCGGGGCCCGTCTTGCCGCGTCGACTGAGGTGGACGCCCTAGCATTTCTCCGAGGCTTGTGACTCAATCCGATCATAATGTTTGTAACGACATTCTATGCATTTTTTTGGTCGACCTGTCGCGGGGCCTGTCACCAAGAGAGATCAGGTAGGATTTATCATCGTAGAATAACTCCAACTATACTCTATTTATCTCTTTCCCTGATCTCAGCATTTTATTTTTGTTTTACTGAGGATAGTACAGAGTACGTTGCCTCAAACCCTCCTCCTTTACCTGGGCTTGGGACCAGCAAACTATGTTAATAGCATGGCGGAGTTTGGTGCAGAATTATCCCCTTGTAATATATATCTATATTTAGCATGTCAGTACTACTACTCACTTGGGGATATCATGCTTCATCATCATCATCAACGGCGCAACACCCGGTATACGGTCCAGGCTTGCCTTAATAAGGAACTCCAGACACCCCGGTTTTGCGCCCAGGTCCACCAATTCGATATCCTTAAAAGCTGTCTGGTGTCCTGACCTACGCCATCGCTCCATCTCAGGCAGGGTTTGCCCCGTCTTCTTTTTCTACCATAGATATTGCCCTTATAGACTTTCCGGGATGGAACATCCTCAGCCATACGGATTCAGTGACCCTCCCAATGAATCCTGTTCACAACCTGACGGTCATGGTATCGCTCATAGATTTCGTCGTTATGTAGGCTACGGAATCGTCCATCCACATGTAGAGAGCCAAAAATTCTTCGGAGGATTCTTCTCTCGAACGTGGCCAGGAGTTCGCAATTTTTCGTGCTAAGAACCCAAGTCTCCGAGGAATACATGAGGAATGGCAAGATCATCGTCATGTACAGTAAGAGCAGTGAGTACAGTGAGACGTTTCGAGCAGAATACTTTTTGTAAGCTGAAATAGGCTCTATTGGCTGACAACAACCGTGCGCGGATTTCATCGTCATAGCTGTTATCGGTTGTGAATTTCGACCCTAGACAGAAGAAATTATCAACAGTCTCAAAGTTGTAGTCTCCTATCTTTATTCTTCCCGTTTGACTGGTGTGGTTTGATGTTGTTGGTTGGTTGGTTTTTGGTGCTGACGATGCCACCATATATTTTGTCTTGCCTTCATTGATGTGTAGCCCAAGATCTCCCATCAATCGTCGCCTGCTCGGTCTGGATGCAGGCAATTTGTACGTCTGGGGTCATACTTCCCATGATGTCGATATCGTCAGCATAGGCCAGACATTGGGTGGACTTAAAGATAATCATACCCCTCGCATTTACCTCAGCATCACGGATCACTTCTCTCATGCTGTGTACAGTTTTACCCTGGCTATGCTGTCATAGGCGGCTTTAAAGTCGATCAAAAGATGGTGAAACTGATATCCATATTCCAACAGTTTTTCCATCACTTGCCGCACAGGGAAAATCTGATCTGTTGCTGATTTGCCTGGAGTAAAGCCTCATTGGTATGGGCCAATGATGTTCTGGGCCTATAGAGTTATCCGGCCTAGGAAGATAGCGGAGAATATTTTCGCCCACGTGATACCTCTATAATTGCTGCTGGGTGATACCTCCCTTTTTAAGGTTTTGCGTAAAACAAAACCTGATTAAAATCGATTCACTGTCTGTCTGTCTGTCACACGCACATAACACATAACATAAATTTAGGTGGAGTTCAACTCTTCACCGGATATAATGGTGTAGGGTATCAAATGAAAGGTCTCGATTAGAACTTTCCGAAACTGATATTAGTTTCGGTATGAATTGGAAAGTGCGTGAGTAAGGAGTCAAAATGTACGCACTTAAAGTGAGACAGGACCCATTTTCGGAAACTACCCAACAAAAAAATCCGAACAAAAATCAGGGTGTTGGGCTCACCTGAAATTTAGGCCTCAAAATATGTCCCATTCCGATATCTGCTAAAATGTACTCACTAATAGTATATTACCAACTTTTGAAAATTTACTGAGAAACCCCCCTTAAATTCATCCTAGGAGTACCAAATTTCGCAATTCAAACTTTCGCACGAATTTACTGCTTCTAAAGCCATGCAAATAAGATGCTGACGTCAAAATTAACGAGAATAATTAACATTTGAATGAAATATTAAAATTCAATTCATGAAAAATCCACTTCTCCCCAGCCTTTTTTGTATCTGTTGTACGTTAAATTCTTGACATTTGCTAATAATATCAAACTGAGAGTATGAGGCATATGAGGTTGACTATTATCAATACAGAGCTTTCCATCAAATGATTTATTTAACGGAGCTGTCATGCGCTCGAGATATTCAAATCGCTGAGTTCTGGGCAGGTTACTGTCATCGACAGAACTGAGCGATTTAAATGTCCCGAGTCAATGCTATCCGCCAATGCTCCTAACATAGAGAAACACAAAGCCTTCTAAACCTGAAGCGTCAAGCTTCCGGTTTCCAGACTTGTTATTATGTATGAGACAGATAATGCCTCTTTGCCAGTCGTCAGGCGTTGATTCGCTGCCCCATATCTTGAGCACAAGGTGATGAACCACTTGGTATAATTGGTCGCCTCGATGTTTAGCCAATTCGCCTGCAATTCCATCGCTTCCTGGCGACTTATGATTTTTAAGCCAATGAGTTGCACGGACTGTTTCGTCTACACCTGGTGGTGTCAGTATTTGTACGTCGTCTTCAGTTGGTGGGACCTCCAACTCGCCCATGTTCTGGTTGTTCAGTAGTTCAGTAGTGCCCATTCTGTCGGAAATCAGATTTCTCTCTTTGTCTCAGCAGGATGAACATCGAGGTGTGTAAAGCTTTATCCTGCTGACTTTTTAATAAAACATGCGCACCTGGTGCGGTTGCTTCTTGCTACTTTTCGAGTTCACAGACCTGTTGGTTCTCCCAAGTTTCCTTCGTTTTAAGTCTCCGCGCGTGCCCGCTTTCTTTGAGAATGCAACATTACCCGGTATGCAGCATTCGTCGGTTCCGTAGATAGTTTAAATTCATCGTCGAACCAGCCGTTCCGAGTCTTTTTGCGGCTGGGACCAAGTATGTTTGTGGCCATATTTATGATAACGTTCTTCTTGTAATTGTGAAGATCAGTTGTTGATGCTTCATCTCCAGGATCTCTGGTGACTGCGGTTATTGCCGCATCTATTTCCCTCTTATAGGTGTCCCGGAGGGCAGTAATGTGAATGGCTTTTGTGATAACTCTCACCTGATTCTGGGTGGTGTTGTTATCCAAACTCGGAGTACCATGCCAACGAGATAGTGTTCCGAGTCTATATTGGCCCCCCTATATGTTCTGACATTCATCAAGGCTGAGAGGTGGCAGCGTTCGATCAACACGTGGTCAATTTGGTTGAAAATGGTCCCGCCTGGAGAAGCTCACGTTTGTTTGTGGACCGCTTTCTCCGCAAACCAGGTACTTCCAACAACCATTTCGCCAGCGTGTGAGATTCTTACCCACTAAAAACCAGCCCGACTCCCCCCAAGCCCCGTGGAGCCACCATACTGTATTACATCACAGGGCGAAGTCAGCTCATTTTAGCTTGGTCCCCTTTCGTCTCTACGCGGCGTACCTAACCTCGCTTTTCTAGTCTCCTCAGTCTTTCGCAGTTTGCTCTGGATAGATGCAACCATGGAGTTGATCGCATCCCAGTCTTCCTGACATGCTAACATATTTCCTTCGCGCCACCTCTGAGACAGTCCTGCGTGCCGAGTACACGCTTAGGACTGTTCTTCTGTAGACTGAACGCAGTTTGTTAGCGTTAAATGCAGCCTTCACTGCCTTTTCCCAAACTGGAGCTGCATAGAGCAGGATCGAACTAACTACCATAGCTATAAGCAACTTAGAAGCACGTTCGGCATCATCCTTGCCAGGGCCACACTTGCAGTGGATGCTCTTAAGCATACTGCACGTGTTGTTTATAGCTAAGCTTCCCGTCTATCATCACTTTTTGATGGCAGACTTAGAAGTGATGATATGATTCCCAATTTGAATACGGGCAAAATTTCTTTTAAGGCACTTGGTGATAACGACCGCTTCCGCTTTTTCCTCCGCAAGGGTCAAACCATAACTTTCTAGCCAACCCTTAACAGCACTAATCGCTTCGCATTAGTATAACTCAGCATCTTCGAGGGGCTTGCGACCACAACCAGCGTTATTTGAATAAACCTGTTCGTTCAAACTTTCCCGACCGTCAATAACTTCTGCCCTGCGTCCACTGGTAATAGCAATGTGGCCATTTGAGTATTGCCATAGGCTTTCCCCAAACTCAATGGACTCCTCGACAAGTTCCTCCAACTTAAACTGTTCCATGAAGGCAGTGCAAATTTCTTCTTTGGATGTGTTTTTTGGTCCGTACTGTGACATTCTCCCCATGTGAGTTCTTAACTTGAGTTCGGAAGCCATTAGTTTTCCGCATGCTGGTTTTTTTTTCAGCTCAAACATGAGGTCACCCTTTTGGGTCCTTCGAACCTTGCTGACATTTCCGCCTAGATCTTTTAGGTCGGGGTTAGCTTTGAGCTTTTTCGATTGCTGGAGATTACAATTGCTTCTGGGCGAATTCGCACTTTTGCCTTTTTCTTCGCCTTTTTTTTTAACTACCTTGGTCCATCCACTCCCCTTGGATTTTGCTGATTCGATTGCCGGAGCTCGCACTTGGGGGACCCACTTTCTCTGTTCGATGCTTTTAGTTCCATTTTTCGGAACTATTTTTATGGCCTTTTTCCTCTTAGGTGCCTGGTGATTTCCCACAGGATCCACATCACTTTTCCCCGCTCTCTTGTTTGGTGAGAAGTTGATTGGAATACGATTAGGTGTCACTTGGGTCGCCTGTGACACGGTTAGGGCAACAGATTTCGACTTGCCCTTGGAATTTAGTTCCTCCTGCTGCGATGCCGGACCTTAGTATCCGTAGTCAGTAGCAGAATAACCCATAATCACCTATTGAAGAACTATTTAACACCGAGGACCCCCAGCACAATTCTTCCTTCCAAATGAGATGCTCATATCATTGAGTAACTATAATAGTTTGGGTACGACACAAATTTTCATCCTTTTTCCTGGCTAATAAGAGAACAACTCCAACTTCATTCCAATATACCACATTTGCCCAACAGTGGGTCCCTTCCACAATGAAAGATATAAGAAACCGAAATTCATAGTCATGGTGGAAGTAGACACAAATTTACACTAGAATCGGAATCACCCCAAGCCATTCGCCTTGAAAGCCTTCTAATTGACAAAGTTTTCGCATAATTGTGGGCCTCCCTTTGCTAACCAAAAAGGAAAGTTTTTTCGGTCTCTCGCCATTCGTATTTCATCTACAACACTCGACTCGAACTCGCAGCAGGAATCATATTATCTTAAATTCCCATGTACATGTTCGAAATAAGATGCTACCATCTTACCAACGAAAGAAAAAAAGATTATCAAAGACGTAAAACCCTAAGTTCCTTTAGGGTAAGGGATGAAGCGAAAATATTTGGCACGTCCTAGAAATTTCCGCCCTTTAACTTTCTCGGAATATATAAGCGGACATCCAAACAGAGGTAGGTAGGCGCCGACTTCGCCTTTTACGAAGTTTCCTTTTTCACTCGCTGACAATAGGGAAGCGCATAGCCAGACCGAGAGAAATTTCCGAGACACTCTGGGAGAACAAAAGGACACGGGCCTTGCAAATTTTATTAAAAAGGATGGCATCGTTTGCTCTTGTTTGAGTTTTGCCTTTTCCAACCAGTACCAGACAGAATTCCATGAAAAACCCGCAAATGCTGCAGCACTATCGGGCGAGATTATATGTTGAATATATTAGAGACACGTGTTGGTGTGCAAACATTGGCCAAGAAAGTTGAATTTTGTATTGTAAACTGTGAAAAGTTATTCGGTTTTAGAGGACATGCAAGTGGGAAACTCTCAGAATTCACACATAATATACGTAGCGGAGTGTTATGGAGCTTGAAAAACAAGTGAATCGGTACAGTTGAGTTAACATTGGGTGAAAGGTCTCACCCTTAACCAATTTTTCAAATCTGCCAAATCATCGCAGGGAATATTTTAGTTTATGCTGGTAATAAGAATGTGTGTGCTAAAATGCTTAGTTAACTGAAGAGATATAAATTCGTGTTCCTCCTTCTGCCAATATCTGCAGGAAACATTTTCTTCCAAAAAAAAAGAGAAGCGCAATCCCGAGAGTCTCATGTTTACTTCTTTCATAAGTATCGTCGTCATCAAAGGCGCATCAACCGGGGTCCGGTCTAGGCCTGCCTTAATAAGGAACTCCAGACATCCCGGTTTTCCGCCAAGGTCCACTAATTCGATATCCCTAAAAGCTGTCTGGCTTCCTGACTCACGCCATCGTTCCATCTCAAGCAGGGTTTGCCAAGTCCACAGATATTGGCTTCATATACTTTTGGGGCTGGATCATCTTCACCCATACGGATTGACTGACCCACCCACCGAAACCAATTGAGCCGGATTTTATCCACTACCAGACGGTCGTGGGACCGCTCAGTGATTTCGTCGTTATATAGGCTATAGAATCGTCCATCTTCATGTAGGAGGCCAAAAATTCTTCAGAGGATTTTTCCCTCGAACGCGGCTAAGAGTTCGCAATTTTTCCTGCTAACAACCCAAATCTCCGAGGAATACTTGGGGACTGGGAAGATCATTGTCTTTTACAGTAAGAGCGCTATAAACCGCTCGTGCAGCTCGCTACGCCTCCATTGTCGTTCCATTTGGCGACCGGTGGCATCAGTCAGCTCGCCACGAACTATCTCTGCTGGTAGGCCGTCGTGGTCAAAGTTTCAATTTGACAGTTTTCTTGCCAGTGCAAAAAAGTATGGAATGGATCTTCAGCACTATGTATCATTATTTCTATTCTGTTAAGAAAAAGTCGCACCGCGTCCTTAAAGAACTATTGTGCCCCTTTTACTGGTTATAGGGTACTCATTAATCATAGTATCTCAAGCAAGCCTATAACAATTAGAAACTTTAGTATATTCCCTACTTCCCGATCTTTCAACTTTGCATCTGGTATTAAGTGTTCTCCCAGCTGCCTCGACCTACTTTGCACAAGTGCCGGACACTGTCCCAAAACGTGTATAGAGGTTTCATCACACTCCGCACAAAACCAGCAGGCAGTGTCCGTAGATATCCCTAGCTTCCCTAGGTGATAGTTTAGCCGATAGTGACCAGTGAGAATTCCCGCTATGATTCGGAGGTTCTTTTTGGTGGGGTTTAAGCCATCCCTTGTGCACATGGGTTCGTATCCCCCAATAAGCACCTTGGACTACTCCATTCCTGGTAGGCCCGCCTAGTATAGTTCCCTCAACGGTTCCTCTTCATATCCAAGTGGCACAGCCATGAAACCGTTTCCAATTCAACAAAAGGGTTCTGGCCCGTGTAAAGGCATCGCTGGTCCCTCCTTGGCTAGTTCGTCCGCTGCCTCGTTGCCTCTCAACCCAGCATGACCTGGAACCCCCCCTGGACGAGCCGAGTGTATTCAGTCTCTCAAGGCCATACTAGTTTAGAGTTTACCTGGTTGGACCTAAGTGTCTTGATCGCTGCTTGACTATCGGTGAGAATGACAATGCTCTGCTCCCTGTAGTTCCTTTGGAGATTAAAAGAGCCACATCTGTCTATTACGTATATCTCCGCCTGGAATATGCTAGTGTACTTACCCATTGGCTTCAAATATATTTTCCTTGGACCACTGACACCGGCACCCACTCCCTCTGCTGTGAGGGATCCGTCAGTGTACCAAGTAATCAGTTGCTGGTTTAAGCCATACGTCACAGCCACGCTCTCCCAGTTTGCCTTGTTACTGCAACGTGTTTCAAACTTTTTATCAAAGTGAAACCTCGTTCTCATGTTATCTGTTGGTATCAGTAATTCGGAATAAAACCTAGAAAGAATATCAATCTGCCTTCAATTTGGGCAGCTCCCCGCCTCACTGATACTCCCGGCCATCATGAATGTTGCCCTTCTTGCCTGCATCTTTATGTGAAGATGGAGAGAGATTAATCCCCTCCAGGGATGCCGTTGGGCATGTCCTCATTGCCCCACTGATATACACACAAGCGAGTCTTTGGAGCTTGTGTAATTCCCTGGCTTATGCTGAGTTCGGTCGTTTCTGCCCAGATTACCGCCCCACACATAATCATTGACCTTACTATTGTAGTATATATCCAAAGTAGTATCTTCGGGCTGCGACCCCTTTTTTTTCCTGCTATGGACATACAAGTCATCAGAGCCCTCGTGGATTTCAGACAAGTGTTTCCGACATATGTCTTCGAAAGTAATTTTTGGTCTAGCGTAATTCCTAAACATTTGACCTCTGCTTCTCGTCTGTAGGTACTTCTATTTGCCTGCTTTCTAGCATCTTGCCCCAGGGTGTTGCCCACTCCCTTGCGGCCCAAGGCATCTTGTATATTTGTGTGCGATATGTGGTCGAATGCTCCTTCGATATCCAAAAACGCACACAGTGCTATCCGTCAGCTGATACAGAACAGTTTCAGTTAACCGTCCTGCCCAGTAAGCGTATTGACATTGATGTAGAGATTACCCTTTAGAACGTTAGTTCTTATATAGTTGTTAACGACCTTCTCCACTGTTTGGAGTACGAACGATGTTAGGCAAATTGATCTCAAAGATTTAGGGTGAAAGGGATCCTTTTTACCCGCTTTCGGAATAAAGACCACTTTTTCCCGTCTCCATGCCCTTGGTATGTATCCCAGTGCTGTGCTCCCCCTTACCACCCTCACAAGAGACTCGGAGATGATTCCTAGGCCGCTCTGGATTAGCGCTGGGAAAATGCCATCTACTCCAGGTGATTTCAGTGGTTTAAAAGTTCTCACTACCCACCTTAGCCTAGCTTCTAAGTATACTTCTTTTGCTAGTTTCCAATTCACCTTTCTATCTCTTTTATTCGTTATTGGAGTGCCAGGCAGAATGTTGTCGCCTGCCACCGTGAGGTAGGACCCTGAGAAATGAGTTCTGAGAAGCAGGTATACCCTGTCCTCCTCATTCTCGGTAAAGTCCCATCTTCCTTCTTCAAAAAGACAGAGGATATTCCCCCTTCTTTGGCTACAGCCTTGTAAAGCCTGGTTGCTTCTGTGATCTGTTTGATCCCTTCACAGAATTCCCTGGAGCTGTTCCGTTTTACTTCCCTTATCGCGTTGCTATACGCAATCAGTGCATTTTTATACCTCTGCCAGTTTCCGGTTGAAGAGTTTTCGTGCCTCTGTTCTCATTCTGGCCAGAGTCCTGTTCCACCATGGTACATCTCTTGATGACTTATCAGCTTTAGCCAGACAGCTGGCCTCATAGGCGTCAACGATGACTGTGTTGAGGTTTTCCACCATTGTTTTTAGTTTCTGTTCGCTCCTGATGTCACCGCCCCCTTGAAGATGGGCAATGTTGGAGGATTCCTTATTATTATTATATTATATTTTATCTCGTTATCCTGAATGTCGAATCTGATTATCCTGTTATTAGACGTAAAAGGTTCTTCCGACACCCTCCAATTCCTGATCATCCCGTTCATTAGAGTATTTCCTAAAGTTATGTCTAATACCTCCTGTCTAGTGCTGGTCACAAATGTTGGAGTGTTCCCTACGTTGTATATTTCTAACTTATTGCTAAGAAAAAAATCAAGAAGGTACTCTCCTTTTCGAGTGGTGTCGCTGCTTCCCCAGACTTCGTGGTGGACACTATGTAGGTGAGACGAAATCATAGAACTGATTCTCATTTCAAGGAAACACAACCGAACCTTCCTGCTTCAATCACTTGAGTTCGCCAAAAACATTTTGAACATGACATGACAGCTAAACGGCCGTGGTCTTTGCAAGCGCCGAATGGAACGCTGCTATGCTGAGACGTTTCGAACAGACCAGTTTTGTAAACTGAAACAGTGCCTGGCGGCTACCAATAACCGTGCGTTGATTTCATCGTCGTAGCTGTTATTGGTTGTGACTTTCATCCCTAGATAAGAGAAATTATCAATGGTCTCAGAATTGTATTCTCCGATCTTTATTGTTCTCACTATTTGATGTTACTGATGTTGCCACCATATATTTCGTCTTAGCTTCGTGTGCACGATCTCGATCCACGATCTTGCACCCATTGCTATCTAGATGAAGGCAGTTTTTACAACTCTGGTTCTTCTTCCCATGACGCCGACATCGTCAGCTTAGACCAGTAGTTGGGTGGACTTAAAGAGAATGGTGCCTGTCGCATTTACCTCACTATCACCGATAATTCAAAGGTCAGGTTAAAGAGGACGGGTGTCGCAGACCGTTGTTGATGTCGAATGGTCTTCAGAGTTATCCTGCTGCTTTTATCTGGCCTCGCACATTGGACAGGGTCAGCCTAGTCAGTTTTATCAATTTCGTCGGGATACCGAATTCTCTCATGGCCGTGTACAATTTTACCCTGGTTTACTATCATAGGCGGCTTTGAAATCGATGAATAGATAGTGCAAATGATGTCCATATTCCAACAGTTTTTCCATCGCTTCCCGCAGAGAGAAAATCGGATCTGTTGCTGATTTGCCTGGAGTGAAGCCTCTTTGGTATGGGCCAATGGCTGTCATAGGCGGCTTTAAAGTCGATAAAAATTTGTTGCAACTGATGTCCATATTTCAACAATTTCTCCATCGCATACATACATTTTTATGCACTTCACGCATTTTGATTAATTGCCTTTTCTTGCTCCGGAGATTGATGTCTGAACTTTTCGTACTCAATTGTATTATAGAATCGGAAATTATGGATCTTTGCCGATTATAGCAAACACAAAATTAAATAAAAGCCGAGTATATATTAGAAAAACGCCTGTCTTAGTTCCTACACTAACTTCGTTGGTCACCAGTTGGCTTCAAGTCGATCTTGACCCTCCTTAGGATAGAGTTCTACTGGCTTAATGCTGGAGACTGTATATTACGAAAGACAAACCAACCCCTGAATCGAGGGTATTCTTACGCTTTCATCCGATGGACCTCTATAGCTCACTAAGCTGAGGGTTTTAGGACATTTTATAATTAGATTTTGACCTGAAACTATAGAGTGAAAATATATATGTATGCTCACGGCTTCATCCTCATCCATATGGATTAAGTGACCCGTCCCCCGTAACCTATTGAGCCGGATTTTATCTACAACCCGACGGTCATGGAATCGCTCATAGATTTCGTCGTTATGTAGGCTACGGAATCGTCCTGGGAAGATTCTTCTCTCGAAAGCGGCCAAGAATTTTCAATTTTTCTTCTAAGAACCCAAGTCTGCGAGGAATACATGAGGACTAGCAAGATCATAGTCTTGTACAGTAAAAGCTTTGACCCTATGGTGAGACGTTTTGAACGAAACAGTTTCTGTAAGCTGAAATAGACTCAGTTGGCTGCCAACAACCGTGCGCGGATTTCATCGTCATAGCTGTTATCGGTTGTGATTATCGACCCTTGATAGGAGAAGTTATCAACGGTCTCAAAGTTGTAGTCTGCTATCTTTATTCTTCCCATTTGATCTGTGCGGTTCGATGTTGTTGGCTGGTTGATTCTTGGTGCTGACGTTGCCATCATATATTTTGTCTTGCCTTCATTGATGACCAGCCTAAGATCTCGTATCAATCGGCTTCTGCTCAATTTGGATGATTGTATGTCTCGGGTCGTTCTTCCCATTATGTCGATATGGTCAGCATAGGCCAGTAGTTGAGTGGGCTTAAACAGGATCGTACCCCCCGCATTTATCTCAGCATCACGGATCACTTTCTCCAGGGCCAGGTTAAAGAGGACGCATAATAGGGCATCCCCTGGTCTGAGACAGTTGTTGACGTTGAATGGTCTCGAGAGTGAACCTGCTGCTTTTATCTGGCCTCGCACATTGGTCAGGGTCAGTCAATTTCGTCAGACTACCGAATTCTCTCATGACCGTGTGTAGTTTTACCCTGGCTATGCTGTCATAGGCGGCTTAAAGTCGATGAAAAGATGGTGCAACTGATGTCCATATTCCAACAGTTTTTCTTTCATTTGCCAAAGAGAGAAAATCTGATCTGTTGCTGATTTGCCTGGAATGAAGCCTCTTTGTATGAAGCAATGATGTTCTGGGCGTATGGGGCTATCCGACCTAGAAAGATAGCGGAGAATATCTTATACGAGCTCGTGATAAGAATCTGCACGTGCCCAGGTCCTTTAAGAATGTAACATTTCTCGGTATGCAGCATTCTTCCGTTCCGTTCCTAGCTTATATTCATTGTCAAACCAGCCGTTCCGAGTCTTTTTGCAGCTGGGGCCAAATATGTTTGTGGTTGATGCTTCATCTCTGATCCGAGTGATCTGAATCTATATTGGCCCCGCTATATGTTCTGACATTCATCATGGCTGAGAGGTGGCGGCGTTCGATCAGCATATGGTATAGCGGCTCTTCTCTAGGAAAGCGTTCCCTGTCCAATGCATCTTCCGTTTCGTCAGCCCTACATTGGGACAGGGTATCGGCCAGCTGCTTGGCAGCGCGCTCTCTATACAGAGAGCGCACGTTCCATGAGAACATGCGTAAATCGTTATTCCGTTGTCGTTGCCGGGTTCGTCGTTGTGTTTTTAGTCCAGTCGGAGGCTCCTGCTGTGGCTTCGTAACTTCGGTTTTCCATGTAAGATTATCAGCCCTGCCCAACCCCCAACCTACAGGACCAGTTGGTACAATTTGTACCGTTTTTAGGCGCGGGAGACGCCTTCATCCTTCTCCGTCTGCAGCTATACGCTTATCTATCAGGCCTGACCCACACCAGTCTCTATCCAACCATTCCGAAATAAATTTCCTATGACAGGGCAGACGTTAAGAAGAATCTAGTATCTTTGAAAACATTGAAAATATAAGTATATTTAATTATGGTGAGTAAAAAGATATGAAGTATTACACTTTTTATCAATGGGCAACTAACCACCCAGCAGAATATCAAAGACACAATCATTTGAAGTAAGAAAGGGAATGAAGCAACAAGTAATATAAAAAAAAACAAAATAACATAGTTCTATGGTATCTAACCAGTCGAGCACCAACCCGGACTATAATGGCAAAGAGCAGTAATAGTTATGCAACTTGAGAGAAACCAGCACCCTTTAGAGCACCCCCGAGAATTTACTTTTCTCATGGGATACTTAGATAGTGCATACTTGAGCGAACTGAAGCTATAAAAACAGCGAAAGGAACCAATCGCCAGAGGATGATTAATTTTTTGGAGGATGATTATATGGAACTAATTTCCGAATAATGAAATATAGTCTATCTAACGTTAATAATATATCTAACGTTTCAACTTTTTCAATTTTACAACTTATTGCATTCAGAACACTTAAGAAGGGAGTCACACCCTTCCATTTTCATATTCAAAACCATAGCGATATCTCCTCAGATATAGCCAGATTTGAACATATATAAAAATGATACAGGATAATTCATTATTTCCCTGGAAGCAATTCTTAAATACTTGAGGCACTTCCCAGGAACCTAAGATTTTCAGCAAAGATAAAAACTTTATATTACATCCCCTTCAACAATAGAAGGTAGGCCAAGAGGAAAGACACAACCATACAACCAAGTCGTAGCGAAACAATTAGTGGCAATAAAAGCTCCAGCATTCCAGGAACTGTGAGTATTTTTTGTCTTTCCCTCAGAGTGGAATAACCTTAGGGACTTGAGATTGTTCTTTTCCCTGGAAGGAAATTTCTTTTCAACATAATAAGTTAGAAAGCTCTAAAAGACTAATTGCTTAATATATTGGCAAAGTTAGTAAGGAATAAATTAGCAAGCGGGAAGTTGTCCAATTAATGAGAAATTAGGAAAAAGTGGATTACATGAAGCACCATTCCTGCGAATTGTGTTAGTAGGAATTCCCAAGAATGCGTGCTAAAATGGAAGGATAAAAAAGGAAATATGAAAGACTTAGATTGATGCCAACGTTATTCCTATAATAAAACCCTCTAACCCCGCATGGTCCACCGTTCTTTCCGGTTGTTTGAACACTATGCCAAACAGCGGAACCTGTAACACTTCATTTGCCGCTCAGTAATTTTCGTCCTGCATCACTGCATAAAAGCTATCGTAGAGCCGCAGAAAAAGATGACGACATTGGCCGTGAAGGTCCGCCCGCCAATATTGAAGCCCCATGGAAGTGCTTGGTCGACACAAGCTTGTACGTCTCTCTACTAGCCAGGCTGGGGAATGTGTAAGGCTGCTTCAAACACTTCGATCCCTCATGTGTCATTTTATAAAAACTCACATGTGCCTTCCTATACATGGGTCCGCACCGGCTCCTGAAAAATAAACAAAACATGCGTGCCAACCAAATGACCAACCCGAAAACGAATTCTGAAATGAAAAATTTGCTCTACCGCCCCTATGAAACTGTAAAACTCTGTACCCGAGTTCCGCGATTGAGGGAGGATCCACGACGGATCACATCCTCAACCGATGTTCTTCCTGCCTCAGATGTACGATGAGGTACGACCTTCAAGGCTCCCTCCCGGCCTTCGTATCGTCAGGCCATTATCTTGGAGTATGCCCCTATGTAAGGATGAAGAAAAAAGGAAGTCGTCAAATAGAATTTGGCTCGAATCCGTTACAGAATATATTCTAAATCATGAGCTTAAACAAAGAAAATAACAGAAGATGCGATAATCAATCATCATCATCAACAGCGCAACAACCCCTATCCGGTCTAGGCCTGCCTTAATAAGGAACTCCTGACATCTCGGTTTTGCAAAGAAGTCATCCAATTCAGTATCGCTAAGAGCTGTCTGGGGTCCTTTCACACGTCACTGCCTCATATCAGGCAGCGTCTGCCTCGTCTTCTTTTTCTACCACAGATATTGCTTTTATTAACTTATTAGGCTGGATCATACTCATCTACACGGATTAGGTGACCCGCCCAACGCAACCTATTGACCCGGATTTTATCCACAACCGTGGTATCGCTCAAAGATTTCATCGTTATGTAAGCTACGGAATCGTCCATCCTCAAGTAATTCTTCGGAGGATTCTTCTCTCGAATATGGCCAAGAGTCGCAATTTTCCTTTCTAAGAGCCCAGGTCTTCCAGGAATACATAAGGACTGACAAGATCATAGTCCTGTACAGTCAGTGCTTTGACCCTATGGTGAGACGTTTTGAGCGAAACAGTTTTTGGAGGCTAGGCTAGGTACTAGGTTCTGTTGGATGCCAGGAACCGTGCATGGATTTCGTTGTCATAGCTGTTATTGGTTGCGATTTCCAACCTTAGATAGGAAAAATTTTTCAGCGGTCTCAAAGTTTTAGTCTCCTATCTTCATTGTTTTCGTTTGACTTTGGCGCTGAAGTTGCCACCATGTACTTCGTCTTTCCTTTGCGGCTACTCGATCTGGACCAAGGGAGACTGTACATTTCGGGTTGTTCCTCCCATAGTGTCAATATCGTCACCGTAGACGAGTGTGGCAGTTGGGTGGACTTGAAAAGGATGGTGCCTCTTATAATACATTGACATCTGCATCGCGAATCACTTTCTTCAAAGCCAGGTTGAAAAGGACGCATGATAAAGCATCCACTTGTTTAAGACTGTCGTTGATGTTGAATGGCCTCGAGAGTATTCCTTCTGCTTTTATCTGGCCTCACACATTGGTCACTTTCAGCCCAGTCAGTTTTATCAATTTCATCGAGACACCGAATTTTCTCATGGCGGCTTACAATTTCATCTTGGCTACGCTGTCATCGGCGGCCTTAAAATCGATGGAAAGATAGTGCAACTGATGTGATGCTAGTCGCTGCGGTTGGAGCACATCAGCACCAAAAATCTGATGTCTGATGCGTCTGTAGGCGGAGCACTCACATAGAAAATGTTCCGTGGATTCCGCTTCCTCATTACAGGATGGATACGTATAATAATTCATATTCTGAACATATGCCCAGCTAGTGAATTATGGCCAGTCAGAATAGCCACAATACTTCGGCTTCTTCTTCCTACTTTTCGACAGGATAAACTATAACTGTGTATTGCCTCAAAGGAAAAGCCCAATACTCGTTTTTATTCGAGAGGTTAACTTCGGCTCCAGAACCATTTTCTGTCTTTGAGCCATCGGTGTAGAAGACGTCAGTATATCCTGACACGCATTCTTTTGGTTCATCCCAGTTTTCTCTCCGTTTCAAGATAACATTATATCTTCTACCAAACAGATATATGGGGAATTGAGAATCGGAAGGCATCGCGAAAACTAGATTCAGTTCTCCCAATGACTCTTCCAATGCTTTGTACCCCCCACGTCCATAGTTTCCCCACAGATCTTATCGAATTAGTCTATGAGCTGCTCTCATTGCAGTGTCCTGAATAAACAAATCCAAGGGCTGCAAATTGAGTAATGCATTCAGAGCTGCGCCGGATGTGGTCCTCCTGGCACCGGGGGTACCCAGAAACACAATTCTTTGCAGTGTGGCTAGTTTTCAGCGAAAACTCCTCTCCTTTCACCACACTACGGATGCATAAGTGAACGTCGGCCTACTGATAGCAACATATATTCACATTACTAGCTGAGGCCTAAGTCCTCATGTCGAGGCAAAGGTCCGCCTACACAGCCCATAAACGGTGAGAGCTCATTTCATCTTCACCCCTACATATTTGTTCCAAAGAAGCTTCTTGTCTAGAATAACTCCCAGATATTCCACTTCTCCGGAGAGTTGATGGGTTCTACCCCTCATCTCTGGAACCATCCAGTTTACTCCTTTTTGTAAATATTACCATTGTGGTTTTATTTGGATTTACTGAAAGTCCATGCCTGAGACCCAACTGTCAATCAAATCAACGGCGCGTTGTCTATTTCTACACACCATTCTGAGATTTCGACCAAAAGCCAGCACAGCCACGTCATCCTCATAAGCTTGAAAATGTATTGGCAGATTTTGCAGCTCGCATAGTAGTGAGTTGATCATCATACTCCACAGAAGTGGCGATAGCACACCTGCTAGCGACCTTTCGTCGCTTCCGTTGTCAAGTAGCGATCAACACACACTTCAACACACAACAATCTCTGCGTTAGCATAGCGTAGATCCACTTTATTGGAGTTTCGTCAACACCATGCTCTCTGACGGCGTCACATAGCTTTTGGAAGGGCGCACAGTCAAAAGCCCCTTCAATGTTCACGAAAACCCCCATCGCGTATTCACCCTTTACGGTTGCATCCTCTATCTTTGAAACCAAAGAATGAAGAAGAAACTCACTGGACTTTCCACGTTGATAAGCATGTTGGTTTTCATTTAGATGGTCCGACTTTAGTGCCTTCTTGCGAATATGACGCGTAACCAGTCTCTCCAGACATTTGATTTGCCTGAAGTTCTTTGAATTTGAATAGTCATCTTTCCCAGGCTTTGGTATGAAAACTACGTTCACCTTCTGCCAAGAGGAAGGCACAGAGCCCAGAGCAAGACATCCTCGAAAAATATTTCTTAGAAGTTTCTCTAAGTGGATAGACGGCATCCATACCAGGTGCTTTGAAGTATTCAAATGATAGTATAGCAGCTTCCGCTTTTTCATCGGTAACAACCGCTCTCGGAGTGTCCCAATTCCCCTTGCAACACCTTCGCGTCGAAGGGTTTGCAGAAACCGCCAATTAAATTCTTCCCAATTCTGAGTCCTGTCCTCCCGGGTGGTGTACTTCCAGTCTTGAGTCTAGACTCAATTCTGGAATTCGTGAAAGTACCATCCGGTTTTGTAAGAGAGTCCAACTTCGCCGACTCATCCTTATTAAGGAGTCTGCATAACCTGGAAGTTTCCCTTTCACCTCCCAGTTCCTCACAGTATGCTCTAAAAGAGTCTCATTTCGAACGTTTGATGAGCCTCTTATATTCACGCTGTGAGTTCCGGAAGTTTAACCAGTCCTCATCTTTATTGCTTTTGCAGGCACGATTTAGAAGTCATCTGGTTGATTTCCTGAGTCTCTGCAGTTCACGGTTCCACCATGGGACCTTTTTACCACTTTGGCCTCGGGAAATAGGACAAGCCTCTTCAAAGCACTCTAAAAGTGTGCGATTCAGAGTTTTCAATTAATCTTCTATCGCCAAAGGAGCTTAACTTTGTCGCTAAGAACTTCATTGAACTTCGTCCAATTCGTTTTCCCAGGATCAGTCTTTGTATTCCAGGCTAAATTCAAAGCAACGGTGATCTGAAAGTGAGACTTCATCTAGTACTCACCAGTTTCTAATCAACTCTAACAACCTTGAAGTGCAGATTATTAGTTCAATTACTTCACTTATTCTTGACCCCACGAACGTAGGGGCGCTCCCTAAGTTCGCGGTCATCTGAAGGGATAAAATCAAAGAAGCTTCTCTCCTCTAGGATTGGATTTGCTACTGCCTCAACAAGTAAGCTGAGCGTTCGCATCACAACCGATTCAAAGTTCAAGGTCACTTGACTCTGCTTACACTACCAGATCCCTTAGTTCTTGTGTCGGCGGAGGGCACAAAGAATCATAGGGTAAGTAACCAGAGGCAACTATGACGTTTCTCGTCTTACCATTAACCTGGTATTGTAAGTTGATCGCAACAAGGTCCTGAGAACAGAATTGTTTCAGCATGATTGCCTCTAACAATTTTGATATCAGAACCCAGACCCACGGTCTCGAGGATCTTTCATTGAAAAAATCCTAGTCCCCTTGAGTGATCCAATACCACAAATTCTGTTAAAACGAACCCATGGATCTTGAACCAAAAATATATAAGGACGTTCCTACAAGTTTGCCAGCTTTGCCGCCAGTAGATAGCAAGAAGTTTTGGCACGCTGCAGGTTGATTTGACTAACTCTTATGTGTTTAGCCATAAGTACAGTCTAATATGAAAACCGCCTCTAACTGAAAGGTCTGCTACGTTCAGTGTGGATCTCACCGGGGTTACCAGCCCTACGCTGGTTACGCCCCACGCTCACGGAGTTCGGGCTGCATTGACCAATGGTCCACATTACCAGCTTCCTTTTCTTCCGTTTTTACAGGCAGAGGAGAAGGTTCTGACAAGCAAGCCTGTAGTCCCCTTCTCCTTTGCCGCTGAAGTTTCCTTCTGCTGAGTCTTCCTCCTCCGTATTTTAGAAGAGTTAGGTAACAGTGTCAACGACCGACCGGCTGTAATCAGATTTCCAGTTGCTCTCATTGAGAGAGTTGCTGTATTATCCTTTGTGGCTGACCGCGCCGCAGGCATCGGGTATAGGTTTTCCAATGAAGTGGAGAGCCTGTCTTCCACAGATTTCTCCGTGGGGGGACATGAATTAGGTGAGGCTTCCAAAATCCGTGCCTTGACCACGACCTGATTTCTCTGAGTCGCCGTTCTGTGACTTCTTACCACTTGGAGAGTTGCAATCCTTTGTTTCCGTTTTCATGTGGACACTCTTAGTGTAGTAGTAAACTACCACAAACTACCCCACTACGACGAGGTGGTGTTCGAGGGAGAGAAACCACATTTACTTCTTACATTAAAAGTGATAATTAGAAGCTGTTATTCAGAAGTCCTTATTATCTGATAACATTATATCCAATTACGAAATAAAGAAGAAAAATTTCGCTTTAAAGGATACAAATTCTATTGAAAGAAGCGAGTTGCCTAAATAGAAGTGCTCCAGAAACAAATTCCCGCAGAAAGGATATACTTAACAAGCATCCCCTGCTGTTGTAAGCATTTGTCCTTTTCATTTCATGTCGAGCTTTGTTTAAGATTTTCCGAACAATGGTTATGCTATGTTAGGCAGCTGCTTTAGCAATTCGTAACATTATCGAACAATTGCTAAGCGACGTTCTCCAGCTGACATTGCTTCTTACGAAGCTATAGGATAATTCGTAATTGAGGCATACCAGAATGGCTGCCCTACTGTCGTTCGACGTTTTTACTCCAATTCTACGCACCAGGATATGAGGGATTATCAACTAAAAATCTTTCTTTAGAAAAGATTCTACATTTCTACAATTCAGATTGAAGGTTGAGGCTCAATATTTACGTAACTCCAAAATGGTTAGTGTGGCATTTAAGGGTGTTGTTCACAATTGGGTCGAATGGGAGCACACATTATTTTCTATTGATTGTCAGGACGTTATCCTTGAGTATTCCAGTTGAACTTGTACCATACATCATTACATTGCTTAGCTATAACAAAAATCTTTGACCCAACCACTTATAAACATTGAGGAGAATGTAAGCAACCAAAAGAGCACCGTTCGACCATTCAAAAGGAAATCAACAAGGATTACTTACTAAATCGGGTTGAAAAAAGTATAGCGAGGATATAGAGTATAGCTATGGTAACCAGTCCATCAATTGAATTCTCGGATAACTTCACAAACGTTTCGTTTCCCAAAGGATTCTGTTTGCTTTGCGCTTTTATTCACCGACACGAGATACAATCGAGGCCTAATGGTGCGAAAGATATCGTGCCCAACATAAACTTATTTACGAGCATAAGCAAGTATCTTATGACAGCAGCGCTGGATGTTGTTAAGGAGTGCCTATTGATATATTCTGAGGAGGCTTTAAAGTTCCAGATTGATATCATTATTTTCGGAGCAAAGAAAGGCTGATGACGGAATTCCTTTGTTCGAACAAAAGTTTAGAGAAGTAGGACTAACTGAAGAAGTTGCGGTTTGTAATGTGCGGGTTAGATAAGAGGGAGCCTTGTCAAAATTGTCTGTATGGGAACGTATGTGCCTTAATTGATAGCATTCAGACGAAAAAACATTTAACAATTAACTTTCATCTGTAGACTCTTAACAAATTTCTAAGTTGATGATTTCTGTACAAAAGGAGTTTGAAATTTAGATCGAGGCAATGCGAACTCTAATGTGGCTACGCACTCCGACTACCGCATAACAAAAGAGCAGCATGGCTTCGTAAAACATCGGTCTACTGGTTCTAACCTAGTTGACTTTACCACTTTTGTTAAATGATTCAATCTACGGCCGGAGTTGAACGTTCTTCACAACGACTGGGAATTCTAACGATATAAATGGAACATTCTGGGTCTAAGCGAAGTAAGATGGTGGGGCTCTGGAGAGTACTCCGTCCTCTTTTACGAAAATATGATTTTGTACTCTGGAAAGCCAAGTGGTAGCAGACGTGAATCCGGTATCAGGTTGTTTCTCGTGACTACCGCAAGGCACGCTTTCTTCACCAGGAAGCCGGTTTGTGACAGACTTCCTAAGGGTGACATTGTGATTTTTATCGGTGATCTGAATGATAAGATTGGCTCTAATAGCACCTTGCTCTGATAATGGGAGGGTGTTGGGTTTCTGCAGCTCTCAGCGTCTCATCATTGATGGTAGATTGTTCGCGGAGCCCACCATAAAGTCAATTTGACTGACCGACACCGTTCGAGCAATCAGAACGACCACTTCGGAATCAGCAGTCTCCTAGATATGTGTAACAAGAGAGGCGTTGGCATTCACCTGGAAGGATATCACTATCGCTTGTGTTCACTTGCGTGTTGCGGCCATCACTTCAGGGTTGGAGAGCCGCGGCCGTCAAGCTCTACATCGATCGCTTGTATGATCCAGCATTCGCTCGCTAGTTGGAGAGCTATCTTTTTGATCAGACGGCGTATATACAGAGTAACGTGCCTGAGAATATTGATTTCTTGGGTGCTATGGGGGTCGGTCATAGGATCTGGCTGACTGTAGAATCATGGAAACGAATCGATCAGTGCAAGGGACTGAAGGTTCCATTGACCACCGTGAGTGATGGCGGGCTAACGCGCTCGAACTCCGCTACTAAGCGAAATCTTAGGAAGTTAATTATAGTGTGCACCGTGATAAAAGGAAATTGGTTATTGCGCTGTTGGGGGAAGTGGAAAATGCTGCAAAACGCAATGATTTCAGAGGTGAGATACAGCACCACAAAAAAGCTTGCATCTGGCTGCAAAACTTTCGATAGTTCTGTGAAGGACATTAACGGCCAACCTCTTATCCACGATAACGAGTAACTGAAGAGGTGGAAAGAACACTTCCTCACGGCTTTTAACCGTATCACATCCGATGAAGTTCCTCCTCTTGTGGATGAAATGGCCAGCTACATGTGGATGCGAACTTTTCCTCCAAGCAGAAGAGAAATCATTTCTGCCATTAATACTTCCACTCATCCAGATATCTTGGGAATCCGTGAACTTTCCTAGAGAGTAAGGGAAGGGATGATCATCAAGATAATAGTGAAAATAATCTTGGAGTGCATCGAAGAACATATCGAAAGCTTGATCGAAAGAGAGCAGGCCACTTTGCGGCGAGTCTTCCGCGCCTAAAAACGGGGCAAATTGTACTAACTGGTGCCCCAGGTTGGGGGTTGAGTAGGGCTGACAACCCTACACGGAAAGCAACTAATTATAAAGCCACAACAGGAGCCTCAGAATGGATGGATGTTACCACGACGAGCCCGGCAACGAAAACAGAATAATGATTTGCACATTTTCTCATGGAACGTGCGCTCCCTGTACAGAGATGGAGCTGCCAAGCAGCAAGTCGATACCCTGTCCCAATATAGGCCTGATGTAACACCGTTGCATGAGATGCTTTGGACAGGGACCGGTTTCCTGGAGAAGAGTCACTACACCATGTATTATAGTGGCCATCCAATAAACCATGTGTTCGAAGTAGATTTCTTAGCCAGCCAAAAAAATGAAACCGGTTGTTATCGGCTTTGAAAACATAAGCGAACGGCTATGCACTCTGCGCTTCCGAGGCAAATTTAAAAAATATAAGCCTCATGAACGTCCACACCCCTACAGAGCCTACAGAGGAGACTGCAGAGTCAGAGAAGAATACCTTCTACGAGGCAGTAGAGCGAACCTCGAAGCCAGTCCCCGATATGATATCAAAATCATACTTGGGGATTTTAATAGCCAAGTAGGAACGGAGCCCGTAATCAGGCAATACGTTGGCTCCCATCGCTTTCATCAAAATACAAATGATAACAGACTGCGGATTACTCAATTAGCAGCGTCACACGAAATGGTTCTTGGAAGTACCTGGTTTGCGCGGAAAGCGGTCCACAAACAAACTTTACAATCAAGTGAGAGTTAACACTGAAGCCATTCACAACACAGCAGGGAAATGGATACCGCAATAACCGCAGCCAACAGAGGTCCTGGAGATGGAGCATCAACAAATGATCTTCACAATCACCTGAAGAACGTTATCATCAGGGCGACGAACATACCTGGGCCACCGTCGCAAAAAAGTCCGAACGGTTGGTTCCACGATGAACGTGAGCTAACAACAGAAGGGGAGAATGCTGCATACCGGGTAATGTTACATTCTCAAAAAACGCCGGCACGTTCAGAGACTTATCTCAAACTCCGGCGAGCGAAGAGCCAACTTGACAGACGGAAAAAGGAAGCCTGGGAGAACCAACAGGTTTGTGAACTCGAAAAGTACAGGGAGCAACCGCACCAGGTGCGCAAGTTTTACCAATAAGTCAGCAGGATGAAGCCCTACATACCTCGATACTCATCCTGCCGAAACAAAGAGGGAAATCTGACTTCCGACCGAATGGGAATATTGGGGCGATGCGTTGAGTACTTTAATGAACTACTGAACAACCAGAACATCGGCGAGTTGGTAGTTCCGCCAACTGAAGACAACGGACAAATACTGCCACCACCAAGTATAATAGAAACAGTCCATGCAAGTCGCCAGAAGCCGATGGAATTATAACCGTATTCGTTAAATATGGAGGCGACCAATTACACCAAGTGGGTCATCAACTTGCGTTCAAGGTGTGGGACAGCGAATCAATGCCTGACGACTGGTAAATAGGCATTATCTGTCCCATACATAAAAAGAGAGATATCACTCAGTGCCGCAATTATGGAGGAATCACGTTGCTGAGTACCATCTATAAGATATTTTCATCTATCTTGGTAGGCCGGATAGCCACATGCGCTCAGAACATCATTGGCCCATACCAGATAGGCTTCCCTCCAGGCAAATCAGCAGCAAATCAAATTTTTTCTCTGCGGCAAGCGATGGAAAAACTATGGACATCATTTGCACCATCTATTCATCGACTTCAAAGCCGCCTATGATAATAAGCCAGGGTAAAACATGAGAGAATTCAGTATCCCGACAAAATTAATAAGACCGACTAGGCTGACCCAGACCAATGTGCGAGGCCAGATGAAAGCAGCAGGATCACCCTCAAGACCATTCGACATCAACAACGGTCTACGACAAGGGGATACCCTATTATGCGTCCCCTTTAGCCTGGCCCTGCTGAAAGTGATATGTGATGCTGGGGTAAATGCGAAGGGTACGATCGCTTTTAAGTCCACCCAACAACTGGTGTATGTTGACGATATCGACATCATGGAAAGAACGAGTCGAGACGTACAAACTACCCTCATTCAGATCGAGCAGGCGATGCGAGATCTTGGGCTGCACATCAATGAAAGCAAGACTAAATATATGGTGGCAACATTAGCATCGAAAACCAACCAACCGACAACATCAAACCGCACAGGTCAAATGGTAAGAATAAAGATGGGAGGCTTCAACTTTGAGACCCCTGATGATTTCTCCTATCTAGGGTAGAAAATCATAACTGAAGAATTTTTGGCCCCCTACATGAGGATAGACGATTGCGTACCTTACATAACGACGAAATCTATAAGCGATACCATGATCGTCCGGTTGTGGATAAAATCCGGCTCAATAGGTTACGGTGGGCGGGTCACTTAATCCGTATGGATGAGGATGATCCCACCCGGAAAGTCTATAAGGCAATATCTATGGTAGAAAAAGAAGACGAGGCAGACCCTGCCTAAGATGGAGCGATGGCGTAGGTCAGGACGCCAGACAGCTTTTAGGGATATCGAATTGGTAGACCTCGGCGCAAAACCGGGATGTCTGGAGTTCCTTATTTAGGCAGGCCTAGACCGGATACCGGTTGTTGCGCCGTTGATGGTGATGATGATCAATTTTTGTCAAAATCAGATACCATCAAGGTTTCATCTTTTTAGCAATATTATATCTTCTTGTTATCGGTGACATCCTTAATGCTGCTTTGCCTGGAGGACATGGTAGAGCTCGATGGACTCTGACATCTTTCCTGCTCAAACACCTCGACTAGGCTGATGACATCTGTTTGCTCTCTCACCGGGTCATGGCCAAATGGCTCTGAATTTGGAAAGAGAGGCAAGTAGAATTGGACTGAAGACAAACACCAACAACCTTCTTCCAAGCCTCTCAATCTAACGGGTCATCGTAATCTCTACATTAATAGGCAAAGCACGGAAAGCGTCGATCAATTTATATATCCAGGAAGTGTAGTTTTGCCGTCGATGGTATCGAGCTGAATGTTGCCCGACATGTTGACATTATTACATCCGCTTTCGGCTTCTTGTGTATAATCCGGAAATGCAGTTATCTGAACACCAAGATTTAGTTGACTGTTCTGTGCCTGTGTTTTCTAGGTTGCGGTATGAGAGTAGCACATGGAGAGTAACCTCCAGTTTCACCCTGAAACTGCAAGACTACCTCAACGTATCATCGGAGTACGCTGGCCTGATGCGATCACAAGCGAAGAATTTGTTCAGCGTACAAGCCAGGCACCGGAACGCGATGTGATGGTTGTAAGATGAAAATGCAGTAGATAGGCCACAAATTAAGGAGGGGTGAAAATTGCATTGCTGGCCATGTCTTGCAATGGAATCCACTCTCGCAAGATGAACGACGAGTGGATCGCCTCAAGGAAACTTGGCGCAGAACAGTAGAGAAGGTGTATGCGCGTGTCGGGAAGTCATGGATGGAGCTGAAGCTCATTTCAGGTAACCCCGAGCAAAGGGGTAAATGGTAACCATATTTAGCAAAGCCCATTCTATTTTCAATGCATTAACTGGGGCTTTAAACTTTGCTTGAGAGGCACCCACCCCCAGCAAAGGTTATTTTGTGGCGTTGTGGTGGTGGATTCAGAGCCTGTCTGAAACGGGTGATTGTACTTACTTCATTGAACTGATCGAAAACTATTTGTCTGAAACTACATTTTGGTACGATGCCGATAAGTGTGATGAAACTCGGTAATGGATCCTCCCCATATGAGGAAGCTATATTTTGAGGCTGTTTTTTTGTACTGAAGGACACTACAATAGCTTTGTGTGTGACTTCGCTGTGGTCGTCGTCACAAAATCGGAGCTTGACCTAACGAGAAAAACACGGAGCCTCTTTGATATCCGATTGCTGAAAAACGTAGATGGTCACTTTGTGAATTCAAAACCGATTCTCATGTCTGCCTGCGTGTAACCAGTTGTCGTTCCATCTCCTGCATGAAAGCTTGATTGGATATAATTTCAATCGAATTTTGAGGTCGGTATCTTACACATTGCAAAGGTAACAGTAAGACTGGCCATAGTGTAAAGGGAATGCCTATCGGCCTGGTCCAGCCTAGGCATTTTTCGAAATGAAGGCAGCTCCAGTAGGAGTATGAATAGATCATATTCTGATATAAAATATTCTCTGTATTAAAGGCTGACGGCTCATAAGATTCATTAGGAACTAGTCACTTTGCTTGATGAATCCGATCACTTTGGCATCTTGGAATGAAAACTATAAAACTGTTTTCTGAAGTTATGCATACTTCTTGTGGCAACTACATAAGTCCATCTCATATCTAGTCGCCCATAGTAAACACAATATTTCCGGTTTCCTAGGCTTATTTTTATCTAGATCGATACTAAGAGAGGGCTTCATGTTTGTTAGATTTCTGTAGAACGACTTCCTACTTTGAAGAGAATCCTGAGGAATGTATTGATCGAAAGCCACAGCTTCGCAACAGAAAAATGTCCACATACGTTCTCATCACAACTCAATGGTATCAACGATGACGAGGACATGTTGAGGTCATTGCTTTTGACTTCCACTTTGCTTTCACGTCGGGATAATACTATTTAATCCTTAGCGTTAGAGTGAACCTTCAAACCTGATAGCGATAAGCAAAAGTCGACAGGAAATGATGACAGGAAAATATCCTTTCCACACACAACACGTAGTCGCATATGAAATATTTTCGGAGAGACGCTAATGGTTGCACCATGCTCTAAAAGCCAAGCAACAAGGATATACAAGAGTATGGATTTACATACTACCATGTTTGGATATCGCGCATAGTATGGATGCTTTGTACCGTCTGAGGATGTTTACATACGTACGTAACGTGGGCACATTATAAGCATGAAAGGATATAATTATGAGGCGGAAATATTTTGGGCATCACAGGAGTTGATTTCTATTTGTCAGGGTCAGTGTTGCAATAAGACGGCTGAGAGAAGGTAATTAATTGAATTAATCCCCGGATATATGTATGTATATCAAAGCGAAAGTGAATAAAGGAACTGCTTTCCAATAATTAAGCTGAATTAAGGGAGTTGAAAGTTACAGCTCGGTAATTATGAATCCACAAAAACTTTTTGAGTTTTCACCCTTGTGGAATTTTAAAGTGAATTTTTAACTTACTGTTGGTCTTTCCTGTTAATCCGCTGGAAAAGCGTTCAGGAGGACTGGGTTGAAGGAAACTCTGAGAGGAAAATAGTTTATAAGCAGATAGCTTGGACACCCGATTGATGATATCAATGAAGTGAGAATTCAAAACGAAGTTTTTCAGCGAAGATTATACCTAGGTCTTCTGAAGGAAGTCAGCAGTAATAGGGGTTGTCCATCAAAAAAATGGGAAAAGGATGTTGAGAAGCGTTTAAAGGAATGGCACATCCATTAGCATTTGATAACATTTAATGTTAGCTTGCAAACCAAGCGCCAACGGACCGGAATATCGAGGTGAAACTGAGAATACAGCCCAGCGGAGACGAGACAGAAGAGAGGAAGGCCAAGGGAAACACGGGCAAGCGAGGGTAGAGGTAAGGTTATTGATAAAGAGTGCGAATAGCAAGGGGGCAAGACGATGGTCTTGGTGGACACTAGAGAAAGTGAAGCCCATAGTGTTTTACGTAGGCACCTGTCGTGAGACTTAATCCTACGGTCCTCTTCAGACACGGATTGATTTTGTGACCACAATCAGAGCCCCGCTGAGACAAGCAACAACGGTACCAGTCAATACCAAGTGTATGGCTTAGCATTCATACTGGTGGATGCAAGAATTACCTAAATCTCTACCGAACTATGGAGTCCACGTCGAGGCCCGAAGGTCTCTTCTCGCTTGAGCATAACCACAACCACCATGAAACTCTCACTAGGGGGACCAACCGCAAATAACCGAGCTGTCCTCAAATACAATAGGAGTTCACCCAAAGTATGTGAGTCCAGGGGCTTTCCCAGTTCCCATGGTACCAGTATATCCCTGGTAAGGTTTCGGGACCAATTTGCCACTTCAGATGAGTCCCCGTGCAGACTCGGGTCTGATCGACCTGATTAGGTCTTTGGAACATTCGCCTACTGAATCACGGCCGGCAAACCAAAGTAATTACAGCGTCTCCCGGTGCCACCACTATGGAGGTTCTCCCCGACCACTTGGTTTTGGTTTGGCCGAGAGGGTTGCGTCAGAAGATATAAGGGGCCAATACAGACTCGGATCACTACCTTGTTGCCATGGTGCTCCGAGTTCACCACCCAGAATCCCCTCTGACAATCAGGTGAAAGTTAACACTGAAGCCATCCATAACACAGCCCTCCATAACAACTGGAAGAAGGAAATGGATGTCGCAATAACCGCAGTCAAAAGAGATCCTGAAGACGAAACATCAACAAATGAACTTCATAATCGCCTGAAGAACGTTATCATAAATACGGCCGCAAACATACTTGACTCCAGCCCCAAAAAGGTCGGAACAGCTGGTTTGACGATGAATGTAATAAGAATGCTTTTTACCGAGTAATGTTGTATTCTCAAAGTACGTGGGCACTAACAGGTCTGTGAACTTGAAAAGAACAGGGAGCAACCACACCAGCAACCGAAGTCTTACCAACAAGTCAGCAGAATGAAGCCTTATACACTTAGATACTGATCCTGCCGAGACAAAGAAGAAAATCTGATTTCCGACAGAATTGGCATATTGGAGCGACGGGTTGTGTACTTTAATGAACTACTGAACAACCAGAACTTCGGCCAGTTGGAGGTCCCGCCAATTGAAGACGACGGACAAATAGTGCCACCACCAAGTATCGACGAAACAGTCCGTGCAATTCATCGGTTTAAAAATCATAAGTCGCCAGGAGCCGAATTGGGTAAATATGAAGTCGACCAATTACATCAAGTGGTTCATCAACTTGTGTTCAAGGTGTGGGACAGCGAATCAATGCCTGACGACTGGCAAAGAGGCATTACCTGTCTCATACATAAAAAGGAAGATCACGTTGCTGAGTACCATTTATAAGATATTCTGTTCTATCTTGCTAGAACGGGTAGCCCCAAATGCCAAGAACATCGTTCGCCCATCCCAAAGAGGCTTCACTCCAGGCAAATCAGTAACAAATCAGATTTTCTCTCTGCAGCAAGCGGTGGAAAAACTGTTAGAATATGGACATCAGTTGCACCATCTTTTCATCGGATTTAAGGCCGCCTACGATAGCATAACCAGGGTAAAACTGTACACGGCCATGAGAAAATTCGGTATCCCGACAAAATTAATGAGACTGACTAAGCTGACCCTGACCAATGTGCGAGGCCAGATAATAGCAGCAGGATCACTTTCAAGACCACTCGACATCAACAACGGTCTCCGACAAGGGGATGTTTTATCATGCGTCCTCTTTAACCTGGCCCTGGTGAAAGTGATCCGTGATGGTAAATGCAAGAGGTACGATCCTCTTTAAGTCCACCCAACTACTGGCTTATGCCAGTCTCACCATAGGGTCAAAGCTGTTACTCTAAAAGACAATGATATTGCCAGTCCTCATGTATTCCTCGGAGACTTGAGTTCTTAGCAAGAAGAATTGAGAACTCTTGGCCGCGTTCGAGAGAAGAATTCTCCGAAGAATTTTTGGCCCCCTACATGACGATGGACGACTCCATGGCCTACATAACAACGAAATCTATGAGCGATACCATGACCGTCAGGTTGTGTATAAAATCCGGCTGAATATTTTACGCTGGGCGGGTCACTTAATCCGTATGGATGAGGATGATCCAGCCCGGAAAGTCTATAAGGGCAATATCTATGGTAGAAAAAGAAGACGAAACAGACCCTGCATGATATGCAGCGATGGCGTATGTCAGGACGCCAGGTGGCTTTTAGGGATATCGAATTGGTGGACCTCGGCGCAAAACCGGCATGTCTGGAGTTCCTTATTGCGGCAGGCCTAGATCGGACACTAGTTGTTGCGCCGTTGATGGTGATGATGGTCAGCACTATCCGTCAAGATCGGCGACCGTGTACCTCAGCTCAATGAGCAGCATCCACGACCTCCATAATGCCTTGGGGATAAGTCCCCGGTACCATCCATCGGATTTTCTCGGTGACCAGTTTATAGCCAAGTTCCCACCGATCGCCTGTTGGCTGTGTTCTACCTGCCCCGAGGTTTGCTTATTTGTTGTGTAAGCGTTGTTCCAAACGGCAGAGCTTGAGACATTCCTTCCCTAGGTCGGCAATTTCCACTGTTCACAGATGGGACTTTCCAGTATCCCCCTTTCCCCCTCTTACATAAAATATAAAATGGTCAGCATTGAAAAGTACTAGTTGAGGCCTTTCATTTGATACCCCACATGACTATATTCGGTAGAAGAAAATTGTGCAGCCCTCTTTTGCTTGCATGGAAATGCGCCCCCGCTGAAACTCAATTTAGAACTGCTCACTGCTTGCAGATGCTGATAGTTTCCTACTTTTCTCCAGATTTCATATCAATACGTTTCAACGGTTTCTGAGAAAATAGGATGTGACAGACATACGGACGGACAGAGACTAAACCAATTTTAATAAGGGTTTGCTTCACGCAAAGATTTAAAAAGTAGGCAAATGTTTGGACTGAATGCATTATCGACCTGTCGACCGTATCTACTGAATCTTCTTCGGACATTCAAAATGTATAGTTGTTATGCATGCTTCACGACCGAAACCTGTGGTTCATTTTTTTTATGTTTAGTTGCTTATTTGTCTTCTACAATGAGTAGTTCTGTGGAAATAGAATGTGTTGACCAGGATAAAGAAGCGTCTAAATTTCAACTTTGTATCTGACTAACAGCTCCATATTAAGGGAGGAATACTTTACCAGAAGAATAATGGGTGTCCTCATCATCCCTATGCATTCATCTAGAAAGCGAGCATGTGAGCTCAATAT
Organism: Hermetia illucens; assembly: GCF_905115235.1. NCBI lineage: Eukaryota > Metazoa > Arthropoda > Insecta > Diptera > Stratiomyidae > Hermetia > Hermetia illucens. The sequence goes on along the minus strand of NC_051854.1, from coordinate 76,763,469 downwards.
TCATATGTTTTACATTCGCCCTTCACTTAATCGGCCAGCTGAGTGATATATAGATAGATTACAAATAATGTATGTTTCCATTAAGTCGCTTCTGGGCATAGCTTGACTCGTGCATGATTGATGAGACTCTTTCCAGTCCTTTGCGAAGTAGGGAGCAGTATAATGCTTGTGATGTACGTCCATGTTCTAGTGGTAGAGTAGCAAGGAAAACATCAACAAAACGAAAGGATGGTTTCGTGATGATGCCATTAAATTCACATGATTCACAGTTTTATGAGGATTTATGTACATTCGTATATGCAGATTGTTGTTTAACTACGTGATGGGATGATTTAAAAAATGTGTCAAACTCTCAGATATTTTGAAAATTCCATAGTTTAACTCACAATTTATTCATTGACAGGTTCATATAATTGTGGAGCTGCACTGATTGAAGAATTATGGCCACGAACGATGCATTAATTAAATTTTAATCCACCCTGTGATAACCCAGAAACGTTCAGCTGCATATTTCCGAGACATATTTCACTAAATCCTAGCCCAAATGTGCATTGTCCCCATTCAAATGAGACTATAGGCTCATTTCGCGTGGACAGAAGGATACCAAAAAAATAAACTGAACATGAATGAAGGGAGAGCGAAATTTCTTATAGCCTAACACTTCGGAAACATACCCTATAAGTGTAGCGATATCCCCCGACGGCATTACCATATTTCTGCAGCAGGAAACGCACCTACTGCTGAACAAATCGAGCAATGAACCTTCGAACCTTGAAGGGGACTTCATTCCCAAAAAAAACAAACCAGGCAAAAGAAGAGATCGAATGGCACCAGGACCTGTGAAAGGAAAAAAAATAATGGGGAGAACATAGAGGCGTCCTTGAGAAAGGCAGCTCCCAAGAAGAAAGCTAGACAGGGACACCGTCAGAGGGGATCATTATCTCCAAAGGACACAAACGCATATCAACATTGCCAGAAAGGTCTAAAGCTGTTCAGGAATTCCAAACTCTCTTCATGCCTCCACCGGCGCCCATCACGGTAAGTTGAACAGTTGTGGAGCCGTTACGTTCCTCAGTGTATACTGCCGCATATCCTACTTCTGAGGCGTCACAAAATTCATGGACTTGAATGACTACTGCATCACTACAACGTAGTCATCTCGGAATAGTAATTTCCTTTGAAACCGCCAATTGTGAGCGAAAGTTTCGCCATTTCGCATCAAGTTCTTCTGTGATTGGTTCATTCCAGTTTGTGTGTTGCAGCCACAACTATTGCATCATTACTTTCCCTAGTACAATACACGGTTGCAACCTTCCCATTAGATCGAATAACTTTGCTACCTCAGAAAGCAATTGTCGTTTCGCGAGCACAGCACCTGTGAACTCCTCTAAGGTAACCTTGAAGCAGGTGCAATCTCTTGGTAGATATGAACATAGTCCTAGCGTCTTGACGTAATCTTCCTCGTCGATGTTTAACGGTAGGTTTGCCCCTCTATCGGAAACAGGAATGGGCTCCAACAGACTATCGTGATTTGCTGCCCATTTCCGTAATTTAAACCCATCCTTTTGCAATGCTGGTAAGGTTAACGCTTCCTTGATCATATCATCCACATAGAAGGCTTCTTTAACGGCTCGACACGCTTTTGGCTAGTACACCCTTTCGTCATCCGGTGGCTGATGCAAAGTGCACATCGCTAAGTACGGCCATATGTCACTGTTGTTTGGTGGATGACTTCGTTGCTAGTCCCGATCCAGAGGATGCACACTTATCTGCCGATATCCATCTCATCAATACACGAGTGATACTAGTCTGAAAATTGGGACCGACGAGTACGGTATTGTTGACTGACTTGCCTGCTTAAGACGCATTGAAAACGATTCGATACGTGGTTGTACTGTCATCCTCTTACGGCGTGGTAAGGCAAATAATATGTCTGTTTTGCAAACTTGTCTGCATCTCGCACTTCCACCATGCGACCTAGCTCAAGCATTCCTAAATGAATGCTTAATATTGGTTCCTCAAATTGTCGCCGTTGCTCAGTCGTTTTTTCCAATTGTGAGACTCCAATATGTGCCTTTTGTTGCTAGTTACCCAGAGTTTTTCCGGGCTCCGCATTCTGCTTAAATAGGAGCCAAACAATGTATCTGCCAGACTCGTCCCGCCTGGTAGCCTGGTGATACCATTCCATAGCTGCTTGCTCGTCCCTTGTTACCGGCTGCTCACTCGGTATCCGGGTGATTTCCCAAAACCCCTTGACTAGCCTGTCCATGCTGTCTTCAGTAGCGATAAATGACCTTATGCCTCTTGATTGTTTCGAGCAGAATTCGGGCCGAGTAAAATCCAGTCTAATCTGGTACTCACTGCACAAGGAGATCTTTTTTGAACCCTGCTAACACGATCTCATTAAAGGTGCCTGCTCGAAGCAAAATGTCGATTCTTCCTGGGGTTCCATATTGGGAATCAGCTAATATTTTGGCTGAAATTCCTGGTGGCAGCTTGACTGGGGTTTCGAAGTCTCTACCGTTTACTTTGATTATTAACTCCACACTACCTTCACTCTCCATTCTTGCATCCGCTCCCTCTCCACATATATGGATCTTTGAGAATCACCTCCGTAGACCAAGTAATTGAGCCGCTGATTCCGTGATGAAACTCCGTTGCAACCCAGAATCTAACAAATCTCTCAAAGTCACGAATTGGCCTGAAATACTCTGCACGCCAACTCGAGCTGCTCCGAGTAGTATTTTTTGACCCTGGGTTCTATCCTCGGGCAACAATGATTGGGTATAATGGCAATTTTTTGAACTGCTCGTGGTTCCACTGTTACGTTGTAAAGAATGGTGCTACTTCGAAAATGTCCGGCACCTGGCACTCATGGGGGTTGACGCCATGTCTCTTCCTCAAAAAGTTAAAACACAAATTTTGTTTCATTGCGTCATTTTTTCGTTGTTGCTCGTCCATCTCTCTGAACTTGAAGCAAATGCTGCAAGCCTTTGTCGTTGTAGCCGTCAGTAGAAATTTTCCGAGGGATGTTCAACGCCTCGAGGGTCCTGAACCAACTTGTCAGGAACTCCAAAAACGTTTTCATCGTTGGTTCAGTTTCTGAGTTGTTTCAAAAATGACTATCAAGTCCCAATGTTCAGTGTTGACGCCGAACTCTGCAGTGGTATCCAGCATAAGAGGAATCGAGATCTTTCTTTGCCATTGGCAGATTATGAAACTTGTGCCAGTAATTCCATGCCATGGCTCGTTTGTTGTCATATCATTCTCGCAGCATGTGCCTTGCTGCCTTCGGCGCTCTCGTACTCCTCCAAGTAGAACTTCTATTTACTGGAATTTCCTGAAAGGTTATTCAGAACTGCTCCATGTCGTCATGGCAGGCCTGCCACAGTTCCTCCAGTCGCTGGATTCTGGCTTGCAAATACTCAAGGGAATACCTTTTCCTGTTGGGCTTTAGACGATTTCGGCTCTGTTTTTTCAGACTGTCGAAATTATCCCGCTGTACTAAGATCACCTCCTTGGTCATCTTGTCACACCACGGATTTACAAAGATACTGACGAATAGATAATCCAGATACAAAGATACTGACAAATAGATGCTTTAAACTCTCTAGCACCGGAGCTTGCCACTCTTTGCAACCATATTGATTGGTTCATTTTTCACGGCGGAAAATATTGAGCGAAAAAAATGCGATAAAGAACAATTTCTCCAACTCATTCAGTATCCGGCTTGACGGACCAAAAAATGTTTGAACGTACGAAATGAGGAAATCCCTGATCTTCGATGGCATGGCCACGTAATTGACTGACCCTACGACCATAGGAATTTTTGAGGTCACCTATATAACTAATGTCAGCAGTCTAGGGTCCGCAACTTCGACAATGCGAACTGCAATAATATGCCGGATCTATCGGCACAGGTCCCTAGAGGCCAGAGCACCATGTAAACAGCCATAATTCGGTATGTATTTGCACCTAAGGTCAAAGGCTCTAACGATCAGATAAAGTCATCGGCTGTTAAGTCATGACTGTTAAGATTCCACCCTTAACAGTCATGCTAAGAAGCTAAGAGCAGAGCACCGCCCGCCCGTTGACTGGTAATCGAGAAGAAGGTGACTCTGAGTCCCAGTCAAGCGAATATCACCACTGAGTGTAAAACCTTAATGGCCGCTTCCTCAGAATGACTATGTTGTGCTTGGTCTTGCGTCATGCCCCAGCCATCCACAGGACCACAGTTTCGACAGTACCTCCAATTGGAATAAACTGGCGAATTCTAAAAGGCCATGAAACCGTGCGACGATAAAGAAAACTGGTTCATAACCTCGCAACGCAGCCTCAAGCTTAAAGCAAAGTATCTCTTGATTGTCAGCTTCCGTCTTACGTGGTATGTTAGGAATCCCAAAATTTAGGAGTTACTTCGTTTAGGGTGATACTACAGCCATAGAGCTTCATTGTCGAACATCGAGACTCTCTAAGTCTGACAGCACAGTGTATTTAAATTGTAGGCGCTGAGAGAAGACGTGTTGAAATACATTGACAGCATCTACCGGGCAGGACTTCAGAGACCCCGTAGCACCTGCACACGCCTTACAACCAGATGTTGAATTGGAATTTTTGTCCATTTAATCGCTGGAGGCGGAATTTATGTACTGTTGGTTTGCTGGTAAAAAGCGTCAATTCCACTTTGGTTGGATTCATGCCAAGTTCGCATCCTGTAGCCCACAGGCATACCTTCCCAAAACGCTCGTACAATTTCATTCAAATGAAGGAAAACATCCCTGACATTTAAATCAACAAGTCCACCAACCAACACCTTCACTCTGTTTCTTGTCAGTATTCGTAAAGCAGCGGGGAGTTGGTACCACCTTCAGACCTCTTGGGTCTCCAATTCGAAATATATGGTTGGCTGTCCCAAAATGTTGCCTAGATTTATGCTCGATTTCGGAAAAAATCCACACATATTTCCACATTCCAAATACAGTCCAAAAAAACTGTTGTTTTTGCTGAAGCGTGGCAGGCAGTACGCCCTAATGTCCCAGATATTTATATCCATGGTATGTTTTTAGTAGAACTGATTTAATCCTCGGTATTTGCCGATTCGTTAACCTCAAACCCGTCGTCATCGTTTCCGGAGAACTGCAGCTGCCCCCGGATGTCACCAGAAGATTCCGTCGAGAAGCTTTCCGACTTGGCCGGAATCTTACTGAGTCCCGAAAGATCGCAGACGCTTTCAATAATTTGGCAGTAATTCAACCACGACCACTTCCTGACAGTCGTCACTGCTGACTTGTACCTCTTAAGTTCATGTATGGCTTCCATTATGATGGCAACATCTTTTTGCCACATTTTGCAATGCACGAGATTGATTTGGAATGCCTTTTCCAGGGCCCCAATTTTTGTCACCAATCCGTCTGTCGAATGGTACCGTCGAAATCACTGAACAGTTTAGCCTTGAAAACTTAACCGTAGCTCATCTTGGCCTCCTGAAATAGTAAGAAACCTTTACAGCGAGATTTAGACTGCACAGCAAGCAGTTACTATCCACGAAGGATCTCTGATCAATGCAATCAATACAATACAAACAGGTCCATGTTAATAATAAAGTCGAAAAGGGACATGAGTGTTCCTTGATGAGTGATGCAGATTATCTGACTCACATTTCGAGTGCTTCCGGTCTATACTGCCTTCACCATGATCTGCATACATGAGGAAATAGTCAGTCCTTTCAGATCGTCAACCTTCGACCTGCCCGTCCTCCGAAGAGTTGGATAAGGGATCAATGAAGGGAAAGATCTTGGTTCATTCCATGCTAGATTTGCTTGCCCAGCAACAGGACTAGAAAACCAAACAGACCCTTGGGGGCTGGATGAAACTCCTCTACACACTCTTGGCCTGCCCGAAAACAATTTCCATCTACCCAAAGAATCTTAACCGTGCGAACCTAATCAATCATTAGGCAGAGATCGTTTGGCCGCCTCCATAAAATAAAAATCATCCAGAAATTGAACAATATGATATGACTGGTATCCAGCATTTAGTCACGACACAAATCCCTCTGTCACCAGCGAGATTTGAACCCGAAGTTTCGGTTTCGATAGCTGATAGTGTTGTTGTTCCTCTTCATGTCTCTGATGGTTTATTTAAATCCTTCTATTATACTTTAAATCCTTTAGTTGGACTGAAGTATTTCCTTAAAAAAGTTATACCGAGTCGAAAATACCGAGAAGATTCAGCGATTATTGTTACCTAGCACGCAGGACTTAATCAAATTAGGGACCTAAGAAAAGCCTTCCTCAAGCTTAGGTAGAAGAAAAGTACGTAGGAGCGCTGTGCAGTCAACATGGCAGGCGGCTTCAACGTGAGAATGATCCACTTGAATCAATTATTTCACTCAAAATAACCTGTCATTGATGACCGACGTTTACCAAAAAGCAACTGAATTCCTAACTTTAGCGCTTGGAACAAACGCATTCAGGTCGAGGATGTAAACTTCAATATGGGCGGTTACTGTAGCTCCTTTTGAAACAGTTCCTCGAGGTCAAAAATGTTTCTTCAGACATCAGGAAACCTAAATCCTCAGAAAGTGGTACACATGGTTGTGCAGTGACCCAGCTACACCCCTCAACGGGTTCTTTCTTGCTGGTATTGTATATAACATGGGAAGGTACCCAATGGACGAATTTCCATCTTGGAATCGAGGTTATCAGCTTTGAACATACCTATGAGTACCACAGACTCCTCTGTTGGAGGGGCGGACTTAGTTAGTTCGAATTATTCCAGAACATGTTGAAGCAAAGCAAGTCGTGAAGCATTTGGCAGTGCTCGGAAGTAGAAACTGTTCGAAGACTTGGAATATTCGAAAACGATGATAAATAATAGCTAAACGTTGACTGAAAAAGAGGTTCAAGTGCTTTTATATCTCCCCCAGATAACGCAAGAACTTAAAAATTAACTTGGATCATTTCTCAAGAGGATATACTATTCCTTCCCCTTATTGCAACTAAGATGGTGAAAACCGTTCCCTGGAGAATTTCACTGGTTCATAAGGAACCGCAAACTACCTGCAACCTTTGGAGAACCTGGAATTAGATGTGCGTTGCCAGTGTTTCTTTACGAGCAACCACCTTCATTGAGTCTTTTCCCTTATGCGTGTCGATGCGTTTACGTTACTTAGCTAGGAGGAAAACAGGGATCACCCTTGCGATTATCACCCCAGTCGGCTCTGGGACAATGCGATAGCCAGACACCACCCGCACAGTTCCCCGTCTCTGCCCTTGAACAAGGCGCTTATGATACACCTCCTTACCAAGCGGATCAGCCCTTATCCCCGCACCGTATAGTAAAGCGGAGTTGCTAAATAAGGAGGTCTACATAGCCGACGAAACGCAAGTCTACAGGCATGTTCAGTTTTGGCAGACTATCGTAGATAACGCTGCAGAGATCAGAACCTGTGCTACCTCCGAGTTGATCCCCCGTCTCCTTTGAGCCTATAGCATTTCATAGAGTAGGAAACGGTCTCTCAGATGATCTCTTAATATCCGCAAGGGATAGATCGACACATCAAATTAATTTTCTAGTGTATCCAGCATACATGTTCATCTTATGGTATTAAAGGAATTTCTGGCAAGAGCAGCATCAACAGCTGTATGCTTCAGTTCAATGAACCTCACCCACGACCCTCATAACAGCATCCATCATAGATCTTCCCATTCTACACCGAACTGCCTTGAGGGTACATTCCCAACAGCACGTATTGCTTTAGCCAGTCTACTCCTGATAATTCCGGCCTTGTCAAGCGTACATAGAGTTGTCGCTATGCAGACCGCCGTTAGAGGCCTCGTCAGAGGCCTCCTTTCCCTTTGCTAATCACCACAAACCTCGCAACCTTCTAGCGCGTGGCACGGAAAATGCCCTTCTCAACGTCGGCGATGCTTCCTCCACAGCCTGGGTACCGGAACGCGGATCTGCTGTTTCCGCCGCTATTTACAGAATCAGTTTCTCTCTGAAGGGCCCTGACATTTAAGTGACCCCAATACTTCAAAACATGAAGCCAGCGTTATTACCTAAACACAAAAAAAATGTTCCTAAACACCGAATCTAGAAAATATATCACCTCCCCGTGGTACCCGAAAAGTCGAGATATTATGAAGCTGGCTCCTTATTTTGGTACTGATTAGCACTAGATAAGCTTTTACGTCCGCAGATACTACTCCAGCTGCTCGTGTGCGGTGACACTCCGGTGCATGTTAATCATAGGATACGGAACATGTTAGCCCTGACTGAAAATTGGGATTCCGCTTCGAGCACGCAGCGTTTGCAAAGCTCTTACCAAACGCGTCACGATGCCTGCAGCAAAAGCAACTTTCCACTTCGTTGTAAGTCTTCGACTACTATCATACTACCCAAAATCTCTGATTGTCACGCTGGAGTTTTCCAACGTATCACTCGGCAACTTTAACCACAGCGAGCCTTTCTCCTCGGGAATTCCAGAGATGATTCGTTACCCCTGGATATTCACACTTTTCGACCTCCTCTAGTTCAAACTTTTCTATGAGGCAATCAAGATCCCGGATTTCCAGGGAGATCATAGACTCTAAACTAGAAACCAGAGCCTTGGCCCCCAGTAGTTCCTTGGCACAGCTTACTTTTATTTGTTGTCTTCGGAACTAATTCGTCGAGGACTTATCAAGCTTGATCTTTTGGTGTATCTCACTGAGGGCTTTCCAGATATTTGCATTCCATCCGTAGTATTAAGTAGTAATAGTATCAAATACTTGGAAGAAATCTTCTTCAGAAGCGTGTTCCTCTTTCTTCCTTTTCCCCAGTTCATTCCCTATTACCTCCATCGTTAGGCGCTGTGGTTAACGATGCATTTTGTATCGCGCTGGAACGCAGCCAAATTTTGATCCTTCTCTACTATTGAAATAATTTTCGGATCGGATCGAAATAGTCATGAACGGGTATACTCTCGGGGACAAAGCCCCTATCCCAGTTGACATACGCTTAACTGATCTCGGAATCCACAGACGGTTCAGGGGGGGGGGGGCACAGTATGCTAATACTGGTTCTATGCACACTATCTGACTCGAAGAGACTGGCTTTTGACATGCGCATGGCTATCACCTTGGCAGAGCTAGGGTTACATATCCCTATCCCTATCCCTATCGACGGTTCCGAGGATTGCCTACATGTCCCAAAGTATACCGGTCACAAGCGGGTCGCTCTTGACCGATGACACAATGATACTGTCAGCAAGGGGTCAGAAATGCTTACTCTGATACCTCGGAGACACCATTCCTGGTATCGTGAGTGACTGAGGGCGTGAAGTTGGTGTTGAAATAACTGCATCTGCACATTTTGGGCAAGAAGTGAATTCAGGTTTTTTAACGCACCGAGTGGCATCAAAGACAAGCTTCCGAAATATACAAATTGATCGACAGTTTTGATGTTCTGCCCAGTAATGCAGATACAGAGAGTGCAAGGACCCGTCAGGATGAAAATTTTGGTATTAGTGGTATTTATCTTTAGTTTAGCCCCAATTACCTCCTTCTCCAAATCCAGGACCATCTGACCAAGCGTCGCGACTCGGTGAGAAATCAAGGAGATGTCATTGCCGAGTAGAAATGTTTGAGAAAAGATATCATGCTCCGCTAAAGCGCTCCATGCCCTTCGGCAGCATGAAGAACGTGCCCATGAAAAGAAGAAATAATATGAGTGATGTGATGCAACTCTGGCGTATTTTGCTTTTGACTTCAAATTCCTCTGAGACTTTACGTCGATGCACCAGGTGGAATTTCACGCCACCGTATTACCATTCTGTTAGTTTCTCCGGAATGGTCGCTCTACGCAAGGCATGGCATGTACACTGTCTGTTCGCGTTTCCGAAAACCTTCTCGAAATCAGTGAGGACCAAGTAAAACGGAGATCTACATTTCATAAGCTCTCCTAAAATAGTTCCCACCCAGCTGATGTGGTTGTTGAAGGAGGAGCCTGTTTTCTGTAGATCAAGCTTTCGAGATGTTCCTCCAGTTATCGCACGCAAAACGGAAATATGAACGATCAGCTTCCAACATTCTGAGGAAGGTATCGTAACCCCAGGGGTTCCATAGAAATGGAAGTAGCAGCCCTGCAAGAACTGAAGGATCGAAAACTGTTAAGTCCTACAATTCCGTTTAACTGAATTGATAACCGAGATGATTTCGCTTCTATTTGGAGGGCTAATCCGTATACGCATATTATCGCACAACTTCTCTGAATATGATAGAAGTGGAGAACCAGAAAAAGTGCTCCTTTTACCTCTTCAGTTGCTCGCCATTGCATCAGAGTTCTACTCCGTTCGTTGGCTGGGTTGAGTTGGGGACGACCACATTGCTAGTTTCTAGGATTCCGCAGTCAGCTAGATCTTATGATACACCCCTTCAGAACATAGCCGATATTCCTCCAAGTAGCAGCGAACGCAAGATGCTAGTGTCAATCAGCTAAAAGTGAGTTTATTGAGGAAAAAAAACCCAGAAGAGCCTTTTATCCCCTCCAACACCATATAACTAACAGCAACAGGAAAGAGGGAAAGGAACTTTCCCATAGCTTCTGAGGATTAACGTGCCTAAATTTAATGCAAGAGCAAATCCTTATAACACTTTCCTGGTTCATTAAATCCTAGATAAGGCGTTCATTGTGAAGGGCGAATGGATCTAGACGGGAAAAAATCTTTCACAAATGATTAAGTACTGGAAGCCAATTACATACCTTCACAGTTTTAGGTCTGAAAAGAAGGAAAACTTGAATGCAATTATCTGGAAATGGATATCCGACTTAGACTGGACAGCATCCATTTTTAATGAAAGTTCCTGAGTATAACAGGCTGGAAGCAAATAAATGGCCTGTCACAAAACCTGAATAGCGATCTTCCCATTAACACGATGAGTATCCCTTACTATATTAGCCTCATAACAGGGGTCTGAATTCCAAATACATTCAAATCATCTTACTCCGATAAGCTTAATGAACTAATCCTATTTATTGACATAATCACATCAGCATCCGTACTGATACGCTTCGTTCTATTCAACAAGGGGCTGGACAGGCATTCATTCCTCGCTGCCATGCACAAGTACCCGAGCCAACAACGACTGAAGGAATCCAGGACAACCATTCGAACGATAGTTGACGGTCGTACCGTAGGTATTCGATCACCGTTCGCCGTTAATGGCTAATTACAAGGAGAGAACACATCAACTCAACATGGCTGAGAAGATTTCAATTAGCCATTACCAAGCTGATATTTCTGTAGTCATCGAGGACAAGGATATGCGAGGATTTTATTTCAGCACTTGCTCCAGTATGAATTACAATCCGAAGAGAATACGACACGGAGAATGTGGGGTAGTTCAAAATGAGGCGGCTTCATACCCACTTCGGACTTCATCTAGAGCTGTTTTAAGAAAGGGATTCATGCTGAATAAAAGATTTATTCGGAGTTTGAAAATCTAAGATATTGGATAAAGATGATGATACTTTTTCAAGGTTCATGAGATATTTCTGGCAAGCAAGTATGAGTTGCCTGCAATGACATAGGTACCCTTACATTTCTGCTGTTTGATGCGACGGTCCAGATTTTATTTGAGTAGGAAGGATAACAGAAGATGGATTCAGGAGCTTTGTTTTCGCTTCTTTCCACAGGCAACGTCTATTGGCACTTTAAAAGCACAGTTACCAAACCTATCACCAAAAAGACAGGGAAGCAGGGCCTTCAAAATGAACTTCGCCCCAGAGGCTGATTAGATGGTCGAAAAAGAGCCAACCACGAACCTAAAAAACCTACTAATAAAACAATTAAGAAAACATCTGCTGTCCACATTAACTAAGGGAAATTTATTGAAGAAAATCTAAGGAACCAATGCCTTTCCACTCAAAGGCATCTACAAGCCTCAGATAAAACCAAGGGTGTTGGCAAGAAGAGCACAACAAGCATTTCAAATACTTGATACTCTAGGGAAAACGGTTTAGATAAGGAGACCAAAATCAAGACTAGCTAATGCCCGAAATTTGGAAACAAAATAAATGCGAAGGAACGGACTTGACTTGAGTGCCTTCCAAGTGTTTTCCTTGGTTAAGCTACAAATTGGACTAGCATTGGTTAGCTAAAATATTACGGTAAGGTAATTACGTTATAAGACTGGTATAGACTCCTCAGCCAGACAAAGGATAGTATACGTCCTAGGGCGAAATGTGGATTGATACCCACGATGGAGCATAAAACCTAGGAAATACCAACAGATCTACTACCAACCCTTATCTCCACATCCACGTAGTGATCACTGGGAGTTCTTCCTTAACGAAAAGTTGCAGCCGGAAAAGAATGAAAGTAAGTCACCCGCGCGTAAAAACGGGACAAATTGTACCTTGCCTTGGATTTTACAACGATGAACCCGGCAATGGAACAGGACTAAAGATTTACGCATTTTCTCATAGAACTTGCGCTTGCTGTATAGACCGCACGCTGGACAGGGATCGGTTTTCTAAAGAAGAGTCACTACGCCATATAATATACCGGCCATCCAGTAAAGCATGTGTCATGCTCAGTAAAAAATGGAACCTGCTGTTATCGGTTTAGAAATAGTCTCATAAACATTCAGTCGCAGAAGGATAACTTCTACGAACGGACCATCGAAGCCTACATGGGCCTTTCCAGAAGGGACCACTTTCGCAAATTGACCCCGCGCTGATTGAACGCTGCCGCCTCTCAGCTTTGACGAATGCGCACCATCCTCTTGAAACCCATCCAACTACTGGCCTATGCTGAAGCTTCGATGGAGTTGTAAATTAGTGCCACATGAATGAGGAATATGGAGGATTTAAGTCACAGTATACCATTGTTTACGGTCGTCTTTGTGCTTGGCTGGCTTCTGCAGGTTTTTAGCTTGCGCGGCATTGTGTGATGTGATGATGGTAAAACTCAAACACAGTCTCCTTGAAAATGACATTAAAGAACTTTTTCTCTGCATATATGTGTATGGCGACCTGGTTTGATTATGCTTCAAGTTAAGGTTGGATAATTCGGAAAGTCCTCACAAGACCTCCTCGCGATGACCACTGGAAATCGTCTTCGAACAGGAGGCACAAGTGTGGACCAGTGTCAAAACTAGCCTATCATCATTCATATTCTGGACGGCGAAGACGAAGACGGGATTCATCTACTGTAGCGATTCCTCTCACGTGGTCCGTGGGTTCCATATTGTAGCATGCGAGGGCCAATCCTCCGGAGACTTCCTGGGTTTGTATGCTGCTAAGATCAGAGACACCTAGAAGAACGTAAAGCTCAAAGTCATCCCCTAGGGAGCACTGGAAAAGACAGACAGGAAGGTGACTGGGTCCAATAGTCGACGTCGACGAGCTGTTGGAGATGACGATTGACTGTCCCACGGAAGCTGATAAACCTATTACGCAAGCACTAATCTGCTGGTCTTCTTCCTATACGGAGACATCGACGTCGCACCAATAAAAGATCCCCGCGCAAAGTAAATATTATAATCTATTCCACAGCACAAGAAACACTTGTTGGGACAGACCTAGAGCATATATTCTCCTCAGAGAGAACCGGCACACTTTTCAGTGTCCCAATCTGAGTTTCAGGGACCTAGTCGTGGTCAAAGTGGAGCAAGCGGGAATTGACAGTTTGATCAAGTTATCAATATTCGGTGTGCAAATTATTAAGATCGGTTCGACAAACGAATTGAAGTCAAAGGTCGTCAAAGGTTCGTCTTGTGCATTACTAAATACATCAACAGGACGTTACAACCATGATGGAGTGAAGATCTGTCCACTCTTAGGAACCGGACCAAAGAGGTTTTCAACATCCGCTGCAGGCATAAATATTGGCAGCCATAAAAGATAGCCTACATAACGACGAAATCTACGAGCGATACCATGACCGTCCGGTTGTGGATAAAATCCGGCTCAATAGGTTACGGTGGGCGGATCACTTAATCCGTATGGATGAGGATGGTCCAGCCCAGAAAGTCTATAAGGGCAATATCTATGGTAGAAAAAGAAGACGAGGCTGACCCTGCCTAAGATGGGGCGATGGCGTAGGTCCAGACGCCAGACAGCTTTTAGGGATATCGAATTGGTGGACCTCGGCGCAAAACCGGGATGTCTGGAGTTCCTTATTAAGGCAGGCCTAGACTGGACACCGGTTGTTGCGCCGTTGATGATGATGATGATAAAAGGGCAACCCGAAGAAGAGACAGCACTGGCGAATTCACCAGACTCTGTAAGATCCTGTTCAATGAACATAGGGGCCCTTCCTTTCCTAAAACGGCGGGATTCCGAAGCTGATGGTTAATATGTTCTTCCACGCCAGGAAAGAAGACTGTGAGGCAGAGTCCTGTTTGGAGGGTATGCAGTTCGAATCGTGAAAAATTATCAAATCGGTAATTGCCGAGGATAAATGACTGGCTGTCCCATAAACAACTTCTCTGCATATAAATCTCCGGGCCTAAATAGCATAATGCTAGTCGTTCTACAGAAGCAGCAGGAAAGGGTTTTGTCTTGCTTTGACGAGATTTTCCGAAGGTATGTTTCTTTGGGAGACTCACGAGCGTGGTGTTCATCCTGAAAGCAACCAGATGCTGGCATGGATCCGCGAAAGATTTTCGACCAATCAGCCTCAACAAGGGAGCCTTAACAAGTATAGAATTGGAAGGGTATTTACTCAATACTAAAAACTAGGATAATTCCGAGAGGTAGTCATCTCTCCGGAGCTCTGGGTAGCGGTGGATGAAATTCTACGCATATCGGTGGGTGGGTGTGCCGCTGGATGTGAACCTTAATTGGAGATTGAACATGCAAAGGAGGATTAAGAAAACCTGTGTACTCTTCAATATCTGCAAGAAAACTTTTGTATGAAAATGGGATTTCCAGCCGAGGATGGTTCTCCGGATGTGCACAGCCGTGGTTTGTATCATTCTAATGTACAGTTCTATTGTGTGGTAACAGGCGCTGAGCAGAAACTACAATAGAACCAAGCCATTCAAAGAACCGTGTGCGCAGGTACTACCAGGGCTCAATAGTTCTGCTAGGCAGATGTTGTCAATGTACTCCTGGACCTCCTCCTCCCAGAGCTCAACACTAAATATGCTGTAGCGTGCAGAGCTGTCAGGATGCGTAAGTCCGGATGTTGGACAGCGAAGCCCTATGGCCATAGTATCCCGGACGAAGAACCTCGGGAACTCTTGACAGTCCCCCCGAACTTCATAAGAAATTTTGCTGCAGACTTTCCAACCAAGGCAGGATGGAAGACCGACTGCCAAGTGATACCGTCTCCGAGGAGTCACGAGTGTATTTCAAGCAGAAGTACAGACGATAATGGAAGAGAAGTGATGGCTGCGGCATTATGTAAGCCCCAAGCGTGACATATCATTCTAACCGACAACCGATCAGCTATTAAGGCCTTGTAGTTAGTATCGATATCCTCAAGACTGGTAAGGCTGTTCAGGAATGCGCTGAACAGTCTGAGCAACACACTTAAATTCACCCTTCTCTTAATTCCCGGTCATAGGAAAATAGAGGGGACTAAGTAGGCTGGGCAAGTGCTCTGTTCTTGGAAATTCCTCATGGACACAGTCTGTGTCCCGGTGGCGACTGTTAAGGGTACAAGTCACGAGCCTTAAATGGCGAGGCGTCACCACTTGCACCAAGTAAGGAGGATTTGGCCCGCCTAAAGCAAAACCCGATCACGAGAGCTCTTGTGCCAAATGCGTGCAAATGCATACAATGGGATAGGGGACTATCCCGCCTTACCCTACAATTCATATTACCAAAGCTGCGGAGAAGAAAAGAGAACCCTCAGGCACGATTACCTAGCTCGAGCTAGAGCCGGGCTATGGACACAAGGTAGACCACTCTTTAAGGACCTCAGAGAGATCTATAGCTGCAGCGTAGAAGAGTCGGTTTCCTTCATGAATGCTACGGCCTAATTCTATCTAAGTCGGCTGGACACTGCCCCCTTGCTGTTACCGCAACAATTATGGTGTTACAAATTTGTGGCATCAAATCATCGTACTAAAGCGCTAAGTGGGCTCTACGAAGCGGGCACTGATTGTCATATGAATCTTATCCGTGACTAAGTAGTATATCACCACCAGGAAGTATATCACCAGCGAAAGATCAGTCAAGGTGGGGTGGGTGGGAAATACAATAAGAGCGTTATTACAAAAAGAAAATAATCAAAAATGTTGCGTCCTCTGTATATATGCGATATTTTCATTACGCCATAACCGATTCACAGCGTATGGCATATTACAGAATCCGCCATTGTAGGGCAAATAATTCTCTTTCTTATCTGTTGCCTACTTGGGGTGTCTTTTTCATCAGCTTTAAGTTCAATTTCTTGTTGAATGGCTCAGCATACTGAAAACCTCCCTAGTAAACATAACAAGGAAATACTTCAAAAACAAGGAAAAACTGGAATTGAATTTACAAATTCGAATTATTCCATTACAATTTTAATTAATTTTCCTCATGATAATGGCAAGTCGGTGCCCGGCAACCTGTTTAGTCACTGCGAAACAGAAAAGGATTCCATGAAAGGGCAGGAGTTTGGTTACCGTGAAATACGTTGGGAGTGAAAAGTGTGAGGCATTTATGTAAATAAAGGAACTCCCGGAATGATATTCGTCGAGGAAAACAACACTCAATGGTCCTGAGTAAAATTAATGGTTTGGTATTTCTAGGATTTCGATGCGGGTCGTACCTGCCTGTTCCTCGTCAATGTCCAGGCGTACAATTTACAAAAGGAAAATTAAATAGAGGGTGGGCGTGAAGTGGGCGCAGTTCTATGGGAGTAACGACAATTGGACGAATTCCGCAGGGGAGAGTAGCTACAGAAGTAATTGTTTACATTATTCCCAAGTAAATAATTGAGGCACATCAATAAACAGGTGGATTATGTGGCATGGAAGAGAATGATTATTTTGAGGTCGTTGATTACATACATGCATATGAATTTGGGTCAAAAATATACTCCTCAGTGAAGTGGTCTCATGTGAGGCTTTAATTGGATTTTGAATTTGGGACAAGATTCCTATTTACTTCAATTAAAGGACAATTAAATCCGTAGTTAGGCTGATTATTAACACTAAAACGTGATGCAACCATTGATTTCACTTCCCACCATCTTTAGGGAGTTAAAAATAGACTTCGAACTGTCTCTCTGCCAATGGTAAAAGGGAACTGTGAACTATTCCACGTCACACACGTCACATGCCCAACGATATCTCTCTCTCTCTCTCTCTTGAAACTCTCGACTAGCCAGAGATTGAACCTTTTCTTGAAACCATGAAGGAGCAACAGGGTCACGCACCCAGAAACAATGGTGTTTGACCGCCTCACAGATCCAGTTGACCGGTAGCATTGCAAGCTGCTTGCCAAACTGGAGCTTGGTGACAGGAAGCCCTCGCAGCTCCTGCGGGAGATGCGCGCGATCCTGGAACCTGGAGCGGGTGAAGTGGCTGAATCTGCTGCCCCCAATGTGAACAAAAGGTGAAGGTCATCAAGGCCTCTACTCTCTACGCGCAATATATACTCCGCCACACCTGATGTTGACCCTGTAGCACAAAAGTTAGCAGCGGTTCAGCTCAGCATGGCTTACAGCGAGTCTATCATTCCAGGAAATGCAATATTGCTTAACCGTTACATACCGACTTTCAAGGTAACCACTCGTTATCCCTCTTCCAGACTAACGAGCTGCAACCGTTGCCAACGCCCTGTATTCATAGTGGATCTGTATCTTCAGTTGCGTCAAATCACGGAGTCGGACCTAGCTGGGCAAACTCTTCGGCGCCTACCGGAGGCAAACACCAACGTATCGTCCCTTTGAAGCCTAATGGCACCTGGTTCATAATCAAAGTTACACCAGCATCTAGATATGTCACGAATCAGAAAGTGCCAAATCATAAGAGCCATCACCATCAGTCTGGCAACCCTTCGTAAGACGCGCCGGAAGCTGACTTAGACCGAAACCTGCCTTCGCCGTCGGCTGCATACTCTGTGTATACAAATGTATAGAAATATCACTTCGCGCGATCTTTTTGAGAGTAAGAAATCGTCTTCGAACTCTCTCTAGTAAAAGAGTTTCACGATGAAAATAGCTATAACTCTTCTCTTTATAGGTGACTCCTTTCCTCCCTATATAAGTTGATGAATTGACTGGTCAACGTAAGCGACCATTGACAGGATATTTTACTGACCGCACAACTCTACAAGGTAAGGCTTTGAACGAGGCTGAGATTGAGGAACAACGGGTATTCCTAGTCGTTATTGTGTTTTTCGGCATCATTTTCGGAGGCAAAACCGGAGGAACCGGCAGGATATTATGCTTGGTCCCCTTCTGACGGGTCTAACACAATTGGCTGGCGTTTAGATGGATGGTCTTCATAAGGCAGTAGGAGAAATTGTGCATGCAAACCTACCCGAGTTTTTTTTAATGCTTCAGCGCTAAAGGGAAAATAATTAAATGGCTTACTTCGCACTGGACCCACAATGCAGGCTGCTTCATACTCTTTTACAATTATGGCAATTCTGACCAGCATTATAAGACGGCGAGAAAATCATCTCGTCGCAATCGTTGTCTTTTGAATGGCTTCTAGTTCACGTTGTAACAGTTCCCTCTTAACAGCGTAGAACGCGTGGTAGATCTCAACCAGGTAGCAACTACACAAGGTGCAATGTTTTCCTCGTTATACCACTAAGTTTCGATACCGCGCAGCAGCCGACACAAATGACTTGTGTCATTGACTGCATCCTTTCAACGGAGCGTTTCCGAATATGCAAATGGAAGCCAAATACGATTTCTCTAGTGCAGGCTATCCTCAGTGTTCCTTCCTCATTGAGCCAAATGATGCCTCGATACTTAACTTGCGATAAGAGCCAGCCTCTGAGGAGCCGCGAAGATCTCCCACTACTGACATCGTCTTCAACTTATATGTTCTGAGCCCTGGTCATCCCAATTTTTTCATCCAGTGGTCTTGTTGTCTTAATATGGGAGTAGAACATGGAAAGTGTCAATGGATACTCAAGTCTGATGCAATTTCGAACGAAGAGTCTCGTCGCAGCACAGTCCAATTACCCGTAGATGTATTAATCAGAAGGTGAAAGCGGCAGTAGATAGGACACACTTTATTGAAGAACAAGAACTTCATTGCTGTGGAGTTCAATATTCCAAAATGGACTACGAGTGGGTTCGCTAGGAACACACGGCTGAGCACAAGTGTCTCCAAAAGTCGATTAAAGGAACCAAAATACATTTTAGAAAACTATCAATGGCTATGTGTGGTTGGTGCACAATGCCCCATTTATGTGTAGACAGACGCTCGGTTAATCCCCACCTGAGTTATAAACGAAGAGGCCCATGTGATCAGGTTTTTGTCATGGCTTGTAGCTAATGACATGACCCACCGGGTGGACTACTAATATCGTAGGTTAATCCTGTAAATAACTAACCGCGGAAAAGCAGAACTTGTTCCTTTCTGTTTGTCTTCCTAAAGCAATTCTCCCTTACTGGGAGTGTAAGCCCCCTTAAAAAAAATCGTAATCCGGGGTGAACAAATCATCGGATGAACTGCAATGACGTTACACTCAGCGGCTCCCCTTCAAATACCTTGCCTACCTTTGACGTTAACCACAGGGCGTTGCAACATTGGCGCTCTGTTGCATGACTGATTACTTCCACAATACTCGCGGGAAAAAGGAGACATCGAATCCAAGATGCATTTATAGCCCAAACAGTGTTCCAGAACAGAACTTCTTCAACCAGTAATGAGTGATGCAACAGAAGTTTTGTAGCTTGATCTATGTCGTGCCTGCCACGGTTATTCGCCTCCGCAAGCAACATCTGGCAGCGAATAACAGAGGTATGCCCAGGAACGCCTTACAGTTATGGGTTTTTCGACCCAATAAAAGACTAGAAAATTTGAGAGTTAAAATGATCATGAAATGGTCACGTTACACGAGCGCATTTTGAAAATTCATTAACAAGTGTTCAATGACGTGCTGCGAAGATCATTTTAAACTACCATTCCTCCAACGCCAATCTCTGGAAATCGTTTCAGTATGCTCTAACTGCAACACAGGCATCAAAAGAGCTTTCAGCGAAGGACTAACAAAACATTTTTCTTCCCAAACCGAAGAGGATTTAATAAAAATCTCACCGACTCAGGCTGAGAAAAAAACCTCGATCTTCATCCGTTTGTATGGACTCACTAAGCCTGCCTTTGCTTCGCATTCAATTCGTTATTCCCGCGAGTTAAGCCTTAAGAATACACTGAAAGTCCTCCTTGCTTGTCGTAAAAGGCGACTAATAGGAATAGACATTTATGGGCTAGCAAACTGGAAATTTTCAAACTTTATTGCTACCGAAACGTCAACAACACCTCGGATAGGGACTGAATTCACTCAAACGACCTTTCGCTATCAAAAACAAACTATGGTTGATTTCTGGAATATGCGCGCAATCCTCGGCAACGGTAGCAAAGGTTCCCAGAATGCTCCCTTTCTCCAAACCCAACGAAATCCAATCTCCAGCGATACAGGGTTCATATGCCTTTGTACTTTTAAAAACCAAGTGATTGCAGACGCGAATTCGCTCTGGGATTGCTTCTGGCGACTTCTCTAAAGCTCGCTTCCTTGACTTGAAAACCGGTTTCTGATTCCACAAAAGGGTTCTGGCCCGTGTAAAGGCATCCCTGCTCCCTTCTTGGCTAGTTCATCCGCTGCCTCATTGCCTTCCAACCCAGCATGGCCTGGAACCCAAAGTATCCAGACCTTGGACGAGCCGAGTGTATGCAGCCTCTCAAGGCATTCCCATACCAGTTTAGAGTTCACCTGGTTGGACCTGAGTGCCTTGGTCGCTGCTTGGCTATCAGTGAGAATAGCTATGTTCTGCCCCCTGTAGTTCCTTTGCAGATTAAAGGAGGCACATTTGTTTATGGCGTAAACATGCTAGTGTACCTGCCCATTGGCTCAAAGTACATTTTCCTTGGACCAATGACACCGGCACCCGCTCCCTCTCGTGTGAAGGATCCGTCAGTGTACCAAGTAATCAGTTGCTGGTTTAAGCCGTATGTCGCAACCACGCTCTCCCAGTTTGCCTTGTTACTCCAACGTGTTTCAAACTTCTTATCGAAGTGAAACCTCGTTGTCATGTTGTCCCTCGGCATCAGTAATTCGGGATACCGCCTAGAAAGGATATCAATCTTCCTTCGATTTAGGCAGCTCCCCGCCTCACTCATACTACCGGCCATCCTGAATATTGATCTCCTTGCCTGCATCTGTATGTGCAGATGGAGAGGGTTAATCCCAGAAGGACTTCCACTACCATACTCCACATCAGCGGCAATAGTACTCCACCCTGTGGACAGCCTTGAGTGGTGTTCATGATAATAGAATTTGTACCTGTTTGTACCTCTATTTGTCTGCTTTCTAGCATTTTGCCCATCCAGAGTGCCAGGGTAATTTCCCACTCCTTTGCGGCTCAGGGCATCCTGTATCTCTGTGTGCGATGTGTTGTCGAATGCTCCTTCGATATCCAAAAACGCGCGCAGTGCAATTTCTTTTGTTTCTATGGCGTCCCGTAGTACCTCTGTCAGCTGATACAGAGCAGTTTCAGTTGACCGTCCTGCCCGCTAAGCGTGTTGACAGTGATGTAGGGGATTACGCTTTAGAACGTTAGTTCTAATATAGTTGTCTATGACCTTCTCCACCGTTTTGAGTACGAACGATGTTAGGCAGATTGGTCTGAAAGATTTAGGGTGAAAAGGATCCTTTTTACCCGCTTTCGGAATAAAGACCACTTTTGCCCGTCTCCATGCCCTTGGTATGTAACCCAGTGCTATGCTCCCCCTTACCACCCTCAGAAGAGACTCTAAGATAATTCCTAGGCCTCTCTGGATAAGTGCTGGGAAAATGCCATCTACTCCGGGAGATTTCATTGGTTTGAAAGTTCCCACTGCCCATCTTAGCCTAGCTTCTGAGCATACCTCCTTTGCTAGTTTCCAGCTCTCTTTCCTTCCCCTTTTATTCGTTGTTGGGGTGTCAGGCAGATTGTTGTCGCCTGCCGCCGAGGGGTAGGACCCCGGGAAATGAGTTCTGAGAAGCAGGTGTACCCTGTCCTCCTCATTCTCGATGAATGTCCCATCTTCTTTTTTCAAGCAGACAGAGGATATTCCCCCGTCTTTGGCTACAGCCTTGTACAGCCTGGTTGCTTCTGTGATCTGTTCAATCCCTTCACAGAATTCCCTAAAGCTGTTCCGTTTCGCTTCCCTGATCGCGCTGCTATACGCAGTCAGTGCATTTTTATACCTCCGCCAGTCCGCGGTTTGTTTTGCCCGGTTAAAGAGTTTTCGTACCTCTGTTCTCAATCTGGCTAGGTTCTTGTTCCACCATGGTACATCCCTTGATGACTTGACTGTCTTAACCGGACAGCTGGCCTCATATGCGTCAATGACGATTGTGTTGAGGTTTTCCACCACCGTTTCTAATACTAGTTCGCTCCTGATGTCACCGCCCCCTTGAAGGCGGGCAATGTTGTTGCTCAGGTGCGTTGTGTAGGATTCCCAATCCGTTCTCTTGGGATTCCTTATTATTCTTTTTATTTCGGAGTTACCCTCAATGTCGAATCTGATTATCCTGTGATCAGACATTGAGGGTTCATCCGACACCCTCCAATTCCTGACCATCCCGTTCATTAGGGTATTTCCTAGAGTTATATCTAATACCTCTTGTCTGGTGCTGGTCACAAATGTTGGAGTATTCCCTACGTTGTATATTTCTAACCATAGTAACCATAATGGTGTGAGTTTAACCGATTTCTGCAGCCTCCACCGCCTCTTCACTGGTGGGACATTGTTGGAGTAGAGAGCCTGCCATATGGTCAGTTGGGTTTTAACTTACACCATAGGAACAATCAAATTGATCACTTTGCGAATAGCAGCAGAATTAGCGGTGACCATTTGAATGTGCACAAGAAGAGAGATCCCTTCAGTCCATCCTTAGCCTAATCCGCAAATTTACCAAACCTCAACAAGCCATTGAAAATTCATGCGTGCGGATAGGGTGTTTGCTTTGATTTATATATTTTCAAGAGCAAAAGCAAGAACTCCTAAATCAAAGGGACTTTTCTTGTCTGCTCAGAAACTCAGAATAACTCATCTGTAAACGTAAGGATTATCAAACCTTAGTGGAGGTTTATAGGTTGGTGAGGTTTCTTGCTATAAATCTGCGAAGTTCAGTTCCACATCTAATAGATCTCAGGTTTTTTGAGAATCGTAGGAAAGCAAAGGCCATAAAGGCGACCACTCTAGCCAGCTTATGCACTTGCGTAATGTTGAATAAAATACACAATATATGTTCCAAATGCTCTGTGGGCCAAAAACAAAAAAACTGCATCATCTTTTCCTAGTTTCCCATTATCTGCAGTGTGAATACCAAATCGTTTACGGAATTCGCTTAGCGTCAAAAGCCTCATTAACTCCAGACGCTTTGCAGTTAAGCTTCATAGCACGGCATAAACCCAAGAACGACGAAGTTAAAAACCATCTCAATGACCAAAGTGTCACTTTCAATGCATAATTTTCAATTTTTCTCAGACATTGAAATTTTATGCAAAGCGAATTCATAAGCTGCACTCTCCTAAATGGAAATCAATTCCGCCATGAAAATCAACATATAAAGGACGATGAGAAGCGTGAACCAAAGGAGAAATAAGTGACCGAGGAGAATTCAAGAAAATTGCAGAAGAGATTTTTAAAGTATTTTCCGCGGTTGGACTCATTACTTTCGCAATTTGCAACCAAAACCCGGGGAATACCCCGTAGCTGATCGGATGGCGAAAATATCATAATTTTTCCTTTGATGTCGAGAGTGAGCAGCTCCTTTAAAATTAGCAACAAATAAAAAAGGATTAAAATGAAAAAAAGGCCCATCTTTAAGATCTGGAGATTATTATTATTATTCTGTTAACGAAAAGTCGCACTGCATCCTCCTTTTGCTGGTTATAGTATACCTATTAATCATAGTATCTCAAGCAAGCCTATAACCGTCAGGAAGTATTACTTCGCGGGGGAGGCTCTGGTTCGCTATACCTGCTCGTCCATGTCACGTCTCCGTCGCGCCGCCTTCCGAGCTCGATCCAACTCCAGGAGTTTTGTCTGCACCACGGCTACTGCCTCATTTACCGCCATCTAGTTTTCCTCCGACTTCAACATCTCTTCCACCAGGTTGGAGGGCTCGATGTCCGCCCCTAAGATGCTGTTCAACCTCCTTTTCTGCTGCAGAAATCTGGGACAATGGAACATAACGTGCTCCGGGTCCTCGAGTGTAGCACCGCATTCAGGACAGTTGGGAGACTCGTCCAACTCGAAGCGATGCAAGTACTTCCTATAGCCACCGTATCCCGTAAGGAACTGTGTCAGGTGGTAATTCAATTCTCCGTGCTTTCGGTTGACCCATTTCTCGATGCACGGGATCAATGTATGGGTCCACCTGCCCTTGTCGGAGTTATCCCATCGTTGTTGCCACTTGCCACACAACTCTCTCCTGATGGCTTTTCGGGAAATCCGCATTCACCTCGGCTGGATTTGCCTTCCGTTTTTCGTAGAGCCAGTGTGGCTCGCTCGCTTCCTGCGATAACACACACTGCCTCCGTCGACGCCGTCCTAAATGCGCTGCACACCCTTAGCGTAATTGGCCGGTATGCCGAACATATCTTCCTCCGGTTGACAGCGTGGTTCAACGCTCCCGCCCAGACAGGGGCCGCGTATAGCAGGATCGACCTCACCACTCCCGCGATGAGTAACCTGCGACTATACTTCGGCCCTCCCACGTTAGGCATCATCCTTGCAAGGGATGAGCTGGCATTTGCTGCCTTCTCTCGCGCATAATCCAAGTGTCCCTTGAAACTCAGCTTGGCATCGATCATCACCCCCAGGTATTTGACAACCGATTTTGAGACGACCTCACGATTACCAACCTGGATGGTAACCGTGTTGTTCTTCCTACGGTTGGTAATGAGGACCGCCTCCGTCTTTTCGTAACCATGACCTGATGGTATGAATGGCTTCATTTGCATAAAGCTCCACGTCCTCGGGATGCTTTGCAATTGCAACTACCGCCAAGTCGTCCGCAAAACCAATCAGCTTTGTCTCCTCTGGCACGCGAAGGCCAAGCACTCCGTCGTACATTATGTTCCACAGCAGCGGTCCCAATACAGAACCTTGAGGCACACCTGCTGTCACAATGTACTCTTTCAGCCCGTCGTCCGTCTCGTACCAGAGAAGTCTGTCCGAAAAGTAACTCTCGATGAGCCGAGCCAAGTAGCTAGGAACACCCAGTTTGGCCAAAGCGCCTTTAATCCAGCCCCAGTTGGCTGAGTTAAAAGCATTTTTGACGTCCAGCGTCACCAGAGCACAGCATTTGTCCATGGCCATTGCATTTCGAGCCAATTCCACGACCTTCGCTACTGCATAGACCGTAGAACGGGCTCGCCGAAACCCATACTGCCGCTCTGAAAGACCACCCGCAAGCTCGATAAACGGGAGCAGCCTGTTGTATATCACCCTCTCCAACATCTTCCCCATGGTGTCTAAGAGACAAATAGGGCGATATGAGGAGGGCACGCCGGGTGGTTTTCGGGGCTTCGGTAGCAAGACCAGCTTCTGCCTCTTCCACTGGGCGGGAAACACTCCTTCCGCCATGCACGATTCGAATGTGCTTGCGAACCACCTTGGTCTGGCCTTGACCGCCACCTTCAGAGCCCTCTTCGGAATTCCGTCCAATCGCGGAGCCTTGCTGTCCCCAATACGTCTGCAGATTTCCCAAAGTTCCTCTTCGGTAACATCAGGGATCGAGAAGACGTCCTGCTGAGCTGCCAGTTGGGGTTCTCTTTCGTCCTGCTCCTGCTGCTGGAAAAGAGTTGCAATTATTTGCAACAAGAGCCGTGGGCATGTCACCTGAGGTGATTTTCGCCCGCGGATCTTCTTCATTACAACTTGGTAGGGTGTACTCCTCGGATTCGTATTAGTTTCCACGCAGAGCTTCTGGTAGCATTCCCGCTTGCTTCTCCGTATGGCCTTCTTAAGGTTGCTTCGCAAATCCCTGTATTCCTCCTCACGCTCCTGGTGCTCCAGCCTTCCCATTGTCCTGTGGGAAAGTCTCCTCGCTCGGAGACAAGAGGATCTCAAGGCAGCGATCTCCGTGTTCCACCAGTAGTTTGGCCTCTTGCCGTGGTGCAAACGTCGTCGTGGCATCGTAGCGTCGCATGCTTCGAATACACGCTGAGACAGCTGTGTGACCCTTTCCACCGCTGTTCCATCCGGACCATGGGCTCCGTCCAATGCAGCCAGGAATGTCTCCTCGTCGAAAGCTCCAATAGACCAGCAAACCGCCTTAGCCTTTCCACCTCCAGAGCGTCGTTGACTGCTTCCCCGGTTCCCAATGCGGAGGAAGATGGCCTGGTGGTCACTGTGGGTGTAGTGCTCACTCACTTGCCAAGCCATCCCCCTCACCAGTGAAGTGCTAACAAATGTCAGGTCAACGATCGAACCCGACCCTCTTCCTCGAAAGGTGGGCACGCATCCAACGTTGGCCAGCACGATGTCCAGCTCCGCAAATGACTCCAACAGAATTTGACCTCTGGTGTTCGTTGATCGGCTTCCCCACTCCAGGGCCCACGCGTTGAAATCGCCCGCAATGATTTTAGGGCTGCTGTCTCTAGCATCCAACACCAGACTGTCTAACATCTCCTCATATTGTGCTAAGGTTGCACTAGGAGGAGCGTAGCAGCTGTAAATATGGACACCGTTGACCTTCGTCCTTATAAAACCGGCTGTCGGGGGGGCCATGACTTCTTGAATGGCCTGTCTTCCGCACGCCCAGATTGCGGCGTTGCCAGACGCATCCACCGCCCAAGTCGCACCGCCGTAGTTTCTGTACGGCTCGCAAATAACCGCGACATCGACATTCGACTCTCGAATGGTTTGTGAGAGCAGCTGCCTCACAGTGATTGAGATTGATTTGTATCAATCTCATTTGCCTGTGCGGTTCAGCTCCCTCCTATATACCGGACATCTGCTGCTTCCCGCAATATGCCGGCCGTCCACGCCCTCTTTCCCACTACATAACATACACCGTGGATCTCCGGTGCAATCTTTGATGAGGTGGCCCTCTTCCCCAAACTTCCTGCAACTCCTCGACCTATCATGCTGGCTAGTGCATGCCGCCGCAAAATGGCCGAAATCGAGGCATCTGAAGCATCTCTTTAGAAAGATTTGCGCCCTGAGCCTGCACACGACCCAACCTACTCTTACCTTGCCCGCGGTAATTAACTTAATAGCTGATTCCGCCGGCAAACTAATAATAGCGGTCTGTGCGCCACCATATGCCTTCTTCATCCTTCTTATGGCACTCTGGTCTATATCACCAAGGTTGAACTGTTGCTTCAGCGCAGCACAGATGTCCTCCCGTGAGGTGACTTCATCTAGGTCCTTGCATTCGACCACTATCTCGTGTTTCCGAGCTCTTACCTCAGCTTCCTCTCCAAGTACACTTTCCACCTTCCCGCGGAAGTTATCGGCCGACTTGTCGGCGGATTTACTTAACTCCAGCATCAGATCCCCTCTCTGTGTTCGCCTGATACGGCTCACACTATCCCCCAAATCCTTCAATTCCGGGTCTGACTTCACCTTTCGGAGGATGTCGGCTTAGGACATATTTCCCTTCTTGGAAATAATTATTATTTCCGGGCGGAGCTTCTTTTTGTCCTTTTTCCCCTTGTTGCTCACCTTAGTCCATTGTTCAGGCCCCCGGGCGTTGGTTTCTTCCACTTTTGTCCGTCCGTCAGGAACTTTAGTATATTCCCTGCTTCCAGATCTTTCAACTTTGCATCTGGTATTAAGCGCTCTACTTTGCACAAGCGCCGCACACTCTAGGATGTGTATAGAGGTTTCATCACACTCCGCACAAAACCTGCAGGCACTGTCCGCAGATATTCCTAGCTAGAATTCGCACTATAATTCGGAGGTTCCTTTTGATGAGGTTTAAGCAATCCTTTGAGCGCTTGG
The DNA here is from genome assembly GCF_905115235.1 of Hermetia illucens. Lineage (NCBI taxonomy): Eukaryota > Metazoa > Arthropoda > Insecta > Diptera > Stratiomyidae > Hermetia > Hermetia illucens. The sequence continues at coordinate 76,735,357 of NC_051854.1, read as the reverse complement.
GTTCGTATCCACCAATAAGCACCCTGGACTGCTCCATCCCTGGTAGACCTCAGTGTAGTTCCCTTAACCCTTAAATACTTCATTTCTTAGTGTCATAGCCATGAAACCGTTTCCGCTTCCACAGAAGGGTTGTGGCCCGTGTAAAAGCGTCGCTGCTCCCTTCTTGGCTAGTTCGTCCGCTGCCTCGTTGCCTCCCAACCCAGCATGGCCTGGAACCCAGATTATCCAGACCTTGTTGGACGAGCCGAGCGTATCCAAAATCTCAAAGTATTCCCATACCAGTTTAAAGTTCACCTGGTTGAACTTAAGTGCCTTGATCGCTGCTTGGCTGTCGATTAGAAAAGCTATGTTCTGCTCCCTGTAGTTCCTTTAGAAATCAAAGGAGGCACATCTGGCTATGGCGTATATTTTCGCCTGCAATATGCTAGTGTACTCATTGGCTCCAAGTACATTTTCCCTGGACCAATGACACCGACACCCGCTCCACCTGCTGTGAGGGATCCGTCAGTGCACCAAGTAATCAGTTGGTGGTTTAAGCCGTATGTCGCAGCCACGCTCTTCGAGTTTACCTTATTACTTCAACGTGTTTCAACTTCTTATCAAAGTGAAACCTCGTTGTCATGTTATTCCTTGGTATCAATAATTCGGGATACCGCCTAGAAAGAATATCAATCTTCCTTCGGTTTAGGAGCTCCCTGCTCCGCTGATACTCTCGGCCATTCTGAATGTTGCCCTCTTTGGCTGCATCTTTATGTGAAGATGGAGAGGGGTTAATCCCAGAAGGACCTCCAAGGATGCCGTTGAGCATGTCTTCATTGCTACATTGATACACACGCAAGCCAGTCTTTGGAGTTTGTGTAACTCCCTACCTTGTCTGCTGAGTTCGGTTCTTTCTGCCCAGATTACCGCCCCATAGGTAATCATTGGCCTTACTATTGAGGTACATATCCAAAGTAATATCTTCGGAATGAAACCCCATTTTTTCCTGCTATGGCCCTACAAGCCATCAAAGCCCCCGTGGCTTTCCGGCAAGTGTTTCCGACATGTGTCTTCCAGAGTAATTTTTGATCTAGCATAATTCCAAAATATTTGACCTCTGTTTCTCGTTTCACCTCCATGTCATGTAACCTTATGGTTCTCAGATAATCAAGCTTACGTCTCCTAGTGAATTCCATGGTAGCTTTGGGTAGATTGATCTGCAGTCACTCCTTCCTGCAGCAGGCACTAGTAACCCTTAGCCCAGTTTGGATTCTATCACGTAGGGTATCGTCAAATTTACCCCTATAGATTAAAACAATGTCGTCGCGTAACCCTGGTATTGTATTCCAATATTTGTTAGTACGTCCAGGAGTTCGTCCACTACCATACTCCACATAAGCAGCGATAATATCCCGCCCTGTGGGCAATAGAATTTGTAGCTGTCGGTATTTATATATGCCTTCTCTCCAGCACTTTTCCCATCCAGAAAGCCAGGGTATTTCCCACTCGCTTGCGGCTTATGGCATCTTGTATCTCTGTGTGCGATACGTAACCCCAAATGGATATGTATATTTATCAGAATTACGACGCTACCTACAATCCCCTCTGACAAACAGGTTAGAGTGAACACTGAAGCCATTCGCAACACAGCCCTCCGCAACGCCTATAAGGACGAAATGGATGCCGCAATAACCGCAGTCAACAGAGATCCTGGAGATGAAGCATTAACAAATGATCTTCACAATCACCATCATCATCATTTATGCGGCCACAATGATACTTGGCCCCAACCGCAAAAAAAGTCGGAACAACTGGTTTAACGATGAATATAAGTTAGCAACGGGACGGAAGAATGCTGCATACCGAGTTATCTTGCATTCTCAAAGAACGCGAGCACGCGCAGAGACTTATCACGAACTCCGTCGAGCGGAAAAGCGACTTCACAGACGGAAAAAGGAAGCCAGGAAAGGACCAACAAGTCAGCAGGATGAAGCTCATCCCCGATGCGGATCCTGCCGAGACAAAGAGGGAAATCTGATTTCCGACAGAATGGGCTTATTGGAGCAAAACACCATTGGCTCATACCAAAGAGACTTCACTTCAGGCAAATCAGCAACAGACCAGATTTTATCTCTGCAGCAAGCGATGGAAAAACTGTTGGAATATGGACATCAGTTGCATCACCTTTTCATCGGCTTTATAGCCGCGTATGACAGCATAGCTAAGGTAAAACTGTACACGGCCATGAGAGAACTCGGTATCCCAACGAAATTGATAAGACTGACTAAGCTGACCCTGGCCAATGTTCGAGGCCAGATAAAAACAGTAGGATCACTCTGAAAACCATTGGACATCAACAGCGGTATACGACAAGGTAATGCCCTATCATGCGTCCTCTTCAACCTGGCCCTGGAGAAAGTGATTCGCGATGCTGACGTAGATGCGTGAGGAACCATCCTCGTCAAGTCCACTCAACTATTGATCTACGCTGACGATATCGACATCATGGGAAGAACAACCCGAGATGTACAGTCTACCTTCATCCAGATCGAGCAAGCGGGCTGCACATTAATGAAGGCAAGACGGAGTATATGGTGGCAACGTCAGCGCCAAAAACCAAAGAACCAACAACATCAAATCGCACTGGTTAAACGAGAAGGATAAAGATAGAAGACTACAACTTTGAGACTGTTCTCCTATCTAGGGTATGACTATGAAATCCGCTCCCGGTTGTTGGTAGCCAACAGAACGTATTTCAGCTTGCAAAAACTGTTTCGTTCGAAACGTCTCGCCATAGGGTCAAAGCTCTTACTATACAAGACTTTGACAGTCCTTATATATTCCTTGGATACCTAGGTACTTAGCAAAACAATTGCGAACTCTTGGCCGCGTTCGAGAGAAGAATCCTCCGAAGAATTTTTCGCCCCCTATATGAGGATAGACGATTCCGTAGCCTACATAACGAAGAAATCTATGAGCGATACCATGACCGTCAGGTTGTGGATAAAATCCGACTAGGTTGCGGTGGGCGGGTCACTTAATCCGTATGGATGAGGATGATCCAGCCCGGAAAGTCTATAAGGACAATATGTATGATAGAAAAAGAAGACTAGGCAGACCCTACCTGAGATGGAGCGATGACGTAGGTTAGGAGGCCAGACAGCTTTTAAGGATATCCAATTGGTGGACCTCGGTGCAAAACCGGGGTGTCTGGAGTTTCTTGTTGATGGTAATGATATATGTATATGTAGGTGATTTTTTTTCACGGAGTAAAGTGAAAATATTCAGATGCGCACGGTCAATATGTGGTCACTGTACCAGTAAAGCGATAATGGACAGCGTCTCTTTGTTAGAGATGAGCAATATAAGTTGAACACAAAACCTTTACACCAGAAGTTTCCAGTAGCTGGTATCCCGACTCGTTAAATTTCATTTTAAATTTCTTGATGTCAGTCGCAGTTGCCTAAATTCTCTATAATAAAGATTTCGTCCATTTGGTCTTATCAGTCGGTAAAGCTTTAGTAATCCTAAGCAAATCCAGTAATATCTCTCTTGTGGCTGGGGATTAGGTGCCATGTCAGCTACTACTTTCATATTGCATCAAAAAAATTCTGTCATATTTGAAAAAAGACGAAGAGGGTCGAAATAAAGATAAGTACTATCCTCGCCTGGAGATGATGACCTAGATATGGAACGTGCCGGAGATAGAAATAAAAAGCCAGGAGCCGAAAAAGATATTAAGCAGTTTTTAAATCCACATATAGGCAACTTAAAGCAACTCACAAATAATAAGCTACAAGTATCTGAAAATCGCTCCTCCGTAGTCCTTGAGTTGAGCTTATTAATTTAGGACTCAGTTCAGTTAAAGCTTTGTGGTAAAGTTAGTGAAAGAGTGGATTATGTTCCATGTTCCGACATGAATTAAGGCTCATTATTCTTTTAAAAAGTTCGGAATTGAACTGGAATACTACATAAGAAGGATACTCGTAGAAAAAACCATTTGGACTTCAAAATACCAAAAGAATCTAATACACTTTAAACTGCTGCAAAAGCAGATAATATTTCGCCTTTGTCGACCACCGAATTTAAATTTACACAAAATATTTATGAAAGTTTATCCATTGATAAATCAACAGAACGTCAAAATCCCTTTCATCCCTGAATTGTCCCAATAAAAATATTACCAATTCGTTTTCAATAAGCGTTTTCCTGCATTGACATAAAAAGAGTTTGTCGGTGAATCGATTAAGGTCTTTCTTCTTTGTCCCTTCCGTTTTACAATATCATGGGACGCTCCTAGGATACCGTGATAGAATGGAGATAATATTCAATCTCATTGACAACCGGTCGTAATATAATAAATATAAGGAAATTTCACTGTGCGATATTCTGATATCATATTCAATACGGTGCTATTTTAAGGGTACTTTACAGGGAAAGTGCTCGTTGATTGACCCTTTCAGGATTCTTCTCAGCTTTCTCTATCTGGTGGAGCGGCCAATGTGCAGGACATCTGCACACAATGTAGGTAATTTGTAAGGTTATTGTAGATTTTAAAATTTATTTACTGCCAGTAAAAGCTGCCGACTATAAACGTCCGGTGTGGAAAGTTATTGCTGCCGGAAATTTATGTTGTGCGGATATTGAGTTACTTTATAGGTGAGGAAGTTCCAGATAGTTCATTGGATCAACTGCTTTGTAGATAATGTATTCAGATTGTAATTAAGTAAATTATCAGTTTCTATCTGTGAAATCTGTGGAAGACAGGCTCCACTTCAGTGGAAAACCTACACCCGGTGTCTACGGCGCGGTCAGCCAAAAAGGATAGTACACCAACTCCCTTAATGAGAGGAACTGGAAATCTGACTACGGCGGCCTGCTGCCTAACTCTTCTAAAATATGGGGGAGGAAGGCTCGGCAAAAGGAAACTTTAGCCGCAAAGGAGAAGGGACTACAGGCTTGCCTGTCAGAACCTTCTCCTCCGCCTGCACCTGGAAAAACGGAAGAAAGGTAATGAGGACGCAACTGGCCTAACGCTGGTATGTGGGAGCGCTTCTAGCCGACGACAACGGATGCACTGTGAAAGAAGGCGAAGTTTCTTGGTAGTGGGGACATGGACGTTGCTACATCATCAAGTTTCAGAGAAATCGGAACTTTCGGCGGAAGGTGAAGACAAGCTGGTAACCCCGGCGAGATCCACACGGAAGGCAGTAGACTTTTCAGTTAGTAGCGGTTTTCATATTAGACTGCACTGGCTACAAATATAAGAGTTAGTCAAATCAGCCTGCAGTATTCCAAAGCTTCTTCCTATCTACAGGCGGTAAAGCTGGCAAACTTACAAGATTGTCCTTATATATTTCTGGTTCAAGAGCCATGGGTTCGTTTTAACAGAATCTGTGGTATTGGATCAGTCAAAGGGGCTAGGATTCTTTCGATGAAAGATCCTCGAGACCGAGAATATGCGTTCTGATATCAAAATTGTTATAGGCAACCATGCCGAGGTAATTCTGTTCCCAGGACCTTATTGCGGTCAACTTACAACACCAGGTTAATGGTAAGAGGAGAAACGTCATAGTTGCCCATACTTACTTACCCTATGATTATTTGTGCCTTCCACCAACGCAAGAACTAAGGGATCTGGTAGTGTATGCAAAATTAAGTGGCCTTAAACTTTTAATAGGTTGTGATGCGAACGCTCAGCATATTTGTTGGGGCAGTAGCAAATCCAATCCTAGAGGAGAGGCTGTTTTGACTTTATCACTTCAGCTGATCTGATGACTGCGAACGTAGGGAGCGCCCCTACGTTCGTGAAGCCAAGAAGAACTGAAGTAATTGACCTATCAATCTGTACTTGAAAGTTGTTAGAGTAGATTAGAAGCTGGCAAATGCTACATGTAGTCTCACTCTCAGATCAGCCTTACTTAGAATTTAGTCTATCTATTGCAGGCGAACAGCCTGTAATACAAAGATGGAATCCTAGGAAAACGGATTGGACGAAGTTCAATGAAGTTCTTGGCGACAAATTTGAACTCGACTAAGGACTCCTTTGTCGATAGAAAATCAATTGAAAACTCTGAATTGCACACTTTTAGAGTGCTTTGAAGTGGCTTGTCCTATTTCCCGAGACCAACGTAGTAAAACGGTTCCATGGTGCAACCGAGAACTGCAGAGACTCAGGAAATCAATCAGACGACTTCTAAATCGTACTTGCAAAACCAATAAAAATGAAGACTGGTTAAACTTCCGGAACTCATACAGTGAATATAAGATGCTCGTAAAATATTCGAAACGAGACTCTTTTAGAGCATACTGTGAAGAACTAGAAGGTGAAAGCAAGACTTCCAGGTTGTGCGGAGTCCTCAATAAGAATGAGTCGGCCAAGTTGGACTCTCTTAGAAATCCGGATGGTACTTTCACGAACTGCAGAGTTGAGTCTATATAGACTCTCTTGGAAGTACACCACCCGGGAGAACAGATCTCAGAAGTGGGAAGAAGTGAATTGGCGGTTTCTGAAAACTCTTCAACATGAAGGTGTTGCACGGGGAATCGGGACACTGCGTGAGCGGTTGTTACGAAAAAGCGAGTGCTGCTATACTATCATTTCTACACTTGAAAGCACCTAGCGCGGATGGCATCTACCCAGCGATGCTAAAAGAGGGTATAGAACACTTTTAAGAAATCTTTTTCGAGGATGTCTTGTTCTGGGCTACATGCCCTCCTCTTGACAGAACGTGAAGATTTTTTTTTTTTTTTTTTTTTTTTTTTTTTTTGGAGTAGGGTAGGTGAATGCGTTTACGCACAGAGTGTTGGACTCCCGCAAAAGCACGCTGGCGGACTACCAACTAAACACCTCCCTGTCATCAGAGAACCAGCCTGGAACCGTTTGACACATTACTTCGGGCTAGCCCTCCCGCTCTCCCGGCTTTGGGAGCCTTCAAGTCAGGGAATTCCTTTCACCAACGGGAGGGGAGGGGAGGAAGGGAGTTGTTAGTTCAGGGAACCCCTTACCGTCCGATCCCTCTGCCGGTCGAGTTCAATCTTCTTCGTAGTAAGAAGAGCCCGAACATAATGCGCAATACGATTCCAGCTGCCAGCGCTCTTCAGCATCTCTCTGACAATTTTGTCTGGAGAGAGCTCCCCTGTGTCTGCATAAAGCTGCTGGCGGAGGCCATCCCACCTCTCGCAAGAGAAAAAGGTGTGTTCAGCGTCATCCGGCACTCTATTGCAGAACACACAATCAGGAGATCGCGCCTTCCCAACCCTGTGCAGGTAAGACTGAAAACCTCCATGCCCACTTAGAAGTTGGGTAAGGAAGTAATCAATCTCACCGTGCTTTCTGTTCAACCATGGGTCTAATTTGTCGATGAGCCGCGCAGTCCACTTGCCCCTTGGCTCATTTTGCCAAGAAACTTGCCTCTCGTTAAGGGTGCGTTGACGTTCTTCACGGGCGACCACTTCTCTTAAGTTTTCGCCCTTACGGCGATAGATAGCTTTGCGCTCCTTGGCAAGGAGGGCAACGGGGATCACTCCCGCAATCACCATCACAGCCGGTTCGGAGACAGTGCGATAAGCAGACGCCACTCGCAAAGCTCCCCGCCTCTGCACTTGACCTTGGCGTTTACGATGCACCTCCTTGTCAAGGGCATCAGCCCATACCTCCGCACCATAGAGAAGGACGGACTGCGTTGCTCCCATGAGGAGACGTCTCCTAGTTGATGACAGAACGTGAAGGTAATCTTCATACCAAAGCCTGGGAAAAATGACTATTCAAATCTAAAGAATTCAGTTTAACATCATTTTTGCTGAAATATTCGGAGAGACTGGTTGAACGTCACATTCGCGAGAAGACGGTAAAGTTGCACCCCCTAAATGAAAACTAACATACTTACCAGTGTGGAAAGTCCTGTGAGTTTGCTCTTCATTCTTTGGTTTCAAAGATAGAGGATGTAACTCTTAAGGGTGAGTACGCGATGGGGGTGTTCGTGGCGATTAAAGGGGCTTTGACTGTGCGCCCTTAGAAAAGCTCTCTCTCTCTCTATGCCGCCAGAGAGCATGGTGTCGACGAAACTCTAATAAAGTGGATCTACGCTATGCTAAGGCAGAGATTTTATGCGCCGAAGTGGGTGTTGATAGCTACTTACCAACGGAAGCAACGAAAATTCTACCCTCAAGGAGGTGTGCTATCGCCACTTCTGTAGAGTATGCTGATCAACTCACTACTATGCGAACTGCAAAATCTGCCAATACACGTGCAAGCTTATGCTGATGACGTGGCTGTACTGGCTGTTGGTCGAGATCTCGGAATGGTGTGTAGAAATAGACAACGCGCCGTTGATTTGATTTACAGTTGGTGTCTCAGGTATGGACTTTCATAAATCCAAATAAAACCATAATGGTATTATTTACAAAGAGGAGGAAACTAAATAGTCTTTGCCTTTCAGAGATGAGAGGTACAACCCTTCAACTTTCCGAAGAAGTGGTATATCTGGGAGTTATTCTAGACAAGAAGCTTCTTTGGAACACACATATAGAGGTAAAGATGAAACCAGCTCTCACAACTTATGGGCTGTGTAGGCGGACCTTTGACGGACATGAGGACTTAGACCTCAGATAGTAATATGGATATATATTACTATCATTAGGCCAATGTTCACACTAAGGATTCATCCTACAAATCAATATACACCGCAGTGCAACCGCTCACGAGTTGATAGCGCAGTTCGCTGCAGAGACCAAAGCTGATTTAGTACCCATCAGTGGGCAGTACCAAAACAGAGACCAAGTTTCATGGCACCCTTACAAATCAGATACCGCTGCCATCTGGGTTTGGGATGGCACCCTCTTTAGGGTTCTTACCCAAGGCCGAGGGTACTGCTTTGTCTAACGTGCCGGACTTTCGTCGCAGGCTCCATGCTTTGGAGGACGCTGTCTTAGGCACAGATGGGCGGATTCTGGTTAAGGGTTACTTCAATGCTAGAGCACTTGAAAGGGGCATGCCTCACAGAGACTCCAGAGGAAAACAGATTCCGGAGCTGACGGCGCATGGATCACTCCCCCTGTGCATGGAACGCCGCAAAAGTGAACACCGGGAGGTTTGTCGAAACTCTTGGAACAGGTAGGGTCGCGTTGGAAGGTACTCCTGGGAGCGGCGGCGATGCAGCAAACACTGTCGTAAATTCAGTTATGAACCTGATGACGACGGCCTGCGCAGCCTCCAGGAGGGCATCAAAACGTGGGAAACCTTCTATATATTGGTGGACAGTGAAAATCACAGAGCTCCGGAAGGAGTGTCACAGGCTCCGCCGCTTAACAAAACGTATACGATGATGACGTCGGTGCGGAAAGCCACTCCACTTTTCACTTTTCTCTGAAAAAGAGTTGGAACAGGCAGTGCTCTCTATGAAAAGCAAGAAGGCGCCAGGACCCGATGGTTTCCAGTAGAGGTATACAGACTGGTATTCCAACACCGGCCAAACCTACTGCTCGGTGCATTGAACGCTTCCCTGAAAGAGGACAAGGTGGCAAAATGGCAAGCTGGTCCACAAAGGGAAAGGCGACCCAGAGTTGCCGCCTTCATACTGCCCACTATGTATGCTTGTCACTGCTGGAAAAGTGCTCGAAAAGCACATCAGAAGTAAACCCGCTGAAGCGATACGCGCAGCCGGAGATTTGTCTCCGATGATAGTCAACTTAAACTCAACATACCATATCGGCTATGCAGATGATGCCGCGGCGCTTGTCGCTGAACAGGCGCATAGCAAACTCAGCAAATTGATGCAACGGGTAAGCGGATAGAGGACTACTCATGGTTTCGATCTTACACTGCAAAAAATCCGAAGTAGTCATCCTGACTAAAAAGAGAATTCCGACCCTGCGTCCCATATCGTTCGGCGAGTCGATAATCGAGTCAAAACCAGTACCTCGGGCTGACTTTTGACTCAAAATTGAGCTTTTTTGAGCAAATGAATGAGTTCAGCGCGGTCTGTCCTGCTCTACAGCGTAGAGGTATGGGCTTACGCTCTTGGCAAGGATGGATATCGTAAATGTCTGGCGTAAGTACAGCGACGGGGAGCTTTACGGGTAGCGTCTGCGCACCGCACTGTCTCTGAATCGACCGTGATGGTGATTGCGGGAGTGATCCCCGTTGCCCTACTTGCTAAAGAGCGTCAAGCCATATACAAGCACAACGGAGATGAGCCAAGGGTGGTTGTTGCTCGTGAAGAACGGCAACGCACCCTAGACGAGTGGCAGCACTCTTAGCAAAATGGAACTAGAGGCAGATGGACTGCGCGGCTCATAGGCAACTTAGGTGCGTGGCTAAATCGGAAGCATGTTGAGACTGACTATTTCCTTACCCAATTTTTTAGTAGGCATGGAGGTTTTCAGTGTTACCCGCACACGATTGGAAAGGCGCGATCTCCGGATTGTGTGTTTTACAATGGAGTTGTGGACGATGCCCATCATACTTTTTTTTCCTGTGGAAAGTGATATAGGATTCGTCAGCCGCTCTATTTAAACACAGGGGATCTCTCTCCAGACAATATTGTCAAAAATATGCTGAGGAGTGCTAAGAGCCGTGTTACCCATTACGTTCGGGTCCTTTTCGTTGCTAAGAAAATGGAGCTCGACCGGTGGAGAAGCCGGATGGCAAGGGGTTCCTTGAACTGAAGTCCAACACTGTGTGTGTAAATGCATTCACCTACCCTACCCCAAAAAAACCCCCGTCCAGAAATATTTAGAAGGGGCGAATTTCCCCACCCGCCGTATCCTTCAGACATTGCACCTTCGAATTGCCATCTGTTCCGGTCAATGCTGTCAGCCCTTACTGGAGATCGGTTCGCTTCTTACGAAGGCATCGGGAACTGACTCAATGGATGGATTGAGTCGAAAAAACCCGTATTTTTGTCCGTATGCTGCCTGAAAGATGAGGTAACATTGTCGTTTCCAATGTCGCATACTTCACATAATATTGTATCATGTAATATTTCATTGTTTAAATAAATCTTAACTTAGACTGGGAAAGAGCGGACACTTATTCCCATACCCAATATCTTTCCTTGTGCGCAAACATCGGGATCTTGCCGAATCTGCTGTTGATAAGTCATTTAAAGCGTTTAATTGCCTCCAGATATCGGTCATCTACTCGGATCATGAGGATTTTGACATTGCCTCCAGTTTCTTCTGAGTACTCTCCACAACCATGTGTGATGATCCTTATTTCAAACTATTAAGAGGTCCAAGAGCGCCTCCATATCCCTTGCTGCGGTTTTGGGGAGGTCGCCTCCGGTAAATCGTCCTCAGCACATGTTGACAATTCTAAGCTTTAGGCGATTCCGCGGTGTCCTTTAATGCCACTTTAGTGTAAGGAAATCATAATTTTTGAAGAGCTGAAAACAAGCAAGATGTGAATATGTCATTGACAGATATATATGTTACATGCATTCCCAGCAAGTTTCCAGTTCCTTGGGATGTCTGTTTCAGATACCGAAAAAAATTAAAAAGATTTCAAAAAAACTTCAATCTTCCCTTCAACTGCAATTTTTTTCTCTTTTCATGTTTTCTGCCTACATCGAAATCGCTTCTAATGGAATTTTCTTCTGACTATGTCACTGGATTATTGTTCCTTCCACCATAAAAACTACTCAGTCGAGAAATAGTTCAAGAGCCAACCTCGAGGCTACTTAACGACCTCCAGCTTTCTCTTTTTATGTCCAATGAAATGGTTTTTCCTCTGGCGTATTTTCATTTCATGTCAAGTCCCGAGGTAATTTATACACGCCGAAAGTACAGACTCCGATATCCTTTGCTCATATTGTGGAAAACCAACACAAGACATGAACAGGAAATTTAGGGAAAATTGGAATTGTTCAAACGAATGCGAAGTTTTTATTGATTGAACTCTCGGCATTTAGTTGGAATCACATTTATTGATTGGGATCATCTTAGGTGAAAATCGCCGATAAAGGAAAGTTTTATTGTGGAAATTATGTTGGAATTGCTGACCAAAGTGCTGGAATAGACTGGAGCCGATTATAGACAATTGACCTCAATGAAGAAGATGTTGAGGAGTAATTAACTATAGGTTTCAGTCGTGGCATGCTCTGCTAATAGCAGTCATAAGTGGGGCCATAAATCCTGTCTCTGTCATTATCGATTGCAGCCTTGCGGAATAAACGACAATGGAAGTCGGTTCTCTGTGTAATTTGCTAATTGAAACCATTTGAAATCCATCCGGCAACCAACTCCCAACTGATTTTAAACCAAATGAGTGAGCTTAGTCCTGAACGTAATCAGTATTGTTATATTGTCCATGTAATTAGACAGAGCCAAGTAAATGGGTCTTTACAATAAATCCTCATTTTCCCGACTTTCCGGAAAACTTTCATTCTATTTGCACTCCATCCTCCAATCCTCGTCCTATTTCATCCGCAGCATCTACTTCAGTGCTAGGAAGATGTAGAGTGAAATTTATTTGCAGAAAATAGAGTAGAAGACAAAAAACTACGCAAAGTTCCTTGGCGGTCCTTGTCCTTCTCCTCATTCTTCAATCTATCGTCGTTTTCCCCCTCTCTTTCTCCAACGGGTGGAAACATCCTCGGAGCAAAGGAGCAAGTTAAACATGAATCCAAGCCATCTGAATCCAGATATAAAGAAAATTAGTAACGAAGTAGCTACTAGAAATTCTATTGTCGCATCAAAGCGGGTAATGGTACAACTTTTCCGGGTAAATCTTTATTTTCATTGACGTACATGCCCACATTCATATTTTCACTTTTCAAGGACTAGCCAGGACATTCACAACCAAGAGGAAACAAGAATATATTTGAAATTGGGTCATATACTTGCATTTGCACTGAAAGATAGAGAAATCGCCGGGATCAAGATCTGAACAATAAATTTACTTCTACAGCGCTGGGTGTACAGATTCCATATGGGTTTTGAGTGAGTGCAAATAGACAGGGTTGCCGAAACTTAGTTGAAATCCGAAGGATACATGAGAATACTTGGCTTCACTTGAAAGTCAGTTTATCACCCAATAATTTGATTGATTGAATATATTCAGATGACTTACTAATTAGAGCACTCAACTTTTGAAATGGAAGACCCGTGAGAAGTTGTCAAATCTCTCATCAGACGCGTCCGTTCGTGCGGATAAGGGAAGGCTCGGTTAATGTGTTATTAGCATGCACAGGTACGCATCAGAAAATTTGACTGCATGGGCATAGGCATGGTGGATGGGGAGCAAATGCCCACCCCTGGATAAAAATTGGCTAAGAGAAGGACACCTAGAAATCAAACCAAATATGGAGAGCGAGAAAGGAACTTTATTTATCGTGCAGGGGTTCGGAAACCCAGTACCGACGGTTCTTAGGGGTGGACAAGCGGGCTACTGAATGCGATCCACACTGGATCCTTTTCGCAAGGGCTCAAAACTTGGAAGACCACCACCGAAGGCAATATTACCCCTAAGGAATCGCGATTCATCGCGGCACTCGGAAAACGACTTGGATAATCCCCAGATCGGCATCTTCCTCCTTTTCTTCAGCCTTTGTCCCGTTCACAAGCGGGGTCGGCTCGTCGTGATCGGCTTCGCCATTTGGCTCTATCGAATGCCTGATCTGGGTGGATCGAGGCTTTCAAATCCCCATCCAACGTATCAAGCCACCGTTGTTTAAGTCTGCCTTTTGGTCGTTTACCATCTACTTCGATCTTCAGACCAATCTTGGCAAGTGAATTTTCATTTGCACAAATTGTGTGACCATACCATTGAAGACGCCTCTCTCGCAACTTTTCCACGATCGGTGCAACCCCATAACGATCGCGGATATCCTCATTTCGGATGTGATCTATACGTGTGACGCCACTAGCCTTTTATAGTCGGCCAACACTCAGAACCATAGAGAGAGACTGGAGGGACGACATTGCGATAAATTTTAGATTTGAGACGTTCGTTTGATACTTCGATCGCAAAAAACACCAGTGGTGCAACGCCACTTCATCCAGGTTGCGTTAATGCGTGAAGCAATTTCATAACGCAGTTCTCCATTGGCTGGATAGCGTTGATCCGAGATATTAAATCGCTCAGTTCTGGACAGATCACTGCCACTGACAGTGATTGTGCCTGTTTCATGGGGATCGGTAGTCAAAAATTCAGTTTTGTTTAAATTCAGTCTGAGACCGTGTTGCATGAGGCGATCATTCCATTTTTGAACAAGTTGCTCGAGATCATTATTGCTATCAGATGCTAGGAAAACATCATCTGCATAAAGCAGTGTGTAGGGCGCTGAACGTTGGATATCCCGTGTGACGGTGTCCATAGCAAGAACAAAGAGGAGTGGTGAGAGGGCGCTTCCTTGACGAGCAACACCAGAGACACAAAGCGGTTTTGATATACCCGCCATACTTCGAACTTTACTTTTCGGATCGTGATAGAGCAATTGAACCCAGCGCAGGAGTTCTTCTGGCACTAAGTGTTGTCGTAAAGGATACCAGATGAGTTTGTGTGGCACACGGTCAAACGCTTTCTCTAGATCCAGAAAGGCAATGTAAAGAGGGCGATGCTTCTCACGGTGTTTTTCCATGAGTAACCGCGCAGCGTGTATTGCGTCAGTAGTTCCGCAGTTCTTGACAAATCCGGCTTGATTCACGGTTATTTCAACGATTTCGCAAATACGGTTGTCAAGAATGCGTTCAAAAATCTTCATGGTATATAAAAGTAACCGGATCGGACGGTAATTTGAACATTCTGCTGGACTGCCTTTCTTTTTCCATATTAGAACAGTGGAACTTTCTTGCCAGTCAGATGGTATTCATCCTTCGTGTTCGTATTTCTTTTGTCCGTTGTGTGGGGACTAACTTGTTTGCGTCCTGACGACGTCCATGCGTCAAGAACCCTTGCCCATTTCTCGACAGGACCAGGGCCCGTCCTGCCGCGTCGACTGAGGTGGACGCCCTAGCATTTCTCCGAGGCTTGTGACTCAATCCGATCATCATGTTTGTAACGACATTCTATGCATTTTCTTGGTCGACCTGTCGCGGGGCCTGCCACCAAGAGAGATCAGGTAGGATTTAGCATAGTAGAATAATTCCAAATATACTCTATTTATCTCTTTCACTGATCTCAGCATTTTATTTTTTTTACTGAGGATAGTACAGAGTACGTTGCCTCAAACCCTCCTCCTTTACCTGTGCTTGGGACCAGCATACTATGTTAATAGCATGGCGGATCGTGATTACTGATTTTGTAAAAGAGGAGCCAAGAACTGAAATATCCTTTGTTTCACTGACAGAAAGCCTAAATGAACTCTGTGACTTCATCTAGGAGGGGCAAAATATCGGCCAAAATATCAGGCATTAAATTGTCCTATATTAGGATGTGGAGGGTCAAACGGTAGTATAGGTCCCAGGGTGAAACGTGGGAGGGTCTTTTGAAGATTTCCATCTCCTCGAAAATGAAAAAAGGCAGCCAGACAGACAGACTGTAAACCGATTTTAAAAGGTTTTGTTTTACAAAAAACCTTAAAAAGGAGCAAACTGAATGGTCTTTGTCTTCCAGAGATGAGAGGTAAAACCGTTCAACTCTCCGAAGAAGTGAATGATCTGGGAGTTATTCTATGGACGCCTATGGGCGCGTCGGACATCAGATTTTGAGGCTGATGTCCTCCAATTGCAGCGTAGCATCACATCCACTAACGGAAATCCTGCGATACATAAACTAATCCGGGATATTCCGTTAGACGAAGGAATCAAGTACAATGGACGACTAGAATCCGAGTACAAAAGGGCTTTACTCTCTCCCACCTCAAACACGCACACACACATTCAACGGTTTCGTCCAGGGTAGAGACAACTCATCAGACGCTGCCTCACCTCTGCCCTGGGAGCAGTGTGACCG
Organism: Hermetia illucens; assembly: GCF_905115235.1. Taxonomy (NCBI): domain Eukaryota; kingdom Metazoa; phylum Arthropoda; class Insecta; order Diptera; family Stratiomyidae; genus Hermetia; species Hermetia illucens. The sequence continues at coordinate 76,719,483 of NC_051854.1, read as the reverse complement.
ACAGCGGCGAAAGGTGGGGCTCCTTTTTATATAATCGCAAACACGGCAAAGATGCCATGCCCCAAACGAGGGATCCGCGGACCAAAGAAACGTGAGAGTAAGTTGCTCTCCATTTGGTTTCTATTGGATATAATTCGCACCCTTGGCGTGTTTTTCCAAATATATAAATGGAGCGTTTTCCATCCGATGCCACTCACGGTCACGCTGCTCCCAGGGCAGAGGTGAGGCAGCGTGTGACGAGTTGCCTCTGCCCTGGACGAAACCGTTTGTCCTATAATTTTTAAACTAGGAGACGTCTCCTCATGGGAGCAACGCAGTCCGTCCTTCTCTATGGTGCGGAGGTATGGGCTGATGCCCTTGACAAGGAGGTGCATCGTAAACGCCTCGCTCAAGTGCAGAGGCGGGGAGCTTTGCGAGTGGCGTCTGCTTATCGCACCGTCTCCGAACCGGCTGTGATGGTGATTGCGGGAGTGATCCTCGTTGCCCTCCTTGCCAAGAAGCCCAAAGCTATCTATCGTTGTAAGGGCGAAAACTTAAGAGAAGTGGTTGCCCGTGAAGAACGTCAACGCACCCTTACCGAGTGGCAACTTTCTTGGCAAAATGAGCCAAGGGGCAGGTGGACTGCGTGGCTCATCGACAAATTAGATCCGTGGTTGAACAGAAAGCACGGTGAGATTGATTACTTCCTTACCCAACTTCTAAGTGGGCATGGAGGTTTTCAGTCTTACCTGCACAGGGTTGGGAAGGCGCGATCTCCTGATTGTGTGTTCTGCAATAGAGTGGCGGATGACGCTGAACACACCTTTTTCTCTTGCGAGAGGTGGGACGGCCTCCGCCAGCAGCTTTATGGAGACACAGGGGAGCTCTCTCCAGGCAACATTGTCAGAGAGATGCTGAAGAGCGCTGGCAGCTGGAATCGTATTGCGCATTATGTTCGGGCTCTTCTTACTACGAAGAAGATTGAACTCGACCGGCAGGGGGATTGGACGGTAAGGGGTTCCCTGAACTAATAACAACTCCCTTTCTCCCTTCCCCTCCCGTTGGTGAAAGGATTTCCCTGACTTGAAGGCTCCCAAAGCCGGGAGGGCTAGCCCGAAGTAATGTGTCAAACGGTTCCAGGCTAGTTCTCTGATGACAGGGAGGTGTTTAGTTGGTAGTCCGCCAGCGTGCTGTTGCGGGAGTCCAACACTCTGTGCGTAAACGCATTCACCTACCCTACCCCCAAAAAAAAACAGTTTCATCTACGGACCTCCGATGGCGAAGACTGTGACCTGTGATTTGGTTCATCTATAACAAAACCCGATCGCGAGTGCTCTTGGACCACATGTGCGCAAATGCATGTAAGATTGCGGCGGTCCGCATGGGGCAGAATCGACATGCCCTACAATTCGCATAGCTGCATGGTGGGAGAGCTGCATGGTGGAAGAGCTGCATGGTGGGAGAGCTGCATTCCTTCATGGAAACTACGGGCTGGCTAAGAAAATCTGAACCGACTAGACTTTGAACCTTTGCTCTTACCACAGCAGTCATGACTTTAGTAGCTTGTAGCATCAAAATGGCGCACTTAAGCGCTGATTGCGCTCCTGGGAGCGGTCATTGATACCTACTTACCTATCACAGATTGGCTTTGGCATGGTGAAGTATATGTTAATTCAACTATGCTATCATCCTATCATTTCTTTTTCACTTCTCTGACCTCCGAAAATTTGGTTGAAGATAGTATTTGACACATCACCTCAAACCCTCTTCTTTTACCTCGACTTGGGATTTGCGTCTAGCATACACAGAACTGCGGAGCTGTGAAACTTTAGTTTACGTTTAAACTTTCCCAATCAGATTTGGCAACACTTGATGTCAAGCTATGATGTTCTATCATTCTGCAAGGATATTTGGCTAGACTCTACCTAGAATTGCCCTATCTACCAATCTAACTATCCACACTTTAAGCGTATGTCACAAGGATGCAAGATGTAGTGCTAGATGACTGGATCCGATACGGTTAGCGTCGCTCACTAAACGTGCTTTGAATATTGATACGCTTTAATGGGGTAGTTTGCCTAGAGAATGGTTCCGTGTATGCTTCGCAACTCTGCTGTCCTATTAAATGGGCGACGTGTGAATGGCGTGCAGCGTGTAATTCTATGAGCCTAACGTCAAGGAGATTTAAATAATCGAATCCCCGATCAACTGATACATACGTATGTTGTATGACTTCGCACTTTCGACTGCTTCCTTGCAGGAATACCATTTTAGACGCTGGTATACGATGGGCCAGATTAGATTAACAGTAAGAACAGACCGATACGTGGCAATAGTAAAGGATAATCATTTTATTGTTGTTTTATACATAGTGCCGGTGGCCTGTAAATGTTGGAATTTATCCTGATTTGACCGGGAAGAGTAGCACGGCTGATTTAAAGGTTCTGTTTTCTAACTGTATACTTGCTGTAGGGAGTTTTGTGGTAACCTTATGGAACAGATTCTTGACTGCAGTAAAAGCTGTAACAATGAGAATCCCTTGCTGCTTTTTCTCATGGGAGCAGGAGAAATCTCATTTAGTGTACAATTGACTTCTACACATATCGAAAGGTCAACGAGTTGGCAATATCTGATTGAAAAGCCAGGAATTGACTTTTTTCTCTGGCTGTGCTGCTGCTTAATTACAGGTAGAAAGAGGTACTCGTTATTCCTTCGTTCCCTTATCTAGCAAAAAACCCTCCCGTTCTCAGTTCTTTAAAAATATTACATAATCAAATTAACATCTTCGTTATGGTCTTTACTCTCGTAACCATTATGATTTTTTAACACTTTACAATCTGGGCGCAAATTTGTTCCAATTCTTTCCCCCTGCTTAACAGCCTGCATACCTGCAGATGCACCTACTCAATTGCATAATAGCCCTGGTACTAGGAGTCCTTTCCCTCATAGTAAATATTTCATTCATTCATTACCTCGGCCTCAGTCATTCGCAGGACTAAGTTTCCCGGAAAGTTTTCAGAAGTTCCTGCACGTGTTTTCATGCCTGGGTGGCGCCCATACAGAAAAAAATATTATGTAACCCGTATTCTGTGAAAATACACTACACGCTCCTTCTCGATGAAGTGAAGGCTTAAAACCATTGAAAATTTCTTGCATGGCAAATGCAATTCACTTTATGGAATCCGAAAAAGAATTTCAAAATGCTCCATTCGGAAATTTTCGAAGGGAATTTTGCTGAACATAATTGTGCAACGTGAATGATATTGCGGAAGCTCATGAATTTCGCAGGGCATGGAGCATAATTAATGGTCTAGGAAGCTGCGGAGCAAATGTTTGCACAATCCTTTTGCAGATTTTCCGGTTGCTGATCCTTCTGTTTGAGAGGGAAGCAAACTCATGAGCTGAGGGTGAAATATGAAATATCTTCTTTCATTAAATTTAATTGAATTAATGATTTCGTATTGAATCCGATCAAGTGGGGGTTGTAGGAATTGGAAAATTCAAGTACTCAACGCTACATAACCCACACAGTTGAAAATATCGGAAAAAATTTGATAATGATCAATTGTTTCCAAATAGTCTTACGTGTAACCATTTTTCCATTGGAAAATACGTTATTCATTAGGAAATACCTTTTGTGAACTGTTTGCTGGGGAAGTGCTTCACAAATATGCAGTGAGCACAACTGAAATCCAGACACCGTATGAAATGCAAAAAGGACTCAAAAAGGGGACGGAACATCACGTACAGTCTGTTGAATACAATTCAAAAAGGATCAACGAAAAAAGATAAAATAAAACCCTGGCCAAGAGCGAAAAAGCAAAAAAAAACTCTACTTTCGTATCATCATCAACAACGACGCAACAACCGGTATCCAGTCTAAGTTTGCTTAATAAGGAACTCCAGACATCCCGATTTTGCGCCGAGGTCCACCAATTCGATTTCCCTAAAAGCTGTCTGGCGTTCTGGCCTACGCCATCGCTCCATCTCAGACAGGGTCTGCCTCGTCTTCTTTTTCTACCTAAGAAGCCAACTTGTTAGCACTGATGAAGGGAACAAGTGGTTCCCGAAATATCGGTATTTGAAAAAATAAAAATTTAAACACTAGCAAATACGAAAAAACAAGTTTTTTATTATTTCAAATAATTAATTGCTGAAAACACCGCATAATTACACTCAGATAAAGACCCAGGTTTCCGAGGTATACATACGCACTAGCAAGATCATAGTTTTGTACAGTAAGAGCTTCGATCCTATGGTGAGACGTTTCGAACGAAACAGTTTTTGTTAGCTGAAATAGACTCTATTGGCTGCCAACAACCAGGTACAGATTTCATCATCATAGCTGTTATCGGTTGTGTTTTTCGACCCTAGATAGGATAGGCGGTCAAAGGATAGTATAGGTCTGAAGGCGAAAGGTGGATTGGTAGCCACGATGGAGCATAAAACCTGGGAAACCCCTGCCGAACCAAAACCAACAGCTCTACTACTAAACCCCATCTCCACCTCCAGGTGGTGATCGCTGGGAGTTGAAAAACTGCAGACGGAGAAGAATGAAGGCGGGCCTCCCGCGCCTAAAAACGGGGCAAAATGTACCAACTGTGGTCCTCCAGGTTGGGGGTTGGGTAGAGCTGACAACCCTACACGGAAAACCGACGTTACGAAGCCTCGGACGGGATGGATTTTACAACGACAAACCCGGCAACAACATTGGATTAACGATTTGCGCATTTTCTCATGGAACGTGCACTCTCTGTACAAAACGAATGTTGCTTAGCATCTAGCCAATACCCTGTCCCAATACAAAGCTGATGAAAGAGCATTACAAGAGATGCAATGGATAGGGAGCGGCTTCGTGGAGAAAAGCCGCTACACCATATATTATAGTGGCCACTCAGTAAACCATGTGCTCGTTGTAGGTTTCTTAGTCAGCCAAAAACTGAAACCTGCTGTTAGCGACTTTGAAAATATAAGCGAACGGCTATCCACTATGCATTTGCGAGGAAAGTTTAAAAATATAAGCCTCATAAAAGTTCATGCCCCTACAGAGGAGACTGCAGAGTTGGAGAAGGATACCTTCTACAAGGCAGTTGAGCGAACCCTCGAAGCCTGTCCCAAGTATGATATCAAAATCATACTTGGGAATTTCAACAGTCAAGTCAGGACGGACCCCGTATTCAGGCGATACGTCGGCTCCCATAGCTTACATAGGGATACCAATGATAGAACTGCGGATTATTCAGTTAGCAGTATCGCACAAAATGGTTGTTCGAAGTAGCTGGATTGCACGAAAAGCGGTCCAGAAACATACGTGGGGCTCTCCAGACGGGACCACTTTCAACCAAATTGACCAAGTGCGATTGAACGCGGCCACCTCTCAGCCCTGATGAATGTCAAAACATATAGGGCCAATATAGATTAGAATCACTATCTCCTTGGCATAGCGCTCTGAGCTCGAATTACGATACCATCCAGAATTCCCTCTGACAATCAGGTGAGAGCGAATACTGAAGCCATCCACAACACAGCCCTCCGCCAAACTTATAAGGGGAAATGGATGCCGCAATAACCGCAGTCAACAGAGGTCCTGCAGATGAAGCATCAACAAATGATTTTCACAACCACCTGAAGAACGTTATCATAAATACGGCCACAAACATACTTGCCCCCAACCGCAAGAAAAGTCGAAACGACTGGTTTGACGGCGAATGTAAGCTAGCTACAGAACGGAAGAATGCTGCGTACCGAGTAATGTTGCATTCTCAAAGAACGCAGGCACGTGCAGAGACTTATCACGAACTCTGTTGAGCGGAGAAGCGACTTCACGGACGGAAAAAGGAATCCTGCGAGAACCAACAAATCTGTTAACTAGAGAAGTACAGGGAGCAACCACACCAGGTGTGCAAGTTTTACCAACAAGTCAGCAGAATACACCTCGATGCTCATCCTGCCACGTGGAAAATCTGATTTCCAACAAAATGGGTATATTGGAGCGATGGATTGAGTATTTTGATGAACTGCTCAACAACCAGAACATTGGCGAGTTGGAGGTCCCACCAACTGAAGACAATCTGCCGGCTTAAAATCATAAATCGCCAGGAACCGATGAAATTACAGCCGAATTGGTTAAATATGGAGGCGACCAATTACACCAACTGATGCTCCAGGTGTGGAACAGGGAATCAATGCCTGACGACGACCAAAGAGGCATTATCTGTGTCATACATAAAAAGGGGGATATCACTCAGTGCAGCAAATATAGAGATATCACGTTGCTGAGTACCATATTCTCCTCTATCTTGCTAGGCTGGATATACCCATACGCCCAGAACATCATTGGCCCATACCAAAGAGGTTTCATTCCCGGCAAATCAGCAACAGATCAGATTTTCTCTGTGCGGCAAGCGATGGAAAAATTGTTGGAATATGGACATCAGTTGTACCATCTTTTCATCGACTTCAAAGCCACCTATGACAGCACAGCCAGGGTAAAACTGTACACGGCCATGAGAGAATTCGGTATCCCGACGAAATTGATAAGACTGACTAGCGTAACCCTGACCAATGTGCGAGGCCAGATAAAAGCAGCAGGATCATTCTCGACCGTCCAACATCAACAACGGTCTAAGGCAAGGAGATGCCCTGTCATCAAAGTGATTCTCGACGCTGAGATAAATGCTAGAGGCACCATCTTCTTCAACTCCACCTAACTACTGGCCTACGCTAACGATATCGACATCAAGGGAAGAACGCCCGCGACTTACAGTCTACCTTCATCCAGATCGAGCAGGTGGCGCGAGATCTTGGGCTACACATTAATGAAGGCAAGACGAAGTACATGGTGGTAACATCAGCGCCAAAACCAAAAGAATGAACAACATTGAATCCCACTAGTCAAAGGAAAACAATGAAGATAGGAGACTACAACTTTGAGACCGTTGAAAATTTCTCCTATCTAGGGTCCAAAATCACAATCGATAACAGCGATGAAATCCACGCACGGTTGTTGGCAGCCAACAGAGCCTATTTTAGTTTACAAAAACGATTTCACTCGAATCGTCTCACAATAGGGTCAAAGCTCTTATTATGTAAGACTATGATCTGATATGAAGAATTTTTGGCCCCCTACATGAGGATGGACGATTACGTAGCCTACACAATGACGAAATCTATGAGCGATACCATGAATCCGGCTCCGGCGGGTCACTTAATCCGTATGGAGGAAGATGATCCCACCCGGAAAGTCTATAAGGGCAATATCTATGGTAGAAAAAAAAGACGAGGCAGACCCTGCCTACGATGGAGTGATGGCGTAGGCCAGGACGCCAGACAGCTTTTAAGGATATCGAATTGGTGGACCTCGGCGCAAAACCGGGATGTCTGGAGTTCCTTATTAAGGCAGGCCTAGTCTGGATACCGGTTGTTGCGCCGTTGATGATGATGATCTTGCCAGTTCTTATGTATTCATTCCTCAGAAACTTGGGTTCTTAGCAAAAAAATTTGCGAACTCTTGGCCCTGTTCAAGAGAAGAATCCTCCGAAGAATTTTTGGCCCCCTAAATGAGGATGAACGATTCCGTAGCCTACATAACGATGAAATCTATGAGCGATACAATGACCGTCAAAGGCAAGGGCAATATCTATGGTAGAGAAAGAAGACGAGGCAGACCCTGCCTACGATGGAGCGATGGCGTAGGCCAGGACGCCAGACAGCTTTTACGGATATCGAATTGGTGGACCTCGGCGCAAAACCGGGATGTCTGGAGTTCCTTATTAAGGCAGGCCTAGTCCGAATACCGGTTGTTGCGCCGTTGATGATGATGATCTTGCCAGTCCTTATGTATTCATTCATCAGAAACTTGGGTTCTTAGCAAAAAAATTTGCGAACTCTTGGCCCTGCTCAAGAGAAGAATCCTCCGAAGAATTGTTGGCCCCCTACATGAGGATGAACGATTCCGTAGCCTACATAACGATGAAATCTATGAGCGATACAATGACCGTCAAGGGCAAGGGCAATATCTATGGTAGAGAAAGAAGACGAGGCAGACCCTGCCTGAAATGGAACGATGGCGTAGGTCAGGACGCCAGATAGCTTTTAGGGATATCGAATTGGTGGACCTCGGCGCAACACTGGGATGTCTGGAGTTCCTTATTAAGGCAAGCCTTGACTGGATAGCGATTGTTGCGCCGTTGATGATGATGATTTAACCGCTGGTTCTGACTCTATAGTCAACTCGCCGATCGACATGGGACGCATGGTCGGAATACTCCTTTTGGTCAAGATGACTACTTGGGTTCTTTTCAACGCAAGGCTGAAACCGTGAGCAGTCATTCATCCGCTTACCCGTCGCATCAACATGCCAAGTCTGCTTTGCGCCTGTGCGTTCGGCAACAAGTCCCGCAACGTCGTCTGCATAACCGCCCAGGCGCGACTCTTCGGGTATATCGAGTCTCAGCACACTATCATAAGAAGCGTTCCAGAAGTCTGTGCACCTTGCCCCTGTGCTACTTCCGACGTGATTTCTATCCTCCTTTGGCCCTCTAGCCTCTCATAAAGCAGGAAGCGGTCTTTCAGATAATCCCTCAATATCCGCGAGAGATAGCTTGGCACGTGAAATGAATTTTCTAATATGCCTAGCATATATGTCCAATTTACGGAATTGAAGGCATTTCTGACATCAACCGTTGAGTCGAGATCTTCGGCTGTATGCCTCGGCTCGATCTACGACCTCCATAATAGCATCCACTGTGGCTGTCACTGTTCTGAACCCGAATTGCCTTGGGGATAAGTCCCCGGCAGCGCGGATCGCTTCAGCAAGTCTACTCCTGATGAGCTTCTCGAGCACTTTCCCGGCAGGGTCAAACATACACAGCGGTCGGTATGCAGACGGGAGCTCCGGGTCTCCTTTCCCCCTGCTGGTCAGCGCGAGTTTGGTCACTTTCCAGCGACAAGGAAAACTCCCCTTCTTCAAAGTGTTGAACGCCTAAAGCAGCAATTCTGGTCGTTGGCGGAACAAAAGTTTATAAACTTCCGCCGGGATGCCAGCAGGACCTGCCGCCTTCTTATTTTTTTATAGTGAGAACCGTTTCTTCGAGCTCTCTCATTGTAAACAGGGGGCAATTCTCGACGCTTTCCGCGCTATTGACATCAACACGTACAGGATATCTGGAGAACAATACCCGCACAATGCGGTCCATCTGGTCGGTACTTATAAAATATAAAGTATAAAGGGCCGCCGCAGAGCCTCGATTTTCCGGGTGACAAGGTCTGTTCATTGATTCTCTTTGCATTGTATCCCACAGACTGTACGTAACGTTCTTGTAAAAACGAAACCAAAGTACATACAACTCCTTTTACCACATTCCTGAGCCCTTATGTATTTCATACAACGGTGTCCTGATTTCACTTTTGCTCATTGTATTTTTGGGTGTTTAACTGCGGAATTCCTTTATCCATTAATTATATAATCACGCCTATGCATAATTGCTTCATTTAATTTCTCGCATTATTACAAATCAACTTAAAATACAACAGCGATAAACTGCGGAAATACTCTTCCTCTGACCATCAATTGATTACTCATCATCGATTTTCATTTCAAAGCTGTAGGTTAATCATTTCATATATCATAATTCGAATTTCAGATGAAAATTAAAATTGATAATGAGATTATGCACTTTAGGTAAAGAATTATCACACGACTTATTGAGTCTATTTATTTTGTAAATACATAATCGTATTGAAATCAGTTAAGTGTTTGTATTTTTTCAAAGGCGTAAAACATCATCGAATGCCGCAGTGCTGGAATTTCATCCTCTAAAGCTACCCCTCCCTACTCCATAACACCTACGACCGTCATTAGACGGGGCTCGCATGAATATTCAAACCCCAATTCTCCTTCTACATCCACCCGTCATTAAACATAGCGTTAAGTTCTTGTTTTACATAGCTCGTACCTCTGGGTTGCATAGCGCTAGATAAAACCCTTTCTATAACTTTAATATAAGCGTTTATTGTAAGGTACAATTCGAGGCGCCATTAGAACCGACGCGATCTGTTCTAACTCTTTAACTAGATTGACTCCGTGGGCGGACTACCAGGGCTTTTATACCACATAGAACATTCTGGAAAGTTATGCAAACACTTTGCTAGAAAACTAATTTGCGCCTTTGGCAAGATCTCCTTAATTGCATTAAAGTCATCGGTTAACAATATCCTAACTAAATATTCGGAATACTTTTATATGAATTTGATGTTGTGGCTAATTGTCATTTCTACGGTTTAAATTGACGTCACACATATTTTTCCAAAGTGATTTTCGTCACAACAGTTTGCGGGGTGGAAAATTTTCATTCCGATTATATGGTTACTACCTTCCTCAGAGCTCCCTCCTCTTCCCTGTTTCGCCCCTTCAGTTCAATGCAAATAATGCTCTAATTACTACATTCCATACTTTCTTTACCTCTAGGGAAATGAAACAAGACATGCTCTGGATCCTCTCAAGGATCTGAACACGTTTTAAAAAAGGCACTAGTGTCAAATCCTATGCGAAGAAATTAGCTCCTGAAACTCAATGAACTGCGCGAGCTGCCTATTATTATTTGTTTGCGGAGCGAATACAATTTCGGCTGATACCGAATTTGACTTGACACTAAACTAAACGGCAAGCAGTTAAGCTCGAATAATTGTGCATACTTCGAAAAATAGAAACGCTTGGCTGGTAGTGCACCTTGGTAACTTAGTGGGAAGATCCCTTAACGGACAAGCTGAAGCAGGCTCAGAACTTCTGGCCCCATCTGCAGAACTTAAAATCTAGCCCATGGGGAAGCATGTCTTCGGGCGGGAAACGGTCTTCCAGAAAAGCATCTGGAGGCGAAACAACCCCACTGTGAAAGCCACGACCTACTAGCTGTATGCACTGCATTCGCCCAAGGCACTAAGTTTCGCTTTCAATCGGTAGTTGTATACCGTAAAATATTTCGGCAAAATTTCAAGCAGTACTACACCTCTTTCAGCGATGTGTGCGAGGATGGACGATTAACCTCGGAGAAAGTCTCTGTTCTGCCTTCGTTCAAAAAAAGCTTTCTCTGACTTCCAGAAGAGGACCTTAATGGAGCTAAGTGCCTGCAATAACTATTTCTACAACAATTCCCAATACCATCAGGATGTTGCTAGGCAGCAGAACAGGAAAGAGAACTGATTGGTGAGGAACTTTATTTACTATCGACTTTCCTGGACCAGATATTTAGAAGATTCAGGAACAAACAGGCTGTAGCTCTACTACCGCTACTACAGATCTCGTTACAAGTATCGGTTCGAAAAACCATTGAAGAGGAAGTGCAGCCCACGGCTGAATTCCATCTAAAGCGTAGATGAGGTCCAATATTTCTCAGTGAGACCTATCCACTACCAGTTTCGTCTTCCGATCACAGTACGCATAAGTGCCAGGCGAAAGCAGATCTAGCGCTGCTAATGCGCCACGCGACACTCAGTTCGGTGCCAGCGTTCGCAGAAACCACGCATTCTAAATATACAAATTGATCGACGCCTTCAATGCTCTGCCCATTAATGCAGATAGAGAGAATGCAATGACCCGTCAGACTGAAAACCTTGGTTTTGTTGGTGTTTATAGTAGCACTGAAACCTAATCTACTTGGCTGTGTTTCTAAATCCAGACCATTTGTCCGAGCAAGCAGTGTCATCTGCGTAGTCGAAGTGTTTGAGGAAATATGTCATTGTCCATTGAACTTCTCCACGTCCTCCGGACAAGGAGGCATAAAGAACGTCATCGTCATGTGAAGAAATAATATCGATGACAGGATGTAACCCTGGCGGACTCCGCATTGGACCTTGAAATCCTCCGAGATTTAGCCTCGATGCAGGACGCCTTTGGGTGGTGGCCGACGACCTGTGTAGCATTCGAGCAAAGAGCGCTTTTGATGGCGGCCCAATGCCCTTCGATATTCTCAGGTGGATCAGTCAGTATATCTTCCCTCCGATCAGCAAGATAGCTCCCACACTGTCGCGGTCGATGTTGAACTTAAGGGGTCGCAGGTGCCCAACCCTGCTAGAAGTGACGGGTTCCCCTCGCAACGAACGTAAACGAACGTGATCCCTTTCGAAGCCTAAGTCAGCACCTCTCTTGTTACGCACATCCAGGAGACAACTCCTAAATCGACTACTGATCGCGAAGTAGTCGATCTAATTACTCGTACGGCGTCGCCCACTTGAAACCAAAATGCTCTACGCTCGGACAATGTGCCACCAATGACGAAGCTGTGGAAGTTGTAGAAATCCACGAACCTCCCACCATTATCGTTACGGTCACCAAGGACATGTTTCCCCATTACATGTCTGAGCGAGATGTTGTCACATCCCTGAACTCCGTGTAACTTTTCGTAGAAAGCATCCTTTTCCACCATATCGGAAGTCTCCATTGGTGCATAGCATTGTACTTAACCTGGACCCGAATCTTGCAGTTAATGTCATAAACTACTTTTGCATAAAGCCCGACTTCTTCGAGGAGGCGTGCAACAACCGTCACAGCAATGTCGTCGCAAAACCAATTGGAAGTAAGGAAATGAGGTTCCTACAGCTAAACCTGAACCATGGCCAAGTGGCTTAAGGCCTGGTCTTTCAGACGGTATTGGAAAATAAAATTGACGTTGCTAGTGTCTGCGACCTGCACAAAAATCTAGATGTCTGTCTATCAGTCTGGCTGTCACACTCGATTTATTCGGAAATGGCTAGACGGATTATCATGAAATTTAATCGAGAACGTATGGTCTTTGAATCCCTTTACATATAACAAGTTAGCCATTTGGCGTTGAGTTTAGAGGAGCAGAGGTGGCCTTCCCATACATGTTAAAGGAGTGCACACTTTTTTTCACACTATATCACCATGTGAGATATCTAATGAAAGAGTTCAATTAGTAACTGGTGTCATGTTTGATATCAGGTGAAACGTAGTGGAGTGAGGGCTCAGAATATGACCCCCAAAAAGTGTAACAGGTCTCATTTTCAGAACCTATCCGACCGAAAAATCAAAATACATCATTGCGAAATCTGAACAAATAAAGTTAATAATAGCATATTAACCTAGTTTAGAAATTTAGCTAGAAATCCCCCTTAAGTTCATGTTAAATGTACAAAAGGTATAACACAAGGCATATTTTTGGGATAGTGCGTAATTCACATACCGTATATGTACATGTGTTTGCTTTTGCGGACGAAGTAAATCGGAAATATGCGTACCATCAATTTATGCAAGTGCATGCGAAAGTATAGTATTCGGTAATTGGCAATGTTTGTTTGTTTAGGGTGAGCATATCTACGTCCATAGGCCCGATAGCCCCATACGCCCAGAACATCATTAGCCCATACCAAAAAGGCACCAGGCAAATCAGCAATAGATCAGATTTTCTCTGTGCGGCAAGCGATGGAATATGGACATCAGTTGGATCATCTATTCATAAACCCCGCAAGGATAAAACTGTACACGGCCAGGAGAGAAAGACTTACTAGGCTGACCCTGAACAATGTGCGAAGCCAGATAAAAGCAACAGGATCACTCTCAAAACCATTCGACATCAACAACGGTCTACGACAACTGGATGTCCTATCATGCGTCCTCTTTAACCTGGCCCTGGAGAAAGTGGTCCATAATGTTGAGGTAAATGCGAGGGGTACGCTCCTCTTTAAGTCTACCCAACTACTGACCTATGTTGACGATATCGACATCATGGGAAGAACGACCTGAGACGTACAAACTGCCTTCATCCTAACCGAGCAGGCGACGATCCCGGCGAGATCTTGGGCGGCACATCAGTGAAGGGAAAACAAAATATATGGTGGCAACGTCAGCACCAAAAACCAACCAGCCAACAACATCAAACCGCACTGGTCAAACGGGAAAAATGAAGATAGGAGACTACAACTTTGAGACTGTTCATAACTTCTCCTATCTAGGGTCGAAAATCACAACCGATTACAGCTACAACGATGAAATCCGCGCACGGTTGTTAGCAGCCAACAGAGCCTATTTTAGTTTACGAAAACTGTAACGCTCGAAACGTTTCACGATAGGGTCAAAGCTCTTACTATACAAGACAACGATCTTGCCAGTTCTTATGTATTTCTCCAAGACTTGGGTTCTTTGCAAGAAAAATTGCGAACTGTTTGCCGCGTTCGAGAGAAGAATCCTCCGAAGAATTTTTGACCCTGTACTTGATAATGGACTAGACTACCTAACGACGAAATCTTTGAGCGATACCATGGCCGTCAGGTTATGGATAAAATCCGGCTCAATAGGTTACGGTGGACGGGTCATTTAATCCGTATGGATGAGGATGATTCAGCCTAGAAAGTCTATAAAAGCAATATGTATGGTGGAAAAAGAAGACGAGACAGAACCTGCCTGAGATGGAACGGTGGCGCAGGTCAGGATGCCAGACAGCTTTTAAAGATATCGAATTGGTGGACCTCGGCGCAAAACCGGGATGTCTGGAGTTCCTTATTAAGGCAGGCCTAGACCGGATATGGGTTGTTGCGCCGTTGATGATGATGATGATTGGTATCCTTATATAAGCTCTGGGAGCCGATATATCCCATAAATACGACTTCCGTTCCTACTTGGTTGTTAAAATCTCAAAGTTTGCTTCGGTTTGCTGTGTAATACAAGGTATCCTTCTCCGACTATGCAGTCCCCTCTGTAGGGGTGTGAACGTTAATGAGGCTATATTTCGAAATTTGCCTCACAAACGCAGGGTGCATAGCCTTTCACTTATGTTTTCAAAGCCGATAACAGCAGGTTTCATTTTATGGCTGGAAAGCTACTGCGAGCACATGGTTTACCAAATGGCCACTATAATATATGGTATAGTGGCTCCTCTCCAGAAACCATCAGCCTTACTTTGGAGCAGGGTATCAACTAGCTGCGGAGGATCGATTTATCTGTACAGGTAGTGCAAGTTATGTATAAACACTGACAATCCAATATTGATAAGGAAGAATTGCATTTCTTCAACAAACCAATAGATAAGAAAATAACATCTTAAGAAACAAATATGTATCTTATCTGATGGTTACGAAGAAATGTAACGTGATCATTAAACGAGGGGATAAGGACCGAACTATGTTCTTTGATAAGAAATCAACAGAACAGAGTCGTTCTCTTATCATTTAACATATAGTTACTTATCCATACTATAAATATGAGAACGACTATTGAATCGTTGCTCATTACCTAACTGTCAGTATTAGAGTTAAGATCTATTTTTCTATTAATAAATGTTATTATTAATATCACATTTTTTTTTTGTTTCAAATTGAACAAGTATTGTTCATTTAATTTGCACGCTCCATGAGAGATTATTATTCCATTTTCGCTGCCAGGTTGGTCATTTTAAAATCCATCCAGCCCGAAGCTCCTTTTGTCGCTTCATAACTTCGGTTTTCCGTATAGGGTTACCAGCCCCATCCAAACAATAACCTAGAAGACAAGTTGGTACAAGTTATCCCCTTTTTAAGCACGAGACTCGCTTTCATCCTTCTCCGTCTGACGCTTTTCGGTAAGAAAGAACTCCCAGCGCCACCACGTGGAGATGGAAATAGGGTTTGGTAGTAGACCTGTTGGTGGTAGCTCATTAGGCGTTTCCCAGGCTTTACCCTCCAACATGGGTACCAATCCAAGTTTCGTCGTGGGACCTATGCTGCCCTAGGTCCCCCACCCTGCTAGATACAGGACGCCAATTTTGAGGTCCAAGTAACTCTAAAACGACCAGCGTTCCTATATATAACATAACAACTGACCAATATATTTATGTAAGTAACAACGAACACAACCCCAAAATTGCTGAAAAAAAATTAGACTATACGAGGAAATGAGGACAAAAAACTTTTCAGAACTATCTGGATGGTAATGAGAGGTGATGTGTGATAGGTGAACATACTCATCGTTAGTCTGAGTACTTAAGTACTCCATCAGCTCATTGCCTTCAACCCCTTTTACAGTGTTTATCTTGATTACCAAAATGAAGTTGATGATTTAATGTAACGTATATTTTCAATGGAGTCGCTTTTATGGAGTAATTGTGTTTTCTGGATGAATAATCTAATTACAGGCCCATATGATGGCCTAATAGAACGGGTAAACAAACGCGCTATGAAAATTCTTACAACTCATCGCTTATGCAATATTGAGCGTATTGAGCCGCTTTGCGCTTTATGATTTCTGGCTTAATTTAATGGGAGTAATTGCGACCCGTAGTGCAATTTATAAATTATATGCATACGAGTATATTCATGATTTCCATTAAGGTAATTCTACTTTACGTCATTCAATTTGAAATGAATTGGCAGTAATCTCTCCAATGCCACCTCGTCTCCACATTTTAACGAAAATGAATCTCGATCGATCATGTAAGGGGTAGTGAAAAGTCATCATGGATGTGTATCTTTTTTGATGGGGTGGCCTTGTTAAGTGTTATAATAAATTACATAAATGCACATGCACATCGCGTCATTTGTAGGATGACATCAACAATGACAGTGAGTGCCTTGTTTTGTTTCTTCCTTATGCAAAAATTTGGAATTTATGGACAGTCAAAATGCTGCAGGTAGCAGCGGTTTTTAGTTTTTAAAATCATTTTTATTTTTAAGAAATAGGTAATAATAGTATATAGATTGGAAAAATGAACAATAAAAAAAACAATCTTTTAAAATAACAAAAATAACTTAAATCTAATGGCCCCTGTGGACTCTCAAAGTTTTCGAATAACAATTTACAGGCAGAGAAGAGAAACAGTAAGAAATAAAAATCTAATTTTACAATAAGTTGTGGGGAAATGGTCAAAAACCCGACAGAATTCGCTTGGCCTTAGTGGCAAATAAAGAAATATAAAAGTAGTAATAGTAATAAATGTTTTATCGCTACAAAAAATACTTTTAACTTAAATTATTGTGCTTAAAACTATCATAATTACATATTTTTTTTTATTTTTTTACAATAACATCCATAGTTAGAAAAGGTAATAATAACAGTTGCAATACTTACAAAGAAGCAAAGAATAATAACGTATGTATGTATAAGTTATTATACAACTGGAGGCAAAATCAGCACCCGTTCAATATGTACATATTTACAAAGCCCCACCAAGAAACAAATGGCAAAACTGAGCACGACCACCGCCTACCGTCATCCTGCAGCCACCAGTACCAGGATTTCTCTTTTCATCCCGCTTAATATCAATTGCTCTCGCTCTGGAGTATCTCCAGTCGAATCCCGGAGCTCCCACTGTCAAATTCGGGGGGTATTCTATCCTTTTGTCCGTGGCCCGTCTATGTATATGATACATAACCGGATCACCGGCAGAATCAAGAATTAGACCATTCCTGTCAAGATACACGAACGCTTCGGGAGGAATGAAGCCTGTCGTGAGAGTTTTCTCGAAATACCCATCATTTGGGTAGAACGGCTGCGAGACCCAAGAGTTCTCACCATACGAAGCAGGTCGCACTATATGATTCCGAATCAATCTGACGATAAATGTGTCGATTCTTGGCACAGCAGCAGCTGCATACATCACTTCATTAGTTACATAGTGCTCATAGTTTGACTAAACAGTGCTGTTAAGCCCCGTGCAAGCACGCAGACATTTCCTTTCAAAGATCCTTATTTTCTCCATTTGGCTAGCACTCACATTAAACCAGATAGCACACCCGTAGGTGAGCACCGGTCTAACCAAAGTAAGATAGCAAATAATCTTAACCTTCCGGCTAAGATGTCGAGCATAAAAGAGTCTTCGAAGAGACATGAATGCCTTGCGAGCGCTCTCTACCGCGACTTCAACGTGCTCGTTAAATTGGAGACGCTCGTCAAGACGCACACCCAGGTGTCTAACGCACTTCTTATAAGGAATGCGCTCAGAACTATCCTCGTTCGCGACTATGTGGAAATCTCTCCAATTCCTTTTCAAGTTCCTACTGGCATACGCCAAGGAATTTCGAAACAGAATCGTTTCACACTTTTGCGCATTGATTTTCATCCGCCAACTGTTCGTGAAGAACTTAATATCATTGAACATCTTCTGAAGTTCAACTTGCACCTCAGTTACCTTCTTGTGTGCCGTGTAGGCTATCAGATCGTCATCAAAGGCAACCAACGACCTTTTAGGAGATCTATTAAAATCGAAAGAGTTGAGTAATTCGCCGGCAAATACCGCAAAAAGTGTAGGCGCAGTCACTGTCCCTTGCTGTAATCCATTTAGAACATGAAATTCCCTATTATTAGTGAGATTTCCGTGCGTAATGACAAAGCACTTGCCATACAGCATACTACACATCATCGCTACGAGGTGGCTGGGAAACTCATTCTTCAGGAGCCTGAAAATCAGTCCATCCAACTAGACGGTATCAAAGGCTTTCTCCATGTCTATAAGGCAAGCGCCTACACACTCACCATTGTTAATCTGCCAGCAAATATCAGACGTTACCTTCGTTATTGCATGTATTGTCGAATGTCCAGATCGAAATTCGAATTGCGCGTTCGGCAATAATTCCTTCTTCTTGATATGCCCGTTCAAGGCTTTCAATACCAAAACCTCAGACACCTTGCTGATGTTAGGCAGCAAACTGATTGGACGGTAGCTTTGAGGACTGGATGAATCCTTCCCCTCTTTAAAATCGGGAATACTCGAGCTTTCTTCCATTGTCCTGGAAAGAAGGAATTGTACAATAAATTATTGAACAAACTGCAATAATTACGAATGGCATTGTCTGGTAAATGTCTGAGGATCATGTTGGGAATGCCATTCATACCGGATGATCTCTTATTGTTTATTCTTCTGAATATGGAAGTTAACTCTACGCATGAGACAAAGTAATCAAGCAGATTATCACTCGGTATGAGATCAGCCTGCAACGCAGAGCTAAATTGGAGAACTGTAGTGCTGTTCAGGCTATATTTGAAATTGTGGACATCTCGTTCTACAATTTCCGAAAGTCGCGTTGGCTCTAAGTCCGTTCTGGGCCGATGCACCGATTCCAAGTGCTCCCCTATTAGTTCGAGTTTCAGAGCATCATCCATCACGATGTAATTGCCTTGCACATCAGCAGTTACACTATTCGTGTCTATACCTGAGTCAATAAGGTGTTGTATCTCGCTGCCACCGACTTTAATTCTCGGTACAGTTATTCGTGACTTCTTCCGGAATAACGTATTTATCTTAGTAAACATTGAATCTGGATCGCTTGGTGAAATACCCTTTAACTTCTCCCGCCATTGGAAGTTCACTTCATTTACGTAATGTTGACGTGATTTGTGATTTGAACTCAACCAATATGGGATGATGATAGTCCCCATATCTCCGATAGATTTTGTTGACGCGAGTGAGTAGAAGGCTTTTCACTTTTTTCAACCGTTTTATGGCTGCAGTTTCATATCCTTCCATATTATTGCGAGGTTTAATCTTAGGGACGACTTGTTCAATTGTTTCCAGCGTCAAGTTCTCCAGCTTGAAAAGATACTGAAGTATTTCCTCGCTGCTCAAGTTCCTGTCACCTGGTGCAATTGCACCATCGTTTTCCCCATCAAGAGGTGGGCATTCCTCTCGATATCCCCGAATAAACGTCTCTTGGAATTTCTTCCAATTTGTTTGTTTAAAGTTCATCCTGTGGACGCCACTGTCCATCGGCAGAAGGCGAACTCTTCGTCCATCAAATAGAACTTTAATAAGTATAGCGTTATGGTCGCTATCGTAAGGAAGAGTCTGTAGTTTCCGTTGAGGATTCCTAAAATTAAAGTTCAAGCGCGCGTCAGCAATGCACAAATCCAGATAGGAATTTGCCCTGGGCCAGGTTGGACTCTCTGACCCATATAATTCGCATTTATACTCTATCTGGTATTGCTCTATCCAAGATTTGAGGAACACCCCTCTGGGATTGTTTGTGGCGCTAGCTATAATATAACAATTATGCAGCCTATTCAGTTCGAGTATCGTAAACAGAGAATGGAATTCCTCCTTGAACGTGGCACGGTTGTTTCCCACTGCATAGACTGACAGAATGTATAAATTCCCTCCTCTAGGCAGTGAAAACAGAATACATGAGACTTCGATACACTCAAAGGTTTCAAATTCAGGCCTATTAATATGCCTGAAACGATAATGGTGACCCACAAGTTTTCCGGTACCACCTCCTCCATCACAATTTCGTCTATCGTTCCTCACAAATGCAAAATCCTTGAATGTTATCGAATGCCTCGGATTGAGGTGGGTTTCTGAAATCAAGACTATGTCAGGCTGTTGTCTGGCAGCGAAATCAAGGAGCTCCGCTCTTCGATGGATTCCTACGATGGAATTCACGTTAATCGCGATGATCCGGAGACCATCCAGTAGTACCGCTGTGACTGCAGACCTAGCAGCAGGCATGCTATTTGTGTAAATATTCTGTTATGCTATTTACTTTTGTATTGTGTACGTGTAGCGTATGCTGCATGTTTTCACACATGGTTAGTATTTTATTGAGGATGGTGTTCATCCCGCCACTTGCATCTTGTTGGGGCTTCTTAGCTCCCCCTTGTCGAACTATGATACTTCTGCAAATGGGATCCCCGAGACGATTGGTGCCGAAGGGACGGTACCGTTCAACGCCGCTGACTCCTTCGTTCTTTGGGCCGATCTCGGTGCCTGCTGCCTTGTGACCTTAACGTTGCGGTATGCAGGACATCCACGGTACGAAGCCGGATGCCCTCCGCTTCCGCAATTGACACAGAAAGTTTTTCCTTGCCATCTGCTTCAGTCAGCGAACATTCGACTGCGGTATGGTCTTTCTCGCACTTTACACATCGTAAGGTCATTTGACAGTTCACTGCCGAGTGACCATAGCGCTGGCATCTTCGACACTGGACTATTTCGCCCCTTAGCAGGCGCTCAAAACGAATAGCCTAAACTAAATGGTACTAAACCGTGACACTGAGAGGAACTTGACCTCAGTTCCCGTCTCCCGGAGCATTTTGAGCACCTCATCGGACTCTTCCTCCGCATCCGAGCCTTTCAGAAGGAAGGTTTGCACCTTCTCTTCCTTTGAAGTGTAGGTGAAGTGAGGAGCCTTCACTCGCTCGAGGACCTTCCGTGCTTTTTTGTAATCTGCAATTTTATTACATTTGACTTGGGCTCTCTCGGCCCGTCTTTTTAATAATAAAATTTGAGAGCCCCGCACTCCTATTAAGTAGAGTGGCTAAATCTCTACCACCTAATTTATAAACATTAATTGTGTCCCCAGTCGGACAATTTTTTAAATTTTCACTCGTACTTGCATTATTTTTTACATTATTTAACATTTTTTCTTGAGTTTTGTTTTTTTTCTTTAATTTTTTGGAAACATAGACCAAAAACTCACCCAATTTTCCATCTTCACTACTGCAACTTGCCTGGTTAGCACCCTCTTCTGGGACATTTACATCGCCACCGTTGTCGCTGACTGTCATATTGTCTGCTTTACTGCTCTCTATGTCCTCCATACGGACAGATTCGCTGTCGAAAACTTGTTCGCCCTCAAGGCAGCCCGGTTCCTCCATGACTGCAAAAGTAGTCGAAGAAAACTTTACTTTTTTTCTGGCTACCTTTGGAGACGGCGGGCCCGCCTCCCCAGCCATTAGCTGCTCCGTAAGCTTTCCATTTTTTTATCAATATTGTCATTTGATTTTTCAAATCTTCGAGTGTCTTCGCCAGCTCGCCATTTCTTCTTTCAAGATTGGCTATCCTCACTTTGGCTATTTTCAAGTCTGGATCCTCCTCGTTGCGGACTCCACGACCGATCCGAGTGCCCCTAGGCCTTATGGTGGGGGCCGGTCTGGTCCGCCACCCGCCGGCGGCTCGCCGCTCATTCCCGCCAAGCCAAAAAAAACGATTTTTTTCTCAAAACTTTTTAAGGAAAAAGTAACTTAGATAACAAATCAAAAGTAAATTAGTTTCAATTAAGTTTTAAATTATATATTATTAATTAAATAATATAAATATCTTTTTATATTCTTGATAAAAGTTAATTTAATTTCAATTTTAAATTATTTTCATTAATAATATCAATTTGTAGACACGTCCGTTCTCTACAAATGTCAGTCTACTATTCAGGTAGCAGCGGGGCAGTTACCTAGTATGCACATACGACGCAGTCCTTCATTTGAAATAGCTCGGTGAAAGAGCAGGCAATTTCTCCAGAAGCCCCTGTCAAAACATATATGGAAGTCGGTTTTTTTGGTAGGAAGATAAAATGTATTTATGCACAGGTTGCCAGACTCCTGTCTCAAACAGACTACCGTATGGTGTGTCTAGAACACTAACCTATTCAGTAAGGGAGCACAACCTTGTGGTTCAAGGAGCCTCATCTACCCTGGTATCTCTCCTATCCATCTCCTTCGTTCTCGCCTTAAGAATCCCTTAAGTCTAACATACCACACTACACTGGTCCATGGTCTACAGTATGACCTCAATTATAATGTCCGGAGAGACTTGACACAATTCCGCCGATAGACGCCGGCAATGACGCTCCTAACTTCTTCAGAAAAAAAGGCGTGATAGAAATCACCTCGCACATCCTGGCGGTAAATACTGTTAAGCAACCGTGATTGCCTGATTGTATACAGGTGAGACTGTAAATTCCCGTGTCTACTAAGCAGTTAGGTTAAGTAACAATTAACGTGACGCTGCTTTCGATTCAGCCACAGCCGAACGTCTTTGATGAAGTGAGCAGTCCATTTGCTCCTCAATTCTCAATCCCATAATCGCTTATATATGCCGAGAGTGTGGGTTTTCTCGCCGCTTCTGAAGTATATAAACTTGCGGCTCAGCAGCATGAAGAACGATCGGAATACCTCCCTCAATAACCGTTACTGCTGGCTCCGAGATGGTACAATAAACCGGACGGACGGAAGGTTGTCGGCCCAAACTTTGGAATCGTAGCAGTCATTAGGAAATCCAGACCAGGGATAGATCCCTGAGCCGCGGGTCTTGTAGAACAGGGTCCATACTTTTCAATAGTTCCAGAATATCCGCAAAAGGTAACCTGGAATATGGTAACGATTTTCAACCATGTGGGACCACCTCACTGAACCCAAGGCGTTCCTTAGATCACCGCTTCGATCACTTCCTCCATTGAATCAGTTATGGATCGTGCGCTCTAAAACCATATTGTTTTAGTGAGCAGTCGCCCACGCACGTGTGCGTCAATCAATCGTGGATTGACGTGTTTATCAAGCAACTTTCCCGGAGTGTCCAACATAATGAGTGGACGGTAAGCTGATGGCTCCCCGAGTTCGCTTTTTCCCCCTCGCTAATCAGCACAAACCTTCCAGCCGGACGAAAAAACAGTCGCCGTATACATGCGTCGAACGCACTAAATAGCAAGACGAGCTACACTTGGGTATAAATTTCAGCACTGTGCTGGGAATACCATCCGGTCTTGGTGCCTTTTGTCCTTCAAACAGGACCGCCTCTTCTCCCACCTTTTACAGTAAAAAATGGATATTCCTCACTACTCTCCCTCTCATCGAGAGCCGGGAGCCGTTTGGCATTTTGAAGAATTAACCACTGGCCCTGAACTACGTGCCAAAGTTCACGTCAGGGATAGCGTCCTTACAACCATGGTTTTGGAATGACATAGTGCTACCGATTTTTAGGTCAATCAGCCTTGTCCTAGTGGCCCTCTTCAAAATTGATGTGCGTCTGATTGGAGCGGAATAGCGTCTTTACAACGATGGTTTTGGAATGATATTTTGATACCGACAATAAGCCTAAGCCCTAGTGGCCATCCCCAAAATTGATGTGCCCCTGATTGGGGCATTATCATCATCAACGACGCATCAACCGGTATCCTGTCTAGCCCTGCCTCAATAATGAACTCCAGACATCCCGGTTTTGCGACGAGGTCCACCAATTTTATATCCCAGAAAGCTGTCTTGCGCCCTGGCCCACGCCATCGCCCCATCTCAGGTAGGGTCTGCCTAATCTTCTTTTTCTATCAAACATATTGCGCTTATAGACTTTCCAGACTAGACCATCCTCATCCATACTAATTAAATGACCCGCCCACCGTCGGAGTTTATGCACAACCAGACGGCATGGTTATATCGACTACGGAATCGTCCATCCTCATGTAGGGAGCCAAAAATACTTCAAAGGATTCTTCTCACGTACGCGGTTTTTTTTGCTACATGAGGACTGGCAACATCATTGTCTTGTACACTAAGAGTTTTGACTCTATGGTGAGACGTTACGAGCGAAACAGTTTTTGCAAACAGAAATAGGCTCTGTTGGCTGCCAACAAACGTGCGCGGATTTCATTCAAAGGTACTGACGATATAGTCCCATCCAACTAGAACTCTCTTTCAAGTTTCGAATCTGTTCTCAAAAACAGGCATACAATCGTTCGGTGTAAAATCATCAAGGACTCCATAGCAAATGTCCAGCCCGGAAAGATGCCCTTGCTACCAGGGTTTCAGAGTAACAGAGTAGATATGGTTGCCATTTACCCCTTAGTGGAGTAGAACGCGCCAACCACGTCAACCGTTCCGGGTTACCTGAAGCAGAGTGTGGATTTCACTCCACGACGTAGCCGGCAATGAAATTGCCGCCACTCCTTAATGTGTGACCTATTCACTGCCACTTCCGCTTTTCAAACACAGTCCCTACACGTGCAAGGCCGGTGCACCCAACAAGTTTCTCGTTTGAACTAGTGTCACGGCAGCGTACTCCAATGATACAACGCAACCAGGTTTTAACAAAGGCTTGAAGGTCTTGAGTAACAGTGAAGTTCGCTTTCCATTCACAAAACAGCGAAAGCGGATCTAACGCTGTTAACGCGTCGGGCAACATCGAATTCAGTGGCACCGTCGGAAGAAACCACGCTTCCTAAATACACAAATTGATCGGCACCTTCAATCTTTTGCCTATTAACGCAGATAGGGTGGTTGCGATGACCCGTCAAACTGAGAACCTTGGTTTTGCTAGTGTTTGTCTTTCGTCCAACTCTACTAGTCTCCCTTTCCATATCCAGAGCCATTTGAACAAAGTCTACAACCCGGAGAGAGCTGTTTCAGGAAAGATATTATTATCCATTCAACTCCTCCACGTCCCGACAAGGCAGCGTGAAGAATGTCACCAAAAACAAGAAGAAATAATATCCGCTTTGGAGCCCAAAATTTTACCTCGGTCCAGCAAGTCAAATTTTGCGGCATTATATGTCGCTAAGCTATTAGTTTCTCCGGAATGTTCCATCCCCCTGCCTAGAACACATCAGATGCACTTCACTTTCACGCTATTGAAAGCTTTCTCGAAATCGATGAAGAGCAGGTAAAGCGAAGGTCCAAACTTCCGCACACTCTCGAAAATGATCCGTAGGATGTTGATGTGGTCAATGCAGAAGGATCCGGAGCTGAAATCAGCCTGCTCCTTGTCGATCAAACTTTTGAGATGTAGTTTGATGCATTCCAGGACTATTTTACCTATTATTTTTGCAACGGCAGGGAGCACACCGATACCCCTCCATTTGTCACACTCAAAACGGATGCCCATCTTTCCAATCTTAACAACCATCCCCTCCTTTCACTCTCTGGTCTTGAATTCCCAAAATTTCCGTACGAGTGAAAGCAGCAAATCTCCAGTAATTGTTGGTTCAGTGATTAATAATTCTACGGGGAGACCGTCCAACCCAGCGATTGAGTTCATTGATAGCCGAAATGATAACCATCTGACCTTATGGTAGGTTCTGTGCTCGAATAACGTGCCACCAATGACGAGGCGGTGAAAGTTGCAGAAAATCACAAACCTCCCACCATTATCGTCACGGTCGTCAAGGTCATGCTACCCCATCACATGTCCGAACAAGGTATTTTCAGAGTCCACCTTGGCATTCAGGTCACCCATTACGGTTACAATGTCACTTTTAGAAAACATCCCCTGTAGGGCTTGTAATTGCTCGTAGAAAACAACCTTCTATATTGGAAGCCTTCGTTGGTGAATAGCACTGTACAATTATGATGAGAGTAAAAAACACATTCTCATTAGTGTGGCAAGGAGAAGAGGAGTACTTTCCAGAGTCTCACCATCTTTCATCGCTTAGGCCAGCTTATATCGTTGGAATTCCCATTCAAGTTGAAGAAAACGTTGTGAAGGAGCGTATATACTTTCCAGAAACCAGTTATAGTCCATTTTCGATAACCGAAAGTCGTAGTAGTGAAGTCATTTCCTATCTAGAAGTTGTTGATCATGAAGCAACAATGAAGTTGAAATTTACAGGTTGCTTGCCCAGAAATTTCTATCCATTTTAGTCGCCTCTCACAACAAGCAGGGCTCTGGGGTTAAAGTCTCCTCCAACTAGAACTCTCTCTTCCGCTTTTCTGACTTTTCATTTTCTGCAACTCATCTTTAAAGACCTGGTACCACCCGGAACCGAAAGCCACATCTTTTTTCTGCAGACCGTGATCCTTACAAAAACCCAGCAGTTTTCCGACTAACAAGTCGTCTGTCCTGACCTTTGCAAACCCGTGCTATATACCTGTAAACCCAGCACTTAAGGCATCGTATTGGAACCACCTGTCGCCTCATCCACCAAATGGTCCACCCGACCTTTATTTTCCTGCAATGAAGAGGTCGGGTCAGTGTCTTTTCAGGACAGTGACAATGGCCAGTTTTTTTCTCTGAAGTTAATGAATGTAAGTACCACCTTCAAGTTGCTCACATCTGGGTAATCGTTTTTATCGGTTCTTCCGACTTCGCGAGACAACCCATATCCCTTATTTCGAGCGTACACATAGGATATAGGATTGAAAACACTGCTCTCGTGCGTTGAATATTCTGGACTGTCTTACAAAACGTAGTATACCATCGATTCGAATCCCCCGTTGCCCTCGACTTTGCTACAGTGAGGTCATTGTCGTCGCTATTCAGCTGACGTTGATATGATTGAATTTTCACTTTTTTCGATGCTGCTTGGTCCGTTTGGTTACCAAATCGCGAAACTTTTCTTGCTGCCTCTTTGGCGGCAAATCCACACTGTTTTCCCCTCGTCTCCCTCTGGTGGACTGAAGGCATCGCGTTTTGTACACCTAGAGGCTGCACTAACAATATGTTTTATCCCCAGCTTCTCATCGACTCTAGAAGTTTTGCTGGTCTATAACGAGATTCATTCCTCTTTTCATTACTAGTCTCCCTCCCTTAGAACAATGAACAGTTCTACTCTTCATTATTCTCTAGCCGGCTCTTTAAGGTAACTGCTGTCTAATCAGCAACATAGTGCTCCGATTTCGAGATGGTTCAACGATATCCCTGTCTAATAGGATCTCCATGACGTAAGAAACCGCGTTGTGGATGCAGTTAGCATTCATTAATTTCACGCTTTCAAAGAGTACTCTCCAAAGTACCTTCATCTTACCTACGCTGGAATTTCCCCTTAATTCGGCGAAAGGGATCATCCTGGAGACGTCCATATTCCAAAATCGTAGGGGAGTTACTTCCTCAATTGAGCATTGGCTTTCCATTCCAGCTCGAGAGAAAATACTATTAGCGCCAGTGGGATTTACCCCACCCTGTCACGACTATTTGTTACACAACCATGCTTTCGCTCCTCCTTTTCCAAACGGCCTGCGATACAAGAAAGGCGCCAGAAATTGGATGAAGCCCGGAAAGCACAACAGACACCTCATTTAATCTTGCTGGTATTGACTGAGTCCTCACTGACTCATTTGGAAGTAAGCATGACTTTTCAAGCAAGTTAAGTACTCATCGAAATAGGACGTCGTGGTGCATCAGCTTCTCTCGATTTTAGAGAAACCTATTAGAAAACAAAACAAAGGCACTTCTTTTCAGATATGCAAACAATTTATTCTACAAGGTAACATTAAGTATATTCAGATAAGTACATATTAAATAGGAAATGCCATTTCAGTCGCTATAAAGCCGTATAACCATCTGCCTTATCCCCAAATATGACCGACGGTAAATCCCTTTGATGGGACATACAAAGCTCCATGTCCTGTTGGTCCTGTAGCTGCCCATGGTGTGGATGATGGTGGTGAAATCCATGGAAGAGGAATATTCGGGACATTGTTATTTCCACTGGATAATGGAGCCACAATTGCATCTTTTGTAGCGGTGACATGGTGAGCGATGTTTGCAGCTCCAATTCGTTGTAAATTCGCCAATTTGGCAGCCTCGGCCTCTGTAACATGCAAACAAAAATAAATATTTCACGTACATAATGATTCACAAAAGCGAGTTTATCTGAAAAGTTTTTCATATAAGCACTCCTTTTCTCCTGTTGTGCGCCAGGTGCCCTTGGAGCGACCCGTTTGGGGGCCATCTTGGGAGACTGAATTTCACTCCACGTCGTAGCCTGCAATGCAATTGTCGCCCCTCCTTAATGTGTGACCTCTCCACTGCCACAGAACAATTTCAACTTGATCTTGGTTCATTTCCAGATTTTAGAGAAAGCAACGAAAGCGGGCCTCGTGCAGTCAAAGCTTGGGCGACGCCCAGTTCGGTGCCACGGTCAGCAGAAACTACCCTTCCTAGACATTGGAACTGATCACTGCCTTCGATGATGTGCCCATTAATGCTGATAGGTAGAATGCGATAACGGGAGCGGATACACTGCGGGAGCTTCTCCATCAGTATAGACGCGAAATAAATGATTGCAAACCTTCCACAATATTTACCAGCAAAAAACCAGAGAATTCAATGTTGCCTTTCTCATAAACAACAAATTTGGGCAAGTGGTAACTGATTTCAAACCGATTAGATTAGATAGACAAAGATGATGCCATTAAAAATGGATTCTATAACCGACTGGGCAGAATTTTTGACGGATTGCCCTCCAATGACATCAAAGTATTATTGGGAGACGTTAAATTTGGCACAGGGGCATCACAGGATAGCAGAGCCTGCATAATGAAACAATCGATAATAGCCAAAGACTCACCGACTTCGCCAGTAGCAAAAATTTAGTCGTAAGCTCCACTTGCTTCCCCCATAAGAACATACATAAAATGACGTAGGCATCACCAGATTGGCAGACATTCCATCAATTCGACCACGTCCTCGTCAAAAAAAGAGCTACCTCAAACATATTGAACGTGAGGTATCCAGAATGCAGCAAAAAACACCTTTGGGCATGTAGAACGAAAAAACCATAACGAATGGTTCAATGATGCCTACCTGGAAGCGATCAGCAAGAAAAAGGGAGCTTTCCAACTACGAATCGAAAGGCGAACAAAGGCGACAAATATCACGAACTAAAGCGAGACACTAAGAAGATCTTCAGACAAGAACAATGAAAGTTCAATAACAACAAAATTTTAACACTTGATAACAGCTTCAAGAAAAACGACGTACGAGTAGCATTTATCACAATGTAACAGATGAGGACAAGTTTCAAACAGCGAACAACCTTCTATAGAGATCACTTAACTTTGTACTCGAATATGTCGTCAGGAAGGTGGCCTCAACTGATACCAGAGGTTCATTACTGACGAAATCCACGCAAACTGTGGCATACGAAGAGGACGTCAAGTAGTTCGAGTCAGCAGCGAGTGAAAAGGGGCTAAGGATCAATGAATTCAAGATGAAATACCTGACCCAATCTATAAACGGGGATGCTAGTATGCAGAACATCGCAATGGGCGAGCATAACTTCGTACAGGCAGGCGACCAAAGCGGAAGCCATGGAAATGCTGAGAGGACTCAGTGGATACAGATTGCAGATCAATTCCAAGATTATTTAACTAGAGTACACGGTCTTTGGGCCAAGATAATTGGAGGCGATGTATCCGGGAGGCCAAGGCTCGATTTCTGCTGTAGTGCCATCGAGAAGACTGAGAACCTGGGTTTTGTTGATGTTTACACTTAGTACAACTCTACTTGCCCTCTTTCCAAATCCAGGGTCATTTGGGCAAGGTCCATGACCAGATGAGGGAGCAGGTAAATGTCATCAGTGTAGTCGAGGTGTTTGAGGAAAGGTGCCATAGTCCATACAACTCCTCTACGTTCTTTGGACAAAGCAGCATGAAGAATATCACCGCTAACAAGAAGAAATAATATGGCCCCTGTCGGAAACCGCTTTCGATCTCAAAATCCTCCGAGATTCTACCTTGGTCCAGCACGTGACATTTTGCCATTATATGTCGCTCTAACAATAACTATTAGTTTTCCCGGAATAAAGGGTTCATCTTAATGATGATCCCCTTCTTTTACTCTCTGGGAAAGGTCTTGGACTTCCAAAATTTCCGTAAGAATGGAAGTAGCAGATCAGCACTGGACATGATTTCTCTTCATGACCAACACAGTAGCAAGTTTGATCTGGTCTCCCCTAAACCCCGTGCAATTCCGCGTAAAAACATTCTACTCCACTATATCGGAAGTCTCCATTGATGCACTGTAAAATTGTCATACTTCTTAACCTGGACCGGAATCTTGCAATCAGAGATCTGACAGAAACCGGATCCCAGATCAAGAGAGCGCTCCTTGCGGTAACCGTCAGAAACAATCCGACAGCATCTTCGCTATCACTATTAGTGTGGCAGGGTGTGGAGGGAAGTACTCTTCAGGCTCCCACCATCTTACTTCGCTTCGGCCCTGAATGTCCAGCTTATATCGTTGGAATTCCCGTTCAAGTTGGGGAAAGCGAGCATTCTGAGGACCTTCGCTACCGTTGCGGAAGGCCGTACGCACTTTCCAGAAATCAATCACAATATGTTTCGATCACCCTATCCGAGTCGTTTCTATCCCTTATAGCCGCCTCATACAACAAGCAAGAATGACTTTGAATGTATTTTTAAGCCTCAACCCACAGGGTCATCCTGAAATTCTTACCTTCCAAATTTTCGCAACTACTTCCATCAACAATACCTAATCCAACCTAAAGTAGAAACGGATGTTTTAATCTTACCTGTTCTGTGAATTTCTGCTGCTGCTGCTTGAGCTGAACTTTGTAGAGCTGCAGCAGCCTCGGCTTCTTTTGCAGCAGCAAGTCTTTGTTGATGAGCAACTGAAGATTTGGCCGCAGCGAGTCTGTGTTGAGCAAGAATAACTGCTTGTGCTGCGGCTGCAGCCTCCGAGCGTTGAACAGCAGCTGCAGCTTCACTTTTTTGGGTTAGAATGGCAGCATTTGCCTCCTTTTCCATTGCGATCCGCTGTTGGTTCAGCACATTCTCTTTCGCAGCTTGCACTTGCTGTTGAGCAATAATAACGTTGGCCGACGCCTGCTTGGCGGACGCTATAATATTGGAGACTTCAGCTGGAGATGGTGGAACTGGTCGTGGCGATCTATTTAGAGAGTAACAATGGATCATTTTAATTGTTTACTTTATAACCAAAAAATATATGTAAAACACGAAAAAATCAGGACTTCCCGACATCCCACGGATACACTATGATAGATAAACTCCTACGCAACATAAAATAACACTAAAAAACACATGCATAAACTACCCCTACCACGTAGTCACCAAATGAGATAACTAGTAACCTGGTTTGAACGATCATACATAGCATTAGCTTCAAAATATAGCATTTTAAGGCTGCTGTGATATCCGTAATACTATGATAGAAAGGCTTCGTAATTATGACCAACACTAAATACCCAGATTTGGATACTTCCTACACGAACTAAAATTCATATTTTCCCTCACAGCCAGGCAGGCTAAGTAACTATTGCATGACCTCAAACCAGATCTATATTGGTCGGGTCTGACAAGCGGTGGTGGAAAGCATCCCCCTTGGACCCTGAGTTTTCTTGGTGGCCCCGAATAGAAATTTCAATGGAAAAAATAGGTAACAGTTGGCCCTCACAATTTTACCCCAAGCTCGTTTGATTTCCACCCCGGTCGCTGGTTTCCGCATAATTTTCACCCCGGGCCAAGATTTTTTTTACAACCCTGACGTTGGTGTGGGAGTGCGATCCAAATCTTGAGACCCCGATGAAGTAATGTTGAAGTAGAACAGAAAGGCACTGACAGCAAAAAAAACGAGGCGGCACTTATTGAAAGGCGATCCCAACCACCAAATGTAGAACCATCACTTCTATTTGGAATTAGCAAGTCCATAGTTGTGAAAACTATAAGTTAACGGAAGAATAAACAATTAGTCCATCGATTGGAAGCAGCGGTGGGCTATAGACAAAGCGGCCGAAATCTTGAAACTGAATACGATCAAAATGGAGACAGTCATAGCTCCAGCAATGGATAATTGGAATTGAAAGAATCCGTGCACAATGGCTGCCTATACTGGAGACCAATAAGAAGGATAAAATAGCTTCGTAATAGCGACCCCTAAGCGAAAAGGACGAGATTATTCATTTCAGATAACTTTGAATTGGAATCCCGTAACAGTACGCCGTTGGACTACAGACTAAACACCTCCCTATCATCAGAGAACTACTCTGGAATCGTTTGATACATTACTTCAGATTAGCCCTCCCGTTCTCTCACTTTAGGGAGCCTTCAAGTCAGGGAATTCCTTTCACTAACGGGAGAAGAGAGGAGGAAGGAAGTTATTGGTTCAGGGAACCTCTTGACACTCGGTCCCTCCGCTAAACGACCTAAATTTTTTTTTAACAAGAAGAGTCGAAGCATAATGCACAACACGACTCTATTTGCCAGCGCACCTCAACATCTCTCTGACAATGGCAGCCCCTCTGTGTCTGCATAAAGCAGCTGACGGGAGCCATTCCACCTTTCATAGGAAAAGACGGCATGTTTGCCGCCGTCCACCACTCCTTTGCAGGACACACAATTAGAAAATCATACCTTCCCAATCTTGTGTAGGTAAGACTGAAAACCTCCGTGCCCACTTACAAGTTGGGGAAAAATCACCATACGTTCGGTTCAGCCACGGATCCAAATTGTCGATAAGCAGCGCAGTCCATCTGCCTCTTGGCTCATTTTGCCAAGAGGGTTGCCACTCGGTAAGTGTGCGTTCATGTCTATCACTGGCAACCCCCTCTTTTAAATCTTCGTCCTTATGGCTGTAGATAGCTTTAGATTCCTTCGCAAGGGGGACAACGAGAATCGCTCCCGCAATCACTATCACAGGAACAAAAACAGGTATCGGGTATTTTGAGGCCTAGGCACCAGATGGTGCTAACCTGGAGCGAGGAGAAACTTCCGCCAGCCAGGAGGAATTCCGCCAGGTGGTAACAACAAATAGGGTATCTTCAAAAAAATATCAAGGCAGCAACCACTGGGTAAGCTGTATAACGTTACAACCCCACTACAGCAACATTTAAGCCAACAAGATAGCAACGGCAGCATTAAAGGAAAAGGAGAGAGACAACGTAGCGAGGTTCTTTCCTTCGAGCAATCCGGCATAGAGGCAAATCTGTTGCCGTCGAATCCCTGTCGAATCTGTACGGCGAACGCTAGTGTACACTTTTCCATCTTGAGTCAAGGACTGACAAGAAAGAAACAGTCCAAGATAACCAGGCAGGTAGGCAGAAACTTTCAACTTCAAACCGACGTCAATCTATAAAACAAGATACCTGGCCTGTCTTGTCACCAAAGAAAGGGTAGAGCCATCAGATGAAATTACAAAGGGGGACCAATCTTAAAATCACAGTCCTATCTACCGAAGTTCGTATCGCCAAGGAAACCGTTAAGCAACTTCTCAAAGTTAAGAAAGAATAAGAAAAATTCTGCTTTCTCTACAACGAACATGGTATGTGGAAATAAAATGCGTCTTACGTCCTTGGGTCAAGGTAATGCCAAGCCTGCAGAAAGCAAAAATCAAGCAGTGCAAGCGAACATGAACAGGAGTACAATTGCTCAGGACCTGATGGAACAGATAATACGAAAGATTAGAAGTGACTTGTTTACTCCTTAGCGGGTAATATTGAAATAGGGCTCAGCATCTTGGTAGTTCGACATTTCCTCTCAATTCAAGATAATGTGAATTTGCCAGTGCAGATACAGAATCAAGGACCGAACGAACCTGGCTTTACGAAAGAAACTCGCCACCTGGAGGACCAAATTCAAAATGTGAAAGGGGGAGTCCTAGTTAGGGGTAACTTTAACCCCAGAGCCCTTGAGTGAACATGGACAAAGTCACTGAGAACGCAAATCTGAAAAATAGCCTCCAGAACAAGGCCCATTGTCTTAAATGTCGCTAGTATTCTGATATTCAAACATCCTGTTTGTGAAATTCTATTTTCATGCTGACCTTTGCTAAGCCACAATGCCAGTAGTACAGCGATGGGGGTACTAAAAGATCACACCACCAGTGATCACCAATACATTTCCTTTGCCTCTTTCCGAAAGCCTTACGTCGAGCGAACATCTACTGGGCAGAACGTCAGGAAAATTGACATATATACATTTCTAAAGCTATTTCGAAAAAGGTAAGTGAACTACAAAACACGGACAAGAATAAAAGAGCAACTTACGATGTCGCAGGACCCATAAGGAAAAGCCGTCTGTGTGACAATGGAAAACTGGAAAGAATTACTCAACCCTTGACGGGTCGCAAAGCGCGTGAAAGGCCAAGACGAGGTAACTCTGAAATTCGTAGAATACAGATCTGGGAAGAAAGAACCCCGCCTGCTTTGGATAAAAGTGACTCAAAAACTCAGAGCTCATCGATCACCCTGTTCCATGGAAGCACACGCACTTCGCAGTAAAGAAACTAGAAGGAATAGTTTTCTCCATGAAGCACAAAAAAGCATCGATATAGGATGATATTACCAGTGAAATGGTGAAGCTTGAATTTAGGCGTTGCCGAACTTGCAATTCAGCGCGTTCAATGCATGTTTGGCAGCGACTCTCTTTTCCTTCCCTCTGGAGGGTTGCAAATCTGTCACAACATAAGAGGTGATGCTGATAGGGAGCTGCTCAAGCAGCTCGTTAAGGCAAGACCCACTGACACGATTTGTACTGCGGGAAAGCTGCCATATGCTAGCAAGGAATGCCGTCCATTCTGCGAGAAAAGCGAACACGTCAGAAATATTGCGGATATTAAAGTACCACCTAGGGGACCACACTCTACTCTACTAGATCCGAAAGACAACGAAGAATCAAGATCATATCAGGAGCAAAGCAGGGATTTACTTTTAGCCAAGATCTCTGGGATAGTCATATAATAGTCTGCTGTACTCCAGATGCACCTGGACGAAGACGCGGATTATGTTGCGAAGTTAATCGCCACATGTTCGATCGAAGAAGCTCATAAATGGTAATTCAGCAAGTCAGCAGATTGACAACTGGGCCCGGACTTTCTCTAGTTCTGGAGAAGACGGAAGTAGTGGTACTAGTTAGAGCGAGTGTTCGTATTGTGTCCGGAAAGTTGAGTTGTTAGAGCTCAAGGCTATCGTACGGAAGGTCGCGGTTCAAATCTCACTGATGGCAGTGGAATTTATATCGTGATTTGACGTCGGATACAAGTCGATTCAACTGTGAATGAGTACCTGAGTCAAACCAGGGTAATAATCTAGGGCGAGCACAATGCTGACCACATTGCCTCCTACAAGATATTGTAACCCTTTAGTGTACTGTTACGGTGAATGAAGTGCTCGAACACACTTCAAGGCCCTGATTCAATTGAATTGTTGTGTTAACGATAATTATTATTATTCCTACTGTCCTTCTTATGCTAACCGGTGAGATCACGATCAAGTACAAGCCGGTGGTGATGATATGAGGTAGGCTCGGTACGACCATAGACTCCAAGATAAGTTTCTTCAGGCCGATTCCAAATACCATAGACAAGGCTGCTACCGGAAAGTTTGCGATTAACCGCTAACAGCCAATGTCGAAGGACCCATGCACAGTAGGCATCGCTTACAAATAAGTGCGGTTCTGTCTATTCTTCTCTATTCTTCGCTCATAAGTGTGTGCTCGTGTCCTTGGTTAACAGGTAAACAGCAAGTGCCTGACACAAGTTCAACGACAAGGAGCTTTGCGACTCGCGTCAGACTAACTTGTTTCGAGACTACCAATATTAATCAGAGCAGGAATAATTCCGTGCTGAAAAAGGGGGCAAATTGCACCAACTCGTCCTCCAGACTGTAGTTAGATAGGGCTGACAATGCTACACGGAAAACCGAAATTACCAAGCCACATAAGCAGCCTTGGACTAGATCAGATTCGGATCACTATCTCATTGGCATAGTGCTCTAAGTTTGAATTACACACCGCCTAAAACTCCTTCTGGCAATCAGGTCAGAGTGAATATTAGACCCATCCACAACAAAGCACTCCGCAACACATATAAGGAGGAATTGGATGCCGCAATAACCACAGTTGAGAGAGGTCCTGGAGATGAAGCATCGGCAAATGATTTTCTTCACAACCACATAAAGAATGTTATCATTGGTACAGCCACAAGAATAATAAGCCGCAGCCGCAAAACAATTCAGAACAAATGATTCCCCGATGAATGTAAACCAACAACGGAACGAAGAAATGCTGCATATCGAGCAATACCGCACACTCTAAGGAGAACCGGAGCCGGAGCAGAGGCCAATCACGGCCTTCGTCGAGTGGAGAAGCGACTTCACAGTCCGAAAAAGGAAGCCTCGGATAACCAACATGTCTGTGAACTCGAGAAATATAGGGAGCGGCCGCACAAGGCGCGGAAGTTTTACTAATAAGTCAGCAGGATGAAGCCTTGTCACCACGATGCTCACCTTGCCGAGATTAAATGGGAAATCTGATTTTTGACCGTAGTGTCATAATAGAGCTGGATACTTTGATGAACTGCCGCTTCACTTTAGGCAAATCATCGGCAAGCGTTGAAAAAGCTTTTGGAATACGGCCGCCAGTTGGACCATATTTTCATCAACTTCAAGGCCGCCTATGATAGCATCGCCAGGGGAAAACTGATAAGACCAACTAGCCAGACCCTGACCAAAGTACGAGGTCAGGTCATTCTACATCACCAGCGGTCTAAGACAAGGGATGCCCTATAATGCGTCCTCTTTAACCTGGCCCTGGAAAAAGTGATCCGTGACGCAAATGTTAATGTGAGAGACACCATCCTTTTCAAGTCCACCCAACTACTGGTCTATGCTGACGATATTGACATTACTCTAAAAATAATTCGAGACGTACAATCTACCTTTATCGAGATCGAGCAGCTGACTGGAGATCTTGGGCTTCACTTGGGCTTGAAGGTAAGGAAATATATGGTGGCAACGTCAACACCAGAAAACCAACAGTATCAAAAAACATTGGTCAAGTGACAACAATAAAAATAGGAGACTTCCACTTTGAGACCGTTAATAATTTCTACTGTCTAGGGTTGAGATTCACAACCGATAACACCAATGTCGATGAAATCCGCCCTCACAAAAATGATTTCGCTCGAAACATCTCAGCATGGGGTCTTAGTTTTTACTGTACAAAACAGTGATGTATTGATGTAGTGAAGTATTGTAGTATTCCTCGGAGACTTGGGTTTTTAGCAAGAAGAAACCTCCGAAGAATGGACGATTCCGTAACCTATATAACGATGAAATTTATGAACGATACCATAATCGTCTGATTTTGGATAAAATCCGACTCAATAGGTTGCGGTGAGCGGATCACTTAATGCATATGGGTGAGGATGATGAACACAGCCCCCCGTAACACCTATAAGGGAGAAATGGATGCCGCAATAACCGCAGCTACCAGATGTCCTGGCGATGAAGCATCAACAAATGATCTTCACAATCACCTAAAAAACATTATCATTGATACGGCCACAAACATACTTGGCCCCAGCCGCAGGAACAGGCGAAACAGCTGGTTCAACGATGAATATAAGCTAGCACCGTAACAAAAGAATGCCGCATACCGAGTAATGTTGGATTCTGAAAAGACGCGGGCACGCGCGGAGACCTATCACGAACTCCGGCGAGCGGAAGAGCGACTTCATAGACCCAAAAAGGAAGCCTGGGAGAACCAAGAAGTCTCCGAACTCGGAAAGTACAGGGAGCAACCACACCAAGCGCGAAAGTTTTACCAATAACTCAGCAGGATGAAGCCTTATACACCTCGATGCTCATCCTGTCAAGATAAAGAGGGATATCTGATTTCCAGCAGAATGGGCGTATTGAAGCGATAGGTTGAGTATTTCGATGAACTGCTCAACAACCAAAATATCGGGCAGTTGGAGGTCCCGTCAACTGAAGACGATGGACAAATGCTGCCACCACTAAGCCTAGAAGAAAGAGTCCGTACAATTCACCGGCTTAAAAAACATAAGTCGCAGGAGCCGATGGAATTACGGCTGAATTGCTTAAATATGGAGACGACCAATTACACCAAGTGGTTCATCAACTGATGCTGAAAGTGTAGGACACCAGATCAATGCTTGACGACTGACAACGGAGCATTATCTGTCCCATACATAAAAAAGGAGATGCACAAATTATAGAGGTATCACATTGCTGAATACCATCTATAAGATATTCTCCGCTATCTTGCTAAGCCGGATAGCCCCCTACACTCAGAACATCTTTGGCCCATACCAAAGAGGCTTCACTCCAGGCAAATCAGTTACAGATCAGATTTTCTCTCTGCAGCAAACGATGGAAAAACTGTTGGAATATGGACACCAGTTGCACCATCTTTTCTTCGACTTTAAAGCCGCCTATGATAGCATAGCCAGAGTAAAACTGTACGCGGCCATGAGAGAATTCGGTATTCTGACGAAATTGACTGACCCTGACCAATGTGTAAGGCCAGATAAAAGCAGCAGAGACCATTCAACTTCAACAACTGTCTAAGACAAGGGGATGCCCTATTATGCGTCCTCTTTAACCTGTGATTCGCGATGCTGATGTAAATGTGAAAGGCACCATCCTCATCAAAACCACCCAACTACTGGTCAACGCCGAGGATATTGTCATTATGGCAATAACAACCCTAAAAGTACAGTCTACCTTCATCTAGATCGATGTCTGATATGGAGTGATGACGTAAGTCAGGATACCAGACAGCTTTTAGGGATATCGAATTGGTGGACTTCGGCACAAACCCAGGATGTCTAGAGTTCCCCACTAGAACAGACCTAGACCAGATACCCCCGTTGATGATGATGATGGTTGAAATAGTCTGGTATGTTTCCAAAGAAAGTAATTTGGATGAATGTAGAACCTCTACATGCATAGTCTG
Organism: Hermetia illucens; assembly: GCF_905115235.1. Lineage (NCBI taxonomy): Eukaryota > Metazoa > Arthropoda > Insecta > Diptera > Stratiomyidae > Hermetia > Hermetia illucens. The sequence goes on along the minus strand of NC_051854.1, from coordinate 76,680,371 downwards.
AAGTGAATTTTAGAATGCAGAATCGAATAATATTATCAACACAGGACTACGGCTAGGTACACACCTCACAAGCCAGTCTTTCTTAAGTTACACCACTGGATATTATGCTCATTGTAACACAAGCTGGCATTAAAGACTAGTCGACTCCCGGGATTCTCTACAGAGAATGAACTATTACAACCTAGTTCCTTAACCAAAAGAAAATATTGCTTTAAACATTGAATTGAAATGGGAAGGAAAGGAAACCTCTATTCCGTCCGTCGTTTTGAATTTATCTCTGAAGAGCTGGATAGGACGTTGTCCTAGATATCACTTTCCTCCTATTCTCCTTTGCAATTGTTACTAGAAACCTCTTCATGAAATGCAAATGGAGTCGACAAGAATCCAATCACTCAATATTTATGGCATATCTGAGTATCTTACAATGTTTTGAGTGTTCTGACTGTATTAATTATCCTCTGTTTGACCATAACATCAATGGATGCTGGAATAACAATTTTAGCTTTTATGAATGCAGATGGAGATATTGCCCTCTAGCCTCTAACGAAGAGTTGAACTTTCTTATCCAGTTGCAAGGATGTCAGGGCATAAACAGAAAGGAAAGCGTAGTTATTTCAGATTTTCTAAGGTAACGATTGAATATTCCATCAATGTCTACGTAAATATTTTACCAGACTTCAAAAGACTTGAATCCTTCGACTATGTCTATAAGAAACTCACTAAGGTACACGGAAAATTTCTTGGTAATGAGATGAAACCAATGGACTACTAGAGCGCACTAAATTACAAATCAGATAAAAAGTACAACGATGGTTTTTGGAGCACAGGACCAATCTGATGAGTCACTGAAAAGGCGCACCTCCAAAACTTGAAGTTTTACAAATCATGAGGACAACAACTTACGGAAGCCATGGTCCGTTTACTTTTGGTAAAGACGAAATTAAGGACGACGGCAAATATTCATCTGCATAAAGAACGGTTGATCTCTTGGACACCTCCTTTTCCGAGGTCGCTGCAGCACAACTCACTCCCGCCAGGACACCATGCAATACGACTACGAACTGGAACAAAATACAAATTTCAGCACCCACGTAACTAGAGCTAACCTGCAACACTTACAACAACTGAATGCATTTCTTGCTTGGAATTTAAAATATGCACAAACCAAATGAAATAAAACGCTTTGAAGTTTAGTTTATCAAAGATGCACCAACTATGACCAACCTCCGGATAATCCTCTTCTTATATAGTAATCTTCGTTTATCTGAAACAAACTTCTTAGACCATCTCATCCCATAAGTCACGTACCAAAGAATTACCTCAAGACTTTTCCAAAGCAAAGTGAAGGACGATAATTGGGTGTGGATTTAATTGGGCGACTTCAATTCGCCTCCATCAAAAGAGCTATCACGTTGCAAATTTTAATTGGAAAATTGGATTATTTTTAAACTACTCCATTCCGTTATTATCTGGGCAATAAAGAGGAAAAAGTCCACGGAAGCTTGCTTTCAATCGATGACTACCCACAGCCATTGAAGCTGATCGCTTCTGACATTGTTTTCGGTCTTCTGGCGAATGTATAGTTCCCGGAATGACTCCACGAGATTACGATATTCTCGCTCCCAAATTAGAAATCACTACGAAAGGATGCTTATAATAACCAGACATGAATGGGATGCTCCTAATAATAGTGCTTAAAGTTCTAGATGGGATAAGGGAGGAAAGTAATTTATGGTGGTGTTATAATTCGCAAGGGGATTTTTCATGATTGTTTACTGTAGCTGCTCATTTACTGATGCTAGCTCAAGTGGGATTATCCTCTATTCAGAGAAGTAGTGGGGCTTTTCCGTTTACTGCAAGAGTAACGTTTTTCCTGGAAATTAGAACGGGATGAAATAGGCGAAGTTTCATCGAGTAATTTAAAATATAAATGTGTGGGAAGTAGAAAACAGCTAAGTTTGGTACTAAATCTTCTCAGGATGTTTCCGTCCTTAAATATCTAAACATTTTAATGGTAAACAACTGCAAGTTATCAACCGGAAATAGGAATTTAATCAGAAAAGCCTTAAAGCACTTTACTCAATGAGTCCAAAAGTTGAAAGGACATCCGGGTTTCAAGAAACTTTTTCTGTGCAATATTATCTGAAATATACTCTAATTCATATCATAATGAAGTTTGATTGATACCACGTCTAGGCGCTACAATGAACAGGAGCATGGCCTTTCCGCCTACTGCACCTATTTCCTCATGATTAGTATGCTCGCATAGGTAACGAATGAAATGGACTACTTAAAAAAACATCTTTAGGTGACCGCTGCCCCTTGCTATTATTGCCCCAAAAAAACCTCCTTTATTATATCATACATCTACCTTCCTTCCGCTGAAAGTGGTTCACAAGCATACATGGGGCTCTCCAGATGGGACAACTTTCAAATCGACCACGTGTTGATTGAACGCCACCCCTTTTCAACCTTGATGCATCATCATCACCAACGGCGCAACAACCGGCATCCGATCTAGCCCTGCCTTAATAAGAAACTCCAGACATCCCGGTTTTGCGCCAAGGTCCACCAATTCGATATCCCTATCACCCTATACCTATCCACAACCTGACGGTCATAGTATCGTTCATAGATTTCATCGTTATATAGGCTACGGAATCGTCCATTCTCATGTAGGAGGCCAAAAATTCTTCGGAGGATTTTTCTCTCGAACGCGGCCAAGAGTTGGCAGTTTTTTTGCTAAGAACCCAAGCCCCCGAGGAGTACATGAGGACTGGCAAGATCATCGTCTAGTACAGTAAGAGTTTTGACCCTATGGTGAGACGTTTCGAGCGGAACAGTTTTTGTAAGCTGAAATAGGCTCTGTAGGCTGGCAACAACCGTGCGCGGATTTCATCATCGTAGCTGTTGTGATTTAGGAGAAATTATCAAAGGTCTCAAAGTTGTGGTCTCCTATCTTTATTCTTCCCGTTTGACCAGGGCGATTTGATATTGTTGGTTGGTTGGTCCTCGGTGCTGATGTTGCCACCATATATTTTGTCTTGTCTTCATTGATGTGCAGCCCAAGATCTCGCCGGGATCGCTGCTCGCTTGATCTGGATGAAGGCAATTTGTACGTTTCGGGTTGCTCTTCCCATGATGTCGATATCGTCAGCATAGGCCAGTAGTTGGGTGGACTTAAAGAGGATCGATCCCCTCGCATTTACGTCGACATCACGGATCACTTTCTCCAGGGCCAGGTTAAAGAGGATGCATGATAGGCCATCCCTTTGCCTTAGACCGTTGTTCACGTTGAATTTCCTTGAGAGTAATCCTGCTGCTTTTATCTGGCCTCGCATATTGGTCACGGTCAACCTAGTCAATCTTATTCCTTTCGTCCGGATACCGAATTCTCTCATGGCCGTGTACAATTTTACCCTGGCCATGCTGTTATAGTCGGATTTAAAGTCGATGAAAAGATGATGTAACTGATGTTCATATTCCAGCACAGAGAAAATCTCATCTGTTGTTGATTTGCCTGGAGTGAAGGCTCATTGGTATGGGCCAATGATGTTCTGGGCGTATGGGGCTATCCGCAAGATAGCGGAGAACATCTTGTAGACGGTACCCAGTAACGTGGTACCTCTATAATTGCTGCACTGCGTGTTATCCCGCTTTTTATGTATGGGACATGTTGGTTCCTCCAGGCTTCCTTTTTCCGAATCGCTTCTCCGTTCGACGAAGTTCGTGATAAATCTCCGCGCGTGCCAGCGTTCTTTGACATTGCAACATTACTCGGTATGCAGTATTCTTCCGTTCCGTTGCTAGCTTACATTCATCGTCAAACCAGTCGGTCCGGATCTTTCTGCGGCTAGGACCAAGTATGTTTGTGGCCGTATTTATGATAACGTTCTTCAGATAATTGTGAAGATCATTTGTTGATGCTTCATCTCCAAGGTCTCTGTTGACTGCGGTTATTGTGGCATCCATTTCCCTCTTATAGGTGTTACGGAGAGCTGTGTTGTGAATGACTTCAGTATTCACTCTCATCTGATTATCAAAGGGGATTGTAGGTAGTGTTATAATTCGAGCTCGGAGCACCATGCCAACGAATAGTGATCCGAGTCTATATTGGCCCCCCTATATGTTCTGTCAATCATCAAGGCTGAGAGGTGGCGGCGTTAAATCAGCACGTGATCAATTTGGTTAAAAGTAGTTTCGTCTGGAGAAGCCCATGCTAGTTTGTGGACCGCTTTCCGTGCAAACCAGATACTTCCAACAATCATTTCGTGCGATACGCTAACTGAATAATCCGCAGTCCGTTATCATTGGTATCTCTACGTAAGCTATGGGAGCCAACGTATCGCCGGAATACGGGCTCCGTCCCTACTTGACTGTTAAAATCCCCAAGCATGATTTTGATATCATACTTGGGACAGGCTTCAGGGGTCCACTCAACTGTCGAAAGTATCCTTCTCCGATTCCGCAGTCTCTTCTGTAGGGGCGTGAATGTTAATGAGGCTTATATTTCAAAATTTGCCTCGGAAATTCAGAGTGCATAGCCGTTCACTTATGTTTTCGAAGCCTATAACAGCAGGTTTCATTTTTTGGCTGACTAAGAAACCTACTCGACACATGGTTTACTGAATGGCCACTGTAATATATGGTGTAGCGGCTCTTCTCCAGGAAACCGGTCCTTATCCAACGCATCTCCTGTAACCCTGTTGCATCAGCCCTATATTGGAAAAGGGTATCGGCTAGCTGCTTGGCAGCTTCATCTCTGAACAGGGAGCGCACGTTCCATGAGAGAATGCACAAATTGTTATTCCTTTGTCGTTGCCGGGTTCTTCGTTGTATTATCCGTCTAGTCCGAGGCTCCTGTTGTAGCTTCGTAACATCGGTTTTCCGTGTAGGGTTGTCAGCCCTACCCAACCCGAAACTGGAGGACCAGTTGGTACAATTTGTCCCGTTTTTAGGCACGGGAGACTCGCCTTCATCCTTCTCCGTCTGCAGATTTTCGTTAAGAAAGAGCTCCCAGCGGTCACCACGTGGAGGTTGAGATAGGGTTTGGTAGTAGAGCTATTGGTGTTGGTTCACCAGGCGTTTCTCAAGTTTTATGCTCCATCCATGGGTACCAATCCACGTTTTGCCCTGGTACCTATACTACCCTTTGACCGCCAAAAAAATCGTATGTATAGGCGTGTAAAAGAAGCCAGAAAACAAACAAAAAACAACTTGAAAACCCTGACAAAAAATCGGGAAAGAATGAAGCTAAAGTTCCACCGAAAAAACGTAGCAGTAGAAATAAAAGTAACGCTGAAAAAAAGAGAACCCTCTCTGACTAGTAAGATAGTGGTGAAGCTAAGTACATATTATGAGTTAGCAATTCTAAGAAGCTGTAATTCTGTCGCAGAAATGAAAAAAACTATTACGGCAACTTATGCCTGTTTTGAAAATATTGGAAGCTATGGGCTTAAAAATCGGTCCCAAATCTATGCATTACGCGCAGGTCTTCAACAGGCAACGGATCAGTAAAGCGGAGAGGGTGACTTCTGATGCTTCAAAAAAGGCCAGGTTAAATCGCAGGGTTGAAAAAAGTTGAGAAAAATGGTACGTACGAAGAGGAGGAAGGATTATTGTATGCACCAGGAATCGCAGATTGAGGTAAGTGTACTTTTCCACTCAAAAATAACAAATTTTAACTTTACACGCGTTTTTCTCGAAACAACATTTTTAAATGCGGCCCAGGTGATTTAGAAAAGACTACTCGACCGATTTAATGGAAATTTTAATATGTTATTCTACACAATAATGACTCAGGCCGGAACTAGAATCATCCATTTTTAGTGAATATTTTTTCCCCCAATTTTTTTTTTTTTTTTCGAAAAAAAAAACACAAATTTTTAAAAATTTTTTTTGAAGTTCGCCATTTTGTGATTTTTTTATAAAATTGGATAATCCTAGTTCAGGCCAGAACCACGAGCATACAGAATAATATCCCGTTTAGTTTTTTCATTTCAGATAACTCTAAGCGCCGGAACCACCTGTGCCAGCAACCCGGGTTAAATGGAAAGTGGCAACTTTGTTCACCAAAATAAATAAAATAAATAATAATAGTATGTAAAATTAAATTAAAACTTTTTTTACGTACTTCACGATGCGAATAAACACATATAAAAAAATTTGAAATGATTCTATTATATTTTCTTATAAAAAAAAGTCCCCAAAAATATCTTCGAAAATCGCCGCCACGTCAGACTACTACCTTAAGTCATCCATTGCTACGTCTGTTCTGAAGAGTTAAACAGCAAGAATTTGAGAAACGTAAAGACTTAGGCTTGGGGGAGATGGGTGGGATGGGGATGAAAAGACCTCGAAGATACCTAAGTCTGCAGTAGTGGGATAAGCAAGTGACTAGGACGTGACTGACAGTAAAGAAAACGAACCACAACGACTTTATGGCCACACACCGCGGTTCCAATTATAATTCAAACATATTGTACCTGAAAACTATTTCCATACAAAGAAAGATACACCTTGAATAGAATCTTATCTTTATTATCATAATTCAAAGCTGGTACTTCTCTCCAAAGGGCAAAGCTCTGGAAAACCACTCAAAGAAAAACATTCATGCATTTACCATTCATACTTAGCCATCCACAACACAGCCCTCCGCAACATCTATCAGAGGGAAATGGATGCCGCAATAACTGCTGTCAACAGAGATCCTGGAGAGGAAGCATCAACAAACGATCTTCACATCTTCAAAGGGAAATCTGGCATCTGACAAAATGGGCATATTGGAACGATGGGTTGAATACTTTGATGAACTACTGAACAATCAGAACATCGGCGAGTTGGAGGTCCCGCCAACTGAAGACGACGGGCAAATCCTGCCACCACCAAGTATAGAAGAAACAGTCCGTGCAACTCATCGGCTTAAAAATCATAAGTCGCCAGGAACCTATGGAATTCCAGCCGAATTCGTTAAATATCGAGGCGCTGTCTTGTGCTCACGGTGTGGGACAGCGAATCAATGTCTGACAACTGGCAAAGAGGCATTATCTGTCTCATACATAAAAAGGAAGATATCACACAGTGCAGCAATTATAGAGGTATCACATTGCTGAGTACCATCTATAAGGTATTCACTGCAGGCAAATCAGCAACAGATCAGATTTTCTCTCTGCAGCAAGCGATGGAAAAATCGTTAGAATATGGACATCAGTTGCACCATCTTTTCATCGACTTTAAAGCCACCTATGATAGCATAACCAAAATAAAACTGTACACGGCCATGAGAGAATTCGGCATCCCGATGAAATTGATAAGACTTACTAGGCTGACCATGACCAGATAGAAGCAGGCAAGCCAGATAAAAGCAACAGGATCACTCTCAAGACCATTCGACATCAACAAAGGAATACAACAAGGGGATGCGCTATCATGCGTCCTCTTTAACCTGGCCCTGGAGAAAGTGATCCGTGCTGGTGAGATAAATGCGAGGGGTACGATCCTCTTTAAGTCCACCCAACTACTGGCCTATGCTGACCATATCGACATCATGAGAAGAACGACCCGAGACGTACAAACTCCCTTCATCCAGATCAAGCGAGCAGCGATCCCGGCGAGATCTTGGGCTGCACATCAATGAAGACAAGGCAAAATATATGGTAGCAACGTCAGCACTGAAAACCAACCAACCAACAACATCAAACCGCACTGGTCAAATGGGAAGGATAAAGATAGGAGAATACAACTTTGAGACCGTTGATTTTCCTACCTAAGGTCGAAAATCAAAACCGATAACAGTTACGATGAGCAAGTCCGCGCAAGGTTGTTGTCAGCCAACAGAGCCTATTTCAGCTTGCAAAAACTGTTCCGTTCGAAACATCTCACCATAGCTCTTACTGTACAAGACAATGATCTTGCCAGTCCTCATGTATTCCTCGGAGACTTGGGTTCTTAGCAAGCAAAATTGCGAACTTTTGGCCGCGTTCGAGAGAAGAATCCTCCGAAGAATTTTTGGCCCCCTACTTGAGGATGGACGATTCCGTAGCCTACATAACGATGAAATCTATGAGCGATACCGTGAACGTCAGGATGTGGATAAAATCCGACTCAATAGGTTACGGTGGACGGGTCACTTAATCGGTATGGATGAGGATGATCCAGCCCGGAAAGTCTATAAGGACATTATCTATTATAGAAAAAGAAGACGAGGAAGACCCTGCCTGAGATGGAGCGATGAGGTAGATCAGGACGCCAGACAGCTTTTAGGGATATCGAATTGGTGGACCTCGGTGCAAAACCAGCATGTCTGGAGTTCCTTATTAAAGCAGGCCTAGACTGGATACCGATTGTTGCGCCATTGATGATGATAAATGAAAAAAAAAAATGTTTAACTGAAAAGGTCTAACCAATACTTTCTCAACAACCTCTGGGAATTGATTTGCATCCTAAACTTTCTATAATTTCTACAAAACTAGCAGAAACCTCAATTCGGACTGAAATCTGGAATTTAATTTCAATCAAGCTGAATGCTACTCCAAATATCTGGTCAAAGTTTTATTGGCTTACCAAACTTTTAACTCCAATTTTCTCACACGAAAATCTATTTAAGTCACTTTTTTGGGTAAAGTGATTCCCGTACAGTTTACTGAGAACGTGCTATGTGAAAATTGTTGGTTAGAATCCCTTTTGTCAGAGAATTATAGGGAAATTCACCGACAGTTACTTCCAATTTTCCTACGAAAGTTGCCAATAAATCCATTGTAAAAGTTTAATTCAATCGATCTCCTGGAATTTTCCGATAATTATTGGAACATTTTGTGGAAATTTCTAGGAGCAAATTAACAAGTGTCTCTACCCTTATTTTGTTCAATCTAAGTCAATCAAAAGTGGAGTGACTCCCATTATATCGAAGATCAATGCGAAAAATGGGCAACCAACCTGGGTACAATGAATGAAGTAACTAAATCAGAAATGGGCCTCAAGGGAAACCTGAACAAGGTTAAGGACAAATGTGGTATTATTTTCCTATGATTTCGACCCCTGTTTGGCTCCATCTAATTTGAATTTTCCTATTAAATACGTAAATTAAATGTCCTCCCATCCAAGAGCAGTGGCTCGGAAAACATAATTCGATATGGATATCGATTTACTCCATTAGCAGAAATTGCTTTGATGTATGCAATTATGTTAACAATGAACATCTCTGGAATGAAAATCGGACTCCCGGTATGCAGCCAAACTCCCTATCAAAGGCCATAACAGGATTAGAATTAAGTACATATATGTGACAAATCCAATTAATTATTAAATAATAGTTCCGTACTGGAATCTGGTTGTCCCAAAATTACATAATAATGTTAAATGAGAGCAATATGCCTTGAGGGGATATGAAGTGACTATAAATTAGTCCTTCCTTACTTGACAAAGGAAGGATCTGCTTATGTTTATAGAATTAGATTGAACTATAATGTTTTTTGTTTCGCCCTGCCATCCATGCGTTGCCATTCTTCACGAGCAGCCACCTCCCTTGGCTCGTCCCCGTTACGCTTGTATATGGCTTTACGCTCCTTAGCGAGAAGGGCAACAAAGATTACTCCTGCGATCAACATCACGGCTAGTTCAGGAACATTGCCATACACAGACCCGCAAAGCTTCCCGTCTCGATACTTGCACGAGACGCTTAAGATATACCTCCTTGCCAAGAGCGTCAGCCCATATCTCTACGCCGAAGAGCAGGACTGAGTTGAACTCATGAGAAGCACGCGATAGATGGAGCACCGCCCATATTTGTAATTAGGCTACTTAAAGTCAAAACTTCGACTGTAGCCTTGTCCGCTGCTCCTGGGCAGCGAAGCTCCACAGGCCGTCGTTATCAGGTTCATAACTGAATTTACGATAGTATCAGCTGCAGCGCCATCACCTCCTGGAGCATCCTCCAAGGCGGCCCCACCTATTCCAAGAGTTTCGACAAATCTCCTGGCGTTCACCTTCGTGACGTTCCATGGACAGAAAGAACGCCGGGGTGGCGTACACCGAGAGTGTGTGTCAACTGCTTCGAAGGCAATATATTGATGGTCGCTTGCTGAGAAGTCTTCTAGAATTCATCTTACGTTGAACTTCGAGTCGAACGGACGTGTTACATGGACTTTCATCGCAAATATTCTGCAGTTTCCCTTTACCTTGTTCTTTAAGCCTTTCCCTGAGTAACCTGGTGCTGCCATTTGTAAGGAGCCGGAATCTATTCGCTCCAAATTTTTAGATTGCGATGGGTACTGTGGTGCAACCTTCCACTCCAAATGTTTGGGTATTCTCTCTGCGTTTATAGATATTCGCGCAAAATTTTCACCGAACATTTCCTATCGGGTAACGCCTGGTGCGGTACCACGCTACCATGCAATTCAGCTGCTACATCAACGCTGACTGGCTCTGCTTATACCTTGCCGGCGACTGCGGCCAACAATACTCGCGCCGTACCTAAGTCGCTCCGGTCGACTAATTCTCTGTCTCTATCTGCCACGCACTATTCCAACCCGACGACGTCCGCTAGCCAACGCAAAAATCGTCCTCCATCCGAGAGGCATGATCTCTAGTCAGCATCGGAAGCGCTACGCACTTCTGGCGATTGTCCTACAGTCGCTGCATTAGTACCACCACACACTTCCTCCTGTGCATCATCGACACCCGCCACCGCTGAACCGCAGACCTTTCCGACCTCGTGTCGTGTTCGTATAAAGGTTAGTGTACTCCACGACGTCCGACGAAATTCTGCCCTATATAAGAAGCAAAACCAACTCAACTTTGTCACCTCTTTCATGTGGGAACCTGACGAAGGATGGCTGGACCGGTGACCAGGTGATAGCTTCCTTCAAAATGACATATCCCCATGGCTTCGATGCTATCGTCCAATCTTCCTTTTGGCCACAGGAGGTCTTCGTCAAGCCTTATCAGAGGACTAATTTTCGTGAAAATTTACCGCCCGCCTGCCTGCCCCGTCGAACTTGAATGATTCCGACAACTATACACAGCTATACTTTTATCAAAATGTAAGGGGTCTAAAGACCAAGCTGTCGGATTTCAAACTGTCTGCCCTAGCATTCCAACCTGGCTGGATGACAGAATTTTAGATTCTGAGCTCTTCGAAGGTTACTCTTTCTTTCGTCGTGACAGAGACTATGCTGCGATTGGCAAGACAACTGGCCGAGGAGCCTTAATAGCTGTTAAGTCCCCTCTCCGTGCCGAAATCATCTTTTCCTCCTCATCCTACGTATAAACGTATATATGTCAAACGTATGTCCCTTTATCATATCCTGTAAATATTTTCCCTGCCTAAGCCCGCCTTCTCTGTACGAGGATTTCTTCGACAGATTATGAGAGGTCCTAACCGTTTTGTTTCCCTCACTTACTTTCATCCTCTGTGGCGACTTTAGTCTTCCTATGCTCTTCTGACCCATTACCCCTGGCCTTCCCTCACTCCCTAATAACTCGACCCACCCTTCCTTTCCTCTATCCACTTTCATGTACACCTGTGGCGTCCTTCAGTTTAACCTTTCTAGAAACCACTTAGCTCGCACTCTTGGCCTTTTCCTGTGCGTTGTCTTTCCCAATCCCTATATGCTCCGTCTTACGTTGCCCCTGACGCCCACCATCCTGCTCTCGAGTTCGATGTTCAGATATCCCGACTCCACTCTCCTGTAGCTCGCAAGTCTACCAAGTTCAACTTTCGTAAGGCGAACTTCGAAGGTCTGAACTCAGCCCTGGCGTCAATTAACTGGGTCCTCCTCCTCTCTCCATTTACATGTGACCAAGTATTCAACACTTTCTATACCATTTTATCTCTCTCCATTTACATGTGACCAAGTATTCAACACTTTCTATACCATTTTATCTCTCTCCATTTACATGTGACCAAGTATTCAACACTTTCTATACCATTTTATCTCTCTCCATTTACATGTGACCAAGTATTCAACACTTTCTATACCATTTTATCTGATCTTCTTCCTTGTCACGTTCCCTCCTATCCTAAGTGCTTACGCTCTTACCCCGTCTCAAATCCTTAATACGTAAGTCCAGAAACGAATATTTGACCAGTGTGGAAGGCTCACTAAAGCGCGGAAACCTGAAACCTTTCTGGTCCCACGTTCGCTTGCCACGAATTACCATTCCATTTCTCTCCTCTCCTCCTCTTCCAAAATCCTGGAAAGATATGTCAGCGACTGGTTGTCCGCCCAATATGGCCAACACATAGTGAAAGAGCAACACGGCTTCCTTAAACGTAGGTCTGACTCCAACCGGCTTGACTTTACCAAGCAAGAAGTGCATACCATTTACACTGACTTCGCTAAAGCCTTCGACTGTATTTCCCGATCGTTCTCCCCCTCCTCTGGCGTCCCACAGGGATCTATTCTAGGTCCTTTGCTATTTTTATTTTTTATTAACGACCTTCTTCCCCTCCTTACTTGTCCCTGTTTGTCTATGCAGACGACCTTTTTCCGCTATATCGTCGCCTATGGACTATGTTTCCCTTGAATCTAACCTGGACAGTCTGGTTCGTTGGTGATCGACTAATGGTTTAGCGCTAAACGTCAGAAAGTATCACTCTATTTGCTACTACCTAAATTCCTCACCCACTTCTTTCTCCTACTCTCTTAACGGGCATTCCTTATCCTGCTTAAATTCCACTCAAGACCTCGGTGTCACTTTTGACAATAAGCTCCGCTTTGGCAGCCATTGCCTCGATGTCATCAATCGAACAGCAAAATTGTCAGGCTTTATACTTCGCTCCTCCTCTGATTTTGACTCCATCCAACCCTCCTTAGCTCTCTTCAATTCCCTCGTGAGGAATACCCTAGAGTATTGTTCCGTGATCTGGTCACCATCCCTTGAAAATGTGCAACGTAAACTCGCCCGTTCCCTCTTTTTCAGAAAAGCTTCCCTCGTGTGAACTACCACTCCCGCTCCCGCTTTCTGAACCTTCCCTTCCTACAACAGCGTAGATCCTATCTGGATCTATGCGCATTTTTTAAACATTCCTCGGGTCTGATGGACTGCTCCGCCGCTGACAACATCACCTGCGTGCCTGCGTTACACATGTAACGCAAACATTTTCAACGTCCTCTTCGCAGAGCTCGAAGTCTAATTTCATTCCTCGATTCCTAGGCCTTACCGAAATTACAACGTAGAACAGCTTGATCCTTTTAACTTTTCTACGTAGTTCTAAGTAGTTTTAAACGTAGGATAAAATTTTTGCTTTCTCCTCCTCCTGAGGACAATAATTAATTGGAGTTTACTCTGTTTGTTGTCCGTTAAATTAAATAAATAAATAAACTCGCCATCCGCCCACCAGCGACACAAGTGACTCCGACGCAAAAGTTACATCTGCAAAGCTTCCTTTGCAACCTGGGCGCTGAAAGATTAGGGTAGATCCAGTGTTAAAAACTGAAAGTCTTGTTTTCACTGCCATTTCCAGAATTCGTTTCCTTCTGGAGTCATTTCGCATTCAACTGCCCTGGCATTGAAGTTACCCCCGGCTAGTATCCGCTCATCTCTGCCTAAGATAGCGTCCTCCAGAGCATCAAGCCTGCGTCGAAACTCCAGCATCGTCTCATTAAGTGATAGACACTGAAAAACATTGTCCCTAAGCACCGAATCCAGACATAGCCGTCGACTCGGCCTTGGGCAAGAACCCTAAACTAGGTGCCGTCCCGAACCCAGATGGCAGCGGTACCTGATATGTAACGGTCCCATGCAGCTGGGTCCTTGTTTCGGTACTGCTCACTGATCAGCACTAAATCAGCTTTGGTATCCACAGCGAACTGCGTTGGCAACTCGTGAACGGTTGAACTCCATTGCACATTGATTTGTAGTATGCGAATCATGTTCACCGCGTCCTAGCTCCAGTTCTGCCCTGAAGCCTAGACACCGCCCCGATCCCTCAATGTGCGTAACGTTCTCTTCAGGCGCTTCAGGTCTCTGCACAACTCTCCTTTTCGTTGCAGATGTTCGCTTTATGGCCTGGCTGACCGCATTTACGGCATGTTGCCCTTCTATCAGGTCCCAGATAGGTTGCAGATGTGTGCCCATAATCCAAGCATGTGTAACATTTGGTTTTTTTTTTCGGGTAAGGTAGGGGAATGCATTTACGCACACAATGTTGGTCAGTCTACAAACTAAACACCTCCCCATCGTCAGAGAGCGAGCGAGCGTACTCTCTCGCCTTTCGGAGCTTTTAAATCAGGGAATTCCTTTCACCAACAGGAGAGGAAAGGAGGAAGGGAACTGTCAGTTGAAGGTAACATTTGGTTTGGGCGGCCTGGATTCGTATCCTACACAGTACCCAACCAATACTTACTATCCCGCTGTTTAAAAGCTTCCTCACATATTGCTCCGCAACTTCCACTTTAGCGAGTTTTTGGCCTCGGGAGTTCGCAAAGGTGATACCAATCCGGGCATTGGTTACCTCCGGACATTTGCGTTTGATGGCTTCTTCTACCTCGTTCTTTTCTGTCAGGCAGTCAAGGTCTCGGATTTTCAGAAAACACGTGGGTTCCAGGCTGCAAACCAAAGCTTTTTCTCCGAGAAGCCCATTGACTGCTTCACAGAATATAACTTTATTTATTGTCTTCGGGCCTAGTCCGACTAGTGTCTTCCACTCGTAAGACGAAGGGTGGTCGTCTTACGAGTGGAAGACACTTCTGCTCCATTATCTTCGGATTTCATGTTATAACGCATTTTACTGAGAACTTCCGCAAAAGTCTCGCCTTCCGTCGGCTTAATAAGTAGAGCTGGCGGTCTAGTCCTCCTTCGTCTTCCCCATCTTTTCTTTTGGTGTTCCGTCCTTCGTGTCCTCCTTAATTTTAGGCAGAGGTTTTTCTGATGGCGCGACGTCTTGTTGTCTCTTGTTCCTCTTCGTCTTCTTCTTTTGAGCCCTGGAGAGTACCTGAGTGAAGTCTCCTTCAGATGTCGTTTCCTCCTTTCGTTTTTTTCCCCGGTTCACTCTGCAATGGGCTGTCTGCGATCCGTTTAGTACTCGTCAGGAGCCGCGGTTGTTTTTGCTTCCCACGGATTTTCTCTTACTCTCCATGTCCGCCTATAATATGAAATCCTGTCCAGGAGCTCCTCCAGTTTCATTAGCCCGTTTTTCACCCTTTTGCTGACATTTTTCTGGAGGAACGTCGCAAATTGCAAGCGCTTCACAAATGCCGCGCATTTCTTAATAAGCCTTTCCTCTTGTGCTTGGGCCAGAGTAGTCAACAGCCCTCCCACTCGGCTTATATTCGAAACCATTTGGATAGTTTCGGCAGTTTCCACTGTGCCTGTTCCCGCAATTATAGCACGGCGTGGCAAGGTCTGGATTCCTGTCTCCGTTGCAGGTGCTGCATCACTTTTCGAGTCCTTCTCTCCGTCTGCGCTTCCCGATGTCTCGTCGGGTATTTCAGCCCTTGTTGCGTCCTTCGCTGGGTCCTGGGCGAATGGCATATTTTCGTACTGCGTATAAACGCAGCCAGCTCACTCTCCATTTCCACTATCTCCTCTTTTGTTTTGTTTTCGTCCACCATTTAAATTGTTTACCAACGCATCGCGTGCAAGGGAGCGGGCGGCAATAGTCGGGAATTGTATACCCTCGGGGAGAAAGTCCCTACCCCAGTTCCCTGAGGCCTAACCTACAATTTGCTTATCCCGGAACCCATGGAGGTATCAGCGCTCGCTCCGCGCAACGCGGTATACTAATACCAGTTCAATGCACACTACCCGACCAGAGTCGCGAAGAGCCTGGCTCTTGATACACGCCACAACTACCACTTTGGCAGAACTAGGCTCACATCACCCCATCGACGTCAACAAGGAGCTGTCGACGGGTCCGGGGACTCCCAGTGTGTCCCGGCGTGTATCGGTCATTAGCAGTTCGCTCTTCACCGAGAAACTTTCTCAAAATATTTGTCTTTCAAGCGCCGCCCATAACTTTTTAGGAGGTTACCCACCAACACTTCCGAAAGTGGGGCTTAAAATTGTAAATGAAATTTCCCATTACAATTATGATACAGATAACTCCCCGAAAACAACATCTCACATCCCAACAATGAGTATTGCTCTATCATTAAGGTACTCTAGCCGCCTGTTTTCCGTTTAAATTAACTGAAAATTATACAGAACTCTTCCCTTCAATGTCGAAAAAGGAACTTTTGTTTTCAAAGGCAACTCCTTCATGCATAATAAATTAAAGTGCTTGATGCACTTGAATTTGCTTCCTCGCCCATTTCATTCGCCTCGGGGTAGTAGTTCAAATGTTAACAATTTGCAACGTTATCAACTGTTTGATAACATCGTGTCGGCTGGCTGCATGATTTGTTTACAAATCCGCCGCAAAAATTTACAAAACTACGAAAATGTACTACAATAGACGGTATATATCTGATAATATAACATGCAGAATTTATATCTATCTAATAGGAAAATATGCATACTATGTATCTGTCATATGTGCATATACGAGTGTCAATAATAGATTTGTGATAGATGGATCATGCAGATATTTACTCAACTGGGAGCTATTCTCATTTGATTCCATTCCTCCAGGCAATGTTACTGTGTAGCATGAATTATATCTCGATAATTGGATGATGAGGAACAGTGGTTAATGGGGTTAATGATTAATGCCGGCAGATAGGAAAATATTTTCCCATTGTAATGAAATTGGTTACAATCTATACAATGAAGGAGAGATGGATAGCTTAGGTCTGAATGCCTGTATGTCACACAGAGTCTCAGGGGGTAGGTGGGAAAAGTGCAAGAACTTTGCAATCTTGCAGATTACTCACTGAAGAAATTATCATCATACCTGGCAGTTAGATATAAAATGTAAATCCATCTAATAAGAAAAAGGAAAATGTTGAGGTCCATTACGGAAAACCGGCGGGAATCGTCTGACTTGATGACTGGGTCGGGCGCCCGTAATGGACAGCATGGCGTTGAAACCGCTAGTTGTAGGGCAGTTCGATATCTAGGCGCTGTGAGGAGGGGCCAGATCTCCCATGAGGCGCGACCCCAGCTGGCGGATTGGGGCATAGCTATTGAAGTGTAAATATGTGTTCATGCACTTTTCTTTTCTGGCTGTACATGGGCTAGTGTTTCCTCATCTCTGGTACGTGGACCAAAATGGCTATGGGAAGGATACCCAGAACATAAAACCACCATGGAAGACGAGAGAAAGAGGAAACTTACGGTGCAGGGGCTCGGAACCCCAATACCACCGAGTGAGTGAGCAAGCGGGCTCCCGGTTGTCGATATCCCTCGACCGCATTGCCTCCTCGGTGGTGGACAACTTAGTCACCTTGGCATATAATATTACAAGTGATTTGTATCTGGAGAAGGAGGTGTTCAAGCGAAGTACGACCTTACCGTGAACATCAGTAACAAGGCAGATCGTTGGGCGACAAAAACCGTCATAACACCGACCTCATACGTTCAAGATGCGCGACGGCAGGAGGTGCTCCAGGAACAAGAAAAGGATCCATTCAAAAGAAGCTCGTCAACTTTGAGATCGTCACCAATGCCAAAGATGGTGAAGGATAAGGTATTGCCTTGCCTGTACCAAAAGTGAAGGAGCGTATAAAAGGAGTAACCCTGTCGGGCTTATAGGCAGCGAAATCCCGATCCGGAGGAATTACCCTTCAGCCAGCTTGGGGCAAAAACAGTTGAGCTGTCCGAGTTTATCAAGGACAAGCACAACGTGCACCGAGCCATAAAGAACATGGTCTCTAATAGATCGCAGATGGAGGAAAAGAATAATAAGGATACGCCGAAACCCGTAAACAGTTTCACAAGCGACCCAAGTGACGCCTAACCATACTACCATCGAATCACGGCGAATAAACGCGTACGTGAAAATGAAGGGGATCCTCTAAATAACTAGCAGGCGCCTAAGAGAAAAGAAAGGCGGACAGAACATTCTGAAAACCAGCACCAATTTAGAAGTAGGAAAGCATACAGCGAATGCAAGGAAGTCGACCAGCGTTGCGAACCCCAAAACGAACGAAAACGATGGATGGACTAAAGTTACGAACAAAAAAGCGAAAGGAAAAACAAAAGTACGAACTCGTCCAGATGCGATTGTTATCTCCAGTAAGAGAAATTTGTCCTATACGGAGGTACTCAGAAAGGTCAAAACAGATCCCGACCTAAAAGATCTAAGCGGAAATGTGAACAGAATCCAAAGTACCCAGAAAGGGAATCTCATGTTCAAACTGAAAACATCCATCGTAGGCAAATTTGATGACTTCCGCAGTCAAGTCAGAAACTCGGTTGGCGAGAATGCCGCAGTACGTTCCCAAAAACATGAGATCTACATACAATGTAAGGATCTCGTGTGACATCGAAAGAAGAAATTTGTACTGCTCTGAAGGAGTGGTGCTTTGATAGGGCGGCAACCCTGTCGGCCCACCAAAACCAAGTGGCCCAGGAGAACCTCCACGTGGTGGCACCGGGAAACGCTGTATCGCATTGGCTTGCCGGCCGTGATGCATTAGGCGAATGCTCCGAGGCCTAGCAAGGGCGATCAGACCCGAGTCTGCACGGGGACTCATCTGAAGTGGCTTCGGTCACGAAACCTTACCAGGGGTATACTGGTACCATGGGAACCGAGGTAGCCCCTGGACTCTTATACTTCAGGAGAATTCCGGTCGTATCTGAGTACAGCTCGGTTGGTTGCGGTTGGCCCCCTTGTGGGAGTTTCATGGTGGCTGTGGTTGTGCTCAAGCGAGAAGAGACCTTCGGGCCTCGACGTGGTGTTGCGTATCAACACGGGTGCCGTACTCCATAGTTCGGTAGAGATTTAGGTAATCCTTGCATCCACCAATATGAATGCTAAGCCATGCACTTGGTATAGACTGGTACCGTTACGCTTGTCTCAGCGGGGCTCTGATTGTGGTCACAAAATCAATCCGTGCCTGAAGAGGGCCGTAGGATTAAGTCTCAAGACAGGTACCTACGTTAAACACCGAGGACTTCACTGCTCTGAAGGAGCAATTCAAGTTGGAAGAACTTACCGAGTAGTCTGTTGTGGGTTTACGAAAAGCTTATGGCGGTACTCAAACGACCACAATACGAGTACCAGCGGAGGCAGCGCAGAAGTTGTTGGCGACCGGAAAAGTTCGGATTGGATGGCTTGTCTGCCGTTTAAGAGAACAAACTTCCCTTTAAATGCTTCATGTTTGGGCACTTCGTGAAGGTATGCACCAGCAGCATTGATCGATTCGATCGATGCAGAAGGTGTAAAGAGAAGCGTCATATTGCCAGGGAGTGCAAAGAGGGACAGGATAACCGGCATATTGCCGGAAGTGGTAAATATCCGGAGTTTAGGAAGCCATTCACTGCAATGAGAAAATGAGGTTTATTCAAATAAACCTCAATCATTGCAGGGTCGCTCAGGATTTACTTGAGCAGACCACGTTCGAATCTGAGATGGAAATTGCAATCATAAGTGAACCGTATAGAAACCGTCACGGTGGCATATGGGTCACAGATTCGACTGGTGGAGCGGCGGTATGAGCTTGCGATCGACAGGCCATACAATGTACTGCAAGTCAGGCAGCCAGGGGCTTTGTATAGGCGAAAATAAGTGGTGTATATATATGCAGCTGCTACGCCCCACCAAGTCTGACTCTATCTGAATTCTGCTAAATAATCTTGTTCGCGACGCAAGGGGGCGAAGTCCAAAGGTGGTGAGTGGAGTAGCAGAGAATCAAATGCCAGGGGGCATAGTTTATTAGAAGCTTTTGCGCAAATGGACATAGATTTGGCTAACGAAGGCGCTGTGAACACTTTTCAGAAAGGGGCGTCAGGTTCGGTTCTTGACCTGACCTTTATCAGCCCTGTGCTGCCGCATGGTATGCTCTGATGCGTCAGCGAATGCTACACCCACAGCGATCACCAGGCAATCTTCTTTGAGACATGTATCCAGCCACAGAGCAAAGACCCATCATGCCTGAAACCGAGAAAGATTTCAGGCTAGTCTGCAAAAACTTTGGATGAGGAGGCCTTCATAAAGGTGTGGTTAGATCAACCTGATAAAGCAGGCGCCTCTACGGAAAGAGTCGTCTGTGTGACCCAATGCATCGCCAAACTTGTGACACGTCCATGCCTAGAAGGTGCTCATTCCCCAGTAGAAGACTAAACTACTGGTAGAATGGTAAACTGGCTGGTCTTCAATCAGCTTGCCATCGAGTCAGAAAAGCGGCTCAGAGGCAGCCCGCAAACCCCTCAAGCTCGCCATCCAGGAAGCCAAGGGAAATGCTTTAAGGAGCTCTGCTCAGAAGCGGACGTAAACCCGTGGGAAAGTGCCTACACAATCGTGATGGGATGATTCAAAGGCCGTTCATCTCCGCAGATCAAGTGTCCCACCCTCTTGCTGAAAATCATCCAGGGGTTATTCCTTAAGCAAGAGGAGGGCACCGACACATTTCAAACATCTCTGAATGTGACAGCAATTCCGCCAGTCACCAGAGACGAACTACTGGAGAACTGCAGCAGAATAGGAGGCAATAAAGCGCCGGGCCTGGACGGAGTACCGAATAAGGTTCTTAAGCTTGCCGTGAGCTGGTACTTCCGCCTAAGCCTGGCAAACCTCCAGGTGAACCATCCTTATACCGACCCATATGTGAGGAAAATGTTAGAGCGAGAAATCTTGAGAGCCAAGGCAGACTCAATCATTGATGCCATCAAATTGGTTACTCGCTTGCCGAAGATGTATCTCACAGAAAGGGTAGTACCAGCAAATATCGCGTGGTAGTAACCCTGGATCTGAAAAATGCATTCAATTCAGCCAATTGGAATCTAATACGCAAATCCCTAACGACGGTTGGTATTCCCGCCTATCTTGCTACTATCGTCGATAGTTATTTAACTGAAAGGAGGCTCTGGTATGACACCGATGGCAGACAATGCAAAGCAAACCTCTCCCTCATCGCAGACGAAGAACGCTGTGAAGGGGAGATCAATAAATAGATGGCAAGAGTGGTGAGAACGCTCGGAAAAGTGTCGGTAAAATCACAGACTCGGAGGGCACAGAGCATGTATTCTTCCCTTGTCCGAGATTTGTGGAAGAAAGGAGGAATTTAGAGGTGGCTTTAGGAGAAGTGCTTGTACCAAAAAATCTGGTGCCGAAAATGGTAGCACATTAAGAAAATTGGGATTCGGTCAACTTCATGATCCCATCTATCCAAACCAAACTGAGAAAGGCAGAGGAGAGGAGAAACGCGCGGTCACGTGCGCCGCGTATAGAAGAAAGGTGACTAAGCTGGAGAAAGCTGACTCCGCCCCGTGATGTAATACCTTATAATGGTTCCGCGGGGCAGGGAGGAACTCGGGGGTGGTTTTAGTGGGTAAAAATCCCACACGCTGGTGTGTTCAGACCAGTGTCTTTTGAAGATTTCCACTTCCTCAAAAAAAAAAGTTAGATATAAAATGCAAATCCATCTAATAAGACGAAAGGAAAAAGTTGAGGTCCAGTACGGATAACCGGCGGGAATCGTCCAACTTGGTGACTGGGTCAGGCTCCCGTAATGGACAGCGCGGCATCGAAACCGCTAGTCGTGGGGCACAATGACCAGGGAATTGCTCCGCCTGCTGCAGCTGGTTCGCCACAATGTGTGGCGACTATTTCAGCAGGTTATCGTAGGCAGCGGATGAAATGGACTGAAGAAATGAACCTCTTCACCACTCTTCAACCACTACCGCTTTATAACTCGCAGCGACACAATCCCGGCCATCACCAGGGTCATCGCGGAAACTGGTGAGCAAAAATCGATGGGGGTAGAGGCGGTGGCATCAACAACACCACGCCTTACTGCAGGCAACAGTTTCAGTACTCTTCTCCACCATCCCGCTGAGGTTTGGGATGAATTTCAAACATCATGTATAGAATTTTAGGAATTGGATCCTTTGCATAGACCAGGTATTCCCAGGCTTTATGCATCTCTAGCAACTTCGAGAGTTCTATCTCGAATCAATGATGAGATTGCATCTCCACTGTGTGCTGATATGTTGCAGCTGCAACTACAATCACTTGTGTATTGTGGTTCAGTTACAGCTGTCAGATTGGACGGTCTGAAGATTCGCTTTCGCGTTATCGGTTTGAATGACCGAGGAGATCCACCATGGAAAATTTGTCTGGAACGTCGACTCGACTCACTAAGGCAGGACTGATTTAAATCAGCCCTGGCAATGCCAGCAGACTTGTGAGAAATAAAGTGCAGAGGGTTTACCGGAACTACATCCCCAGTGAAACACCCGTAGTTGAAATTCTGGACACATCAAAGCATAAACTTTCTGTCATATGCAGTCGGTTACAACAGTATAGCGAAATCACTCCAGACTTGTCCAGAATGCAAGTTACGCGAGGAACTAGCGGAGTTTTTTCAATTGCCCAACGAATCCCAACAAAGCGTCCAGACAGTACACTTTTCAGTGACGGAAGCGAAAAAATATTCATATGGACTTTGGGGTTTACCCGCCCAGCATACTGAATGGATCACCACCGAGGGCACCCGTCATGCCAAGACGCCTGTCATTAATTTTGCGAATGTTACCGAAGAGAAGTTCGACGAGCATAAGCACCTCGAAGAACTGGAGGGGCGTTGTCTCGATCGGGTGCAGAATTTCTGGTATAAGAAATTTACCAGTATACACAGTCGGTTCACATAACATAAATCAGATGATTAGTCGGCCGGAGGAATTTCTACCCTTTCTTACTGCGGGAATTACTTACCCCGGCTTTGATAAGACCATGGTTTCACCCACTTGAATAGAGAGGACTGGGGTCATAAAAACGGCTTCGGTTTTCTCCAAAGCTAGGGAGAGTCAGGCTCAGTCATCCATCTGCTTACTCGCCGCATCACCATTCCCACTGAGCTTGCTCAACCGTACGTGTGGTCACCAGCGCCGCAACATCATCCGCGTACCCGACCACATCGGCATTTCGAGTCTTAGAAGGCTATCGTATAAGGAGTTCCAAAGGTCCGGATCATAGAGCTGCTCCCGATGTCACCTTCATCCGACGCTGTCTTTCCCGTGCCTTGTAGAGCAGGACACGGCCCTTTAAATGGTCCCTGAAGATCTGAAATAGGTAGCCTGGAATATGAAAACGATTTTCCAGTGCCTTAAGCACATTACACCATTTCGCATGTGGGTGTGAGTGTAGTGGGGGAGAAGCTACATCTTCTGAGCACTCGGGCCGTGTTGGCCCATTGTACTCGTCACCCCCATCTAACGGAATATTCCGGATTCGTTAACGTATCGCAGGATTTCCCTTAGTGAATGGGATGCTACCCGTCACAACTGGAGAACATCGGCACCAAAGAGCTGATGCATGATGCGTCCATAGGCGGCGCATTCACATAGGAAATGCTCCGTGGATTCCGCTTCCTCATTCCAAGAGGGACACGTATCATCTTGAATAATTCCTATTCTAAACATATGCCACGCTAGTGAATTATGACCTATCACAATGCTTACGATATTCCTGCAAATCCTTCCGCTTTTCGACAAGATAAACTTTGCGGTACACATGTTCGGTTCTGGTAGGAAAAGTTGGGTGTGTCTAGCAGCATTTCGGCTCTGCCACCTGTCATTGTGGCAAGCTTGTTCCCAGTTTTTGAAGACAGACTTACTTACTTACTCTAATTGCTGGTTCTCGTCCCGACATGGGGGAGATTGACCCCTCTTTCGCTAAAGCATCCGAGATTTCATTTCCCTCTACGCCACAATGACTAGGTACCCAGAGTAGTTCCACCGTATTGAATCTAGAGATAGAATTCAAACGTTTTCTGCATTCCTGAACGATCAAAAGACTACTCAACGCCGTCAATGTAACTTGGCTATCACTGCAGATAGCGATGCGCCTGCCTTTCAACCGCTCGTCAATCACCCTGTTTGCCGCGCTTAGGATCGTATAAAGTTTGGCTTGAAATTTATTCGAGAGGTAGACTCCGGTTTTTGAGCCGTCGGTGTAAAAGACTTCCATATATCCCGCCACGCATTCCTCTGGGACTTCCCAGTTCTCTCGACGCTTCAGGGTAACTTCATACCTTCTACCAAACAGATTCGGGCTAAATTACCACCTGGTAAAGCTAGAAATATTTGCGAATACTTCCTTCAGACCTGTGCGGTGAATGAACCTCCATAAATGTTCTGGGGCAATGTCCAGCATTTGTGTAAAGCAGATTAATTCACCTGGGAGAATACTTAGCAGCACACACCAGACGGGAACACTTAAAAGGAGGAAACATCTTAAAATTCCTGTTGGTTATAAACTTGATCGTTAGTTAATAGTCTTCTTCTGGATACCGCAATAATTGCAGTCAACAGAGAACCTGGAGATGAAGCATCACCAAAAGATCTTCACAATCACCTGAAAAACGTTATCATAAATGCGGCCACAAACGTACTTGCCCCCGCCGCAAAGGGAGTCGAAACGGCTGGTTCGACGATGAATAGAAGCTAACAATGGAACGGGAGAATGCTGCATTCCGAGTTGTGTTACATTCTCAAAGAACGCGGGCACGCGCAAAGACCTATCATAAACTTTGTCAAACTGAGAAGCGATTTCACAGGCGGGAAAAGAAAGCCTTGGAGAACCAATGCAAAGTACAAGAAACAAGCGCGCCAGACGCGTTTTACCAAGCCGGATGAAGCCGTTTACATCTCAATGCTCATCCTGCCGAGACAAAGAGGGAAATATGATTTCCGACAGAATTGGTATCTTGGAGCGATGGGTTGAGTATTTTGATGAGCTACTGAACGACCAGAACATTGGCGCGTTGGAGGTCCCGCCAACTGAAGATGGCGGACACATACTGCCACCACCAAGTATAGAAGGAACAGTCCGTGCAATTCATCGGCTTAAAAATCATAAATCGCCAGGAGTCGATGGAATTACAGCCGAATCGATTCAATATGGAGGCGATCAATTACACTAAGCGATTCATCAACTGATTTCCAGGTGTGGGACAGCGAATCAATGCCTGACGAAATTGATAAGACTGACTACAAGGAGATGCCCTATGATGCATCCTTTTTAACCTGGCCCTAGAGAAAGTGATCCATGATGCTAAGGTAAATGCAAGGGGTACGATCCTTTTTAAGTGCACCCAACTACTGGCCTATGCTGACGACATCGACAACATGGGAAGAACGACCCGAGAAGTACAAA
This sequence comes from Hermetia illucens, assembly GCF_905115235.1. Classification (NCBI taxonomy): domain Eukaryota; kingdom Metazoa; phylum Arthropoda; class Insecta; order Diptera; family Stratiomyidae; genus Hermetia; species Hermetia illucens. Next base: position 76,655,170 of record NC_051854.1, on the reverse strand, counting down.
CTGCCTTCATCCAGATCGAGCAGGCGGCGCGAGATCTTGGGCTGCACATCAATGAAGGCAAGACAAAATATATGAACAGCAATGATGATGAAATCCGCGTACGGTCGTTGGCACCCAACATAACCTATTTCAGCTTATAAAAGCTATTCCGCTCGAAACGTCTCCCCATAGGGTCAAAGTTCTTACTGTACGAGATAACAGTCCTCATCTATTCCTCGGAGACTTGAGTTCTTAGAAAAATTGCGAATTTTTGGCCCACTACATGAGGATGCATGATTCCGTAGTCTACATAACGAAAAAATCTATGACCGTCTGATTGTGGATAAAATCCGGCTCAATAAGTTACGATGAGCGGGTTACTTAATCCGTATGGATGAGGATAATCGAGCCCGAAAAGTCTATAAGGGCAATATCTATGGTAGAAAAAACAAACGAGGCAGACCCTGCCTGATATGGAGCGATGGGATAGGTCAGGACGCCAGATAGCTCATCTCTCGAGTCAATGCTATTAGCCAATGGAGAACTGCGCCGTGAAATTGCTTCACGCAACTGATGTTCTTTGTGGTCGACATATCAACGAACGTCTCAAATCTAAAATTTACCGCAATGTCGTTCCGTTTTGTCCCTCTCTATGCTTCTGAGTGTTGGCCGACTATAAAAGACAATAAACGGCGTCTTGCGGTAATGGAGACGAAGATGGAAGATGGTTGCGTTGGATTAGTGGCATGACACGTTTTGATCACATCCGAAATGAGGATGACTGGGATCAATATAAGGTTGCACCGATCGTGGAAAAATTGCGAGGAAGGCTTCTTTGATGGTATGGTCACGTAATTCGCGCTGACAACAATTCGCTTGCCAAGATTGGTCTGAACATCGAAGTCCATGGTGAACGACCGAAAGGCAGGCCGAAACAACGGTGGCTTGATACACTGGATGGGGATTTAAAAACCTCGCGATTGCATACAAATCAGCCATTTGATCAAATAAAATCACGACTCCGCTTGTAAACGGGACAAAGGTTAAAGAAAAAGAAGAACTACTTGGGATTAATTCAATCTCAGTGATCCTAGGAGTCAGATGCGAATATTTCGTTGTGCTTACGAAGAACAGCGATCTCCGTTTCTGGGAAACTATCGTACATTTCTACATACTATTCAAGAAAAGGACTAATTTGTTTTCTATTATAAACTTTGGACTAAATACACATAAATTAACATAAAATTTCTTAAAATGAAAGAAAGTATGATCTTACTCTACTTCTACTTCTCTACTTAAACAGGTTCAAAGTAGGCCTTCAATATTCGAATATTATTTAAGCTTTTGATCAATACAAATCTTTTTTAGTAACACATTTCAATGTTGAGAACAAATTTTACGGCAAATTAATTTTGATCAAATGGCTTTCTGTCCACCTAAATTTGCATAGACTGTTGTACCCGAACTCCCTGTTATCAGCAGACCACGCATCAGCTGTTCCCACCGTGGGTGATCCAATTGGAACGGAGTGGAACAAACTTTTCATTTCATTCGACCAAACGCAGTAATGTCAAACCAGCGAAACGTCAATGTGACAGTGCAGCAGTAGTTGCCCGAAGATTCGGTGAGGTGTTGTGGTGTTGCGCTTTCAGCCAGAAATTCTCAAAATTAACTCCGCCGTTCGCTGGCTTGTGTCGGTCGGGAAAGAATTTCTGAACGGTACGGCCAAGTTTTCGTGTTTTCGCGGCGCCCATTGAATCGTTTCGTTTAAGAAAGGATCATCGACGCAGCACCCGTTCTTATTTGGTCCTTATCGTCTGCAATCTTTCGTTGGCAGCTGAAGCAAAAGCAAAACTAAGCAGGTAAGCGGGGGGAGTACTCGTCGGTGGAATTCACCTTGCACATTCCACTTTCCCCATCGATTAGTGGCAGAGATTCCTCGCCAACTGAGTGTGAATCAATGCATTAATTAGGGTCCAGATGCGGATAGTCGGGTTGAAATGTACTAATTAGTGGTAGCGCCACGTTAGAGACGAGTGAGCTGGATGCCGGCAGAGGAACAACTTTCTGCAACGTTCGGGAAGTTTGCAGTTTCGTGAATTTACTTTGTAGGCTTCATTACATAACATACGGAGGCTACATGCTTCACAGTTGAGGCGGTAGCCATCCTTCGACAGATTGCATAAGGCTCGGGAGGATAATCGATTTTTACATCGAGTTCAAGCTCCTTCAAGAGCCGCCAACGCACCAACGACATCTCCCCTCATATTCTTATGAAGTGAAGCAAATTGAATAGCGAGCAAGTCGCAATCAACCTCCAATTCTTGAGTCGCTCAGAAACCGGAATGTTGCGGCAGTTCTTGGGCATTTAACTGAAAGACCGGCAGCTTCGGATTTAGATTATTTTTACAATTTTAATTGAGCTGGCTCGTGTGCGTAAAATCGTAAAGATATGGAGATGGAGATCTGATACGCTCTCTTTGGGGATGTTTTCTTGTACATATTTTACTTTAGGGGCTATTATCTAGCCAAAAAACGGGTTACCCTTTAAAAAAGGCGAGATAAACTCAAATCTATTAAAAATTCCTGCCATTTCTACCATTGGACCTATTTCAGTGTAGATCTTCACAACTTAAGCAGGTGGTTCCGTACAATTTGCCCCCTATTCACTCCTTTATGGAATATGAGGCATCCACACAGTTTCTAATTTCCCACTGCTATTTTTAAGATTTTGTAAGGGGGGCCATACATGTAAAAGGGGATCTAAAAATTGTTTCCATCGAATATAGTCATGTGGGGTATTGAATGGAAGGTCTCAATTAGTACTTTCCGAATCTGATATTAGTTTTGACGTGAATTGCAAAGTGCGCGAGTAAGGAGTCAAAATGTACAGACTTAAAGTGAGACAGGACTCATTTTCGGAAACTACCCAACCCAAAAATCCGAAACAAAATCAGGTCGCTTAGGTGAAATCTAGGCCTCAAAATATGTCGCATTCCGATATCTCTTATGCTCAAATAAGCTTACTAATAGTATATTACCAACATTTAGAAATTGACTGACTGACTAAATTTTGCACCGGCATAGAGGGCAGTATCGTGCATACGCATGTCATGAAAATCCAACAGTTCAAACTTATCAATTTCGTGCGAATTAACAGCATCCTAAGCCATACAAATAAGATGCTGACGTCATAATTAACGAGAATAATTGACATTCGAGTGAAATATTAAAAATTCATTCATCAAGACTACTTCTCCCCAGCCCTTTTTCAGGTTTTGTGTAAAACAAAAGCTTATCAGAATCAACTCGATGTCTGTCTGTTTGTCTATCTTTTTTTTTTCATCATTGGAATGTGAAAAAGTTCAACACCTACTGCTGACTCCTACAGTTATGTGAAACTCCTACTCACTAAAACCGCCTCCTTCTTCTTCCACTCTCCCCACGGGACTGCTATAACAATTGCATCGCGGGGCTGGATCAGTTCTTAACTGCGGCTCATTATTTTTCTCCCCCTTTCTTGCCTTCTTCGCAGTTCTTCATGCCATAGATGTTGATAAATCATCTTCACCTCAATTACCACTTGATTCCAAGCCTTCGTTGATTCCAACATAAACTCCACTATATTTTTTTAGGTGTTAACCGCATGTCTGCGATCGCCTCCGGCCTAGTTCGGGGCGGTGTAAACCTTGGGCACTCAAATACAACATGCTCCGCATTCACAGCCACGTTACCACATCTTAGGGAGTACGGTGACTCGCCGTGTCCAAATCGATGTAGGTAAGCGCGATAACCTCCATGTCCACTTAAAAACTGTGTTAGCTCGAAGCTTAGTTCCCCGGGCCACCCTTCAATCCATCTTCGAATATGTGGAATGATATGGTAGGTCCAACGGCCAGGTTGTGTCTCATTTCATCTCTTGCCATTCTGCGATGGATTCCCGCCGTACTAGTTGCCGTCAAAGTACAATAGACTCGCTGATTGTTTACATTTTGTCGTAGAGACACCGGCCTTCATTCGCCAAGATGTCTATGGCGATTGTCTCTGCCAGTACATATGCTGCTTCTCCTGATGTTGTTCGCTAAGCACTGCATACCCGGAGTGCACTTAATCGATACGCCATTCCTAGTTTTCCCCAGTTTGATTTGTTGCCCAAACTGAAGCTGTGTAAAGAAGCACGGAACTAAATACGGCTCAAAATATGACCATCAAAAAGTGTAACAGGTCTCGTTCTCAGAACATATCCAACCGAAAAATCTGAAAAAATCGCAGTGGTGCATCTCTACGAAATCCAAGCCTCAAAATAAATCCGGTTCCGACATCTACACAAATAAGGTTACTAGTAGTATATTTCTACATTTTAGAAATTTACCCGGCAACTCCCCCCCCCCCCCCCCCCCCCCCCAAATGTCCATTCTATTAGGTTGCTGCACATAAAATGGCCGATTTGGCAATCCAATGGAGTTAGTTGCGATTTTGCTGTATCAAACCACCACCAGTTGGCGCTGTTGGTGTCGGATAATGAAGTATAAATAGTCCTACACTTAATCAAGGACTCATTTCCCCACTCCACGGAAAGAATCCCACATCGTCCCAATCCTAAAAAAGAAACAACCTTCAGCTTCCCCGGGCAGCTACCGCTGCTCTCCCTCCTCAACGCGATATCGAAAATTTTCAAGCATGTCATCCACGATATCATGCTCCAAAACATCACCGACCAGACCATTATTCCCCCATTCCAGGCTGCCAACAGGCGTGGCCACGGCACCTCACACGCGCTGCTAGTCCTCAAAACTGACATCCTCTCCTAGATAAACAACAACGTCCCCACCACCGCTTGCCTCCTCGATATTCAAAAAGCCTTCGACGCGATCTGGCGCGGAGGCCTCACCTTCAAACTCTCCCACACATTCAAATCTATCCGACCCATACAGTCCTCCTGCAGGCATCCCCCAAGGCTCAGTTCTGTCAGCAACCCTATTTTCCCTATACACCGCCGATATCCCACTTCAGCACCCTACCAACTCCCCCCAAGCTGTCAAAACCATTCAATACGCTGACGACTTGATCGTCTACACCTCCTCCCAAAACCGCATTAATACCACGATCCTAATCCTCAACAAATTCCTCCGTTCCTAGAAACTTCTTCTCAGCGCAAATGGAACGTCTACGGGTGCGCGAAAGGAGGTTCTTCCGCCTGTCATTTTCCCAGTCCAATCTCCACTCCAACCAGGCCGTCTATGACGAGGTAAATTGCTCCCGCATAGACCAGATCCTCCTTACTTCACTAACCAAATTCCTCATTAAATGCCAAGCCCACGAAAATGACCTCATCTAGTTTTACTCCCACATACGCAGTATTAACACGAACCCCTCATGCCGGCACCATTCCCTCCCTACAGACCTCCTAACTCCTATCTCGACGGTAAACTGATTCTATTCAACCGCCCATCGACATCGCCCTGGCCTCGTTTACTCCATTGCCCAATAACACCACCGTCCCCTATATGTATCCTTCCTCCATCCTTTCAGGTATCCTAATAAGAGAGGTTTTCCCTGACTTTCCACTATAGCATAAGTCCTAAGATAAGATTAAGTCAAATGTTAGTCTCTAGGTAAAGTTAAGCTGTTAGAGATAAGTCTAGTATTAAGTCTAGTCATAATCTATGTGTAACCAAAGTAAAGAAGAATGTATTATCAAAAAAAGGAATCATTTCAGTTTTGACCTTCTTTATGATAACAGTGAATAAAGAGGAAAAGAGCCAAGAACGTGTAATTTTTCTGTATGAGTTCAAACTCGGTCACCAAGCAGCGGAGGCGGCCAGGAACATTATGTAACAGCGCATTTGGAGCTGATACGGTAAGGGACGAAAAATTCCGGTCAAGCGACGTAAACCTTCAAAGTGTGCCACCTGGACATCCAGAACCATCGATTGACAACGAGGAACTACATTTGCTATTCGAATCCGCCACACGTCAGTCTGTGAGGGACATTGCACAAAACTTAGCGTACGCTATTCGGCAGCTTCCCGGCACTTGGAACTACTTGATAAGGCGAAAAAGCTCGACAAATGGGTTCCGCATCCCTTACGGAGCAAAACATGGCACTTCGAATGGAAATTTGCAGTTCCTTACTCTCCCACAGCAGAAGCGATGCCTTTTTGCACAGAATAATGACATGTGAATATTGTACGACAATCGTCGCCGATCACCACAATGGCTAGATGCTGATGAGCCACCGAAGCATATGCCGGAAAAAAGCCTCCATCCGAAGAAGGTAGTGGGAACTGTTTGGTAGTCTACAGCTGAAGTTATCCACTATTCTTTTTTGGCACCTGGAGAAACCGCTAACAGAACTGAGCGATTTAAATATCTCGAGTCAATGCTATCAACCAATGGAGAACTGCGTTATGCTCTTCACATAGGAAAACACAAAACCTTTTATACCTGAAGCGTCGAGCTTCCGTTTTTGTCGACTTGTTTGTTTAGAATTTCACTTTCAATAATTTCATTATCATCGCACTTAACGCTGTGCAAGTGATAAGCCTACAGCAGCGGGGAATGAATATTCTTTTGTGTTTATTTGGAAAGGCGAACTTGCTTCGAATCGAATTGATTTTCACATATCTGCTCTGCAGGTCATCGCCCTTATCAATTACATATGTGTGGTCGCAGTTGCCTGGTTTAAGAATTAGAACCATTTAAAGTGTGAACAGTTCTCAATTATTTATAGATTTATGGCTCCGCACTAGTTTTAATCTTGTCTAGGTCAACAGAGCCGAAATTTCTTGATACACAGTGGTAGACAAAAGTATGAGAGCATTTTTGCTTTATAAATATCTTCACTCCGCCTTACAAATAAAAATTGTAATCATCATCATCATCCACGGCGCAACAACCGGTATCCGGTCTAGGCCTACCTTAATATTAAACTCCAGACATCTCGGTTTTGCGCCGAGATCCACAAATTCGATATCCCTAAAAGCTGTCTGGCGTCCTGACCTACGCCATCGCTCCATCTCAGGCAGGGTCTGCCTCGTCTTCTTTTTCTACTATAGATCTTGCCCTTATAGACTTTCCGGGCTGGATCAGCCCCATCCATACGGATTAAGTGACCCGCCGACCGTAACCAATTGAGCGGGATTTTATCCACAACAGACGGTCATTGTATCGCCCATAGGTTTCATCGTTATGTAGTATACGCAGAGAGTCGCCTCCATATTTATCCAATTCGGCTGTAATTTCATCGGCTCCTGACGACTTATGATTTTTTAGCCCATGAATTGCACGGACCGTTTCTCCTATACTTGGTGGTGGCAGTATTTCTCCGTCGTTCTGTTCTGGTTGTTCAGTAGTTCTTCAAAGTACTTAACCCATCACTCCAATATGCCCATTCTGTCGGAAATCAGATTTCCCTCTTTATCTCGGCAGGATCAACATCGAGATGTGTAAAGCTTCATTCTACTGACTTGTTGGTAAAGCTTGCGCGCCTGGTGCGGTTGCTCCCTGTACTTTTCGAGTTCACAGACCTGTTGGTTCTCCGAGGCTCCCTTTTTCCATCAGTGAATCGCTTCTCCGCTCGCCAGAGTTCGTGATAAGTATCTGTGCATGCCCGCGTTCAATGAGAATGGAACATTAATCGGTATACAGCATTCTTCCGTTCCGTTGCTAGCCTACATTTATGATAACGTTCTTTAGGTGATTTGAAGATCATTTGTTGATGCTTCATCTCCAGGATCTCTGTTGACTGCGATTAATGCACTCTTATAGGTATTGCGGAGGGCTGTGTTGTAGATAGCTTCAGTGTTAACTCTCACCTGATCGTCAGAGGGGATTCTGGGTGCGGTTGTTATTCGAGCTCGGAGCACCATGCCAACGAGATAGTGATCCGAGTCTATATTGGGCCCCCTATATGTTCTGACATTCATCAAGGCTGAGAAGTCGCGGTGTTCGATCAGCACATGGTCAATTTGGTTGAAAGTGGTCCCGTCTAGAAAGGCCCACATATGTTTGTGGACCGTGTTCCGCGCAAACCAGGTACTTCCAAGAATAATTTCATGTGACACTGCTAATAGAATAATCCGCAGTCCGTTATCATTTGTCTTTTAATGTAAGCTATGGGAGCCAATGCAGCAGGTTTCATTTTTTGGTTTACTAAGAAACCTACTCCAAGCACCCGACTCTTCTCCAGGAAACCGACCCCTGTCCAATGCATCTCTTGCAACGCTGTTACATCAGCCCTATATTGGGACAGGGTATCGGCTAGCTGCTTGGAAGCTCCATCTCTGTACAGAGAGCGCACGTTGCCGGGTTCGTCGTTGCAAACTCCATCCAATCCAGCAAGTTGTTTTCCATGTAGGGCTGTCAGCCCTACCCAACCCCCAACCGGAAGGACCAGTTGGAACAATTTGTTCCGTTTTTAGGCGCGGGAGACTTGCCTTCATCCTTCTCCGTCTGCAGCTTTTCGTTAAGGAAAAGCCATACTACCCTTTCATTTTTGTAATGAATTTTATTGAAAAAAAATATAAACTTCTCTACAGTGATAAAAACTCAATTTTTATACTCCGCAGTTTTTAATTGGCAAATAATCATTCGTATACATCGTAAAAAATCCAATCGTCCACTGCCGTATTTTTTGGGAAATTCGTACACGCGTAATAGCATTGACGTTAGGAAAAGATTCGATTCTGATGACGCTAGCGTTCAATACATTACTTGATGCATTTCACTGGGACGAAAGCAAAAAATATGAATCAATCCAATTTCTCGACAATGAAAAGAGGTTGGGACTAACTCTCAACTCCATTTAACCGATTGCTCCGTCGGCCTCGTGACTGTCACCCCGCTACCAACAGGTAGGCGAGCCTTTCAGGCGGGCGAATTTCATTGCGTGGTGAATTACATTGTTCTGGTGCGAAGCCCGTTAAACATATCGCACCTCCACAATACCTTAACACCAGATAATACTGGGTTTCAGCAATAAACCCGAGTCTTGGCCCGCCAACTTTAAGAGCGCAAATCAAATCTCACCCGCCGTGCACCCCTTTTCCTCGAAACCTCAGCCCGGTAGGCAAAAGGCTTTAACCTGGACACAGAGACGTTCTTGCGCCTGCCGTCGAAGCGAAGCCTAAAGAAGTGCTCCTCTCTGTTCAAAACTTCATGTGAACCCTCATATGGTGGTTGCAAGGACTTCCGGCGAACGAAGTCATGTGTGCAGACCAGTTCGCTTTGCAGTGAGCTATCTGCGGACCGTTTGACTCATGCAGCGTTCTCAGCGGGAAAGTGGCTGTTTCTGCCCAACAGTCACCTTCCGCTGCTCTCAACCTTCGCCTATAGAAGGAAATGCGGTCCAATAGTTCCTCCTGTTCCATAATCCCGTTTTTGACGCCTTTGCTGACGTTCCTCTGGAGAAACGTTGCCAACCGCATACGCTTCACTACTGCTGCGCATTTCCTGATGAACCTTAACTCTCCGACTCTAGCTAGGACGGTCGACTGCACTTGCACTCGGTTTTTGCCCGAATCCATCTGCTCAGGAATAGCGATTCTGACGACTTTCTTTCGGAACAAGGGCACTACAAATTATTGGAGTTGCCATCTCCTGACACGGTCAGTCACGCCACTTGATAAGGCTTCCTCTTTATTTGGGCGCCGCGGTGTCACATCGGGTATGTCAGCCCTTGCTGCCTATTTCGCTGATCGCTGCGGTGAACGACGTAATGCGCTCAGCTCTTCCTCCTTCCCTGTTGTTTCGTCGATTTTTTTTATTAATATATTTCTATTCTACATGGAAATCTCACCAGCGCATCGTGCGCAAGAGAGCGGGCCACAATAGTCAGGAACGTTTGTACCCTCGGGGACACAGCCCCTTCCCTGAGGCCTGACCTACTATTAGCTGATCCCGGAATGCACGTACAAATCAGCGTTCGATCGGGAAAACGCGATCTACTAACACCGGTTCACCGCGCACTAGCCGACCAGGGTCCCGAAGGAGCTGGCTCCTGATAAACGTCGCAACTACCACCTTAGCAGAGCTACACTCACGTCATCCCATCGACGGCTCCCAGTGTGTCCCGACGTGTACCGGTCATTCGCGGTTCGCTCTTCACCGAGAAGCTTTCTCGGGGCTACTACCTAGGACGCAAGTATACTGCCAGCTAGGGAGTCAGAACTACTTACTGGGGCACCTCGGGGACGTCACACTCCGTATCGTAAGCGACCCGTTAAAGGTTGCTGACGACCCCTGAGGAAATAGGTTTATAGCATCTATATATAAGGCTTCTTGGGTCTGAAGTTTGAGGTACCCAACTTTCACATGGGAAGCTTAGATTATCTGAAGTGTAACAGACAGGTGAAGTGATTAGATACGTTACTTAATGAGAGGAAAGGGTAGACAATTGACGAGTTAGGCCCCATGGAAGAAGATTGTTACTTATCGCATACATCACAGTGATCTGGGTCATCAAAGGGAGCAAGTCTATAGTTCATCAAATCTACACCACATACATTATACATTATTTCAAAGTGTCTCGATTGCATTCAAATAATTCGATTTTTTTCTTTTCAGGATGTCAGCTAAATCAGATCCACAAAAACCACCACAGCCTCCCAAGCAATTTGCGTAAGTATTTTACTATTTAAAATAAAAATTTCATCGTCAGAAAAACATAATAACCTTCATGCAATCCAATGAATCGCTCTTACATAATGTTGGAACGAATAGTACGTGCATTATCTAAAAACAAAACATTAAACAGTCTCATTTGTTTCCAAGCCACCGATAATGGTGTAGTTACTATTTCGAACAAAGTAATTTATCATCCACCCCACTTGTTGCGAACTAAGCACACGTTGTTTTATGGGGGCTGCTTATCGACAAACGATTTGATTATAACATAATTAATTTATGCTTCAATCGATTAGGGCACTCCACATATGCCTCTAACCTTGTTATGTCAAGTATTGTGAGAAATTGAACTTAATTAAATGATGGAAACTGAACAATTCACTTAAACTATTTAGATTTCGATGAAACACTTTCCACCACTTCAATTCACCTTGATGACCTCGCAAAGGACGCTTTTCATGAAGATAGATTTTTTTAACATGCTGGCATGTGACCATGTCTCGCACATCTTGGTCTCGAACTCCACAATCGTATGGCCCCAAAATTACTCGTCGATTTCTTGGCACCAGTTGCCAAATTCTCAGTGCGATAATGAAAATAAATAAGAAAGTCATGCCACGCACACGACCATGGCTTTTTTCTGTCATTGGGTGATGATTAGATTAACGAAATAGTTACGCTAGAGTTAAATCTTTCGGCAGGATATCTCCTGGTTTTTTTATTTCTCCCAATCAACTTTCATACAAATTAGGACTCCTTCAACGCTGCTGGGCTGCTTATTTGAGCTAGAATTTGCACGGGTTCCAAGCGATGTTGGAATACTAAACTATAATATTTGCCTACTACCTATTATTTACCTTATGGGTGATTTGTCGAGACATTAGCTAATGTTTTGCCTTTGCGCATATCTCGGTTCACCGTCAGATATTGAATTTTTTTTTGGAGTAGGGTAGGTGAATGTATTTACGCACACAGTGTTGGACTCCCCATCGTCAGAGAGCTAGCCTGGAACCGTTTGTCACATTACTTCGGGCTAGTCCCCGAACTCTCCCGCCTTGCGAAGCCTTCAAATCAGAAAATTCCTTTCACCAATGGGAGGGGACAGGAGGAAGGGAACTGTCAGTTTAAGGAACCCCCTGCTATCCGGCTCCTCCACCGGTCGAGCTCTATCTTTTTAGCAACGAGCAGGACCCGAACGTAATGGGCAACACGGCTCCACCTGTCAGCACCCCCCAGCATCTCTCCGACAATGTTGTCTGGAGAGAGATCCCCTGTGTTTAAATAGAGCTGCTGACGAACCCAATCCCACCCTCCACAAGAAAAAACGTGTGATGGCCGTTGTCCACAACTCCATTGCAAAACACACAATCCGAAGATCGCGCTTTTCCAATCTAGTGCAGGTAAGACTGAAAACCTCCATGCCCATTTAAAAATTGGGTAAGGAAATAGCCAGTCTCACCATGCTTCCTATTCAGCCATGCACCTAAGTTACCGATGACCCGCGCAGTCCATTTGCCCCTAGTTTCATTTTACCAAGAGAGCTGCCTAGGGTGCGTTGCCATTCTTCACGAGCAACAAATACCCTTGGCTCATTTCCCTTGCACTTGTATATGGCTTGACGCTCCTTAGCAAGAAGGGCAACAGGGACCACTCCCGCGATCACCATCACGGCTGGTTCAGAGACAGTGCGGTACCAGACGTCACCCAGAAACTCCCCGTCTCTGTACTTGTGCGAGACGTTTACGATATACCTCCTGGCCAAAAGCGTCAGCCCATACCTCTGCACCGTAGAGCAGGACAGACTGTGTTAAACTCATCAGGAGATGTCGCCTGCTAGACCTAGGATCCCCAATGTATGCCATCAACCTACTTAACGCCGAAATTCCAGCTGCACCTTTGTTCGGTGCTGATTTGACTTGCTCAAAAAAGCTTATCTTTGAGTCAAAAGTCAGCCCGAGGTACGTTACCCCTGGTTTTGACTCGATTATCGACTCGCCGAGCGATATAGGATGCAGGGTCGGAATTCTCTTTTTAGTCAGGATGACTACTTCGGTTTTTTGTCAGTGCAAGGTTGAAACCGTGAGTAGTAAGCAACAAGCGCCGCGACATCATCTGCATAGCCGACCAGGCGCGACTCTTCTGGCAAGTCGAGTTTAAGTAGATAGGTAGGTAGGTATCAGTGGCCGCTCCGAGGAGAATTAGTGCTTTGGTGCGTCGTTTTGATGCCACAAACTCGTAAGATCTTGACTGTTATTATGGGAGCCGGGAGACAGAGTCCAGCCGGCTCGGATCTTCAGAGCCAGCCCGTAGTATTCACGAAGGAAAGCAGCTCTCCCACTCTGCAGCTAGAAATCTCTCTGAGGTCCCAGTATCCCCAGCCTGCCTCTAGCCAGAGCTGGGCAATCGCAGAGAAAGTGCATAAGGGTTTCCCTTCCTTCTCCACAGCTTCGACAATGTGAGTTGTAGGGTATGCCGAACCTAGCGTCATGGTCCCCTATGGGCCAGTGCCCCGTGCAAACTGCCGTAATCTTGAATACATTTGCACGCGTCTGGCACAGGAGCTCTCGTGATCGGGCTATGTTATAAGCGGGCCAAATTCTTCTTGACTTGGCACAGCTTGTAAGCCTTCGCCATCTCAGGCCGAGTTTAAGTAGACTATTATAGGTAGCGTTCCAGAGGTCCGGCCCCAGGATGGATCCCTGTGCTACCTCCGACGTGACCTCCATCCTCCTATGACCCTCTAGTGTTTCATAGAGCAGGGAGCAGTTCCTCAGACAGTCCCTTAATATCTGTAAGAGATAGTTCAGCACGTGAAAAGTATTGTCTAGTGTGCCTAGAACCACTTGGTATAATTGGTCGCCTCCATATTTACCCAATTCGGCTGTAATTTCATCGGCTCCTGGCGCCTTACGATTTTTAAGTCGATGAATTGCACGGACTCTTTCTCCTATACTTGCTGGTGACAGTATTTGTCCGTCGTGTTCAGTTGGCAGGACCTCAAACTCGCCGATGTTCTGATTGTTCAGTAGTTCATCAAAGTACTCAACCGCTCAATCGCTCCAATATGTCCATTCTGTCGCAAATCAGATTTCCTTCTTTCCCTCTTTGTTTCGGCAGTATGAACATCCAGGTGTGCAAGGCTTCATCTTGCTAACTTGTTGGTAAAACTAGCGCGTCTGTTGCGGTTGCTCCCTGTACTTTTCTAGTTCACAGGCTTGTTAGTTCTCCCAGGCTTTTTCCGTCTGTGAAATCGCTCCTCCGCTCGACGGAGTTCGTGGCAAGTCTCTGACCGTGCCTGCGTCCTTTGAGAATGCAGCATTACTTGGTATGCAGCATTCTTCCGTTCCGTAACTAGCTTACATTCATCGTGAAACCAGCCGTCCGACTCGTTTTGCTGCTGGGGCCAAGTATATGTTTGTGGCCCTATTTTTGATGACGTTCTTCAGGTGATTGTGAAGATTATTTGTTGATGCTTCATCTCCAGGATCTCTGTTGATTGCGGTTATTGCGGCATCCATTTCCCCCTTATACGTGTTGCGGAGGGCTGTGGTGTAGATGGCGTCAGTACTAACTCTCACCTGATTGTCAAAGGGGATTCTAGGTGGTGCTGTTATTCGAGCTCAGAGCACCATGCCAACGAGATAGTGATTCGAGTCTATATTGGCCCGCCTATATGTTCTGACATTCATCAAGGCTGGAGAAATGGTTGAAAATGGTCCCATCTAGAGAGGCCCACGTTTATTTGTGGACCGCTTTCCGCGCAAACCAGATACTTCCAACAACCATTTCATATGACACTGCTTATTGAATAATCCGCAGTCTGTTATCATTTGTGGCTTCGTAACAAGTTGTTTTCCGTGTAGAGTTGTCAGCCCTACCCAATCCAGAACCTGGAGGACCAGTACCAACTGGTTTGGTTTGTTCCATTTTTAGGCGCGGGAGATTCACCTTCATCCTTCTCCGTCTGCAGTTTTTCATTAAGAAAGAGCTCCCGACGGTCACTACGTTGAGGTGGCGATGGAGTTTGGTAGTAGAGCTGTTGGGGTTGGTTCAGCAGGCGCTTCACAGGCTTTATGCTCCATCGTGGTACCCCTCTACGTTTCGCCCTGGAACTTATATTACAATCGTGTAATGAAAAAATCACGCCCTTTTCTAATTATGATCCACTTTTTCGAACTCGAACAAAGTGGTATATAAACCCATGTCATCGGGAACATCAGAGGGAGAACCGAAGTATCAAAAGCCCGGCTTCTCTTCCGAACTGGCTAGCAAGTGATAAACAATCTTGATTGTCAATTTGCTGTGGTGAGAAACGAGCTATCTTGATTGATGCTACAATTTCCTGGTTCATTACAAAACCTTGAATTTTTTTCACTTCTCTATCCTATCCCTGGGCTGCTACACCGCTCCTCAATGTTAACCAGAAATTTCCGTGGGATCAAAAGAATTGAACCCATTGTTTTTATCATTTCACTATATTGCCCATGAAATGAACGATTCCATTTCAAACCGAATTCCAAAATTGTAATATTCGACCTTGGCGATCTATCACTATAATTTTCAATCCCCCTATAGAGAACAACATTGGCATTTCTCAATCTTAATGTGCGTCACGTAGAAAGTTATTTTCTAATCCCAAAAAAAAATCTTGCAATCGCAATGAACTTCGGCGCCCATATTTTGCTCAGATGCTGATAAGCTTTGTTAATTTGATTTATCAGTGACACAAAATGGGTTCATTCGTCTGGCTCAGTTCATCCGTCGTTTTGCCTCGATTGTGTTAATCAGGTCGGGTGGTCAGCCAATAGATTGTTTTCACTCTTATCATCAGTGGATGGAATAGAATAAAAACAAAGCGAATTTGCTAATCTTATCACGATAAGCTTATCACATTATTCGGCCGGTTACAATATGTACTATGTCGAAGATTAAATTACATACTCCTTGGCGTAATCATTCATTAAGGATTGCTGACTGTCGCTCGCACTTGATTGCTCGCTTATCTGATTAATATTCCCATATTGATTTGTTTGCTGCGTTGTAAATAATTGGAAGGGAGTTGACCTATAAAGTTCCAATTTTTTGTTGAAATGCAACCCCGATTAGACGCAAAAGCCCCATCGAATAACGAAACGTGCCTTCCAGCTTTTCAATCTACTGAATTCTCCCAAAACGAATATTTTGGTTGATTCAAATTGATTATTCTTACATAGATGATATCGTTGTGTTACAAGAGTAGCACCCTATCTTCTCCCACCGCCCGAGCCATATTTTTTTAAGTATCTAAACGCACTATTCCGTGCAAATAACAGTCGAGATAACTTTTTGTAGTTGCAGACGAGCACATTAAAACAATAAAATTTCTCAAAACCATGAATTAGCGAAAAGCCAATAGCGTTCACAGCCTCAACTTGTTAATAAACTTCTAATTTATTCTGCCAACAAAGAGCCAACGATCTCCGAGGCAAGTTTTTCGTCACAAGTAAGCACTTCTATCAGCAATAATCTGCTTACGAATTGAATAAAAACTATTAGTCTCTTCTCGTTTGCTCCATTTTCTATTAATAAATTGTTTTTTCCACTAAGCCCGGTTACCGAGCACCAGAACAACGTCGATTTCACACATATATACATATTGGACAATCATAAATGAATGTGCACACAATCATTTCATTCGACAATTCTAAAAGCTTATTTTGGCTCATATCTTAAGCTGGTACCTGTAAAATATTGCATAACACATTGGATCAAGAGGTGTTAATCAATTACGATAATATTTTCACTTCTAAGTTTCTTTAATGCCAAAGATATATTACCGCAATTAACACGTAAAGCTGATATGGTCATTTGTTTGCGGTAGCCAGGAAAATTCTTATTGACTCGGATTTGTCTTATAGACCACGATTTGATTTGTAAATATGCAGTCCCCTGCCTTGCGTTATCAGTATCGATTGTCCCTGATATCAGTCGTCAGTGACCTACTAGGTAGGTATCAGTGGACACTCCGAGGACCTAAATTGGAGCTGTGGTACGCCGTTTTAATGCCACAAACTCCTAAGATCATGACTGCTGTTATAAGAGTAAGGATGCAGACCCGTAGCATTCACGAAAAAAAAAAAGCTCTCTAAGTTCCTCAAAGAACGGTTTACCTAGTGTCCCTAGCCTGGCACTAGCTAGAGCTGGGCAATCGCGAAGGAACTGTTTGAAAGTTTCTCCCTCTTTTCCATAGCTTCGACAGTGTGAATCGTAGGGTATGCCAAGTCTGGCGGCATGGTCCCCTATAGGCGTCTAGCACAAGGACTCTCGCAATGGGTTTTGTTATGTCCGGGCCGAACCCTCCTTGACACAGGTGATAAACCTTCGCCATCTGAGATCCGCGGCTTTTAAGTAGTGCGAGTAGATTCCACCCTTGACAGTTGCAAGCAAGAGACAGACTGTACCCGCCGAGGGACTGACAATAGTGGCCCCTCCTGGCCAGTCCGTCAATCCCACTCATTCTTATTCGATACGTATTCGCGATATGTCTAGCAAAAAGTTTTTAGAAATTAAAATTCAACACCGTCTCCGTCACTAGTTGAAATTTTTATTAAGCAAAAGCCGTCGTTCTTCTCTATGCTCCTAAGAACGAGAACCCAGAGAACAGTGCCGCCCAGACTATTCAGCGCATTTCTGCACCAGGCTGAAGGATCTCGCAACTGAGTACGAGGCTTCAATGCCCGCCTGGCTGTCGATCAGAATGGCTATATTACGCTTAGGGCTCGGATCATGCCTCAGCCATCGCCAATACCTCCGCTTGGAATATACTAGGGAGGCCTGTGAGACCGTAGAACTCGGATACATTGTATGTATTCGAAAAAAACTCCTGCACCGACTCCATAGCCATCATTAATCCGTCGGCGAAAATGCTATGGTATGCAAGGCTATACCGCCGCCGGAAACACCGCCGGTCTTCCACTCTGCACTCTCTGCAGTACGATCGTAGGGCTTCGCTATCGATGATCCGGACTCACGTAGTCTGACAGCGCTGCACGTTACAACCTATTCAGTGTTTTGGGGTCTAGAGGAAAGAGGCACCGGAGTGCATTGAGAGCATCTGCCGGGCAGGACTGCAGAGCACAGTAGCACCTACACACGCGGTTCTTTGAATCCTATTACGCTACATTCGATTCTACTTTTCTCTCAAAGCCTACCACCAATGCAATAGAGCCATACGTTAAGATGGGAAGTAACATGGCTATATACATCCAAAGAACCATGGTCAGCCGCAGACCCCATTTTTTGCAAAGGTCATCTTGCAGACATAGAAGACTATACAGGCCTTCTCAACCCGCAGTTCTATGTTCAATCTACAATTTAGCTTCGGATTCAGAATTACACCCAAATACGTTGCATTGGAGAAAAGAACTAATTTTTGTTCATTGAGTCACGAGAGGTGGAATCCGGGTACGTCTTGGTGGTGAATAGCATCAGTTCCGTTTTGGTTGGATTTATGCCAAGTTCGCATCTTGCGACCCACATAATGGAAAGAAACGTCCCTGACACCAATATAACCAAGTCGTTGCCATACGCCACCACCTTCATCCTGCTCCTGTCCAATATTCACAAAATTCCGTCCATCACTATCAACCAGAGCACCGGAGAGATAGTGCTATCCTGGGGAGTGCCTCTGCTCACAGATCTAGTCCCAGATCCAACTGGATTATCCTGGTTCTTAGCATGGATATTATCCAATGCGTAAGATATCCGTCCAATCCAATACTGGTCAAAGATTCCTTGATGGCATTCGTACTAACGTTTTTAAATGCTCCCTCCATATCCAGGAAAACAGCTAAAGTATACTGCTTGTACTGCAGTAACTTCTCAACCGTGCAAATTACCTCTTCGAGCGCGGTATCTCTTTATTTGCCTTTTAGGTAGGCATGCTGGGACTTAGAGATTGGCGTTCCCTCCATACTCGCCTTTAAGTGAATGTACAGGGCGCGTTCTAGGGTCTTCAACACGAAAGGGATGAGGCTAATTGGTCGAAAGTCCTTCGCGGACTCATGGCCGCACCTGTTCGCTTTCAGCATGAAAACTACTCATGCGCGTCTCCAGGGCTGTGGTACACATCCCAAAGGGATGCAGCTCGAGTAAATTTCCAAAGTCACGACACAACCCTTTCTTGGTGTTTCTGTAGCATGACTGGCATTATGCCCTCTGGGCGGAGTAGCTGTTTATAACCCAACTGATTTTATCCTCAGTAATTACTGATTTCATAATCTCGCACGGCTGAAGCGCCTGCATTCCTTCCAAGCAAGTCTTTGATTCACAGTAGCTCCAGGTTTCACCAGAAAATTCCGTCCAGGAGCTTTCCAACTGTTTAAAAAAGGATGGGCTGCTATGTTTGTTGGACAAAATCGTACTTACTTATGCTGGTGTTTTCAATGTTCTGATAATAATCCAACCACGACCGTCTCTTGGTAGTCTTGATAGCCAACTTCTGTACTTCTTCAGCAGTCCTTGTATGGTTGCCAATATATGTGCCTGTCGCAAATGTTGAAGATTTCCATAGTCAACTTCCTGAGTCTGGACAGATCTTCATCCCATCCCGGTGGTGTCGTCTTTTTGCTGTATTTAGCAGAGCACGAGACATTAAAGACGGTTTCGAATGCCTTTTCCAGAGCCCCGACCTTTCACTCCAGCTTGTCTGCCGCGCCAATCGTACCAATTTGCGCACCGGGGAGTTAGATCTTAATAACTTGACCAAATTTCTTCTAATCGATCCTCCTAGGGTTTCTGAAAGGTTTGGACACCTTTGCGCCGAGATCTAGACTGAAAAGTATTCAACTGTGATCTGAGAAGACACTCCCCAATTCTCCACCCCCTCCAAACCGTCGCCGTTCTCCGCGCTGTGAAAATGGGAGGTTGGTGTACTGCCCCGGTTACACACTGATCGATTTGTAATAATAATAAAATCAAAAAATAATTCACATTCACAGCTCGTTGGCGGCGACTGGATCCACGTCGTCATTCGGTTTCGCGGAGCGGAACAGTTTCACTATTGTACTCACTCCGAACCACACTTTGTAGTCTGCCTTTTCCAGTGTCTCCAGGCACTCTCCGTTTATAGGGAGCGGAAAAGGTTAGCTGTTCGCCTGGGGTTCTTGGTCCTTGATAACTACTCACTCGTCCATGGGAATCCTGAGGTTTTGTAGGCACTGGGATTAGAAGCCCTTGAACTTATCCATGCGGATCTTCGGCAGCCAGTTGCGAGCGATCGGTGTCCTAAGGATCTCTTGGAAAGGATGACTTTGAGCTTTTCACTCTCCCACAAATTGAAAAAGTTCCTGGATTATTTGTCCTCGCATGTTATAACGTAGAACCCGCGGACCATCTGAGAGGAATCAAAGCAGGGGATAAATCGGCAAGCGAGAAAGGTGTATGAGAAAATCTACGTTATAAGAACCTTAATAGGCGTTTTAACCGGACGCTGCTCCTTTAACTACCACATAAAAAAACGGGATGGTGGTCTCGACTTCTTCTTTTTCTTTAGCCTTTCTCCTGTTCAGAAGCGTAGTCGTCTTGCCGTTATTGGTTACACCGCTTTGCTCTGCAATTTTCCTGATCTGAATGCACTCGCCATCTACCGTAGGATGGTGCGATGCGATGTTTCCAGCGATTAATTATTTGAAAAAATAAAAAAACTTGTTTTTTCTTATTTGCTAGTGTTGATATTTTTGAAAATACCGATATTTCGGGAACCACTTATTCTCTTCATCAGCGCTAACAAGTAACCTCGCGGCATAACAGTGTTGCTATTTTTATATTTGCAAATACCGATATTTCGGGAACCACCTTCATCAGCGCTAACAAGTAACTTGTTGTGGAATTCGTAAAAGTACGACCCTGTTTTCTAAGAAAGTCCTGCTTGGCCGACTGATCCTTATTAAGGACTCTCCACAGCCTGAAAATCTCCATTTCATCTTCCAGTTCCTCACAGTATGCTCTAAAAGTGTTCACGTTGTGAGTTCCGGAAGTTTAGGCACTCTTCATCTTTATTGCTTTTGCAAGCACAATTTAGGAGTTGTCTGGTTAATTGTCTTTGCAGTTCTCGATTCCACCATTGAACCGTTTTACCCGTTGGCCTCAGGAAATAGGACAAGCCTCTTCAAAAAAAAGTACTCTAAAAGTGTGCGATTCAGAGTTTCCAATTGATCTTTTATCGCCAAAGGAGTCCTTAGTCGCCTAGGGAGCTCAACTTTGCCGCCAAGAAGTTCATTGAACTTTGTCAAATTCGTTTTCCTAGGATTCCGTCTTTGTATGACAGGCTGTTCGTCAGTAATAGTTAGACTAAATTCTAAGTAACGGTGATCTGAGAGTGAGACTTCATCTAGTACTCGCCAGTTTCTAAGCAACTCTAACAACTTTGAAGTGCAGATTGTTAGGTCAATTATTTCACTTCTTCTTCTGGGCCCACGAACGTAGAGCGCACCCTACTTTCGTGATCATCAGACCAGCTGAAGTGATAAAGTCAAACAGCGTCTCTCCCTTAGGATTGCATTTGCTACTGCCTCAACAAATATGCTGAATGTTCGCATCACAACCTATTAGAAGCTCTAGGCCACTTGATTCTGCATGCACTACCAGATACCTTAGTTCTTGCGTTTGTGGAAGACACAAAGAATCGTAGGGTAAGTAAAGAGCACCATACCATTAACCAGGTATTGTGAGTTGACCGCAACAAGGTCCTGGGAACAGAATTCTGTGACCTCTAACAATTTTGGCATCAGAACACAGGCCCTCGATCTCGATGATTTTTCATCGAAGAAGACCCTTGACTTATCCAATACCACAGATTCTTTTAAAAAGAAACCATGGCTCTTAAACCAGAAATATATAAGGACAGTCCTGCAACTTTGCCAGCCTTGCCGCCAGTAGATAGGAAGAAGCTTTGTCATGCTACAAGTTAATTTGACTAACTCGTACGTTTGTAGTCATAAGTGCAGTCTAATATGAAAACCGCCGCTAAATGAAAAGTCTGCTGCGTTCAGGGTGGATCTCACTGGGGTTATCAGCTTGTCCTCACCTTCCGCCAAAAGTTCCGCTTTTTTTCGTTCGATTTCTCTTGACATCGCCACACTTGGTGGTGTAGCAACGTCCATGTCCTCATTCCTAAGAAACTTCGCTGTCTTTGGCAGTGCCTTCCGTTTTCGTCGGCTGGGAGCCCTCTCAGGTTCACGGTGTCCGGGCTGCATAAATCTGTTTCCAAGTACCGGTGTTAAATCGGTTGCGCCCACATTACCAGCTTCCCAGAGTTAGGCAACAGTGTCACCGACAGGCCGGCCGCAGTCTGGTTTCCAGTTCTTCTCATTAGAGGAGTTGCTGTACTATCCTTTCTGGCTGACCGCGTCGTAGACACCGGGTATAGGTTTTCCACTGAAGTGAGAGCCTGTCTTCCACAGGGAACATGAACTTGGTGAAGCTTCCAAAATCCGTGCCTGATTTCTAAAAGTCTCGTGACTTTGACTTGTTACCGCTTGGAGAGTTACAATCCTTTGTTTCCATTTTCATGTCTTTTTGGACACCCTTAGTGTAGTTTAAACTACCACAAGCTCCCCGCCACGACAAGGTGGTGTCCGAGAGAGGCATGAAGTTATTTGTTTTGATTCTCTGATCATTAGAGCCAATGCTTATTGGCATTCGCCATTAAATCATTCATTTCTTCTACGCCAGAGTTCCTGGTCAATAATTTCTTCCACGTCTTTGTTAATCATGGAATTTGACACACTCCATTTCATGTTCACATTTTCGTCTCTCTGATTCTGATAAGATGGGCTTGAAATATTTCCACCTATGCGGCATAGAACCTGGTATGATCTATTAAAATTCCGTACAAGGGCAACAGATTCTAAATTATTTCAAAAGTTTCAGTTGTTCTTCTCATCACATATACTCCACTATCTACTAAAGTCAATAAGATTATCAATTGTTTAACTTTCACTTATAATCTCTTCTCCTATTTCAGGCTACTCCCAAAAATTATCAATGGTGGAATAGCAGGAATTATCGGCGTATCATGCGTATTTCCATTGGATTTAGTTAAAACTCGTCTTCAAAACCAACAAATCGGACCAAATGGCGAGAAAATGTATAAAAACATGTAAGTATGTGCAATATCTCATTGTCTGTGTTACTTTGTTATCATTTTGCCGGAAGTCATTTGAATTGTTCAAAGACAGAGCATGACAACGAAAAAATAAATTTTCCTAGCCTCCAACCATTACTCTCTCAAGGGCGATATATTTTTAGATCAAAACAAAGCTTGCTTGGCTCTTTTACATTTTTCAGTGTATCAAGTTCATGGTTTTGAAATGAAAAAAAAACCTAGAAATTCAAGGATTTGTTTGTTGTTTTTAGAATGGCAGAAGCAGCGATACCAATTCAGTTCAATTACCTTTGGGCGAAATTTGTTTTTGTTACTGAAAACCCATTCCGATCCTTCTGATAGAATATATCAGAAGCCTTTTAGGCAGAGAGTTTTACATTTGTAGTCAATGGAAATATTTTTATTTATTATTTTTGAATTATGCCATTAAAAGAGAAACCCAAATCGAACCAGTTGTTTCAATCCTAATAAAACTACACAAACTATGGCAGGGAGGGCAAATGCATATAATGATAGAGACCAGCCTCCTAGAGAAACCATGCAACCGAAGAGAGGATTTGATTGATGCCGAAAACCAGCTTCGAGGACATAGTCCCCATGTCCCCCCCTCAATGTACGGATACAATTGCGTGGCAAAAATCGAAGGATAGCATGGGACAATTTTTCATACACCTTTCTTCGTGTACTTGAAACAAAAAGAAGAAATGACATATTAACAAGTCGGGAAACCGAAAGTTTCTTATATAAAAGCATTTGAGTGTACATTTGCCTCATTAAAACGTAGCACGTAATATATGCATTTATTATGTGAGGGAATCCATTTTCGGGTGATATTGGCATTCATAGTCTTGAATTTGCAAAGAAGCGACAACTTTGACCTATTATGACTTAGTAATAGTTAGTAATAGTATGATTTCCACCAAACTTGATGGGATCATGGTCCATTTTGTAGCCTACATTATTGCAATTTCATGGTGCTAGGACGAATTTAAGGAGGGTTTTACAGCCAATTATTAAAAATTATAGTAATATACTGTTATTAGGCACCATCTAGAGGCAGCCTCCTGATTTCCTTTCAAATTTTTGGTTCGGGTAGCTTCTGAGAATGGGCCCGTTGAAAAAATCATCACTTTCGACCCCTCCCACTCCCCGCCTTTCCAACAAATATCAAAACTAAAACCGGCATCGAAAAGTACTATTCAAGACCTTTTATCTGATACACACATGACCGTATTTGGCGAAAAAAAAATTACACCCTCTTTTGCAACTTATCATTTCTTTTCACAGACCTTCATTAGGACATCATCATTCCAAATCTTAGTATTTCAGTTTATCTCGCTCATCAGGATTGATGACTCCGGTGGTTGCAGAGGCCACTTTGTCAATCGCATTTTTATCTTGGTTCAGTTCTGATAATCGCATAATTGTGAACATTTTTTCTTTTTTCCACGAAGTCGGATATAGTTGATTTAGGTTGTAGTGATCCCACTATAGCAAGATGATACAATCGTTTAATAAACCATGTATTGACAAGTACTAGTCGCGAGTGTCCGCAAAATCGACTATCCGCTCGCCACTCTCATTACGTGCTCAACACCCTTTCTCATATCCCACAATGACGTTGTAGGCATCAGCAGGCACATTGCAGGTCTTTGTATCGATAAGTTGCCAAAAGGCATCTTTCTCGGCGTCGACCTGTGTGTGGTGCCTATACGGTGAAGAACTGAATCGTGCGATTAGCTGATATAATAATGAGCTTTATCAGCCGATCATCAAATCGCGCGACTTCTTTAATGGCATCACGGAAACTCTCTGAGGTTGCAATACCCACATGAAGCAGTGTTCCACTATCATTAGTATCAACGAAATTTTCAAGTCGAAAATTTACTGCAGTGCCAGTCGTCACCCTGTCGTTTCCTATGGTTCTGAGTGTTGACTGACTATAAAAGATAATGAACGCGGTAATGGAGGCGAAGGTGGGCCGTTGGACCAGTAGCGTAACACGACATATTCGACATATTCGAAATGGCGGTATCAGCGATCGATATGGGGTTACAGCAATACACGTGGAAGAATTATGAGGGAGGTGTCTTCGATGGTATGGTCACCTAATTCCTGTTAAGGAGAATTCACTTGCCAAGATTGGTGTGAAAATCAAAGTCGATAAGAAACGACCAAAAGGCCGGCCGAATCAGCAAAGGCTTGATACGCTGGATGGCAATTTGAAAGCCTCGCGATTGCGTTTAGCCGAGCAACCGATCAAGACGAACCCACCCCGCTTCTGAAGGAGACAAAGGCGAAAGGGAAAGAAGAAGAAGACCAAACAAAATTGCAATAAATAAAGTAAATTTTCAAGGAAACTGGCTTTCATTTCTCAAAATTTCTTTTACAAACACACACGCCATTCCGTACCCAAAGCTTTCAGGTCCCAACTCATAGTTTTCACTAAAAAATAGTTCGTTATATACGCACCTTTACGATTCACATCAATAAACTAATTTCTACAACACTATTACTTATATGATTTAAAAAACTACCGCTACCACTACATTTCCACTCTTTTGGCTTGGTCTGTCTGGCTCCCTCTGTATCTGAATATGCAGTTTTTATTGCATTAACACAGTGAATACCAGGATCAACTGGTAAATTTTGAAGTCTATACATTTTATTATTGAAGATTAAAACAGCTTCATAAGCTCCTTCACGTCAAGATACATAATTAAACGAAAAAGTGAAAAACCTGCGCCTGATAAGAGAAATATAATATCATTTTAGACTCTTCTCGGTTTTATGTACTTTTTTCTACAATCATAAAAACTAGTAATATTTACTTTTTTCTACAATTACAATAACACATATATTGACTTTAGTTTACTCCATTTCTTCTGATAAAATTAATTCTTTAAAGTATAAATTTCAGAAGTGCAAAAAAATAAATGAAAATATTTGACTCATTTAACTGCCAAGCCTCTAATGCTCTGAAAGAGAAAGTCTAGAATCAAAATTTGAAGCAAAGATCATAAAAGCAAGTGCAGAATGTCGAAAATCAGAAGCACGCCACTTCAGGTATTCTCATTCATGTGTTTCTGTAAAACCACTTGTTCCATTTCATCATCATCAATAGCGCAAAAACCACTTTTCGGTCTAAGTCTGCCTGCAACTCCAGGAATTCATCAATTCGATATCCCTAACAATGTTCTGGTTGAAAAAATCAAAAATGACTGACGGTTTCGTCCAGGGCAGAGGCAACTCATCAGACGCTGCCTCACCTCTGCCTTGGGAGCAGCGTGACCGAAAGTGCCAACAGGTGGAAAGACTCGACCATCATGTGGATGGGGACTTAGGATCCCGCAGATCCTAAACAACAACCTAGCTTTAGCCTTAGTCTAGCTTAGACTACAACGACTGGCGTTTTAAGTCCAATATAACTCGCAACCTTGTCGAGTTTTTGCGATGATAAAAGGGAGCGTCTTTCCACCTGTTGACACTTTCGTTCACGCTGCTCCCAAGGCAGAGGTGGGGCAGCGTCTGATGAGTTGCCTCTGCCCTGGACGAAACCGTCAGTCATTTTTGATTTTTTCAATTTTTAATGCTTGGGGTGCTACGCTCCAAACTAGGGATCCATGGACTATAAAACGAGGGAGTAAGTTGCTCCTCATTTAGTCCGGTCCACCATCATGTGGATGGGGACTTAGGATCCCGCAGATCCTAAACAACAACCTAATGTTCTGGTGTTTTGGCCTATACCGTACCTCCACTTGTGGCTTTCTCACGACTTATTTTTTCACAATAGATCTTATTTTTTAGACTTTCCGGACTGGATCATTGTCAATTAGATGATCCACCCACGGCAGCCTATTTTGCGTGATTTTATACAACATCGTTAAATAGGCTTCCAAATCGTCCTTCTTCGGGCGATTCTTTTCTCGAACATGGAAACAACTTCGCCATTTTTCTGGCTAAACATCTCTGCGAGGAATATTCGTACATGAGGACTGACAAAATCATTATTTTGTACTCACTGTAGCGTTTACCCTAAGGTGGAGTCCCTAGTGTCAGCAAATTTACCGAAGCTCTGTTAAGAGGGTAAAGTGGGTTACCAGAAAACTCGGTGCCCATCGGTCACGATTTTCTATGGTGGAAATAGGAAAAACCGTGCGGGCACTATTTCCACTTCATCCAAGCTGACGCTGTCAATTAGAGGGGGAGTACTGAGTAATGCCCACACTTCGTTGTAAACAAAGCTTCTCTTGTCCATAAAGGACGACAAAAAAGCACCATGACCGGATAGTATTTCCAGGGAAATTTGTATTCAAGTATAGACCAAACCTGCTACTCAGCGCATTCAATCTATGCTTAGCATTAGGTGGTTTTCTCGTCCCCTGAAAGATTGCAAGGTTCCTACTGACAAACTAACCCAAATACAATAACGTCGGCGTACCGTGCCCCCAGTATGCTGACTGACGCAACACGTGTTCCCGAAAATTTCTCTCCAGAACAATTTGATTTTAGGGCAGGGCGATTAAAAATTAGTGCGATTGAGGAAGTGGTCCAAACGGTGAACCGGCTGAGGAACGCAGTCGCAACTATTGTCGACTAATGCGACGCTAGATGTAAGAAACCCATTCAGCTCTGCAAGGTGATACGACATACTCAAGGTGCCTTTGCAGATA
The DNA here is from genome assembly GCF_905115235.1 of Hermetia illucens. Taxonomy (NCBI): domain Eukaryota; kingdom Metazoa; phylum Arthropoda; class Insecta; order Diptera; family Stratiomyidae; genus Hermetia; species Hermetia illucens. The sequence goes on along the minus strand of NC_051854.1, from coordinate 76,627,747 downwards.
TTTTTTTTTTTTTTTTTTGGGATAGGGTAGGTGAATGCATTTACGCACACAGTGTTGGACTCCCGATTCGGTACGTCGTCGGACTACCAACTAAACACCTCCCCATCGTCAGAGAGCTAGCCTGGAACCGTTTGTCACATTACTTCGGGCCAGCTCCCGAACTCTCCCGCCTTGCGGAGCCTTCAAATCAGGGAATTCCTTTCACCAACGGGAGGGGAGAGGAGGAAGGGAACTGTCAGTTCAAGGAACCCCCTGCCATCCGGCTCCTCCACCGGTCGAGTTCTATCTTCTTAGCAACGAGAAGGGCCCGAACGTAATGGACAACACGGTTCCAGCTATCAGCAGTCCTCAGCATCTCTTCCACAATGTTGTCTGGAGAGAGCCCCCCTGTGTTTAAATAGAGCTGCTGACGAACCCCATCCCACCTTCCACAAGAAAAAAAGTGTGGTGAGCATCGTCCACAACTCCATTGCAAAACACACAATCCGGAGAACGCGCCTTCCCAATCTTGTGCAGGTACGACTGAAAATTTCCATGCCCACTTAAAAATTGGGTAAGGAAATAGTCAGTCTCACCATGCTTCCGATTCAGCCACGCACCTAAGTTGCCGATGAGCCGCGCAGTCCATCTGCCTCTAGTTTCATTTTGCCAAGAGAGCTGCCACTCGTCTAGAGTGTGTTGCCGTTCTTCGCGAGCAACCACTTCCCTTGGCTCATCTCCCTTGCGCTTGTATATGGCCTGACGCTCCCTAGCAAGAAGGGCAACGGGGATAACTCCCGCGATCACCATCACGGCCGGTTCAGAGACTATGCGGTACGCAGACGCCACCCGTAAAGCTCCCCGTCTCTGTATTTGCGCGAGGCGTCTACGATATACCTCCTTGTTAAGAGCGCCAGCCCATACCTCTGCGCCGTAGAGCGGGGCAGACTGCGTTGAGCTCATCAGGAGACGTCGCCTACTAGACGTAGGACCCCCAATGTTTGCCATTAGCCTACTCAACGCCGAAACTCCAGCCGCAGCCTTGTTCGCTGCTGCTTAGATTTGCTCAGAAAAGCTCATCTTTGAGTCAAGAGTCAACCCGAGGTACTTTACCGCCGATTTTGACTCGATTATCGACTCGCCGAACGATATGGGACGCAAGGTCGGAATTCTCTTCTTAGTCAGGATGACTACTTCGGTTTTTTCCAGTGCAAGGTTGAAACCATGAGTAGTCATCCATCCGCTTACCCGTCGCATCAATATGCCAAGTCTGCTTTGCGCCTGTTCGACAGTGCGTCCAGCAACAAGCGCTGCGACATCATCTGCGTAGCCGACCAGACGCGACTCTTCTGGCATGTCGAGTTTAAGCAGACTGTCATAGGTCGCGTTTCCCTTTAGGGATCAGCGCAAGCCTCGCAACTTTCCAACGAGCAGGGAAAATGCCCTCTTTCAGGCAAGCGTTGAATGCGCCGAGTAGTAGGTCTGGCCGGTGTTGGAATACCAGATTGTACACCTCTGCTGGAATACCATCGGGTCCTGGCGCCTTCTTGTTTTTCATAGAGAGGACTGCCTGTTCCAACTCTTTTACAGAGAAAAGGGGACAGTCCTCTGCGCTCTCCGTGCCGACGTCACCATCCCATACGGGGTGTGCAGGGAAGAGGGCCCTCACAATGCGGTCCATCTGCTCGGCCTTAAGTGAACAGGGTTTCCGCAGAGCCCCGATTTTTCGGGTTACAAGTTTGTAACCGAGTCCCCACGGATCCCCATTCACCTCGTCGATTAGATCTTGCCAGCAGCGAGCTTTGCTCTTGTTTATTGCGCTGCGGAGTCTCCTTTTGGCTGATTTGTACTCCATCATTATGGTAGATGCCTCCTCCCGGTCGCCTAGACGTTGTGTTAAGCGGCGGAGCCTGTGACATTCCTTCCGGAGCTCTGCGATTTCCACTGTCCACCAATACATGGAAGGTTTGCCGCGCCTCGATGTCTTCCTGGGCATGGAGGCTCCGCAGACCGTCGTTATCAGGTTCATAACTGAGTTTACGACAGTGTCAGCAGCGGCGCCACCGCCCCCAGGAGTACCCTTCAGCGTGGCCCCACCTGTTCCCAGAGTTTCGGCAAACTTCCCGGTGTTCACTTTCACGACGTTCCATACACAGAAAGATCGCTGGGGTGGCGCACACCGAGAGTTTGTGTACACCACTTCGAAAGCAATGTATTGGTGGTCACTTGCCGAAAAGTCTTCCAGAACTCGCCACCCGTCCACCAGCGACACCAGTGATTCCGATGCGAAGGTTACGTCTGGAATGCTTCCTTCGCAGCCCGGGCGCCGGAACGTTGGGGTGGATCCGGTGTTTAGAACTACCAGTCCTGTTCTCGCCGCCATTTCCAGAATCCGTTTCCCTCTGGAATCTGTGTGAGGCATGCCCCATTCAAGTGCCCTAGCATTGAAGTCACCTCCGACCAGGATCCGCCCATCCGTGGTTAAGATAGCGTCCTCCAAAGCCTCAAGCCTCCAACGAAAGTCCGGCATCGTCTCATTCAGCGTAAGATAGACACTAAAAAACGTTATCCCTGAACACCGAATCCAGACAAAGCCGTCCCCTCGGCCTTGGGCAAGAACCCCCAGGAGGGTGCCGTCCCGAACCCAGATGGCAGCGGTACCTGATATGTCTGGGTGCCATGAAACTGGGCCCTTGTTTCGGTACTGCTCACTGATAAATCAGTTTTGGTCTCCGCAGCGAACTGCGCTAGCAACTTGTGAGCGGTTGCACTTCGGTGCATATTGATTTGTAGGATGCGAATCATGTTGACCGTATCCTAGCTCTTTCCAGTTCTGCTCTGAAAACTGGACACCGCCCCGATCCCGCAGTGTGCGCAATGCTCTCATCAGTCGCGCCACGGTCCCTGCATAAGACACAGCTTTCCTTTTCATTGCAGCTATTCGCTTTATGGCCAGCCTGACCGCATTTACGGCATGTTGCCCTTCTGTCAGGTCCCCGACAGTTTGCAGATGTGTGCCCATAGTCCAAACATCTGTAACATTTGGTTGGGGCGGCCCGAATTCGTATCCTACACACTACCCAACCAATTCTTATTTTCCCGCTGTTTAGAAGCTTCCTCGCGTATTGCTCGGCAACTTCCACCACAGCGAGTTTTTGGCCTCGGGAGTTTGCGGAGGTGATACCAATCCGGACATTGGTTACCTCCGGGCATTCGCGTTTGATGGCCTCTTCTACCTCGTTCTTTTCCGTGAGACAGTCAAGGTCTCGGATTTCTAAAGCACACATGGGTTCCAGGCTAGAAACCAAAGCCTTTTTTCCTAGAAGCCCCTTGACTGCTTCACAGAACGTGACTTTATTTATAGTCTTCGGGCCTAGTTCGACTAAGACTCCACCACCCTTCGTTTTACGTATGGAAGACACCTCCGCTCCGTTGTCTTCGGGTTTGATTTTGTAACGGATTTCGCTGAGGACTTCCGCAAAAGTCTTGCCTTCCATCGGCTTAATAAGCAAAGCTGGCGATCTAGTCCTCCTTCGTCTCCCCACCTTTTCTTTTGGCACTCCGTCCTTCGTGTCCGCCTTAGTTTTAGGCAGAGGTTTTTCTGATGGCGCGACGTGTTGCTGTCTTTTGATCCTCTTCGCCTTCTTCTTTTCAGCTCTGGAGAGTACCTGAGTGAAGTCTCCTTCAGATGTCCCTTCCTCCTTTCGTTTTTTACCAAGTTCGCTCTGCAATGGGCTGTCAGCGATCCGTTTGGTACTCGTGGTGTTCTCCTCGGGAAGCGCGGTTGTTTCTGCTTCCTGCGGATTTTATCTTACTTTCCATGTTCGCCTATAGTATGAAATCCTGTCCAGGAGCTCTTCCAGTTCCATTAGCCCGTTTTTCACCCCCTTACCGACGTTTTTCTGAAGGAACGTCGAAGATCGCATGTGCTTCACAACTGCCGTGCATTTTTTAATAAGTCTTTCCTCTTCCGACAGTCCTCCCGCTCGGCTTATATTCGAAACCATTTTATTAGTTTCGGCAGTTTCCACTGTGCCTCTTTCCCCAATTACAGCACTGTGCTGTATGGTCTGGGTTCCTATCTGTGTTGCAGGTGCTGCATCACTTTCCGAGTCTTTCTCTCCGTCTGCGCGTCCCGATGTCTCGTCGGGTATTTCAGCCCTTGTTGCGTCCTCCGCTGGGCCCTGGGGCGAACGGCGCATTTTCGTGCTGCGAATAAACGCAGTCAGCTCACTCTCCATTTCCACTATCTCCTCGTTTCGTTCGTTTTTTTTCTCCATTTGAGTTTTATACCAGCGCATCGTGTGCAAGGGAGCGGGCCGCAATAGTCAGGAACGGGTATACCCTCGGGGACACAGCCCCTACCCCAGTTCCCTGAGGCCTGACCTACACTTAGCTGATCCCGGAATTCACGGACGGATCAGCACTCGCTCGGGGCAACGCGGTCTACTAACACCGGTTCAATGCACACTACCCGACCAGGGTCCCGAAGGGGCTGGCTCCTGATACACGCCACAACTACCACCTTGGCAGAGCTAGGCTCACATCACCCCATCGACGTCGACAGGGAGTTGTCGACGGCTCCGGGGACTCCCAGTGTGTCCCGGCGTGTATCGGTCATTAGCAGTTCGCTCTTCACCGAGAAACTTTCTCGAGGCTACTACCTAGGACGCAAGTATTATGCCAGCTAGGGGGTCAGAACTATTTGCTCGGGCACCTCGGGGACGCCACTCCCCGTATCTTAAAATATTCATGAAGGATCGTTGACGATCCCTGAGGGAACCTTTGCAGATATTGAGGGACTATTTAAAAGACCGAACCATACTCTAAGAGGTGGAGAAAATACAGCGCGAAAAGAGGGTCACATCAAGGGCAGCTCAGGGATCTATTCTCAGTCCAGACTTTAGAAACGCCTGATACGATAAAAAAAACTGATCTACTCAACACGTCATCGCTTTAAAATTAGTGAACTATGACGTTGAAATTTTCAGGGGATCTCAATAATAGATATCCCAATCTATCGGACACAGACAAACTTAAACCGGGCTAGTAGATACACCGCCGTGTTACCGTTGAGGCTGTAAAGCCCGCTTTGAAGTTTCGAACCTTCAATCGCATCTTCCATCGAATATTTATAATACTAGCGGAAATTTCTTGCTTATCAAATAAACCTTACAATTTGCCTAATCCGCCATCAGTTTCCATTTCACTTCGCTCCGATATTCCGATATTGTTAATAGTCCAGGTCGGAGCTCACCAAACGTTTTGTCAGCAAACACACTGATATTATGATACCTTCTAATCTTCCTGTTAAAATCTTATAGTACATACGAAGTATTGATATATCTCTGTACCTCTTGTCCCTTTTTTGTGGATAGGCCAGAGAACAGACTTTAAGTACTTGTGCGACATTCGCTCTTGAACCCAGATATATGTTTTGCAAGTCTGATTCAGAATTTTCCAAATCAAATTTTCCAAACAATTTCAATTTTTTCCAAACTGATTTCAGATTTTTCCAAGCTAATTTCAGAAATTGCCATTTCAAATTCAAAAATTGTTCAATGTTCTACTATAAGGTTTTATACCAACATTTTAGGACTGAATCAGAAGAGGTCAAAAGGTCATTGAATGCAGGGAGAGAAATCTTTGCTACTCATCAATTTTCTGTCATTGTTTGATTTCATGGTCTCGCAAAAAATGTAATCTTCTCAATCTTTGCTGTTTTTCTTGACTTTTTCTTCTTATTTTCTACGGAAGATTTGGTAAGACCCCTCGTTTGTCAGTGGACAATAATGAGGCTCTACGCGAAACGGCGAAATTAATGGCAGTCATAGGTAAACGGTTTTATATCTCGAAGTCGAATAAGAAATCACTACTAGCGACGGGGACTTTGGCTTTGGAAACTCCTCGCGCGAAGGGCACCTGATACCCTATAAGGAGCCGAAATATTTCACTTCGTTCCTGCCCAGGATGCATTTTTTTGAGTTGATACGTAATTTCGAGAGAAACAGGGTGGAAAGAGGATATAGCTGATGTAGAAAGTGTTGATCGTGATCATCCGAAGTCATAAATATAGTATATTGTCTAAGTAGCACCAAGCGAACGGGCGGTCCCGCAAGTAGTGGATTGCGATCATTGGAAGGCCTCCTCATTCTCCGATCGGGACCTTGTAAACGGCCTTGCGGAGATCGATCACAGAAAAGGCCCTGCTTAACACCTCCTACAACGAATCTTCGATGATGGGCAACGGATAATGAGGCAGGAGGACAGTGGGCGGTAGTTAAAGGAGAGATAAAAAGAGGGAGAAGGTGTTAGCTAATTCTATTGGGGTGGTTGGGCTTCACGTATTGTGAAAGAGAATATGGGCCATTGAGGAGCACGTTGAGCGCGTTGTTGCGATCTAGAAGGTAAAGGATAATCTGGGGGAATTTATTGACTGTGAGGAGATTTTCCTGAACACAGTTGAGATTCATAGTTCTGCTAATTAAAGGGTTCGGGTGGTTCTTGCACTTTGAAAGGAATTGTATGGCCTGGTTGACGAGGAAAGCAGCGATACGAGTGATTTCGCAGATGTTGTAGAGGATGGTATTCAAAATGAGTTTTGAACGGTCTTCATTTAAAAATATTCCGTCAGGGAGTCGTAGGAAGCATCTTTCTTTATAGCACAGTGCTGCATCTGCATTGGTGATAAGTCGTACCAAAAAATAAGGCCGTAGGCGATAATGGATCTTATGTGCTGTTTATAGCCATAAGTTTGATATTGTTGGGAGGAGGGTTTCGGTAAAAAATAATGGGGCGGAGGTCGTAGACTCCATCTTCTAGCTTTAAGAAAAGTTTTCGTCATTTGGGGAACATTGTATCGTTTAGAGTTCATTCTGATTCCTTGGTATATGACATCGCTGGTGTTTGGAATGGTTGAGTTGTTAATCTGGAATGAGATGTTCCTGATTGGTTTGATAGTTTTTGATATTCAAGGTAGTATTATTGGAGTCGATTTGACCATTTTTTGAAAAGTTGCGTGAGATTTTTTCTGCTATTAGTCACTAGAAAAACATCATATATGGCGCTGGATTTTAATTATCCCGTGTGACAACAAAAACAAGAAAGTTTATAAGAGGGCGCTTCCTTGATTAACATCGACAGAAGCACGAAGCAGTTTTGACACACCCGCCACACTTCTAATTTTACTTTTCGGATCTTGATATATCAATTTAACCCAGCGCACGAGTTCGTTTGGCTGTAGGAGTTATCGTAGAGCATGCCAGATGAGTTCGCGTGGCACCCAGTCCCCAGTCCCCAGATCCAGAAATGCAATGTAAAGAGGGTGATGATTCTCACGATATTTCTCCATGAGTAACCGCGCAGTGTGTTTCGCGTCAGAAGCTCCGCAATACCTGACAAACCTAGCTTGCCTCGCGGTTATTTGAACGATTTTGCGAATCCGGTTATCAAAAATGTATTGAAAAATCTGCATGGTGTGGGACAATCGGATCGGAAGGTAATTTGAACATCGCAAATTTATCGTAAAGATGTTTGTAATCGACGGCGGGGGTAACAGAGATCACTTTGTTTGCTTTCTTGCTTCCCCATTGGTATTCTTGTAAATTTGGCAATTGGCGAGCGTTTTATCATTGAGAAATTTGTGGTTGAGGCGTTTCTTTTCAGGGACCCACATTTGACCATCATCATTCCAAAGCCAGGTATTTCGGTTGATGAATCGCTTTCCAAACTTTTTGACCCCGTTACATAGACCGCTTAATGGATCGTATCTTTAACTCGATTCCACGATTACTTCACATTCGTAATAATTGGTAAGCGCATAAGTGATATCATTTCATCTTCCTTCTCACGAAATCGTCACCATTTAAAGCCATGGGTCAGTGCGTTCCTCACGGTGTTTTATAAGTGGCTTGATTCGCAAGACGGCGATCAACGGCCGATTTTAAAGTGCGATGGTCTCATAGGGAGCAGCTTTGCAATCTGTGACGGTGGTAAATGTCTCTGAGCATATATGCACTTTACTGCTTCCACTATAAAGTATATTCGCAAGTACAAGATCATGGGTGCCCGAGAAATTGATCATTCGTTCACCTCCCTCATTCCATGGAATTTGTTGCCGTCTGCCTTTTCACCCACGTAATTATTAAGGTCACCTACAATGATGACATAGTCATCAGCAGGCACGTTACAGGTTTTTGCATTGAGGCATCTTTCTCGGCATCAGGTCGCCCTGGGTGTGCTATCAGCTGATATTATGGTAAGCTTCATCAGGCGGTCATAAAATCGTTCGATTTCTTTAATGGTATGACGGAAACCCTCTGAGATGGCAATGCCAACACCGTATTTAGTGTGTGAGCGACCGAAATGGAGAAGTCTATAACCGTTTTGCCGCCTTTTTCGAAGGGCTCTTGCGAGTTTCTCGGTCTTTCTATTGAGAATGCCAATATTTAACGTGCAAACACGTATTTGTCTTGCGGGGACCCCCCTTAAATTCGACATAAGCGGTTGTAACTCACTGTATGCGTGAGCATTCACAATTCCTATCTGTCCACCAAATTTAGTATCACTCGCTACAACCGTCTCCGAGAAAAATGCGTGTGACAGACAGACAGACAGTAGTCTGGAGGAAGAGGCATTTAAAAGTACATCACCCCCGAGAACTCCTGTTCAAAAAACACGGAAAGATGCTCCACAAACTGGTCATTCATTACCCCATAGTGGGGTGACTACACCTGGTCGGAACATGTCGCAGGACTTAGTGTTTGATTCATTTAGGAGAAGCTCGACGATCTTGCGATCTTCCCTGAAATCAACGTTAATGAAGGAAATAAATCAGGAAAGCTCCCGGAAGGCTAATAAATACGGAAATGCCCAGTGGGAAAACCAAGTAGAGGGGCAGTGTCAGAAAACGGACGAATCATCGTTTGCTCTACTCGGAGGAAAAGTAGTAGAGTTGTCTAAATTTATAAAGGACAAACACAATGTGCACCAGACCATCAAAAAAACGGTACGTACCATTCGTGTACTGTACAATAGGAAAGACGAATAAAATACCTCGAAAAAATCAAGCGTCATCCAGGCAACACAAGTGACACCCTCCCAAAATCCAAAGAGTGGTAAGCTTGAGAAGAGGAGTAGAGAGAGGGCGCAAACGATTTTTTCGGATCCTCGCAAGACGCGAAAAGACAAAAAGGTCTCTCATCGGCAAAGGGGAAGGCAAACAAAGTTACCAAAATCGTGGCTCCAATCAACGCAAACTGGATAAAGCCCCAAAAAGGAACCAAGGAAGCACGGACCAAGGTTTGCGGAAAGAAAAATGCGACCCATAAAAGAAGATTGGCCTGGATTAATTATCATCTCCAAAAAAGAGCTCAGGATCGGATTTGACCTTTCTGAGGATATCGGCGTAATGATATGACTTACGCCGATATCCTCAGAAAGGTCAAATCCGATCCGATCAAATTCGTAATGATATGACTTACGCCGATATCCTCAGAAAGGTCAAATCCGATCCTGAGCTGATAGGCCTTGGAGAAAACGCCAGCCGAATCAGACGCTCCCAAAAAGGAGATTTGATGCTGGAGCTGAAGAAGTTTCCGGACAACACAGTTGAAAATTCCCTCGGCAAGGTGGAGAAGTATTTAGGAGAAGAAGCACAAGTACGGGCCAGAAAGCAGGAGATTATTATACGACGTCTTAGGAAAGCAATTGGGACCACTTGGCTTGTAATATTTCGCCACCAGAGGGCTGAGGACAACTATAAGCTTACCAACTGAAACAGCGTTCAAACTGCTGGCGGCTGGTAAAGTAAAAATAGGTTGGGTTGTTTGCCGACTCACGGAGCAGGAGTCCCTCAAGCGTTGCTTTAGATGTCTGGCCACATAGTGGCGAAATGCACCGGTGACTATGAAAGGTCAAAAAGTTGCAGAAAATGGGGGGGGGAGGAGATCATATGTTCAGGGTGTGCAAGGCTGAGCCTGAATGTATGCTCTGCAAGGGGAATAAGATTTTGTGTCGACTGTCGGCACGCTGCAGGCAGCAGCAGATGCCCAGAGTTTAGGAGAGCCTTGAATGCAGTAAAGAAATGAGGTTGGTACAAATCAGTGATCGGTCATACTACCCGATACTGAAGAATTTTCCTTTGCTCTCCTCCTTGCTTCTAAAAAGTTTCCATGTTCGCATGTGGAGGGATCTATATATTCTGAGTGATTAGGAGGCGCACAAGCTGCAGTTTTAGGAAGACGAACTGTCATCATGTTGCCCCTGGTATATCATCCCTAGCACATGTCGACAGTTCTGTTCTCCTTCAACCTGACACTTTGGGGCACCGGGGACCGCTTGTTTGTTGATTTTTTTTTATATAGCCGTATTCATATGATCCCCACGAGTATTTGGATTAGGAAGTCCTACAAGCTTTTCAATAGCCACGGTAATAGTAAGGTCATCTCGTACAGGGTGTAATTATCACCACCTACTAACGGTCTTGGTAGAAAAGAGACTCGATTCCTGGAAAACCACATATCGTCTCCAGAGATAGATAGGTCGAATCCCATTCTCCTATACTAGACTGCACCAAATGCCCTTGGAGCAACCCACTCCTCGGTCATCTTGGGAGAGTGAATTCCACTGATTGGCGTAGCCCGCAATGCAATTGTCGCCCGCCGGAGTTCACTTTCCATGTGCTACTCCCATATAACATTACAGAAAGAACACTATCATCGAACATTCTGAACTTGATCTTTGTGTTGAAATAACTACATTTCCAGATTTTAGGTAGGACAGCGAAACCAGATCTAGCGCTGTTAATACGTCGGGCCACATCCAGTTCGGTGCCGCCGTCTGCAGAAAGCCTTACTCTGCTCATTAATGTACATAGGGAGAGCGCGATGACCCATCAGTCTGAGAGCCTTGGTTTTATTGACGTTTATCTTCAGTCCAACTATGCTTCCCAGTGAGAGAGCAAACATATGTCATCAGCGTAGTCGAAGTTTTTGAGGAAAAATGCCATCGTCCATTGAATTCATCCACGTCCTCCGGATAAGACAGCATGAAGAACATCACCGATAACAAGAAAAATATCGGTGACTGTGAACCTCAAAATCCTCCGAGATTTTACCTCGGTGCAACACGTGACATTTTGCGCCATCATATGTCGCTCTGATAATTACTATTGCTCCTCATGCGTAGAGCATTCTAGACACACTTCCCTTTCACGTTATCGAAAGGTTTTTCAAATCCATGACGACCAGGTGCAGGGTGTTGATGTTGTCAATAGAGACTGATCTGGAGCGGAAATCAGCCTGCTCTTTGTCGATCAAGCTTTCAATATGTTCTTTTATGTGTTCCAGGATCGTCGCACGCATTTTTCTCGCAGATAGTTATAGCGATTGACACCAGATTTGGTATAAAGGTGTGTTCACAGTTCACAGCTCACGCATATAGTGAATTACATCATTTTACGCCGAATTTGTGAATTGCATCATTTTACGCCGAATTTAAAGGGGGGGAGTATCAAATTAACGGTCTCGGTTAGTACTTTTCGAAATCGGTCTTAGTTTTGACATTTATTGAAAAGGTGGGGAGTGTGGTGGGTTGAAATTGATCATTTCTTTAACGGATAGCTCAGTGGTTAGAGCACTAGGCTGTCATACGGAAGGTCGCGGTTCAAATCTCACTGCTGGCAGTGGAATTTGCATCGTGATTTGATGTCGGATACCAGTCGACTCAGCTGTGAATGAGTACCTGAGTCAAATCAGGGTAATAATCTCGGGCGAGCGCAATGCTGACCACATTGCCTCCTAGTGTACCGTTACGGTCTTGAATGAAGTGCTCTAACACACTTCAAGGCCCTGATCCAATATGGATTGTTGCGCCAACGATTATTTTCCGAGTTATCACAATCTCGGCAGATGCCGGATTTTACCTAATACTAGCACTAAGTGCCAAGCATTTAGTCTCGGACGATCCTACCTACTTAAAAACTAAAGGGGCGCTGGTGGTGGTGGCCGGTGGTAGGTCAGTGGGAGAATCCGTCGAGTACTCCCCGCAACATCGAGCACGTATGCAGAATGGTGTACTTCTGCATGGTTTGAACCAGACTGTGCGTAAGTCCCAGGACATCAAGGGAAGCCGTCAGGGATTTAGGTACAATACCTGTAGCTGACAATATTATGGGAACTACAACCACCCGCTCGAGACGCCAAATTTCTTTGATTTCACGAGCCAATGGCTCATAGTTCACCTTCTTCTCCACGTATTTCCGTTCAATGTTGCTATTATGGGGGATAGCAACATCAATAATATACGCGGAGCGACCCGTCTTGCCAACTACAAGTACGTCAGGCTTGTTGTGTGCAGTATGACGATCAGTCAGAACTTGCCGGTCTCAATACATGCTGTAAGCAGAACTATCAAGTACTGCTTGCGGCTCATATCGATAAACCGGACATGTTCCCGTGATCAGCCCATGCTTGTATGCAAGGTTTTGATGGATAACCTTACATACAACATTATGCCTGGTGATGTATTGCACCGGTGCCATAACAGTACAGCCAGAAATGAGATGGTCCAATGTCTCTAACGCCGAACCACATATTCTGCACTGGTCGTTCTCCACCCGTTCTTTCATGATGAGCTTTTTATAAGCTCGGGTGGCGACCACGCCATCCTGAATAGCACACATGAACCCCTCCGTCTCAGCAAAGAGCTCCCCAGCGCACAGCCATCTGTTCGACAAATGGCTGCCAAAGACAATTCACGTGTTTACCGTGCATTGCCTTCGACTTCCATTCCTCGATCCGCTCCTGGTCCGACTTCACCCCACTCAGAGGATTGAAAGATCGATCCTTCAAGTTAAGTGGAGTCAGTCCACAGGCTGCCTTACAGACAGCCGCATGCAAGGGGCTCGTCTGCTCTTTACTGTAAAAATAAGCGCGCAGCGAGTCGACTTGGCGATGATATTGTGCCGCCACGTCAACCACGCCCCTACCTCCGATGTCACGAGGCAGGTTCATCCGCTCCACGGCAGACTTTGGGTGATGCATTCGGAATTTGGACATAGTTGTCCGTATCCGCCGCTGGACGTTTTCCAGGTCGGCCCTCGTCCACGGCAATATTCCGAATGCATAAGCCAGTGAAGGGATAGCGAATACATTCAACGCGCCTATTTTATTCTTCCCCGAGAGATGCGATTTCAGCACCAGCTTTACACGTCGCAGGAATTCGGACAGCAGAGCTTCCTTTAGATCACCAACTCGAGCATGGGTTCCTTGCAGAATTCCTAGGTACTTGTAGAAGTCTGTCTCGGTCATAGCTTCGATGTGGAGGTCACCAATGCTATGTGCGGCATGTGGCTCATGATGACCTTTGCGGATGGCTTGGATTCGACATTTGTCTAATCCAAACTCCATCCGAATATCACGGCTGAACATGTCTATTATTCGCAACAGACTTCTAAGATGGTTGTCAGTACCAGCATACAGCTTGATGTCATCTAGGTCCATCAAGTGTGTCAGTTCGCACTTAGCACGTAGGCCATACTTTATTGCAAAACCATGCCCTCTAGCATCATTCAGTAGCCATGAAAGGGGGTTCAGTGCCATACTGCCATACAAGGGGACTCAATGAATCCCCCTGGAAGATGCCCCTCCGTATACGGATGGGCTCTGAGGTATTAGCACCTTCAGATGTACGGACTGACAAGGTGGTATGCTACCCTTCCATGACTGTCGCCAAAAACTTTATTAGTTTCGGATCAATGCGATACAGATGTAGGATGTCGATTAGCCAGGTATGCGGAACGCTATCAAAAGCCTTGGCATAATCGATATAGCAACTGAAGAGGTTTCTTTGGCCTCTAGTTGCTTGTCCTACAACTACCGAGTCGATAATGAGTTGCTCTTTGCAACCCCCTGACCCAACTCGGCAGCCCTTCTGCTCCTCGGACAGTCTCGAGGTGCGCATTGATCCTTCCACTAATAATGGACGTGATGAATTTGTAGAGGGTTGGTAAGCAAGTGATCGGTCTTGTGTCTGCGGGGTCCTGCACCGTGTCCTTCTTAGGGATAAGGTAGGTGATCCCCGCAGTGAGGAAAGCTGGAAATTCCTCCGGCCGACTCATGACCTCATTTATACTGCGTGCCAACCGACTGTGTACGCTGGTAAATTTCTTATACCAGAAATTCTGCACCCGATCCAGACCTAGGCCCCTCCAGTTCTTCGAGATGTTTATGGCTCGTCGAACTTCCTCTTCAGTAACATCCGCGAAATTCATTCCAGGTGTATTGGCATGGCGGGTGCCTTCGGCGGTGATCCACTCAGCATGCTCAGCATGCTGGGCAGGTAACCCCCAAAGTCCACCCCAATACTCTTTCGCTTCCGTCACCGAGAACTGTATTGTCTGGGCGCTCTGTCGGGATTCGTTGAGAGATCTGAAAAAGCTCCGCTGGTTCCTCGCGTATGTTGCATTCTGGACACGTCTGGAATAACTTTCGCCATACCGTCGTAACCGACTGCATATGACAGAAAGTTTCTGTTTTAGTGTGTCCAGAATTTCAACAACGGGTGTCTCACAGGGGATGGCATAGTTCCGGTAAACCCTCTGCACTTTATTTCTCACTCGTCGGCTGGCATTGCCAGTGCTGATCTGAATCAGTCTAGCAATGTCCTGCCTTAGTGAGTCCCGCCGACGTTCCAGACGAATTTTCCATGGTGGATCTCTTTTGTCACTCAAACCAATAACGCGAAAGCGAATCTTCTGACCGTGCAATCTGATAGCCGCAACTGCACCACAATACACAAGTGATTGTAGTTGCAGCAGCGACATATCAGCACACAGTCGAGACGCAATCTCATCATTGATTTGAGATAGAATTCCCGGAGTTGCTGGAGATGCATAGAGCCTGGGAATACTTGGTCTATGCATAGGATCCATATCCGAGAATTCTATACACGCTCTTTGGAATTCGTCCCGAACTTCAGCGGAAACCTCAGCTGGATGGTGGAGAAGAGTGCTTCGGCGAGTACTGAACCTGTTGCCTGCAGTGCGGCGTGGTGTTGTTGATGCCGCCGCCTCTGCCCCCATCGACTCTCGGTCACCAGTTTCCCCGATGACTTCAAGTCGAACACGTTCCCTGATGGTGGCCGGGATTGTGTCGCTGCGAGTGATGAAGCGGTACTGGTCTGCGACTCGCTACACAGTCACGTGCGCGAATTGCGGGAAACGCTCGACGAATCTCTGGTGCAACAAGGGGCGGTAAGATGTTGTACCCGCCCCCGCCGTTATTTCGTAGTAGGAGCGGATGATGAAGAGGTTCATTTCTTCAGTCCATTTCATCCGCTTCCTACGCGAACCTGCTGAAGTGGTGGCCACAGATTGTGGCGAAACAGCTGCAGAAGGCGGAGCTGTGCTCCTGGTCGTCGTGGCGCCTAGACGTCGAACCGCCCCACGACTAGCGGTTTCGACGCCGTGCTGTCCATTACGAGAGCCCGACCCAGTCACCAAGTCAGACGACTCCCGCCGGTTATCCGTACCGGACCTTAAATTTCTCCTTCTTCTCATTTTTTGGTGGTGCATTTTATCCTTAGTTGCCAGGTGTGTAGATAGCTTCCTTAGTGAGTAATCTGCAAGACTGCAAAGTTCCTGCACTTTCCTCACCTACCCCCTGAGACGCTGCGGTGGCATACACCCATTCAGACTGAAGCTATCCATCCCTCCTCCTTTCACAACCGGGCTTGGGACCGGCTTCGGCGGAGTTATTATATTATTATTATTATTCCCAGAAACTAAACCGAAAAATGTGAAAAAATTCGAAGGCTGCCACTCTATGGTGCCTAGGCCCTAAAAAACCCTCCATGGCGATCATTTTTAGTCATTGGCAGGAAAACCCCCCTTAAGTTCCTTCTAGAATCACGAATATAGCATACAGCATGATCCTACCAACTTTGGTGAAAATCGCACTATTCCTAACAAAGTTATAATAGGTCAAAGCTGACGCTTCTGTGCAAATTCAAAACTTTGAATGTCAATATCACTTGAAAGTGGATATTTTCACATAATATATTCATATATTACGTGCTACGTACTAATGGCACAAATGCATACTCAAATCTCTTTATAAAAGAAATACACAAAATTTTTCATACCTGAGGCGTCTTCCCGTTTCCCGACTTGTTTTGAGATCTTGACGATCATCCCCTTCTTCCAATCTCTGGAAATGGTCTCGGACTCCTAGGAGAAGTCGACCGTTGACGTCCTTCACAGGACCATCTAAAGATTTGCAACCACATGCAAGCTCTTTCGTTATGCGATATATATTCCTGAAATCATTGTGATCTTCCACGTCCCTGACCAGCACAATAGCAAAATCTCTCTCGTGTCACAGCGTACACTATGCTGAATTTCTCGTGCTCGAACAATGTGACGAGGCGGTGGAAACTGCAAAAATTCACGAACCTCCCACCATTATCGTTGAGGTCGCAAAGACCGTATTTCCCCATCACATATCCAAGCAAGGTGTTATGACAGCCCACCTTGGCATTCAGATCACCTATCACGACCACAATGTCACCTTTAGGAAGCCTCCCCTAAATTGCGTGTAATTGCTCGTAGAAAGCATACTTTGAATGTCTCCGTTGGTGCGTAGCATTGTACACTTGTGGTGCTCCTTAACCTGGACATGAGTCTTGCAATTAGAAGTCTGTTAGAAACCGGCTCCCAGGTCAAGTAAGCGCGCCTTGCTGTAGCCGTCAGACCGGAATCGCGTTTGTTACCTGCTCTCGTGGCAATTTTCGCTCAAGTTGGAGGAAGCGAACATTCTGGAGAACCTCGCAACCATTATCGAGGATTGTGCACACATTCCAAAACCTAATCATAATCTATTTGCGATAGCCAAAGGTTATTTCCGTGAGGTCAGTCCCTATCCGAGGCATTGTTGGCATTTCGGTAGCAGTGAAGTTTCAAAATTTGCAGGTCGCCAACCCACAAATAATAATAATAATAATCGTTGGCGCAACAATCCATATTGGATCAAGACCTTGAAGTGTGTTAGAGCACTTCATTCAAGACCGTAACGGTACACCACAGTACACTGTGGGAGGCAATGTGGTCAGCATTGCGCTCGCCCGAGATTATTACCCTGATTTGACTCAGGTACTCATTCACAGCTGAGTCGACTGGTGTCCGACATCCAATCACGATAACAAATTCCTCTGCCCCCAGCGAGATTTGAACCGCGACCTTCCGCTACGACAGCCCAGCGCTCTAACCACTTGAGCCATCCGGACACTTAACCCACAAATTGCTATCCCTTTTAGTTGCCTCTTACGCAGGCAAATAAACAAGCAAGACTTTGAATATATGCTTAAGCCCCAACTCACAGGGCATAAGTGAGCAGATGAATGATTAGACGTCAACCTTTTCACCCCACTCGTTCCTATCGGGTGCTCCTTTCTCTTCTCTGCTACATCATTTCCGTCGAAACCCGATACATTGGCTTCGAGCAGTCTTCTCTCTCGATACAGGTTTTAAGCACTCTTCTCTCCTCATTTCTCATTCCAAAATACTCTACCAATAAAAACTCTTAAGTGACAACGAGAACCTCTTGGAAATTCCGGGCTCAAACTTCACGTATATTATAAATAGCGTCCAACATGAGACTTAAGACGACAAATCTCATGAATTTGAACTTCTCAGGAAAAGAATATTCTGACCCCCATTCTGCATTCAATACAAGCATTTCCAGAAACTGACCGTAAATAAATCCCTGATCCGCTGTCAATGTCCCCCTTTCCCTCATTCCTGCCGAACTAGAGCATTAGGTGTTTCTTAACGAGTCTTTCAATATCTGGATAGATAGATTCTGACACATAAGGCACAAATGGCCGCTAGTAAAGTGCTTCGAAGTTTAAATTTCCGGGAACTATCACAGAATACGAATTTTTAAAAATATACCAGTAAATATCAGGTCGACTTCTAGTAAACCAAAGTACTTTAATCCGTCTTTACAGGTTAGACTGTTTTAAGAAAACATATCGGGCCGAAGGCTACTTCGGCATGTATCGCGGATCTGCTGTTAACATTTTACTAATTACTCCTGAAAAGGCTATCAAGTTGGCTGCAAATGACTTCTTTCGGCATCATTTGACAACATCATCAGGAACTTTACCAATAACCCGCCAAATGGCAGCCGGTGGCTTAGCTGGTCTATGCCAAATTATCATAACAACACCAATGGAATTGCTGAAGATTCAAATGCAAGATGCTGGACGTGTAGCAGCACAAGCACGTGAAGCTGGAAAGACTGTACCCAAAACCTCAGCCACACAACTAACAATTCAATTACTGAAAGAAAAAGGAATACTCGGTCTATACAAAGGGATTGGAGCTACTATGTTAAGAGATGTATCGTTTTCAATAGTTTATTTCCCCTTGTTTGCTACGTTGAATGATTTGGGCCCAAGAAAAAGTGATGGGTCGGGTGAAGCAGTATTTTGGTAAGTATTTAACAGGATTAGATTTTTCAAGACAAGGTTCAATTGAACTGCGATTCGTTTGTAGGTGCTCTTTCTTATCAGGCTGCGCAGCTGGTTCTTTTGCAGCCTTGGCTGTGAATCCATTTGATGTAGTTAAAACACGACTTCAAGCATTAAAGAAAGCCGAAGGTGAAAAGGAATTCAAGGGAATCGTAGATTGTTGTGTGTAAGTAATATGGACCTTACTCTTTAATCTGCCTACGAGAAAAATCAACTCCAAACTTGTAGCTCATGAAATAAGTTTCAATCACCTCTTTAGTCGCTGACCCCCATCTTCTATTATTCTAGGAAAACACTCCGATACGAAGGGCCAACAGCATTCTTCAAGGGTGGCTTGTGCCGTATGATTGTCATTGCGCCATTGTTCGGAATAGCGCAAATGGTCTATTACCTAGGCGTCGCGGAGGCGCTTCTAGGCATTAAACGTGATTAAAAAGTCAATTTGAAATTAACTATTTTGATAGGAGGCGCCACTCAAAAAGTACTTTTCAGTTATTGGAAGGAGATTTTTAAAATAAATTATTGTAATGTAAACGCATGACTATTCGACACTTAGAATTAATGAGCTCAGTTCGAGATTGTTTATAAATCAATCACAAATCTATCAAAAATTTAATGAAATAGTGATGATACCGTGACAATAATGTATCAAGTATACATACTGAAATAAACACAAACTCCAGAATAACAAATGAGCTTCACTGGTGACCACAAATGCTGCTTCCTAGATGTTTTCTCTGGTCGAATGTTATTTGAGTGTTCGTAAAGTTTTGCATTTTCCGTTAAGGCTACATTAGTAGAACATGAGAAGATATTAAAATTAAATGTCTGTATTTGGAGATGTATAATATGTAAGTGTGTAAAAAATGTTAAAAAGAACAAATCCTGTCGATATACTAATTGAAAAAATAAAGATGTCCGAGACAAATTCAAGCCATAGCAACTAGAATGTTTTTTTGGCCTCTTTCTGTAACTGTTCAAAAAAAAAGCAGGCTAAAGATTTGTTATGTATACAATTTGTGATCTTGTAATTATTTAAGCAAGTATTATTATTGACAAAAAATATGCGTCTTTTTATATTGCATGTTAACTTCACAACCAAATGTTAATACAAGTTTTGTAATATGGTAAACATAAGTAAAATGCGAAATTGATAACGACACCGGCCAAATACTTTCTAATAGCCTAAACCCCGCTATTAGATGGGATTCTGATTCTGAACCTCAAAACAAATTGACAGTACCACAGGGTGCACGAATGATAGATAACCAGTCAAATGCTATTCCAAAGAAGCTTCCTAAAAGTGGAAGACCAATTGGAGAGAAAATTTCTCCCACCCTGAGAAAGTTGCGTTTCCTATTAAAATGTATTTATGTTATGCCACTCTAGAAGTAGACATCAGCCCAGAGAATAACTCCATGATGATAATTTTACCCCCTTACCTTATCAACATTCTAAATCATGAAGTACTGGAGCCACGAGGAATGCTTTTCTACGAGATCGATTAAAACTGGCGTCTAACTTCATTCTCCTTCAAGTCCCGACCACCATTGGCAACCATTCATACCGGAGCACTCGCTCGTTTCTTTTGTCAGTGAGAGCTACATGCAATAATGTACTGAGTTTCTTCTTTAGTGTCAAGAGCACTGTCTTCACGAGGGAAACGAAATGTTTGAAGATTGGCTTGTGATAGTACTAGAACTACGATTGAGAAAAAATTAACGGATCATTTGCATTATCACTAGGCCAAAATGATTACCAAAGAAGCGGCATGTAAATTCCTGGAGTGCTACGTGGAACGGGATGAGAAATTTTCGAATTAAGTGACCCGCCCACCGTAACCTATTGAGCCGGATTTTATCCACAACCAGACAGTCATGGTTATCGCTCATAGATTTCGTCGTTATGTAGGTTACGGAATCTTTCATCCTCATGTAGGGGGCCAAAAATTCATCGGAGGATTCTTCTCTCGAACGCGGTCAAGAGTTCGAAATTTTTTTGCTAAGAATCAACAACCGTACGCGGATTTCATCGTCGTAGCTGTTATCGGTTGTGATTTTCGATCCCAGATAGGAGAAATTATCAACGATCTCAAAGTTGTAGTCTCATATCTTTATTCTTCCCGTTTGACCAGTTGCAGTTTGATGTTGTTAGTTGGTTGGTTTTTGGTGCTGACGTTGCCACCATATATTTTGTCTTGCCTTCATTGATGTGCAGCCCAAGATCTCGCGCCACCTGCTCGATCTGGATGAAGGCAGTTTGCACATCTCGGGTCGTTCTTCCAATGATGTCGATATCGTCAACATAGGCCAGTAGTTCGGTGGACCTTAAAAGGATCGTACCCCTCGCATTTACCTCAGCATTACGGATCACGCCGTAGACCGTTGTTAATGTCGAATGGCCTTGAGAGTGATCCTGCTGCTTTTATCTGGCCTCGCACATTGGTCAGTGTTAGCCTAGTCAGTCTTATCAATTTCGTCGGGATACCGAATTCTCTCATGGCCGTGTACAGTTTTACCCTGGCTATACACAACTGATGTCCATATTCCAACAGCTTTCCCATCGCTTGCCGCACAGAGAAAATCTGATCGATTGCAACGATGATTATTTTACGGAAAAGGTGGGGTCGGTTTCGGATATACTTAGCTAACCACTTGCCTTTCAATGATATTATTTCGAAAGTAACCCAACGGTCCGTTACCAGAGTGATGATGACATTTCTCGTACTTTTTAGTCGACACTAACAAGTCCACAGACTCTCAAAAAAGGACAACTGGCGGTTTCGGAGTGTGGACGTTTCCATATCCTATATAAAATTCGGCTCAATAGATTGCGGTGGGTTGATTGTTAATCTGTATAGGTGAGAAGGATCCAGCACAAAACGTCTATAAGGGGAATATCTATGGCAGAAAAAGTGCCTAAAATGGAGCGATAGTAGCCAGGACGCCAAAATAGATTTGAAGGATATTGAATTGATGGACCTCGGTACAAAACCGGGATGATGATGACCGTTTGGCCCGGGGCAAAGGCAACTTATCCCCTAAACAAGTCGGGAAACCGGAAGCTGGACGCTTCAGGTATAAAAGGTTTTGTGTTTCCCCATGTGAGGAGCATAACGCAGTTCTCCATTGGCTGATAGCATTGACTCGAGATATTTAAATTGCTCAGTGCTGTCAGCTTCAGTAAGCTGCCCAGAACTGAGTGAATTAAATATCTCGGGTCAATGCTATAAGCCAATGGAGAACTGCGTAATGAAATTGCTTCACGCATTAATGCGACCTGAATGAAGTCGCATTCCGCAACTGGTGTTTTTTGTGATCGACTTATCAGCGAAGGTCTCAAATCTAAAATTTACCGCAATGTCGTTCGTCTGCCGCTCTCTATAGTTCCGAGTGTTAGCTGACTATAAAAGACAATGAGCGGCGTCTTGCGGTAATGGAGACGAAGATGTTGCATTGAACTGGTGGCGTGACACGTTTTGATCTCATCCGAAATGAGGACCGATCGTGGAAAAACTACAAGTCAGGCTTTTTCGATGCAATGGTCGCATCGAGAATTCACTTGCCAATATTGGTCTAAACATCGAAGTCAATGGTAAGCGACCAAAAGGCAGGCCGAAACAATGGTGGCTTGATACGCTGGATGGGGATTTAAAAGCCTCGCGATTACATCTAGATCAGGCATTTGATAAAATAAAATGGCGAAACCTATCACGACGAGCCGACCCCGCTTGTGAACAGGACAAAGGCTAAATAAAAAGAAGATGTGAGGAGCGGTGAGTGCATGACAGGGATTTAAATAAATCATTTGATGGAAAGCCCTGGATTGATAATACGCTTCACACTCTGAGTTAACTATTATTAGCAAATGCGAAGAATTTAACCTACAACAGATATAAAAAAGGGCCAAGGAGAAGTAGATCCTTCATGAATGGAACTTTAATATTTCATTCGAAAGTCAATTATTCTCGTTAATTATGATGTCAGCATCTTATTTGTATGGCCTTAGAAGCAGTAAATTTGCGCGTAATTGCTAAGTTTGAGTACACTTTGTAATTCACGCCAAAATTAATATCAGTTTCGCAAAATGCTAATCGAGACCTTTCGTTTGGTCCAGGGCCAAAAAAGACGAAGCCAACCAACAGTCTCGTCCACGGCTCAGGCAATTTATCAGATGCTATCTCACCTCTGCCCTGCTCCTTTTTCTATAATCGCGAAAACGGCGCGGGTGCAGAGAAGAAAATGGAAGCGGTCTTCAAGGGCCAATGCCATTAGAGGGCCCCCTATGTTTTTTTCAACTTCTTTAGTGTTTAATAAAAATGGTCCGATGAACCAGAAATATCCTAGTTTGCGAACCGTAGTAATATGTTCAGAATAAGTCTTGAAAATTTCAAAGAATTTCGTTGGATAGATTTTGGACTACGGTTACATCCGTAAAAATCTGCTGTTTGGAGAAAAACCTATTTAAAAATTAGAATGTAATTATTAACCATAAAATTTCAACTGACCATTTATCTATTAGACCTAATCCATAAACCTTCGGTTTCTTCAAAAAGCACATGTAAAGCCTTGGCTTCAATTCTCGCTCTTTTAACGAAGTTATTCGAACGTCCTTCAGACCGGTAAATTCGCGATCGACATAAATCTGACATATGGTACTTTACCGGTTTAACACTTTAATTTCCGAAAGAATTGGAAAATCACTTTGCCCAAATTCTAGATAAAATTGTTGAAAAAAAGATTCGATTTCTCGGATCCGACACACGAGATGACCCGCTTAATAACGAATCGTAGAGAGAACACTGTGAATATCTAATGTCAATATCAAATACCTGGAGGTGATGATTGCCGCCATAAAGAATACTGGCGAACCGAAACACTCTCGGTGGTTGCTTCTAGCCAGAGTGATGTAATTCATACTGCTTTACGTATCACCTGTATGGGTGGAGGCGCTTGTAAACTCTCAAAGACCGAAGCAGGTGAATTCGGTTTATCGACCACATTATATGAGGCAATACTGGTGGTGGCAGGTGAAACAAATGAGTGTGGTGTACCATGCAAGACGTATAGAGAAGCAGATAAAACACAAGAATGGACAAAGTCAGAGTCGAATGATTTTTAGCAATGGAGATGAGACGACTCTACGAAGTTTTGCTGAACCTACAGGGTCATTCCTAATTTGTTGTTTAGGATCTGCGGGATCCTAAGTCCCCATCCACTTGATGGTGGACCGGACTAAATGAGGAGCAACTTACTCCCTCGTTTTTTAGTCCATGGATCCCTAGTATTGGAGCGTAGCACTCCAAGCATTAAGAATTGAAAAAATCAAAAATTTGACTGACGGTTTCGTCATTCCTAGTGTTTACCTTGAGCAGAAACATGGCGAGACCAACTACCACATTATATATGGTTCCTGGCAGGACACGGTGGTCACTACACGCAGTATCTGCAACACTTTGGGTTGAATGATTCACCGATTTGTCCTAGATGCGGTGGCACACCGGAGGATCCAGAGCATGTGATGTTTCACTGCCCAAGTTTTGCAATGAAGAGGAGCTATCTGAAGCAAGTGAAGATATCTGCGGAAATGATCAGATGGAAGGAGAACTAGCTTATAGTTTCCTCCACAATCGTAAAAACTTGGGGGTTACTGAAGGAAGAAAAAAGAAGAAAATCAGAAAGGAGCGGAACATTTTTTTGCATGTGTCACTCTGGGCTACGTGATTACCTTCTGCGATAAAACTAAGATAGTGACCATACCAATGCCTGGGAAAGTTGTCTATTCAAGCCCAAAGAACCTCAAATAAAATAGCTCAACATCATTCTCGCTGGCATGTCTGAATATATTGGCTGAGCATCACACTCGCAAAAAGGGGATAAGACCGTACCCGCTAAATTAAACGTAACTGTCTACCAACGTGGAACGCCTTGCGAATCTGTTCTTCATTGCCCGGTTTCCATGATTACTATATATTGAATGGGTTTTCAATTGTTCACTTTTCCAAAAGATGCGTGATGCCGCCAAAGAGCATGGTATCGATGATACTTTAGTCAAGCAAAGCTGTGCTATACTAATTCAGGGCTGTTGTGTCCTGATAACGGAAACATCGAAAGACCGCACCCAAAGAAGTGTAATATCGCCACTTCTGTGGAGTATGTTGATTGACTCACTGCTATGTGAACTGCATAATCTGCCAATACACTGTTACCATGCTCGTCCTACACGTTTAACTAAACCTCTTCCACGACAATTATGTAATTACATAGTTTTCATCCGATTGCGCATTGATAATCAATGCGTCGGAGACACCTTAACTCTCATTGCACATTCCGAATACGAAATAAGTGAGAGATATAGAGCTCATATTTTGTCTCAGTTTTAGCTTTTTACACATTTCGATTTCACCACTTAACACACTCCCAACCTTATTTCAATGGCGCGGCTGTGCTAGCTGTTGATCGATATCTCGAAATGGTATGTGAAAATATACAGCGTGCGAGGATTTGATTGGCAGTTGGTACCTCAGGCTAAATCTAAATGAAAAAATAATCTTTGCACCCAAGTGAAATATCCGTGAATTATTTTAGATAAGAAACTTCTTTGGAACAAATGCGTAGACGTAAAGATGAAAAGAATTCTCACAGATTATGGACTGTGCAAATGGACCCTTGCCTGGCCCTGTGAACTTAGGCATCATTTGGATACGTTGCTACCACTAGGCCATTAAGGTGAGATAAAAGAGTTTTCACTGTAAATTAGCATGATTGCAAAAAAATGTATGTCAGGGCATTACCAGTCCATTGAGCACGACATCCAACACTCGATCTTCAGCACTTGAATATATATGCATATTCAGAGCATTGCTATGACAGCAGCTCTTAGACTGATGCGTTTGGGCCTATGGTGAAAAAGCGGGGGTGAGGGGCACAGAATATTGGAAAGGATATTGCGAGAACTGAATCTAGTTCTAGTAATGTCGTCTGATTCTCGAATGCCCACACATTTGTTAGGTAGAAGATATACCGGCATCCCCAAACGTAGAGAAAAATAGGAAGAACTAGTAGAATGCATGACGGGATATATGGAGGTTCGTTCAAGAGTGAAGAAACAGGTTGAACTCTATATCTAGATTCAATACCATTGAACTACTCTGGGTACCGGGTCGTGGTGGTGCAAATGTCAATGTGAAATCTTGCGTACCTTAGCAAAAAACAGTTCAGTTTCTCCCATATAGGGAGCTGGGAACAAGTTTCCAATAAAGACAAACACCAGAGCCTGAATATAGCTAGAAACACCAAACTTTTCCTGTGAGAACCAAACAAACATTGGAAACTAACTGTACCCTGTCGGAAAGAGGAAGACTTCCAGAAATATTATGGACACTCATAGCTCGCGTTGCCAACAGATTTGTAACTTAGCATTCTACTAGGTTTTACTACTTTTCTCGCAGAAATAATAGTTGAACTTCGATCTGGCTGGCGGACACACAAAGCAAAGACTCAAACAATAACCGAGTGGTGCCTAATATGTAGCGGGAAACTACACTAGAAAACATAGGTTCCTATGTACAAAGCCTTCTCCCGTGTTCCCGATATGAATGATAATTATAACCATAAGTTGTATAGAATACGCAGTTCAATCACTTTACTCCTCATGTCAAAGAAATCGTTGTCCTTCAAGCATTATAGTACTTTCGTATGTCCTTACCTCATTTTACAGGAATAGAAAATTAAATTTGTTGTTTCTTGAAGTTTTAATATGTTAGCCAAAAGTTATATATATTCCTCCCGTCATCTCAGTAAAAAAATCGTACATTCTTGGAGATAAAATTTTATAAACTAGATTTCACACCAATTGTTCGTCGAAGAACCAGATTCAATTTTCCAAACGTTTCTAAGCGGGTGACAGGCCAATTTCCAAGAGAATATTGAAGATTTTAGTAGGTCTTCATGACGAAAATTTCAAATTATGCTTTTCAGTCGCTGGCTGTAAGTCCATGCTATACGGCGGAATAGCAGTTCCTATATCTCCGCTTTGGCCCTCGACTATTGCCTCACTGCCTTCTGGACTCGCCATGTTGACCAAAGCTGCCGCACTTTTACTAACTATAAGATTCGAAGATTGGTTGGCATGGTTCTGCACCTTGTCCGAGTGCACCATAATTGGAGCGTTGCTCACCACATCGCACTTGGCACTGGCAAAAAACTCTTGAAAATTTCCAAAATTCTTAAGAACGGAAAAACATCGCGAATTAAGTCGTCCAATTGATCGGTTCACAACCAATTTCAAAGAATTGAACATTTCTAAAGTTATCCTATTCGATTGAAAGATAGTTTGTCACTCGAAGCTCCACAAATCAATATATCCCGAGAAGCGACCAAATTCCTTGAATATATTTGAGTTCAAAAATGTTTATTTTAAGTTTTAATATTGTGAATAATTTATATCTCAGAGCCTGCTTGACTGGACACTACCCTGGTTTTGCTGCGAAGTGAGCGAAGTATAAACGACAGTAAGCATACCTGTTTTAATACACACAAGTAGGCAATTTGCGCTTCCACCAGTAACTCTGAAGCGCGTGAAAGAGTAGTAGTTGTGCACTACTGCACTAAGAGTGTCCAAAACATGAATATGGAAACAAAGATTTAAACTCTCCAAGTGGTGAGAAGTCACAGACTTTGAATCGTCCGACGACCATGTGTAGTCTTATCCTGGCCGAAGTGCCTGTAGAAGGGCATGCTTTCCGACTTAGTGGAAAGCTTGCATTTAGTGCCTACGGTGAAGACAGCCAGAAACTTAAGAGAAACTGGAAATCCAACTACGGCCGGCTCGTCCGTGATACTACAGCCCAAATTTACCCGCAAACGGAAGAAGGCTCGGCAGAAGGAACTTAGGCCATTAAGAAGGAGAAACTACAAGCTAAATCCTGCCTGTTTGAACCTTCTTCTTCACCCTTACCGAGAAGAGCGGAAGAAAGAGGAGTTGGTGACGTGGACGCTACTGGTTTAACACCGGTATGTGGAAATGGATCCAAGCGGCACGGGCACCGTGGACCTGCAAAGGCCCTGTTGCGCAGCAAGACTCCACAACCAACCTTAGTTCGTGAGGCCGAATCTAATCTCTTCCCAACAACAATCTTTCCGTACTTTTGGAGGACAGAGCCAGATTACTACCGAATGTAGTCTCTCTGAACCAGTGAAGCACAATGTACAGCACCACATTAACACTACTGGTTCCCCTATCTTCTCAAAGGTACGTCCCCTACTACCCCAGAAGCTGGCTATTGCACGGAAAGAATTCGAACAACTTATGCAACAGGGATCTTCGGGCAGCTTTTGGTCTTCCCCACTCCATATGGTCCCTAAGCCAAATGGCGAATGGCGCCCCCGTGGGGATTACAGAAGGTCAAACGCACAGACTGTTCCTGATCGATATCCTATTCCGTTCATCCACGACTATGTACATAATCTCGCAAACTGCCGCATCTTTTCGACCTTGACTTTAACCAAGGCGTATCACCAAATCCCTGTAGCTCCAGAAGACATTCCAAAGACGGCAATATGCACACCCTTTAGATTCTTCGAGTTCACACGAATGATTTTCGGGTTGTAAAATGAGGAGCAAACCTTTCAAAGGTTCATTCACTCGGTCTTGCGAAACCTCGACTTCTGTTTCGTATATTTGGATGATGTTTTGGTCGCTTCTTCTTCAGAGTCTGAGCACTTAGTCCATCTCGAGTGCATTTTTCAACGTCTCCTTGAGGCCGGTTTAGTCCTAAACGTGGATAAATGCAAGTTTCTCCAGACACAGGTGAGATTCCTCGGCCACTTCATTTCCCCTGACGGAATACAGCCCGACCCAGACAAGGTCCAAGCAATCACAAACTTCCCGCGTCCGAAAACTGTGAAGGATTTGCGGAGGTTCTTGAAGCGACGATTTAACAATCAAGGTTTTCGCGATGGAGTGCACTGATGAGGTTGCCTTAAAGTGGCTCCAGCAGGCAGTCCCGGCTTTGAGTTATGGCAGTTAAGTTCACTATTGTAAACACTAAGCTACGCCAGACAGAACATGTTGGATGTCGGTTACCGGACCCTCGAAGGAAGGCAGAAAACATCATTCGCATGCCAGGTGAACAGAACCCGGGCATGGACTTTAAACATTGGAGGGTAACGTTCATGAATGTCAGGAAGGACAAATTTACAAAGTTGAAGGGTTTCAACTTGGTATTCAAAAGAGTGTAAATGTGCTCAGGGAACATCACCATATGGTGCTCCACTTTTTCCTGTATAGACTGAAATTCAGTCATATCAGGAAACTGTAGGGCATCATCTCCATTTTGAGAGCGAAGAACAATGATGGTCTTCGACTCACACAACATAGCGCAAATTGCAGCATCTTCGGTCCGCTCTCTCACAATGGAGCTGCGCGCGTAAGATAGCGCTTACAGTGACGGAACCCCCGTTAGGGTGTTCGCACTGGTAAAGGGACCACAGAGTAAATTCTACCTGCTAATAACTTCTCCTACACCTTCCAAAGAACAAGCGGAAGAAAAGGAAGCCAGAGACGTGAACGGAACTGACTTAATACCAGTTCGAGTGATCGAATCTATGCAAACCGGACACCGCAAACCAGCCAAGATGCTTAGTGGAAAATAGATGAATGCTCTACGGGATGAAATGTTTCATGGATGAGGACATGGGAACTTCGGTACCCCCAAGTGCGGCTTTTCCCAGAGAAATCAAACACGAGTAGATCGTGTATCTGGCGGTACGGTGTGGGGGAAACTGCGTCACACGCGGACCGCGGCATACCCTTCTAAATGTTTTCCATTACACATATTACACATTAGACTCAGTTTATGTCGAAAAAGATAAAGATTGGTCAAATTAACCGGTAGCAAAGCCCCCTCCTATCTGCTGGCAGCGAGGCTGACAAAGCTACAGGACTGCCCCTACATTTTCCTGTTCCCAGGACTTAGCTACGGTCATCATACAATACCAGATAAATGGCGAGAGGAAAAACATCATACTTGCTTCCGCTTATTTACCCTATGCTTTTTTGTATCCTCCACCGACGCAAGAGCTTAGGGATCTGGTGGCGTATGCAGAATCAAGTGGTCTCGAGCTCTTAATAGGTTGGGATGCGAATGCTCAATATATTTGTTGGGCCAGTAGCAAATGCAATCCAAGAGGGAAGAAGCTATTTGGGAGAGTACTTAACACCATAGGCATCCAAAACATCCTTGGGAACAGCACTATACGTGTGTTTGAATGAATATAATGCACTAGCAGCTGTATTTTTTCCCATTCGAACCACAAGTCCGCACTAGGTCATGTGAGGCGTGGTTGCTTTGTGGAGGCGCTGCAATGTGTGAGCGGCTTATCGGAGATTCACTCGAGCTCCGCACCAAAATAAGCGCAGTGAAGCAGGATGACAGGCGGCGTAAGAACCGGGCTCGTGGCAGTCTACAGTCAGCTACCGACCACACGGGTCGATTTTTAATAGAATTTGGAATAGTCCAGTCGTTTTTACCTTACTGTCAAATTGCTTCTTTCTGTTTAATGTTTTGCTTGAATTTGATAACTAAAAATATAGATTTCATTTTAACGTTACTTGTAACTGTGAGTTTAGATTAATCAGTTACAATTTGGGAATCAGAGTGCAGATATCATCCCCAAGCTATATCCTAATGTGTTTTGCTCCGATTCATCATCTCATCTCATTTTAAAACGAATTTTTTCAGATGCATACAATCCCAAAACAGCCTGATTGCAAGATAAATCTTGGAGAACTGCGGTCCAATCTTCTGAAGAAAAAAAAACTTATTTAGAGCTAGAGAATTGACTCTGCGGACGTTTCGTGTAAACGATGGATCGATTAATATGGAAGTCTACCTCAAGAAGGGGATGGTGAAGGTCAACTTCAAGATAAGCCCAGTCAGTTTGGTACAAGTAAACAGAGTCGGCGAAAACCCCAGTTTATGTTCCACACACTTCAAAACGCCCTTAGCTGATTTACTGAACGCTTATCTCGATAGAAAGAGTTGTTTGGGAGACTCATGGGTGGAGTTGCTAATAGATAACTCTTCAAGTACAGTCTGAACGAGCGATACGTTATTGGAAGCTAACTCTACACTATTCGATGTAAAAGATAGTGGCTATATTGCACTCGTTGAATTGTTTGAGACATTATGAAGCCGTAAGAGGTGATAAGAGCTCAACTTCTCAATTTGGTCGAGCTGTTGTGACTGCAACTCAGTTGCCGATGATGAGCCAAAAAAAATATGCAGCCAATGATTTGTTGCTCTTTAATCCACTTAAGGTTGTCAGGCAAGAATAATCCAGAGCTTAAGTGAAAAACAACCAAAAATTATGTTCATTATAACTTTTATTTCGGTAAAACAGTATACAATTTTCTCCTAAATACTAAAAACATTACAATTCTTTTCCAAACGCTTCTGTTCGTCTATTCATTGCTAAATACGCAGCCTTATCGTTATAAAATCCTCGCAATTCGGTTAAAATATCAATACTTATTCAAAGCCAATCACAATCACGATAATATCTAAACTGACAAAGGAAACTGAAAAAAAAACATATCTAAATTACATCAGCCGGTTGATTCGTAATCTGGTCTGCTTGGTTGTCTCCATTTCGTCGTCTTGCATAAACTCTCAAAACTTGCCGATACATTGGTACAAAATAGCAATTCCGATAGATCCAACCGCCACATAAAATCAACAAAAGGATCACAAATTTCCAAGCATCCCACATTTCCCATTCAAAGAAACATGCAAACGACCAAACCAGTATAGCTATCAGAGTATTATAACGAACCCGTGCAGCGCTCGAAATGTCTTTCGTTATTCGTGCTCCACAGTAATTGTGAATCGCCACCGAGGCTATGAAGAGACAGTGAGCCAACACAATAAGGAAATTATTGGCCATTTGGGCAATCGCGTCAAGAAAATCTTCAACGACCCCATGTGCATTGTTGCCAAATGGTGGTCCGGCTTTTAGGAAGTTCAAGGGAACGTATAAAACAGTTAAAATGAATAGCCCAAAAACACCTTGCCAACCAATTGCTCGCAATGGCGGGATGTCGAGCACTTTAATATACTTCTCCTCTTGGATATATTTTATTCCATGGAATACTAATGAGCACAAGACTAACAAATCGCCTGTAAGAACTGAATTTGATTTATATAAATAGTAATCGTTCACCGTTATAAAACCGGCACCGGAAGCTAGTACCAATATTCCGATCCATTGGTAACAACTCAATGTCTGATTTAAATAAGTCACACTGAATATTCCAACGAATATTATCACAGCACCTGAAACGATTCATTTCCAAATATTTACAGATCGCTTAACTTGCAGACTCCAACAAAAATACACTTACATTGTAACATCATATAACTAGAAGCTGTCGTAAGGTAGAGTCCAGTGAAAAGGAGAATTGAAGCTATAACTTCACAAATTGTAGCAACCATAAAAACTCGTGGGCTGTAATCTTCATTGCCAATTGTAAGAATATTCCTTTCTTCGGAGCCATCCTGCAATAAAGAAACAGATGCCTGAGTAACGTACATACTTATTTATCAACTAAACAATAAAAATTGGACTCAAAGGCACAAACACAGTCACCCAATGAATTCACAGCACCTTTCATTCATTTTCGGCGTCGAACTGGATGTTTAAGATTACGGAGTGTAAAGCTCCTCGGAATGAAATCAATCAAAGTCACAGCGAAAGGAGGAGGCATAATAGGTGGTGTCGGAAAAGAAAGACACAGAAGAAAAGATTTGTTGTAAAAATTGTCACTTGAGGATAAACATCTATGGGCTAACAGCTTGCGAAATCTTTTTAATACCGAAATATCAACTGCGTCGTAAATAGAGACTGAACTCTGGCTACGATCTCTCGCTACCGAAAACGGTTTTTGATTGGTTTCTAAAAATTGCGTTTGCTACTCAACATCGGTATCAAAATTGCTCACTTCTCCAGCTTGAGCGATAATTACAGCAATATCGGTTAGATATTCCGAGCCTAAGTGAAGGGAGTCTGGAGAGGACTTCTCTCACTCCTGCAGCACTGTGCTTTTGTACTTTGGAAAGCCTGGCGATAGTAGACGCCATTCCAGCGAATGCTTTCTATGAACAAGTACTACAATTGTAATCATAGTGGATGATCTCAATATCAAAATGTGCTCTGAAAAAACATTGTTCAAACATGGTGAAAGGTTCGTAGATTGCTGCATCTTTCGCCAGCTCGACAGGGACGAGTACAGAGGATACCATAAAGGCCGTTAACTCTCAACCAACCGCCAACGAATATCTAATTAGATCAACCATATCGCACACAGCATTAGATTGGGGATTTACCTTCTAAATCCACATAACAAAAGGGGAGCCGAAACCGGCGGAACGGAAATCATCATCCGACGGTCACTTATTTCCACTTGTGTGTCGCAGCTGCGTCTGCTCACAGAAAAGCGGAAGATCGGCCCATAAATTCATTATGGATCGTAACTGCAATCCGACTGTCCCCTTGCAGTGGGAAAATTTTCTTGCTGTGCGAACGGCACAGACCAACAACGGGAGAATATTCAGTAGCCTTGCCTGAATCAAAAGTGCTTTTATCTTTGGTGCTGATATGGACGGCTCCGTTAAACAAAAACTTTATTTTTTTTGTGTGTGTGAAATAAAACAGAATTGTCCCGTCGTGAAGGGGATGATCGCTAAATTTCCGAAGAAGGGCACTTGTCTTGAGGGTGGCAATGTGAGCGATACGAGGTTAGAGAATTAAGTAACGAGACTGATTCCATAAAAACCGCATATTTAAAAATTATTCTACAACTCTGCCATCCCCTTCAAAGTAGTCCCCTTCGGCAGCTATACAGCGATTCCAGCGAGTTTTCCAATCTTCGTAACATTTGTGGAACGCTTCGACTGGGATGTCCGCGGGTACCCTCGTCACAGCCGCTTGGATGTCCGTAATTGACTTGAAATGGGTTCCTTTGATCACCGATTTTGTTCTAGGGAACAAAGAAAGTCACAGGTTGACATAAGGCGAATAAGGCAACACGGCGATTCCTTTAGAGGCTAAATACTAGGACACGCTGGACGAAGGCAGTTTGTACGTCTCGGGTCGTTCTTCCCAGGATGTCGATATCGTCAGCGTAGACCAGTAGTTGGGTGGACTTAAAAAGCTTCGTACCCCTCGTACCCCAGGGTCAGCCTAATCAGTCTTATCAATTTCGTCGGGATACCAAATTCTATCTAGACCGCGTAGTTTTGCCCTGATGGTGCAACTAATGGTCATATTCCAACAGGTTTTCCATTGCTTCCCGCTGAGAGAAAATCTTATCTGTGGTTCATTTGTCTGCAGTGATGCCTCTTTGTTATGGGCCGATGGTGTCGTGGGCGTATGGAGCTATCCGGCCTAGTAAGATAGCGGAGAATATCTTACATGGGCAAAGCGATTTTTTGATATTCAGAGTCGTTCGAAAATTATAGTGTTGAAGATGTAGTAATAAGTCACATGCCAGATTTATGACGATTGTCATAATAAAGCGCGTATTTATCGATCCGAATGACTTCGCTAAAAGGACAAGAATTGACGCCAAGGCTGTACATGTGTTTCTTCAAGAAACCTGAAGTTTATGGAGTAGGTATACTGTTGTCAGCCAACAGAGGCTATTTTAGCTTACAAAAACTGTTCCGCTCGAAACGTCTCACCATAGGGTCAAAGCTCTTACTGTACTCGAAGACTTGGGTTCTTAACAAGAAGAATTGCGAACTCTTGGCCGCTTTCGAGAGAAGAATCCTCCGAAAAATTTTGGCCCCCTACATGAGGATAGACGATTCCGTAGCCTACATAACGACGAAATCTATGAGCGATACCATAACCGTGTCGTGTTATGGACACCGTCACACGGGACATCCAATGTCCGGCGAGTCTGCACGGGGACTCATCTGAAGTGGCAAATTGGTCACGAAACCTTACCAGGGGTATACTGGTACCATGGGAACCGGGAAAGCCCCTGGACTCACATACCTCGGGTGAACTCCTGTTGTATGTGAGGACAGCTCGGTTATTTGCAGTTGGCCCCCCTAGTGGGAGTTTCATGGTGGTTGTGGTTGTGGTTGTGCTCAAGCGAGAAGAGACCTTCGAGCCTCGACGTGGTGTTGCGTATCAACACGGGTGCCGTACTCCATATTTCGGTAGAGATTTAGGTAATTCTTGCATCCA
This sequence comes from Hermetia illucens, assembly GCF_905115235.1. Classification (NCBI taxonomy): domain Eukaryota; kingdom Metazoa; phylum Arthropoda; class Insecta; order Diptera; family Stratiomyidae; genus Hermetia; species Hermetia illucens. Next base: position 76,592,981 of record NC_051854.1, on the reverse strand, counting down.
CCAGTATGAATGCTAAGCCATGCACTTGGTATAGACTGGTACCGTTGTGACTTGTCTCACCGGGGCTCTGATTGTGGTCACAAATTCAATCCGTGTCTGAAGAGGACCGTAGGATTAAGTCTCACGACAGGTGCCTACGTAAAACACCATGGGCTTCATTGTCCAAAAATGGAATGACCGCCTCATGCAACACGGTCTCAGATTGAATCTAAACAAAACTGAATTTTTGACGACCGATCCCCATAAAACAGGCACAATCACTGTCAGCGACATTGATCTGCAAGAACTGAGCGATTTAAATACCTCGGATCAACGCTATCAGCCAATAGAGAACTGCTTTATGAAATTGCTTTACGCATTAACGCAACCTGGATGAAGTGGAGTTCCACAAATGGTGTTCTTTGTAATCGACGTATCAACGAACATCTCAAATCTAAAATTTACTGCAATGTCGTCCGTCCTGGTTCTGAGTGTTGGCCTACTATAAAAGACAATGACCGGCGTCTTGTGGTAATGGAGACGAAGATGTTCCGTGACACGTTTTGATCACATCCGAAATGAGGATATCCGCGATCGTTATGGGGTTGCACCGATCGTGGAAAAGTTGCGAGAGAGGCATCTTCGATGGTATGGTCATGTAATTCGTGCTAACGAGAATGCACTTGCCAAGATTGGTCTGAACATCAAAGTCGATGGTAAAGGACCAAAACACAGGCCGAAACAACGGTGGCTTGCTACGCTGGATGGGGATTTAAAAGCCTCGAGATTGCACCCAGATCAGGATTTGAGCGGATAATAAAGTTGCCTTCTAAATGGCAACAAGTTTGCGAACAAAACGGGGCATATTTGACTTAAATCGGATAATTCTAAGTACGTTAAATAATTTTACCTACCTGAAATCCAACTTTCTTTAATTACTGGATGTTATACAGGAAAACCCCAGGTAATTACTCAGGAAAATGCAACTACTTCCAGTTATCTGAGATGCATACACAGCTTCTTGGAATTGTTTTATAATTTTAAGATTTCTTGAAAAACATGGGGTGTCTTATCATTTTTACCGCCACCGTATGTATGTAGACCCCCTTCCCCGACAAGCAGTTTTATACTAAACGATTACATTACTAAACAAAGTAACCTTATCGCCCGGGTTTCCCTGCAGCAGCTTTAGCTAAGTTGAATTTTGATTGTGCTCAAAAATTCGCTACAAACTTAATGATCGCATTCAATGCAATCTTAATCCAATAGACAAAAAATCAATGGCGTAATAGACTAGCCCGTATGTGTAAGCAAATTTTTTGCCGCTTCTAATTACATTACGGCCATAAAGAGAGATTACCTGTCTCCGACGCAGTAATTTGAATGTTATTTCGTACATCAAAAAACAAAGAAATTGGCCGAAGAACAAGCAGCCCGTCTGTATGAACGGATGCTGGAAGTTTCGCAACACGCCATCAATTCCTTCCGAGTGCATTCGATCGGCCCATCTGTGTAGCAAAAAAATTCCAAATTATATTTCACACACGGTCGAATTTAAGGTAAACAAATCCACATACTTCAGCAGCAACACATTGGAAACTCCGGTGAGGAACAGAATCAGCGGCGTAAATTGACTCCAGTCCATTTTCACATTAAAAATTCGTTTACACTAATGCAAGGCGCTGAGTGAATCACCGGATTCAATCACAATTAAGACATATAGACCCCTGCCCTGCAACTGCTGCAATTTCTCAATTCTCGAAATAAATAGAGCCGATAAGCCTCGTCGACGGACTTGTTTTCGATCAACAGTGAGTGGAGTTCGCCAAGCAGCTGACAGAAGTCTGGTTCGGAAATCGGCACAATGGCAACTGTCATTGTTTGGGGAGAAGGTGGGGTTTTCGAATAGCACACACGTCGTTGATGTGACTGGAAACGCTGATGTTGTGCGGCCGCTGTACTTTCTGTTTTATTAATATCAAACAGTGTAACAGTGAAAGAAGCAGGATTTCTCGAGAAGTTCGGAAAGGATTAAGATGAACGGTTTTGAGGTGTTGACACTCCCAGGCAAGGTAATCATTTCTCGATTTTTAAATTAAACCGAAACAGGTGAACTGGGTCGTATCGTGGAAGCTAACCTCATCTGGTGCACGACCAAGTGTTCACCCAGTGGACCAGAGGTATGTTTAGCTAAGAAACTGGTTAAACACTTGAAGAGCGTCGCATAGCAATGAAAACAATTATTTAGCAAATACCATTAACGAATTGTACTTGAATGTCCATCTGGGATAAATTTGATATGACGCGCATAAAATTCAATGCGAAGGATGTGGTAAAAAAATATTTGTTCTCCTTCAAATTTACCTTTTGCGAGGGAAACTACAAAATATTGCAAAGATAACATACATCAAATGGTGAAATTTGCTATATACTTCTCCTCGCTAAAGAAATCACCTTTTTACTCAAATTTGGATTTATTTTTAAACATACTTTCCTTTCCTGCCCAACACTGCATTGGTACCCACTGTCACGATGAGTGCCCAGCATTGCATTTCCTTAGCACCAAGGCTGTCACCCAACCAAACTTTCCCTACATGTTTGCCAGTCGTGAACACCGACTGCGCGAGATAATGTGTATATGGAACCGGACGGCACGTGCTGAAGCTAACCCGAATACTAGCAGTTCGGCGAGATGTGGGCCGGGGTTCTTGGTTCTCACATATTATCTCCCTGTCAGGACACAGAGATTTAATAACGTGCCTTGACTCGGGGGTCAATAAAACAAAACCCATCCGGGGTAAACTGCCACCGAGGATTTCAATCCCAAAGCAGCTAAACTGCCTAACGGCCTGATAAGGGAAAGGACTAACTCACTAAAACCTAACGCGCGAGGAATGGTCGGGGAAGGGTCAGCTCTCCCCCTTTTCCTTTCTTTTTCACGGGGGGCCAGATGATATGGTAGCCTTGCGGCGACCCACCCCAACCTAATCGTTTGCCAGCTGCCGCTTTAAACATATTAAGGGGAACAAATGGAAGGACCGATGCTTCCTGGGAGAGATTTAAGGAACAATAAGAAATCTTGAGTTCAGAATATAATAATTATTTCCCCCTTTTCCATCTCTTTATTTTTATTGAAATGTATCTTTTCAGCTCAAGGCATACTGTCTGTCTCTCGTTTTTTTTTTTTGTGATTTATTTTAATATTCTTTATTTCATCATCATCAACGGCAGCAACCAATATCCAGCCTAGGCCTGCCTTAATAAGGAACCCCAGACACCCCGGTTTTGCACCGAGGTCCACGAATTCGATATCCCTAAAAGCTGTCTGACGTCTTGACTTACGCTATCGTTCCATCTCAGCCAGGACTTGCCTCGTCTTCTTTTTCTACCATAGATATTGCCCTTATAGACTTTCCGGGCTAGATCATCCTCATCCATACGGATTAAGTGACCGGCCCATCGTAACCTGTTGAGTCGGATTTTATCCACAATCAGACGGTAGTGGTATCGCTCATAGACTTCGTCGTTATGTAGGCTACGGAATCGTCCATCCTCTTGTAGGGAACCAAAAATTCTTCAGAGGACTCTTCTCTCGAACGCGGCCAAGAGTTCGCAATTTTTTTGCTAAGAACCCAGTTCTCCGATGAGTTCGTACGGACTGGCAAGATCATTGTCTTGCACAGTAAGAACTTTGACCCTATGGTGAGAGGTTGGCAGTCAACAACCGTGCGCGAATTCCGTTGTCATAACTATTATCAGTTGTGATTTTCGACCCTAGATTGGAAAGATTTTCAACGATCTCAAAATTGTAGTCTCCTATCTTTGTTGTTCTCGTTTGACCAGTGTGATTTGATATTGTTGGTTCTTTAGCTTTTGGCGCTGACGTTGCCACCAGGTACTTCGTCTTACTTTCATTAATGTGCAGCCCAAGATCTCACGCCGACTGCTCGACCTAGATGAAGGTAGATTGTACACCTCAAGTTGTTTCTCCTATGATGTTAATATCGTCGGCGTAGGCCAGTAGTTGGGTGGACTTGAAGAGGATGGTGCCTCTCGTATTTACATCTGCATCGTGAATCACTTTCCCCAGGGCTCTATTCTTAGACCGTTGTAGATTATAAATGGTCTCGAGAGTGATGATGATGATGGTGCAACTGATGGTCTTATTCCAAAAGTTTTTCCATCGCTTGCCGCTTGAATTCATCATAGATACGAATTAACACTAAGTGAACTGAAACTGAACGATAAATCGGCGAACGGGTATATAAACCGATTGATGCATTTTGCGGCTTTTGGCAAAATCTGCTATAGTTAAACCCAATTTTTTTCCGTCTGATTCAACATGTCTAATCATTAGATATCTACCGAGGCAGTTAAAAAACTAAAGAATGGAAATCAACCCGACCTCTTTCATGAAAATAAGAAAAGCAAATATATAAGGAAGACAATCCCATTCTTTCACGGAAATTAAGCCTAAATTCTTAGACATATCAAAATTCGCTCTATTACACGCTAAATTGTTTCTCGCTGGAAATAGCGCTATTATTCTAAATAACTTCTGTAACGATTACCCTACATTTAGTCTAAAATTCCTTACTCGAAATACTTTAGTCTTTTCATTTATCATTCGGGGAACTTGACATTGTCGTCGACATGGTGCTTTCGCTCTTGACAGTGGTTATAGTCGCGGTGAATTCGGTGGACTAGATTGTCTCCGCTGAGATTGCAGCCTCTTCATCTTACAAAGCCACCGCCACTTTCAACTTTTGGGACGAAGAATGCCTACAAGTCGGCCGTATCGATCAATTCTCCAAATTGTTCGGCAACTTTTTGCGTGTTTTGGTGTCTCCTCATTATTACAAAATGTCCGTCCTCCTGTCAAACGATAGATTCGCGCTTTTCACTTCGCGAAAAATGTTCGCCAATTACAAACGGATATCTTTTTTACCACTCGTAAAACTTGAAATCCCCTTTACACATTTCAATGAATTCTGATCTTTTTCCCGGTCGGAGGACAGACTCTATCTTTACAAGTTTCAATGTCAAAAACTTCCAACGTCCAACGAAGTCTGAAGATTCAAATTTGAACTTTCGAAGTTTATTTACAAATTGGAATATTCGAACCTCAAAAGTGGCCAGGAAAATTATGTCGGCGTAACACGATATCTTCATCAGTTGATCCGAATCTGTGTTATGATCGACTGGGAGCAAACGCAGCATCAATCGCGATAAAAACATGCCAAACTATTCATGTAAAATAAAATGTATAAATTCTGTTAATATATTCAACAGAATCGCATTTTCCCCCATTAAAAGGAAATGTCTAACAAACACACCAAATTCCTTTTTCCATGATTTTCAAACTTCAGACTTGTGAACTAAAGTACACTAAAATGAACAGGACGCTTTCAAAAGCAACTTGAAAGCTTAATATACAGAAAACAGGTTTCAGCTCTGGATTCTCTTGTAGCGATAACATTACCACGCTTGGGATCATTGCGAGTTTGGGTCCTTGCTTCCGTCATTGAATTCGAGGAGGCTTTCGGCGGGTTGCTTCGGGGTGATTTTTGTTTTTTGTGAGGAGATGGTACCGATTTTTGTTTGCCGGAGCCTCGGGGTCCGCGATGCCAGAAACCGTTTGTTTTCACTTGTAGACCGACTTACCTGAGGCTAGTTTGAACGACCGAATGACGATATTATGTGGTGATGTTAGAAGTGACCTGTCCATGAACGGCGGTATGAGTTGGTTTCGCGTCCTTTACACACAGAAATTTAGCGTCCATCGGGCAAGGATGAATTCCGCGCTCGCGGCGAGAGGCCTGTTCCGATTTAACTTCACTACTATCGCTGGTTTATCGTTAAACTGGCTAAACACCTGAATAAGGTCATTACCTTGTGCCGTATTATTTGCCTAGATTTATATTTTTACCAGAAAAAATTTACGAAGTACGATTCGATTCGAACATGGTTGTACTGCGAGAAATAGTGGGTACTATGTATATGTTACGAATGTATTCTGGATAAGCGCAAACGTTTTTGAATTAATTTTTGTTGATGCTGTGGAAATAGAATTTAAACTCGAAATCAGATTATTATTTTTGCAACTTAAACATTTAAATTTCTTATAAAAGGGCATACCTTATTATATTCTACTTTAATAACATATAAAACCTCGTTAATTATTTTAACAAACAATAATCGAAGTTTCGAGAAGTTGTCTCGGCATCTTTTCAATTTTTCAATATTAAATTTTCCTCATATCCAATGGGACTGCCAGACGTGATGTAACCCATGAAATTTGTTGCGTAAAGTCTTCCTAAGTCGAATCATTCCCAAAAACACTGATTTCACATGACCGCTATATTGGCCTGATTTCACTGCTATCGAATTTTTTTTTATAAGAATATTTCATATTTAAGGTGTATGTAAATGCCCCGAGGAGCCTTGACAAATTTAAAACGAATATTGCCAAAAAAGTAAACAAGTCGGGAAACCGGAAGCTTGACGCTTCAGGTATAAAAGGTTTTGTGTTTCCCTATGTGAGGAGCATAACGTAATTCTCCATTGGCTTATAGCATTGACCCGAGATATTGAAATCGTTCAGTTCTGGGCAGGTTACTGCCATTGCCAGAACTCAGCGATTTAAATATCTCGAGTCAATGCTATCAGCCAATGGAGAACTGCGTAATGAAATTGTCTCACGCATTAATGCAACCTGGATGAAGTGGCATTCCCCAACTGGTGTTCTTTGTGATCGACGTATCAGCGCACATCCCAAATCTAAAATTTACTGCAATGTCGTCCGTCTGCCGCTCTCTATAGTTCTAAGTGTCGGCCGACTATAAAGGACAATGAACGGCGTCGTGCGGTAATGGGGACGAAGATGTTGCATTGCACTGGTGGTGTGACACAGTTTGATTACGTCTGAAATGAGAATATCCGCGATCGATATGGGTTTGCATCGAACGTGGAAAAACTGCAAGAGAGGCGTTTTCGATGGTGTGGTCACGTAATCCATGCTAACGAGAATTCAACAACCAGTATTGGTCGGAACATCGAAAGCAATGGTAAGCAACCAAAAAGCCGGCCAAAACAATAGTGGCTTGATACGCTGGATGGGGATTTAAAGGTCTCGCGATTACATCCTGATCAGGCATTTGATAAAATAAAATGACGAAACCGGTCACCACGAGCCGACCCCCGCTTGTGAACTGAAGGCCGAAGAAAAAGAAAAAGATGTGAGGAGCGACGAGTGCACGACAGCTCCGTGTAATATAGCTAAAAATTCCATTGTCCTCTATTTTCTAGAAAGCGATTTAAATAAATCATTTGATGGAAAGCCCTGTGTTGATAATGGCCAACCACATACGCTTCACGACCTCAGGTTAATATTATTAGCGAATGGAAACAATTTAACCAACATCAAATATAAATAAGGGCTAGGGAGAATTAGATTCTTCTTGAATGGAATTTTAATATTTCACTCGAATTTCAATTATTCTCGTTAATTATGACGTCAGCATCTTATTTGTATGGCTTAGAATGCTGTTAATTAGCACGAAATTGATAAGTTTGAACTGCTATAACTTTCCCACTAATAGTTGGATTTTCATGAAACCTGGCATGTGTATGCACAAGGCTGTCCTCTATGTCGGTGCAAAATTTAGTACACTTAGGATGAACTTAAGGAGAGTTTTTTAGTCTATTTCTAAAAGTTGATAATATACTATTAGTAAATTTTTTGAGCAGATACCGGAATGGGACATCTCTCGAAGGTTAGATTTCACATAAGTGATTTACACAAAATCTTAAAAAGTGCTGCAGATAAGTAGATTCTTCATAAATGCGACTTTAATATTTCACGCGAATGTCAATTATTCCGGGTAATTATGACGTCAGCATCTGATTTGCATGGCTTTGGAAGCGGTAAAATCGCGCGAAGTTTGAACTGCTATAACTTTGGCGTTAATTGCCAGATTTCTACGAAATTTTGCAAGTATACACAGAATATTGTTCTCTATACTGGTACAAAATTCCGAAGTCCTAGGATGAACTTAAGGGAGGTTTTTCAGTAAATTTCTAAAAAGTAGTAATATACTATTAGTAAGTTTATTTGAGCAGATATCGGAATGGGACATATTTTGAGGCCTAGATTTCATCTAGGCGCACCACCCTGATTTTTTCCGGATTTTTAGGTTGGGTAGTTTCCGAAAATGAGTCCTGTCTCACTTCGAGTGCGTACATTTTGACTCATTACTCACGCACTTTGCAATTTATGCCAAAACTAATATCAGTTTCGGAAAGTACAAATCGAGACCTTCCATTTGATACCCTACACAACTATATCCGGTGAAAAAAATTTTTGAATCCCTCCTTTGCATGTATGGGGAGCCCCCCTTTAAACTCCACCTAAATTTATGCCACTCACTCGGATCGGTTTAGCCGTTTTGGAGAAAAATGCGTGTGACAGACAGACAGACATTGAATCGATTTTAATAAGGTTTTGTTTTACACAAAACCTTAAAAACACAATATTGAAGAAAGTAATAGAAATGTCCACAAAAGAACCCTGAACAGTGTCAAGTCAGTGTCACAAGTAGATTTTACATCCTAATACAGGTTTATTATCTTTTTAAGGTTTTGTTTTTAACATGTCATTAAAATCGATTTACTGTCTGTCACACGCACTTTTCTCAGAAACGATTACACCGATTGACATCGATTCGATAGCAGGGTTCATAACCCCAACGCATCCAGTGAATTACATTGGTGTGTGTTGAACTTAAGAGGGTTGGAAGCGTTCATGCAAACGAGAAGTGCGAACATTTTTTCATCGAATATGGCTATATATGTAATTTTTAGTAATATAGGTCTTAATTTGAAGCGGCATACTGGAAAGTTCAGTGGAAATCCCACTATTATTACTAAAATTATAGTGGGTCAAATTTGTCTCTTTCTTGTCAATTTACTACTCCCTAAGAGATAAAATGTCAGCACCATATCGAATTGAGTATCGGGTATATTCAACGTATATACATTCCGTGTTATATATAAATGAAATAATCGTGTACCGAAATATTACATAAGTTAACAAAACCTTGTATATCTGAAGCGTCGGTTTCCGATTTGCTTGTTTTTATATTTTGTGATCAGGGGAGAGAATGGCTTTCATTGATAAGTGTCCAATGGAATGCTGGTTGATGAAGTATCTATCATTGACTGACCGAAAATCAGATAGTTTTTGCACCTAAATAATAAACAGAAGGAAGGTTATTTATCAATAAGAACAGCCCCACTCCAGGTAATCACCATAAACAGGCAATGTACTGATTTCTCGCTATGCGGACTCGAAATCCCTTTTAGATAAAAAAACATTACATGGATAGTTGAAATCGAACAAAGAATAGATGACAAACTGTTCCCACGACGACTTACAAAGCAGCCATTGTCGGAACTGTTGATTCAGCCCTGTAAATGTTGAATTAATATAAAGGAGCAAATACCACCTTGTAACCACTTCGGTCACGCTGCTCCCAGGGCAGAGGTGAGGCAGCGTCTGATGAGTTGCCTCTGCCATGGACGAAACCACAAGCCATATCAAATTCAGTTCTCTATCGACATTGTAGAAATAGGCCTGTTTCCTTCTTTTGAATTTATTTTAATTATACTTTTCATCTAGGGGCGCTCTATGATAGCTCGACGACCCTTTAAAACTGGAGAAACAATTTTCGAAGAAGAACCGTTTGTCTCCTGCCAATTCTCTTGGAACCAAACGTACGGCTACTTAGCATGCGATCATTGTATGCGCCCTCTTGAAACATCAGAGCGTAATGTACAGCGCCTAGCGAATGACCCATCAATCACACTACCACTCCCAGAATATTGTCCCACTCAACAATGGATGGAACAGTTTACCCAGTGTCCACAATGTGGGATTCGCTACTGTTCAGAGGACTGCCGAATAGAAGCTAATAAAAAATACCACACGGTGGCATGTATGGGCAATCGGAGATACGATGAAACCCATCCAATAAATATACTTAACGAAAAGTGGAAGTAAGTGGCTGATTGTTGATATGTACAGTAAAAATTGATAATTAACGTTCAAAATATTCCCAGAAAAATGCATTATCCACCTGAGACGGGAACTATAATGTTAATAGTTCGCATCCTAGCTATGTATAAGCAAAGTCGAGATAAGGAAGAATTCCTTGAAACCCTCAAACAATTTCAGAGTATTGTTGTGAATGAAGAATTACAAATTTTCCATAAAATGCTCGGCACGAATTTCGAGAGTCAACTAAGTGATTTGTTTCAGACATTTTGCCATGCCTTCAGTTCGGAGGAGTTTGCAATGGTATGTCTATAAGATTGTAGCGACTTCAACATGAAAAAAAGTTTTTATATAAAATAGTATTTAAACTCAGCTTTTATCTCCCTCAGTTCCTGACACCTGACGCTTTCAAATCACTGATGGGTTTGATCGGCACAAATAGCCAAGGTGTTGCTACAAGTCCGTTTGCTGAGTGGGTTCGGAAGGTTTCCGATGTTGATCTACCGCCACAAGAAAAACTTCAGCTGGACAATTATATCGATGAGCTTTATCACAAATTAAACGAATGTAATTGAAAATTACGCTTTATTATTCCGGCTGAAGATTATATAAATTATTCTGAATTCCAGTTGCGGGCGAATTCTTAAACAATGAAGGGTCTGGTCTCTATCAACTTCAGAGTAAAATAAATCATAGTTGCATACCGAACGCCCAATCTAGTTTTCCATATTCCAACGACATACTAGTTCTGAAAGCTGTGAATGATATTCAACCCGGTGAAGAGATTTGCATATCATACTTAGATGATTGCCAGCTGGAGAGGTCGCGGCATTCTAGGCAGAAAGTAGGTTCATGTTTGCTGTTGCAATAATCCGCATTTTATAATCGAATCAATGATCTTTTCCGCAGACGTTGAAAGAGAATTACCTATTCATATGCAAGTGCCCCAAATGTGAAGAGCAATTGAAGGATCCTGACGAAACAAGTGAGGACGAAGATGATGATATGGATATGGAAGACGAAGACGACGATGAAATGAGTTAAGTGTTTGTATGATAATAATATGAAACTGAATAAAGTATATTTTTTATTGAAACATTTGTCACTTAATGTTCTATAGTGCAGGCGCTGAAGGTAGATGAATATGCAAAATGTGAGGACCGGCAACTATACTCAAATTCTTCTTCTCTTGGGGCCCTAAATAAAAAAAACTCATATTGCCAGCCGTTGTGTTGGTCGCTTTCCCTTGTGCCCACCCTTCTCCCCGCTCGTAGTAGCCAATATTACACAATTTTTAATGCGTAACAATTTATTTTTTCGTGTTTACGTTGTTTTATACTTGTTTGAATTGTTGTTTGCTTGTATTTTACGGCGGCAATATCGTTACGAGTGACAAATGTAAAGAAGCGAAAACTGAACGAAATTATCGTGTTTGTTTTGTGATAAAACATGTGAATTGGTAGAGAAACCAAAACCACAATCGTTTGCAAATATCCAAAAAGCAGCAGATCGAAGAAAAGATGACAATAGTTACGTCCATGGTGTTTAACGTAGGTACCTGTCGTGAGACTTAATCCTAGGGTCCTCTTAACACACGGATTGATTTTGTGACCACAATCAGAGCCCCGGTGAGACAAGCAACAACGGCACCAGTCTATACCAAGTGCATGGCTTAGCATTCATACTGGTGGATGCAAGAATTACCTAAATCTCTACCGAACTATGGAGTACGGCACCCGTGTTGATACGCAACACCACGCCGAGGCCCGAAGGTGTCTTCTCGCTTGAGCACAACCACAACCACCATGAAATTCCCACTAAGGGGGCCAACTGCAAATAACCGAGCTGTCCTCACATACAACAGGAATTCACCCGAGATATGTGAGTCCAGGGGCTTTCCCGGTTCCCATGGTACCAGTATACATACCCCTGGTAAGGTTTCTTGACCAATTTGCCACTTCAGATGAGTCCCCGTGCAGACTCGGGTCTGATCGCCCTGATTAGGCCTTTGGAGCGTTCGCCTACTGCATCACGGCCGGCAAACCAAAGTGAGTACAGCGTCTCCCGGTGCCACCACTATGGAGGTTCTCCTCGGCCACTTGGTTTTGGTTTGGCCGATAGGGTTGCAGCCCCATCTTCCTCAGAGCACCAGATGACAATAATGAAAAAAAATACAGATTTTACTGAACACATATGTACTTGGCATAGAAGTTGCGTGGCTACTTACATTACATTACATTAAATAAGGTGCCGAGAATCGTTATTGCATAAGCAGGCAAATACTTTTACTCCCACCTCCTCTGCAGAAGCTAGTGTTTCTAGAATTGAACATCTTCGACACTCATCATGAGTAGTCAATAAATTTAAAAACGATCAGCACTGAGCTCTGCTTATTAACCAAAGGTTATGGGCCCAGCAGCATAAATAAATAAAAGTTAGTGAAGAAAGAGTTGTGAGAAAAGTTGCATTGTTAGGGAAAAAGAATTACGATGTCTGACAAGTGCGAATAAAGTCCATCCATGACCGATGGGGCTACATCAGCGGAGAAATTCAAATACCGACCGGAAGTGATGCAACATCACGCGAATTGACGCGTTGGAAGAGCAACGATGAGAAGGCCAAGGCCGATATTGTCCTGTCGATTGGCGACGCGGAATTGAAGACCTTTTCCAAGTACACCACATCGAAGGAAATTTGGGGCAAGTTGCAATCAGTCCACGCATTCAAGGGGCCAGTTCGTAAGATAGAATTGCTGATCGATATTACGTCATTCAAGATTGACGAGGATGACCATTTCCGTGAGAAGTTGGATACATTCACCTGCACGCGCTGCCCTGCGCAACTCTTTGATGTGCCGACATGAACAGGATCGTGTTCGTTAGTGCACGCGATTGCAAAATATTACCCGGATTGTCGTCTTAACTGACTACTCAGCGCTGCGCAACGCGTCCATTTCCTATTCGGCGCAGTACAGCGGCGACCTTGCGGGCATGCGGGAAGAGGGGACTGCTTCAAGCAACTCTACATAGAGGCGGATATAGACCCATGGGGATAGGGAGATTTAGAGGTCAAGCAGCTACGCAAATAACATGTCCCTATCTCCTACTGAAAATTATTAAAGAAAGCACGAGCGGTTACAGTCTACAGACATTTTTAGATATGGCGATAATACCCACACTAAAGACCAAAGAAATACTGGGAGTTTGCGGTAGGCATGGAGACAACAAAGCGCCGGGCCTTGACAGTATAAGAAACAAAGTCCTTAAACTGCCAGTTAAGTCGAGGTCAGATATATTCGTAGATTTGCTTATAGCATGCTTGGCGGACAGATCTTTCCCGAGACATAGAAACGACAAAGGTTAGTGTTGTTGCCTAAACCTGATAAGCCTCCTGGTGAACCACCTTCCAAAGGACTTATATGTCTGTTGAACAATATGAGGAAAATACTGGACTGAATAATCTACAATCGAATTTTCGCGGCCGTAGAGAGCCTGGGGGCCTTATCAGACCAACATTTGGCTTCCGTACGGCCGATTGGTGTACCATGTTACTTAACTGCGCTAGGCGACAGGTATTAAACAGATAAAAGACTCTGGAATCAAAAAATACATTGTCTCCACAGGTGTTCCAAAGAGCTCTGTTCTGGGACCGCTATTGTGGAATGTATAATGATAGCTGAGTTGTTAGAGCACAAGGCTGTCGTACGGAAGGTCGCGGTTCAAATCTCACTGACGGCAGTGGGATTTGTGATATGACGTCGGATACCAGTCGACTCAGCTGTAAATGAGTACCTGACTCAAATCAGGATAATAATCTCGGGCGACCACATTGCCTCCTATAGGGTACTGTAATCTTGTAGTGTACCGTTACGGTCTTGAATGAAATACTCTAACACACTTTAAGGCCCTGATCCAATATGGATTGTTCCGCCAACGATTATTATTATTATGTATAATGATGTCCTCAACATTCGAGTTACTAGCAAGGCCACGATAGTATGTTACGCGGATGACACAGCGGCGATTGTTGTTCCAAAACAGTCGACCAGATGTGGAACCACTGCTATAAAGAAGTGTCTGAAAGATGTAGGTCTTGCACTCGCGGAGGATAAAACAAAGGCGGTACTTATCACGAAGCAGCGTAGAAAAACCACTGCTCGCATCAGAATGGGGAAACATATCATCACTTCAAAACCAGCAATTAAATACCTTGGAGTGATGATAGATGCGAGGCTGAATTCCGCGATGCACTGGTAGACTGCTTATAGCTAGAGTGGTGAGTTCTATTCTACTCTACGCAGCGCCAATTTGGTCGACTGCGTTGTATACCACAGGAAGCAAGTGGCAGCAACGGTCAGAACGTGCGAAAAAAGGTCAATGGACCCACAGATTGATTTCCAACACCAAGGTGTGTACGCAGAGAACGCACAGCGAGATAAACTATGATCTCACGGAGTTTCTCACAGGACATAGCGGTTACCGAAAATGCCTGTATAGGTTTAAACTGGACAGCCCACCTAACTGTTCCAACTGCGACGGCATTCCAGAAGACCCGGAGCATGTTTTCTTCCATTCGCAGAGGAAAGGAAGAGTTTCCGAAGATGAGGCCTGTCTCACTTTAAGTGCACATTTCGATTTCTTACTCGTGCACTTTAGAATTCACACCAAAAAAACGAATATCAGTTTCGAAATTACTAATCGAGTCTGCAAGCTTCCTGCTCACAAGTTTTATCCAAGTCAGATCTGGTGCTGAAAGATTAATTAAATTGAAGTTGGTATAGATATGTGGAACCTTGTCCTCCTATAAGGCAGTATTTATAGCTTTGTTGATGTGGGAGCCAGACCGAATCATGAAGAAGGTGGTGGGGTTATTGACTACATATCTGATGATGTGACGCGTCTTTTCAAAAAGTGGAGGAGTTTCACTAACGGGGACGGATGTGACTTAAAGCGTGGTGCACCTGGTATATCTCTGACACCCTATAAGAAGTGTATGTATTGTGTGACTCAATGTCCTTGTAAAGGTAATTGGGTGCGTCTACGGTGGGGGTGAGGGTTGTAGTCCAAAATCTGACTAATGGTACCTCTGCCTCTAACCTGAAGGTCCCAGACAGAAAGTTCAATCATTTAGTTGTTTAAAATCGATTTACTGTCTATCATACGTACTTTTCTTCAAAACGGCTAAATAGATTCAAACAAAATTTGGTGGACATATGTGAACTATAAAATCCCACGCATACATAGAGTGACATAAATTTAGGTGGAGTTTAAAGGGGGTATTAATTTTTTTCCCCCGAATATAGACATGTGGGGTTTCAAATGAAAGGTCTCGACTAGTACTTTTAGAAGCTGGTTTCTGTGTGAATTCAAAGGGGGTTAGTAAGAAGTCAAAATTTGCAAACTTATGATTATGGCTACTTGATTGTAGCGACAGATGCTTCAGGAATCTGTTGGTGGCGTACCCTTTTAACAGAACGAAAGTTTTAACATTTTGCTAAAAGTTGATATCATCATAGTATTGCCCACGGCAATAACAATCGCTCAACACACCGTCTCTACTTCTCAAAATCTAACGCCCTAAATATGTTGAATTGTAACTTGGATGGCAGCTAGGTTAAAGGTCTATATACAAGATTAAAAAAAGCGACATAACTTATGTTAGCACCCAATATTTTTGTTGAAAACTATATATATAAAAAAGAAAAGAAACGAGGGCTAAATATTGGGTTGGGGAAAAAGAAATATCGTATTTTGCCAATAGATGGCGACACTTAAACATATCTTGTGTTGTAGTTATCGCATCCGATCATACTATACGGCGATTTGAAGACGACAATATGTGCTACAAGTGCCTCTTTGCTTAGAAACCGGTAAAATCGTCGAAATCTTTCAAGTAGACCGGCATTTGAGCATTCGCTCGATTGGCTAGGAACTGGGTATAGACCATAAAACTGTTTGGAACCATTTGCAGAAGATTGGATTCCAAAAAAAGCTGGATGTTTGGGTGTCACACGAGTTAATGCAGAAAAAATCTATTGGATCGAATCAACGCCTGTGATGCACTGCTGAAACGAAACGAATTCGACCCATTTTTGAAGCGGATGGTGACTGATGATGAAAAGTGGATCACGTACGACAATCTCAAGCGAAAAAGATCGTGGTCGAAGCGCGGCGAGCCGGCCCAAACAATCGCCAAGCCCGGATTGACGGCCAGGAAGGTTTTGCTGTATATTTGGTGGGATTGAAAGATAATCATCCACTATGAGCTGCTCAGCTATGGCCAGACCCTCAATTCGGTTCTCTACTGTGAGCAACTCGACCGTTTGAAGCAGGCGATTGACCAGAAGCGGCCAGATTTGGTCAATTGGAATGGTCTTGTCTTCCACCAAGACAATGTTCGGCCTCACACATCTTCGATGACCCGCCAGAAGCTAGGGAAGCTCGGATAGGATGTCCTATCTTCCGGTCCATACAAAACGCTTTTGGTGCTACTAAGTTGGCCTCAAAAGAGGCTTGCAAAAAGTTGCTGTCTGAGTGTTAGCAAAAAGGGGGAGGGGGGGGGGGGGGTTATCAAGGGGGGATAATGAAGTTGCCTTCTAAATGGCAACAAGTTTGCGAAAAAAATTTGACTTACAGTCTGTCAAGTAAGAGCGTGGTCGTGTTAATTTATAGAAAAAATTTATTTGATGAAACTTTCATATTCATATATTCATTATACACATTACAAAAAATGATGCAATTCGGTCAATAATGTGTCCAGTCACCACCGGCGTCGATAATTGCCTGGCATCTCCGAGGCATGCTTTCTACTAATTTGACGGCGTATTCTAGTGGCAAGGATCTCCAGATCCGACGAATTTCTTAAGACAACTGCTTGAAAGTGTATGTGCGTCTTCCACGAAGCTTCCGTTTAATATATGCACACACATTTTCAATAGGGTTTGCATCGGGCGACTGCGACAGCCAATACAATGTAACGATGCCAGATTGAGTCTTCCACTGAGTACAGACCTTGCTGCGGTGTTTAGGATCGTTGTCCTCCTGCAGAATCCAATCTTCATTTCTTGTGATGAACCATCGTTTGGTAGATGGCAGTAAAGCCTTTTTGTAGATTTTTATCATTTTCTCGGCATTTAGATTGCCAGTAAAGAGGTGCAAAGTGCCGAAGCAGCCCCAAAGATGCACCTTTATTTCATGTTTTACGGTCTGCTGAACAAGCCTATTGGTGGAAGTTGACCAGACTCGCATGAGGACAGAACGTGCCCATATAGAACATTCGTCAGTAAAAATGACATTTTCAAAATCTATCAATATTGTCATGCGCCCGAGCGAGTCGCTTTGTCACATATTTTTCAGTCAACAGAGGCTTCATCATTGTGTTGCGCCATTTCAGATCATGAGTACAAAGATGGGTTCGGATAGTTTCGTAGGATATATCCAAAGCTTTTGCCATTAATTTTGTTTTTCCTTGCCACAGTGTTAAAGCAGGATTCCGCGAAAACAGATTCTGGTAAATCATCGACATTTGTAGTCACTTTATTTCGCTGTACCCACTTCTGTACAAGTGCCTTCGACTTTCTCATATATTTAGCAGCCGCTGATTGCGACATTTTGGAACTTTTCGGGAGGATGCAAAGGAACACAGCCTCGTAGCGCGACGCGTACTTAGCACTCATGGCGTTTAAAGTGATTCTCTTTCAAAAGATCAGCGACAACTGAATCCACAGTTAGATACTAGATATAGTAGATCTACTGTGACTGAATCTTTGTTGACAATGCATCAAGGACAAAGCTTTCCTCTATCGGCTCGCGAAGACATTAGAGCGAAATCTTTCATCACCTGTCGGTGAAGTCGACCACGCTTTTACTTGACAGACCGTAAATCGGATAACTCTAAGTATGTTAAATAAAGTGTCGAATTTTGATCACAAATACGACATTTCTTTTTCCCCAACCCAATATAATGAAAACCTGGTCCTTAATTCTTTTACATTTTATTGTGAAAATCATGAACAAAAAGAAATTTCATTACTAAACTTAATCTCGACTGGCTCCTTCTCATGTAACTATTCGATTTACACCAATTTCTTCGCCTCAAAGAAGCTCTTCAAATGTCGCATTTGCCAAACACCCATCGTAAGGAGGACAACAGTCTGGGCAAGCGACCACCACAAAACTCTCGAATTCGTACTTTCGCTCGTTTGTCGGAATCTTTCCTCTCGGTATCGCTGGTAGTTCTGTTCCTTCGTGATCTGCTCAACCTGATCCAGAAGCTGACGAATGCGAAGTTGCAGTTCCGTGAGTTTCTCCTTTTGTGCGACATTCGCATAGTCAATAGCATGTTCGCCTACTTGGATGTCTAAGTGAACGCGAAGCTGAGACCCGCTAAACCATGCTGTGCTGTTCGAGTACATGCAAATTGTGTGTTCGCCGGGTGTATGTGAGGTAAACGATATGCGACCCTCGGCGCTGTACACACGCGACAAAATCACTTTCTCCTCCGAGTCTCGGACCTCGACATGCATACCTATTCCAGGTGAGGAGGGCATGTACCCGCCGGATCTCGGATCGTGTAGTTCCACCTTGTAGTTGACTGGAATCCAATTGAATAATCACCTACGTGTTAATACAGACAGAACACCATACCCACCTATCACTGTAGTCTCATCCGGAATTTCTTCGATGAAACATTTACGCTCTGTTTCACCAATGTGAAAATACAATCCATAGCTGGTTTCAATCAGCGAAATCGCAAAAAGGAGAAAGATCGGATTTATTCTAAGCATTTTAAAACTAAAAATCAGCTACGTCCGACACCGCAAAAATGAATTTTTGTTTCCCTTGACACCCGCCGACACGTCATAAAATTCGAATGTCAAATATGTCACGAAAATACAACGTTGAATGGAAGAACTGAACGAAGGAAATACACATAACAATTTTTAGAATGTTATTTTGATTAGAGAATGGGAATTACTATGCTTAACTGAGGAGGCAAACAAAAATCTATCATGTCGCATTGAATAATTAGTAACCAAGAAACAACTTACATTCAACTACTTCAAAAAAAGTTGGAATTTTCCAAAATGATTCGATAAGTCTGATGAAAGCGGGGAACGTCAAAACGTGTTTGACAACTTGGAACGTCACACGGATTGCCTTGATGGCTATTGGAGTTCACTTGCAGAAATGGATTTGATTGTGCTGATTGGGATTGCGACAGCACTTCTTGTTGCCTTGATTAGTTTATACTTCTTGCAAAAAGGATCGAAAAGCGGAGATGAGAAAGGTATGTGTATTGAGTAGTGTCAGCAAATTATAGGAATAATATTTGAATCTAAATCATTTACTTTTTGGGAGTAATCATCAAGGATCGCATTCAAGATTATTATTGTTTCATGATATAAGTCGCACTTCCCACGTTTATTGATTATTACTTGTTTTGTCACAAACAAACGATCTACTTAGAGGTAAGATAAATCTACTCCTCAATTATCCGGATAATCTTCCGACCGTATTTGTCGAATCATCAGAAGTGTTTTGGGTTTTCAACATCAACACTAATTTTCGGTCCAAAGATGTTCAATTTTGTTATAGCATTGTCTCGAATTCATGTATGTGCGTTTGCATTCAGCTCAATCTTTAGATTGTAACTCCTTCAAGAGGTTGCTTCATAATGACTACTTCATGGTAGTAACGCGGAGCTACTGGCCAATTGTAGATACGTTCAACGTCGTACCGTTGCATAAAAAATGGTTACACAGTCGCCTATGTGAGGCGTAGCGCGTCAATCCCACTTAGGTGCCATTGCTATCAGTTCCCGGTAGAAGTGATTTTTTGAGAAGCTTGCATTCCTCTGATGTTCTACACCATGCAGTTCCAGGACGACCCATACGTCGGCGATCCTGGGATAGTGGCACATCCTGCAATGGAGTTGTCACCCCTCCTTAATGTTTGACCTACTCACTGGTGCTTCTGATCAACGTACCCCCGGGCATCTGGCTCGGGCAAGTTTTTCATTTATTAGTTATTATTTTTGTCTGTCCCGATAACACGATGCAAGCATGAATTGATTGAAGCTTGAGCTTTTGAGTAATATTCTTTGATTGGTTTTCCCATTTGGCTCTATCAAATGCCTGATGTGGGTGCAATTTCGAGGCTTTTAAAATCCCCATCCAGCGTATCAAGCCACCGTTGTTTCGACCTGCCTTTTGGTCGTTTACCATCGACTTCGATGTTCAAATCAATCTCGGCAAGTGAATTCTCGTTAGCACGAATTACGTGACTATCGAAGACGATCGCGGATATCCCCATTTCGAATGTGATCAAAACGTGTCACGCAACTAGTCCAACGCAACATCTTCGTCTTCATTACCGCAAGACGCCGTTCATTGTCTTTTAAAGTCGGCCAACACTCAGAACCATAGAAGGCGACAGGACGACATTGCGGTAAATTTTAAATTTGAGATGTTCGTTGATACGTCGATCACAAAGAACACCAGTTGTGGAACGCCACTTCATCCAGGTTGCGTTAATGCGTGAAGCAATTTCATAACACAGTTCTCCATTGGCTGATAGCATTGATCCGAGGTATTTAAATCGCTCAGTTTTGGGCAGATCACCGCCGCTGACAATTATTGTGAATGTTTCATCATTTTTGCTATTAGATGCTTGGAAAACATCATCTACATAAAGCAGTGTATAGGGCGCTGGACGTTGGATGTCCCATGTGACAGTATCCATAGCAAGAACAAAAAGCAGTGGTGGGAGGGCGCTTTCTTGATAAATACCAACAGAGACACGAAGCGGTTTTGATACTCGCAACACCAAGTCGAAACCCGAAGGTCTCTTCTCGCTTGAGCATAACCACAACCACCATGAAACTCCCACTAGGGGGGCCAACCGCAAATAACCGAGCTGTCCTCACATACAACGGGAGGTCACCCGAAGTATGAGAGTCCAGGGGCTATCCCGGTTCCCATGGTACCAGTATACCCCTGGTGAGGTTCCGTGACCAATTGCCACTTCAGATGAGTCCCCGTGCAGACTCGGGTCTGATCGCCCTGATTAAGCCTTTGGAGCATTCGCCTACTGCATCACGGCCGGCAAGCCAAAGGGAGTACAGCGTCTCCCGATGCCACCACTATGGAGGTTCTCCTCGGCCACTTGGTTTTGGTTGGCCGACAAGGTTGCCACCCCGTCTTCCTCACCGCCACCTCTGAGCACCAGTTGCGCTGACAGTGAAGCCCATAGTGTTTTACGTAGGCACCTGTCGTGAGACTTAATCCTACGGTCCTCTTCAGACACGGATTGATTTTGTGACCACAATCAGAGCCCCGCTGAGACAAGTCCCAACGGTACCAGTCTATACCAAGTGCATGGCTTAGCATTCATACTGGTGGATGCAAGAATTACCTAAATCTCTACCGAACTATGGAGTACGGCACCCGTGTTGATACGCAACACCACGTCGAGGCCCGAAGGTCTCTTCTCGCTTGAGCACAACCACAACCACCATGAAACTCCCACTAGGGGGGCCAACCGCAAATAACCGAGCTGTCCCCACATACAACAGGAGTTCACCCGAAGTATGTGAGTCCAGGGGCTTTCCCGGTTCCCATGGTACCAGTATACCTCTGGTAAGGTTTCGTGACCAATTTATCACTTCAGATGAGTCCCCGTGCAGACTCGGGTCTGATCGCCCTAATTAGGTCTTTGGAGCATTCGCCTACTGAATCACGGCCGGCAAGCCAAAGTAATTACAGCGTATCCCGGTGCCACCACATGGACAGTTGCGCTGACAGGTGGAACTGCTCCAAATGTCAGCAATGATTGTGGAAGTGGAGGATGAGCAAATTCTTCAGTTGAAACATGCTCGAAGTATTCTCGCCATCTAACCGTTGCGGCTCGACGGTTGGTAAACAAAGTATCGTTCTTGTCATTAACGCAACAGAAGTTATTTATTTAAATTGCTTTCTAACAAATAGAGGGCGATGGAATTTTTAACTATCTGCTGTCACACACTCGTCGCTCGTTACATCTTCTTCTTTTTCTTCAGCCTTTGTCCCGTTCACAAGCGGGGTCGGCTCGTCGTGACCGGTTTCGCCATTTTATTTTATCAAATACTTAGTCTGAATGCAATTTTGAGGCTTTTAAATGCCCATCCAGCGTATCAAGCCACCGTTGTTTCGGCCGAGCTTTTGGTCGCTTGCCATTTATTTCGATGTTCAGAGCAATCTTGGTAAGTGAATTCTTGTTAACGCGAATTACGTAACCATACCATCGAAGATGCCTTCATCACAGTTTCTCCACGATCGGTGCAACCCCATATCGATTGCGGATATCCTCATTTCGAATGTAATCAAAAGGTGTCACGGTGTCTTCGCCTCCATTACCGGAAGACGCCGTTCATTGTCTTTTATAGTCGGCCAACACTCAGAACTGTAGAGAGCGGCAGACAGACGACATTACGGTAAATTTTAGATTTGAGACGTTCGCTGATACGTCGATCACAAAGAACACCAGTTGTGGAATGCCACTACTTCCAGGTCGCATTAATGCGTGTAGAAATTTCATTTTGCACAGATCGAAACAAATAGTAGCCGGAAGGGATGAGGTCTGGGCTATAGACTGGGTGAACCAGAATTTCCCATCCTCTATTTACCAAATAGTTTCGTCCCGACCAGCAACCTGGGGCCGAACGTTGTCATACTGAAATATTATGGACTCGTATTTAGTCGTATAATATATTATTTCAGGGAAACCTTTCTTTAAATGGATCAATTGTTGCCTGTAGAAGTCTCCGTGATGGTTTCACCCTTTTGATCCCATCAAATATAGAGCATTACCTTGACACGGTGGATATTCGGCTTCTGCTTTAAGGGGTTAGGGGTAGTCAGAGGTCCGAAAAAATGATAATTTTCAAGAATTTTTTTTTTTAGTTCATTGCTTTATTTTACAAAAATAAAAACATAGCTTTAATACATCATGTTTCGACTTGACTTCACCAAAATTTAAAAAAAAAAATTAATAATTTGAAAAGTTATCGCTGTTTGTGTGGAGCCCGTTTCTCCAGAAGTCCCTTGCGGTGATCATCACAAGTCCTTGGAGATTCATCTGAAATCAATCGGATAAGAGAAATTCGTTTTATTAATAGATAATCTTGGGCCTGATCGAAGCTTTTTTTTTCAAAATTAACAAAATGGCGGCCTCAGGAAATTTTTTTCAGATTTTCGAGAAAAAAACCGACAGTTAATTGTTAAAAAAAAATCGAAATTTATGAAAGAAAAAAAAAATCCTTCGATCAGGCACAAGTTTTGTATGTTTTCCATAAGCAGTATAAATTTTATTGAAATCTACCGAGCGGTTTTTAAGTTACAGTGATCACCAGTTCAAAAAACATAGTTTTGAGAAAAACGCATTTAAAGTTTTGCTATTGATTTATGTAGAGTTATACAAATTATTTATTTACTTACACTGAGTCATCTATTCCTGGGCCATATAATAGTTCTTCAGCCGTCATAGCAGCTTCCAAAATATCGATTTGCTGGTGCCTACGTAGCATTCTACTTTCTCGAGTGTTATCGTTAGCGCGCTTATCTGCCACTTTCGTACGTGCAACATCAATTTTTTCAGCATACCGATGAGAATTAGGCCCACAATTAAGTCCCAGTGTATTCATTATGACCAATAATGAATTTATTCCTTCATTGAATATAAAAGTAGCTACGTATGCAGCAATTTGTACGATAGTATAACTAGTATTTACCGTTTTTGGGCATATTTTCTATACTAGTTGGTTAAAGCCTTCATTATTATTTTGGTTGAATCCACCTACACATCTTGAAAGTAAAAAAAAAACCTGCTCTCGAACGCTCTGTAGCGCCCAAGCGCCCTTTGTTAATTGTTGAATAACTCGAAAAGAATTTGTCGGATTCACTTTAAATTTTCACAAAATATTTTTAAAATATTATATATTATATATGTTTCTAACTCTTCATCTTCAACACTAAAATGACCACGTTAATCTGTGAAACAATTCTTTGCAAGGCTTATCCGATGTTGTGGATTCGCCATAAATTTCCGCTATCATTCGACTTGCTTCAGCTGCACCGTTCTTCTAATTGCAATAGAAAATCAAAACTTCCAGCAAATGGTGCTTATTTGGAACGCGGCCCAACATTTTCAACGCAATAAAAAATAAACTTATTGTGCAAAAGTTTTTAAACAGTTCAGATACATCAAAAGTCAGCTGTGCCTGTAAGCCACCTACAGCGGCTAAAACGGAAACGGAACGAATTAAGTTGTACATCCAATAATTAAAATATAATTCTATATGGCCGGATTATTTCGAGCTGATTTTAACGGAAGAATTTGCTCATTCTCCGCTTCCACAAGTACCACCTGCATTTGGAGAACTGAATTTGAGGTATCGTCAAAAACTGCAGAACTATTGACGCAATACGTACTCCTCGATTATACATGGAGAAACACCGTGAAAAGCGTCACCCTATCTTTATTGCCTTTGTGGAGTAGAGAAGACACCTGACCTTGTGCCACGCAGTTTCGTTTGGTATACTCTGCGGCAACACCTAGTACCAGACAAACTCATGCCTTGAATTAAATTGCTCTATGAAGATCCGCAATGCAGACCACATTGCCTCCTAGTGTACCGTGACGGTCTTGAATGAAGTGCTCTAATACATTTCAAGGCCCTCATCCAACATGGATTGTTGCGCCAACGATTATTATTATTATGAAGATTCGAGCTGTGGCAGGTATATCAAAATGGCTTCGTGTTTTGGTGTTAATCATCAAGTGCCTTCTCGTCACTCCCTTTTGTTTTTGTTATGGATACTGTTACACAGGATATCCAACGTACACTCACTGCTCTATGCAGATGTTTTTCTAGCGCCTTATAGCCAAACTGATCTCAAGCAACTTATCCAAAAGTTGATTGATCGCCTCATGAGAACCGTCTGAAACTGAATCTGGATGATCCATGGAACAATATCGCACATCATGGCAACTTGGATAAAGGGTCGTTCAACAACTTGCGTTCTTCGTAGTCATCGCATTAACGAACGCCTCAAATCCAAAATTTGCGTTAAACCACTATGAGCACAACGGAAATAAATGAGACCAGCCGCGATCGATATGGGATTGAACCAACCGTGGAAAAAATACGAGAAATCCGTTTCCGATGGTATAGATATGTAATTCGCACTGATGGGAATTCACTTCCCAAGATTGAGTTGAACATCGCAGTCAATGTGACTAAAAGGTCGATCGAAACAACAATAATATGCTAGATGGTCATCTGAGAGCAGTTATCAACACGTGTTTATAAAATGCATATAAAGAAGCAAATAATACCTTGTAACCACTTTGGGTTACACTTCCCTTAGAACGGAGGTGAGGCAGCGTCTAATAAATTGCCTCTACCCTGGATGAAACCGGTAGTCGTCGTTTTTCTTCTGAAATAAAATTCAGTACTGAGTCTAAAAAAGGGCAGTCGTTTTTCTTCTGAAATAAAATTCAGTACTGAGTCTAAAAAAGGGGTCAATATACCAAAAAAGGGTTTCTCCAAATTAATGAAATTTGGAGTCGATCCCGCAAATACATTCTCTTTATCAAGCGATCTTCACAAGGGGAGGGGGGGGGGGGGGTTTCTCACACTCTTCTGTGCTCCTCTTTTTGCTCAATAGATCATGCACCCTGGTAAGCATTTTCAAACCTGCTTATTTTAGGTCTACTGAATCCAATTCTGCTACTCAAACTTACATTTTCCGATTTTAGGATATCATTTTCAATATTTTCTTTTACAACATGCAACTTCGGTGAACGTAGCACTATCGTCAAATTAGTTACAAAGTTTAAGATGAATTGATTTAATTCGAATCATAAGACTTCAAGCAAAAATCCAACTCAGCCCTCTATGTCCTTCCAAGCGCAGTTCGACTGCCTGGTATCATTTCTCTATCCACCACTGTATACATCCTTCCTGTAATTATGTTGGAAACGGTTTGAACGGAATTGAAGTGGTTTAAGAAGCGAATCGCATCACTCATCAAAGCTTATGCAATAAACCGTCATTGAAGTTAATCTTTATTTTAATTATCTACTGAAAGTATAAATGATTCATTCACCTCATATTTTCAGCCAAATCTCAGCCTGCACGTGGAGTTCCAGTCCGAGCCCAAGAAGGAATCCCTCGACGAGCTCAAATAGCCCGTACCCAGAGAAACCGTTTACGAACTGCAGCTGCAGCTTCATCTGAAACGCCACAGCAACAAGCTCAACAGCAACATGATGACGACGATGATGATAGCGATTCAAATGCAGCCCATGCCAGTCGTATACCCACTGACGAAAAAATGGGAGCCAAAAAACGTGCTAAATTAGAAGCAAAGGCCGAAAAGAAAGCTCAACGTGAAGCAGACCTTCAACAACGTGAAGAGAAAAAGAAACGCGATGCTCTTCTTGAAGAAGAACGCAAGAAACAAGAACAGAAGCTCGAAGAAGAAGAACGCAAACGTGAAGAAGCTGAACGTTTGGCACGAGAAGAGCAGGAACGTAGAGAACACGAAGAATATCTGAAGCTGAAACAAGCTTTCAGCGTTGAAGAGGAAGGTTTCGAGGAAGGCGATGACGAAGAAAAGGATAACTTACTGCAAGAATTCATCAGCTTCATTCAAGAAAACAAAGTAGTCGTTCTTGAAGATCTTGCTAATCATTTCAAATTGAAAACACAACAAGCCATCGATCGAATCACTGAATTGCAAAAAAATGGAAAGTTGACTGGGGTAATTGATGACCGTGGAAAATTCATTTATATTTCTGAAGATGAATTGAAAGCCGTTGCCAAATTTATTAGGCAACGAGGTCGAGTTTCGATCACCGAGTTGGCTGAGTGTAGTAACAACTTAATAAATTTAACTCCAGTTGGCACATAAAAGAGAGTTCAATTGAGTTGATCTGTTTTGTATGTAAATAAATTGTATAATAATAAAGAATGAACAAATATTGCTAAAACTTCTGGGCTTGATGATTATAGATATTTTTTGAAAAATTGAAACATAAGTAGATATATTTCGACAATAGGAATGTTTAGAGCTGACAATTTTGAAGGATGTGAAATAATTCCTATAACATTCTTCATTTCTACATACGAATCTCATCTCCACATACCAATAGAGAGTTATTTTTATATATTTGATTCTATGACAACAAAAAAAAATACAATAGAATGAAGCTTAATAGGATTCAAGGAACCGCGTGTGCAGGTGCTACTGGGGCTCTGCAGTCCTGCCCCGCAGATGCTCTCAATGTATTTCTCCCACTAGACCTCCACATTAAATACGTTGCAGCGTGCATTGCCGTCAGAATACGTGAGTTCGGATGCTGGGCAGCGAAGTCCTACGGCCACAGCAACATCCTAGATGAAGTACCTCGGGAAATCTGAGCATTCCCCACGGACTATGTCGCACGCAAGCTGAACTTCGCTAGAAACTTTGCTGTGGACTTTCCAACCAGGGCGGCGTGTTGCAAGGTTATGACTCAGTATTCTTTTTCAACGGATCAAAGATGGCCTGTGAGGTCGGCGCGGGGTTTTTCTTCGAATATACACAGCATATCCAAGTCGTATGGTCTCCCAGGTTCCGCCAGTGTATACCAAGCGGAAGTACTGGCGATATTGGAAGTCTGTCGATGGTTGGAGCGAGATTCGAGCCCCAAGCGTAACAGCTATTCTGACCGACAGCCAAGCGGCCATCGAGGCTTTTTACTCAGCGATGATATCTTCTAGGCTGCTGGGGCAGTGCAGAGACGCGCTGAATCGTCTGGGTGGCACGCTTAAGGTCATCCTCCTCTAGGTTCCAGAAGGAGAAGGAAGGGAAACCTCCATGGACTTTCTCTGCGATTGCCCCGCTCTAACTGGAGTGAGGCTACGGACACTTTCGCTTAATCCGTAGGGGTGAAGATGATTCAGCCCGGGATGCCTATAAGAGCAATATCTATGGTAGAAAAAGAGAACGAGGCAGACTGCCTCAGATGGAGCGATTTGCCAGGACGTCAGACAGCTTTTAGGGATATTGAATTGGTGGACCTCGGCGCAAAATTAGGATGTCTGAAGTTCCTTATTAACGCAGGCCTAGACTGCATACTGGTTGTTGCGCCGTTGATGATAATGAAATTACAAGCTACATCTGAACACTCTGCTTGGAACACTACCAGCTTGAACTGATTGTAAAAATTTGAATGCCAGAAGAGTCCTTTATTTGCCCAGTTAGGAGCTAGTTATCTACTTTGGCCTCTGAATTATGTCCTTGGTACTTTCATAAAATGCCATATGATTTTGTCCCCGATGACGATGATTAACGTTGTTCTAATGGAAGGAATAGAATAGTCGCATCTGAATTTGAGTTGAGGCATTTAAATGTATTTCTAGAAAGAATTACGTCTGAGATTCTGTCTTTGGATGAGAGGAGAGAGGTAATTGAAGTGAGTTCAGTTATACTGAAATTTAATACAATATCCAGTGAAAGAATAAACAAAACCAAGTAAGTAAACAAAGGCGTGAAATAACAAACATTTCATAATAATTCCACGGAAAAGGAGAGAGTGACTCCAATAGATCCCTTTCCCATAGCTACAGGTCTTCTTTCCAGCGATATGCCTTTTGAACGGAAGTTTAAAAAACACACAAAGAAGTATTTACTGTTTGTCGTAAGAGGAATTTAAAAGAATGGAAGTTTGTGGGCTTGCAACCTGCAAATTTTAAAACTTTTTTGCTTTTTGCTCCTCGACAATTTGAGCGAGAAATACAGCGATAAAACTGAACATTTTGGTCCTAAACGAATTGGAGTGGGATTCTGAAGGATACCTCTTTCTTGATGTTCTTATACTCAAAAGGTTACTGGTAACAAACGATGAACCAGTGCCAGATTGTTGCTGACAACTATCGTAAAGCATGCTCCCATAATCTAGGAACTGATTTCTGACAGGATCTTGAGTGCCGGATTCCGATCCACGTTAAGAAGCATCACAATTATGCAGTATTACGCAGAGGAGATTTTCGATAAAAACAACTACACACTGTTTAGGATAGACTTCTTGGGATATTTATGGCCTTGGTGGGTGATCTAAATGCCAATATGGGTTCTAAAAATACCATGACATGATTCTGGTGACCGCATCATCATAAGTAAAAATTTGGTAGATTTCTGCAACTTTCACTGGTTTTCCTGGATATACTGTTAGAGAACATCTAATTAGATCAATCATATCACGATCATCAGCAGATTTAAGAGTTGATTTTTGATTGTGTGGAACAAAAGAGGTCAACCGACGATGGTCGCTGCTCGTAGGGGAACAGAGGGTCACTTACCTACTTCCAATACATGATGTTCCCGCGATCGCGTTATCGTCCAACAACGGGTAAACTTTCTTGCTGTAAGAGCGACAAACTCACTCGAAAATATTGATGAACACAGTTCCTTTATCACCGACGAGAGTTAAGTTGTCGGCCACGTCTCAAAAGGACCTGCTTGAACGCACAAAAGTAGAAGCAGTTCGGCGTACGCCATGCCTTAATCAGGGAAGTAGAAAAAAACTTGAAAATGGTCGGAAATCTTTCGATCGGTCTGTGAGGGGTGCTAGCTTTAGGCTTCTCATCCACAGTGTTGATGAGGAAGATAAGCTAAAGAGATGGAAGAAGCACTTCGCTATGACTCGCAACCGTATAACATCCGGTGATGTTTCACTTTTTGTGGATTGACTGTCACTGTAACATGCGGATACGGACTGTTTCTCCCACAAACAAAAATAATATTATCTTCGCAATCAACATGCACAGGAAGAGTAAAGTCGTCGGTCCCCTTGTGTATCAATGATAAATTTCTTCAGGTGCTTGTGATGACCATTTGTTGATGCTTCATCTCCAGGATCTCTGTTGATTATGGTTATTGCGGCATCCATTTTCCCCTTATAGGTGTTGCGGAGGGCTGTGTTGTGAATGGCTTCAGTATTCGCTCTCACCTGATTATGAGAGGAAATTGTAGGTGGTGTCGTAATTGGAGCTCAGAGCACTATCACAACGAGATAGTGGTCAGAGTCTATATTGGCCCCCCTATATGTTCTGACATTCATCAAGGCTAAGAGGTGGCGGCGTTCGATCAGCACGTGGTCAATTTGGTTGAAAGTGGTCCCGTCTGGATAGGCCCACGTATGTTTGTGGACCACTTTCCACGCAAACCAGGTACTTCCAACAACCATCTCGTGCGATACTGCTAACTGAATAATCCGCAGTCCGTTATCATTGGTATTCCTATGTAAGATATGGGAGCCGACGTATCGCCTGAATTCGGGCTCCGTCCCTACTTGACTGTTAAAATCTCCAAGTATGATTTTGATGGGGTCCGCTCAACTGCCTCTCTCCGACTCTGCAGTAGGAGCGTGAACGTTTATCAGGCTTAGTGCATAGCCTTTCGCTTATATTTTCAAAGCCGATAACAGCAGGTTTCATTTTTTTGGCTGACTAAGAAACCTACTCCGAGCACATGAAAACCGGTCCGTGTCCATCGCATCTCTTGCAACGCTGTTACATCACTCTTATATTAGGACAGAGTATCGAGTAGTTGCTCAGCAGCATTCGGTCTGTACAGGGAACGTACGTTGTCGTTGCCGGGTTCGTTGTTTTGAAATTCATTCTATCCGAGACTCCTTCCGTGGCTTCGTAACATCGGTTTTCCGTGTAGGGTTGTTAGCCCTACTCAACCCCCAACCTGGAGGACCAGTTGGTACATTTTGTCCCGTTTTTAGGTGTGGGAGACTCGCATTCATCCTTCTCCATCTACAGTTTTTCATGAAGAAAGAACTCCCAATGATCACTTCGTAGAGGTGGAAATAGGGTTTGGTAGTAGAGCTGTTGGTGTTGGTTCAGCAGACGTTTCCTAGGTTCAATATCAACTACAACATTTTCACTCTTCTGTTATGAGCTGGGTTGGTATTTGTATTGAAGACCAAAAGTGCCTCCGACAGGTTCCACCGAATGTTTTGGATCTATGGGAATCTTAGCATTTAACTACACGCCAACATATTCAAGAATGGAGGTTGTAAGCAAATGTTATTCGTTATGCTATTTACTGGAAACTTTCTCTCAGTCACCAGCTTACTACGTTGATACTTAGCCTTCGATAACGATCTCTTATGAGCTAATGAATATTAATTATGATAACGTTTTCAGCCTAGCTCTTAGAATTTCTGATTTCATCCTTCGTTTCTCCTATCAGTTCACGGACACTCATTCTTCGGTTATCCCTCATAATTCCTCCTTGAGTATGTTTCCGTAATATGGTCTCCTTACCGTATTCACTATTGCCATACAATTGAATCAATTCTCGTACGCGTTGTCATTCCTTATTAAAATCCTCCCTACTCTAATTATTCTGGTCGTCTGCGTTTTCCAAATCTCTCCTCTTTACAAGACCGAAAAAAAATTCTTTTGTGCATGCTTCAAACTCTCTAGCTCTTCAAATTTTCTAGCGGCTTTATAATTCTGTAGTCTCCAAAATACATTACTGTGACATACTGGTCATACCAGGCCAGGTGCCACCATAATTTACCAGCGCCTAGAATTTTGCATGATTACAACCGATAACTACCCAGTCTTCTAGGTTCATCTTCTATCGGTTTTAAAAAGAAAATGGAAAGTTTATTATGAATTTTTTTGTTATATGAATTTCTCTCCGTTTATTGTATAACTGAGCAGAATAAATAAATAAAATCATTCCTGAGCGATTTTCCCACCTTTCCTTTTAACTAACGATCATGAATTATCTATCGTCTTTTCAGTATTTAGTAATAAAATAAGAACATATTGAAGATCCAATGGCAATTAAATGATGAACTAGTGATTCCTATTCATGTCTTCCCATGGAATATATAAATCAAATTGCAACCAAATTTACTTTTCAGTTTTTATTTTTATTTTTTTTTCATATAAAAAACACAGGCCTGACAAAGTTCTTAAATGAATAATTTATAATTTAAATGAAAATCTGTGTTCAATAGATGCAATCTTTGGTAAAGAGCCTTTGATAAATAAGATAGTTCAAGCTTACATACTAATTTCTAGAATAAAATAAATGTCTCTAATGCAATTATGTAAATTAAACCCAGCAAGGCAGTTGCAAAAAAATAAACATTCGTTTTCAGAAAGCCTCGATTAGAAGGTACCGTTTATCGTCTTTTTGACGTGAGCAAGAACAAAAAAAATATGTTATCTCGTTTTGAAGTAGAGCTTGGCTCTGTGTGTATATTTTCTTTTCGAATTTGACTAGTTGATATCTGAGATGCTGCCTGATTTTTTCTCAAATAATATAAAACTTTAAAAAAATGTACATTGCATTGGTTCAAAGGAAATAAGAATATTTTCCGAAAATATTACTTTCCTATTTAACCAAAATCGAGATAAATACAATAAAAATAATTCAACTGGCTCTATAAGAATTGATTGCATAATGCGCTATCGAATAGCTTAGCATAATACTCAACATACTTCTCTTAAATATACAAATTGTGTAAATGCTTCTCGGCAAAGTGATTGCATTCTTTTCGAAATATTTCAATAAATACCCGGACATATAAATGAAAGTTTGTTGCTGCATACAATAGTAACACGCTTTTGTTCTTACGTCTATTTAACGTTGTAAAAATGCTTCTCACAATGGAAAAAATGGTTTTTAAGATGTAAGGGATTGTTACATTTGTGTGTTGATTGATCAATATTGGTAATTTTGTAATCATGGCACGTATGCCTGCATTCAGATGGAAAGAACTTTATTTTAATAGATAGTTTGTCACTTTAACATTTATACAATGCCCTTTATAACTCAAGGCAACTGCAATAGAGCTAGTCTTTTTTATATAATGTCAAAATGATGGTCAAAAGCGCTGACATTTCCCTTTTCTAATGGCTATTCAAATCTAAACAAGTCGGAATACCGGACGCTAGACGCTCCGAGTTTAAACGTTTTCTGTGAAAAATTTTCTATGTGCATTTTTCCACTCGTACACAGCTAAAAATTCAAAATATTCCTTAATATGTCTCCAAACTCTAACTCCGCCGTTCATATGCATGATGACGGTCGACGATTTATATGATGATGACGGTCTTAGAGTGCAATAAATTTACGTGATATGCAAAACTTTGACCTTGTACAACTTTGTTAATAATAGTTGGGGTCATCCAAACTTCCCAAAGTTATGCCTTATATTATCCCTTATAATAATGTCAACTGTACTTCTAGAATGAATTTAAGGGGGGTTTTCGGTTAGATTTCTAAAAAATGGTAGTATGAAATTGTTAACTTTATTTGAGCAAACATCGTAATCGGATGTGTTTTGAGGCCTAGATTTTGAAAAGATGAATCACTGTGATTTTTTTCAGTTTTTTCCGGTTGGTTAGATTCTGAGAACGAGACCTGTCTCACTTTTTCGGCACACATTTTGAGTCCTCATTCCCATATGTTTCACCCAGTATCAGAAATAAGCTCATTTTCGGAAAGTACTAATTCAGCCCTTCTTTAATACGCGACATGACCGTATTCTGTGAAAAAATTGCTCCCTCCTTTGGCATATATGGGGAGCCCCCCTTAAACCCGACACGAGATGGTGCAACTCGTTGCCTGTGAGCGGTTGACAAACCACATATTCTCATTAAATTTCGAAACGATAGCTCCAGCCGTCTTGGAGTAGATCTCGTGTGCCAGACGGACAGACAGACATTGAATCGATTTGAATAAGCTTTTGCTTCATGGAAAACCTTAAAAAGTGTTCATTATATTTAAAGAAGATGAAGTTTACACTATATATCACACTCTGCAGTTTAGCACGGATATGGGTACAAACATCCAAAACGACCGAGATTCATAATTATTCACGGAAGCTTAGAGCTCTTGAGTAGCAGTAGTAGCCACTTTCCATGTACTACTCTTATATAACACCAGAGAAGGAACATTAGCGCAGAGCAGTCTCAACTTGATCTTGGTGTTGAGATAACTGCATTTTTAGATAAGACAGCTAAAGTGGATCTAGCGCTGCTAACCGGTCCAGCGATATCCAATTTAGTGCTACCGTCGGCATAAACCACGATACCTAGATATATAAATTAATCAACGCCTTCGATGCCCTGCCCATTAATGTAGATAGGAAGAACGCGATGCGTCGTCAGGCTGAGAACCTTGGTATTTGTTCAGTCCGACTCTACTTGGTTCTCTTTCCAAATCCAAAGCCATTTGACCAAGGGCAACCATATGTCATCAGCGTAGTTGAGGAATTTGAGGAAAAATGTCATTGTCCGTTAAAGCCTTTCACATCCTCAGGTACATAGAAAATGTCAACGATAATAAAAGGAAATAATATCAGTGACAAGATGCAACGGATTCCTCTTTGTGTACCGATTTAATGTGAGATTTGGCCTCGATCCAGCATCTGACATTTTGCGCCATCATATGTGGCTCTTATAATAACTATAGTTTCTCCGGAATGCTTTCTTCCAGATACACTTCCAATCCACGCTCTCGAAGGTTTTCTAGAAATCGATGAAGGACAGATGAAGCAGAGATCTAAACTTAGCGCACTGATCCAAAGTGATCTGGAGGATATTGACGTGGTCAATGCAGGCAGCTCCGGAGCGGAAAATAATGCGCTCTTTGTCGATCAAGTCTTCGAAATGTTCCCTGCGTTCCAGCATTATTTTACTTATCATCTTTGGGAGGGCAGGGAGTATGTAGATGCCCTCCAATTGTCGCACTCAAGACGGATACACTTTTACGGAATCTTAACGATAATTCCCTTTCTTTATTCTCTGGGAGATGGTATGGATCTCCATATAACTATAAGTACCACATCTGATCTGAGGGGATACCGTGAATCCCAACGACTTTACACCTTTTGAGTGCATTGATGGAGGAAATGATTCCTCTTCTATTTGGAGAAGCAGTTCACATCCGCATGTTACCGAACCTGATTATTACATTCACAAAAAACAGAATTTCACCGGGTGTGATACAGTTTAAAGCCATGGTGTAGCGTTCCTTTCACCTCTTGAATTGCTCGTTATAGTGAGTGAGGAGTTGACCGCTAACGTCCTTCACTGGATTATCGAAAGATTTGCGACCACACGCAAGTTATTTCGTAATGCGATAGATGGTTCTGAAATCATTGCTATAGCACAATAATAAATTTGCTCTTGCAATAATAAATTTGCCTTTGCAATATAAATTTGCTTGCCATCGGGACGACCTGCTTGGAACCCGAGAAAAGGACATTTTTAATAGCGGCTTAATCTTCATCATTATTCCCAGGCTGATCCTTCAAGGTATCTGCCGTCCGGTCAGCACGATAGCTCTTCCACTACCGTTTTAATATTTTCGGATCGAGGGGCTTCTCCATCAAAGGTGTAACAGTACTCATCATACGGCGCTTTTTAGAACTAACTTTAACTAATGTACGTGAAGCACAAGCTTAGCTTATCGACATTTGCCGACGTGAACATGCACATTTGAATCAGGAGAAATTGGAAATACTTTGAAAAGAACAGTTTTTTTTAAAAAACTCATTTTAAGTTTTGTTAGAATTCTAGAAAAATGATTTCGATTCATTATTGAAAATAGCGCGAGAAATCTTTTGGCGAAACATCACACTGCTAAATTGTGCAAATAAAACCCTTGTCCTTACAATCTGTTCGTGTATCCAATTGGATTGTCACACCAGCGATTATTACGATAATCGATTTCGACACAGATAATGTACATAATCAAACTTACTAAGATGGCGTTCGATAGATTAAAAGCTATCTAAACTTTCTCGCAGGTAACAAAGAACACGAACATTCGATTGTTTACATCATGTGACAAAACCAAAAAGACTATACACAGAAGGTGACACTGCCTAGGCAAGCCTTGGAATTTTAACGTCCGATGCGCGGTTGCGTGCTGCGCATCATCATTGTTTGGTTCCCATCTGTGTGGTCCCGTTAGTGCATCTGGTCTGGTTTGATATAGAAATTTTCCAGCTTGGTGACAAAACCAATCGTAGAAGGCGGCGATCAGAATAATACTGCAATGACATTTTATAAATTTTGCATTGTACTTATGTACGTATGAATTGGTTGTTTGTAGCTGGCGCCTAGTTACAGGGGTTCGCACACACAGAGGTGCTATAAAAACACGGCACGCAAAACATTGACAGTTGCGCAGAACGCACTGCGATCTTGACTCGGCCTCAAACAGGATGATTCATTTTTAAGGTTTTGTGTAAACACAAAACCTTATTAAAATCGGTTTACTGTCTGTCTGTCTGTCCGTCACACGCATTTTTCTTGGAGACGGTTATAACGATTGACACCAAATTTGGTAGAAAGGTGGGAACTGTGAACGCTCACACATACAGTGAATTACATCCGTTTACGTCGAATTTAAGGGGGAGTCCCCATACATGCAAAAGGGGGATGTAAAATTTTTTTTCATCAAATATAGTCATGTGGGGTATCAAATTAAAGGTCTCGATTAATACTTTTCAAAGCCGTTGGAAGAGTGAGGAGCGCGGGGGGTTGAGAGTGATCACTTCTTTAAGGGGGCCATTCTCAGAAACCACCAAACCGAAAAATCTGAAAAAAATCAGGAGGCTGCCACTATATTGTACCTGGGCCCCGAAATACCTTCCATGCCGATATCTGTTTAAATAAAGTTAATAATAGTATATTACTACAATTTTTTGTAATTGGTTAGAAACCCTCCTTAAGTTCATCCTAGTACCATGCAATTTTGCAGTGATATAGGCTATAATATAGAGCATGATCTTACCAAGTTTGGTGGAAATCGCACTATTACTAACAAAGTTATAATATGTCAAAGTTGTTCTTTCTTTGAAAATTGAAGACTATGAATGTCAATATCACCCGAAAGTGGATACTCTCACATAATATATGGATATATTGGGTGCTACGTACTAAGAAATACACAAAACCTTTCGTACCTGAAGCATCCAGCTTCCGGTTTCCCGACTTGTTTGTACTGCTTTCTTTGATAAGTTTCATTTCCTGTGTACAGTTTCCTCGGGCAAAACAATCCTACTACGACAGCGAAAGTAAGAAAAACACTAAAAATTGCCAAAAGATTATGGGTAGGATATTAGGGTCAAAACGAATAACAAGTCCGAACCGACGCAAAAAACTGATGGATGTTAAGCTGCGTAGAACGTAGATTCAATGGAATTCAGAACAACTCCCAAAGTGTTAATGAGGGATAAAATTCAAGAGACAACACCTGGAAAGCAGAGGCACAGTCCCTAAAATGCAAGTTATTCTAGAGGCTGAGGCAGATTATTGCAGCAGATTTATATTCTTCAATAGACAATTAGTATCAAGGGTAGAATTTCATAGTAGGGTAGAATATTTTGTTGGAATTACTTTTCGCACTAGGTAAAAATATTTCGCAATGCGGGAACTTCATCAGTTGGTAAGTGACCACTGAATGTGTAATGCAATATAGAAAGTAATTGAGTAATTGCAATATAGAAAGTAATTGAACTGATCTATACAGGCTTGTGAATTGATTAGAGCCTTCAGTTTAATCCAATAATTAAACGGAAAAAGCACCTAATGATCAGTATTCCAGATTTATGGTTCAGCAAAGCCCAAAAGTAATCGGGGTTGCAGAATCGCACAAGAAACGCTTAAGTTACTATCTCATTTCTTTCAAAAACGCAAAATTATTAACAAACAAGTCGGGAAACCGGAAGCTTGACGCTTCAGGTATAAAAGGTTTTGTGTTTCCCTATGTGAGGAGCATAACGTAGTTCTCCATTGGCTTATAGCATTGACCCGAGATATTGAAATCGCTCAGTTCACCATTGCCAGAACTGAGCGATTTAAATATCTCGAAGGGCAGGCTACTGCCATTGCCGGAACTCAGCGATTTAAATATCTCGAGTCAATGCTATCAGCCAATGGAGAACTGCGTAATGAAATTGTTTCACGCATTAATGCAACCTGGATGAAGTGGCGTTCCCCAACTGGTGTTCTTTGTGATCGACGTATCAGCGCACGTCCCAAATCTAAAATTTACTACAATGTCGTCCGTCTGCCGCTCTCTATAGTTCTGAGTGTTGGTCGACTATAAAGAACAATGAACGGCGTCTTGCGGTATTGGGGACAAAGATGTTGCATTGCACTGGTGGCGTGATACGTTTTGATTACGTCTGAAATGAGAATATCCACGATCGGTATGGATTTGCACCGATCGTGTAAAAACTGCAAGAGAGGCGTTTCGATGGTGTGGTCACGTAATTTACGCTAACGAGAATTCAACAACCAGTATAGGTCAGAGCACCGAAAGCAATGGTAAGCAGCCAAAAAGCCGGCCAATACAATGATGGCTTGATACACTGGATGGGGATTTAAAGGTTTCGAGATTACATCCTGATGAGGCATTTGATAAAGTAAAATGACGAAACCGACCACCACGAGCCGACCACGAGCCGACCCCGCTTGTGAACTGAAGGCTGGAGAAAAAGAAAAAGATGTGAGGAGCGACGAGTGCACGACAGCTCCGTGTAATATAGCTAAAAATTCCATTCCCCTCTATTTTCTAGAAAGCGCTTTAAATAAATCATTTGTGTTGATAATGGTCAACCTCATACGCTTCATTTAACCAACATCAAATATAAAAAATTTTGGAATCTCCCCTTTGCATGTATGGGGAGCCCCCCTTTAAACTTCACCTAAATTTATGCCACTCACTGTATGCGTGGGATTTCATAGTTCCCATCTGTCCACCAAATTTCGTTCGGATCGATTTAGCCGTTTTGGAGAAAAATGCGTGTGACAGACAGACAGACAGACAGACATTGAATCGATTTTAATAAGGTTTTGTTTTACACAAAACCTTAAAAAAGACCCCTAAAAGATTCAAATCTGGCGTCAAATAAAATTTCTGTACGACAATTTTATTCAAAGGCGGCACAGCATTATATTCCATCTCACTTTTCACAATTATAAAAGAACAAGATGACTTTTTTGCTGGGTGAGAAAAATAGCCGGCCGTTGTTTTGCTGTATAGTGTTTGTTGTTCGAGAAAGGGATGCCACAAAGTCCATATAACAGTCACCAGAAAATGATTGAAAACACTACTGGAAAACGATCAAATGTGCTCGGCTGTTTTTCTTGATACTGCTTTATCGTTTGTACATCAATGAACTATTTTGTAATAAAATTGAAATAGCGACATTTGCTGACAATAATCAGCTGAGGAAACAGTTGAAACATAGCCCTATGGTGAAGAAAATGGAAAATAAAACTAGTTGAATCAAAACCTATTTACATTTACACATGAGTGTAAACTTAGCTAAGCTCAGATGAAAAAACACACCTAAACGAGAAAGGACACAGATAATGGATGAATAAAATTGAAGTGATGGGGCTGACCACGAGATCGCACACCACCAAACTTCAAAATAATTGATACAATGGTAGCCACTGAAAGAAGTAATACTCCATTCTGCATCTTCACAGGAGCGCTTGAAGATTATAATTTCAAAACTGAATAAAAAACCTTTCAAGAGTGGAAAACCCTCCATTAGAAGTAGCGAATATCACGAGAACACAAGTGGAAGAACTGTTCGTTGCAGAGGTCAGCAGAGTTCTAATGCAAAATGTCCGATTGAGCAGAACTGAAGAAATCAGGTAGTTTTAGCATTGAAATTCGTATGCTTGAACCAGAGAGGCACCAGTAGTCGGAAAAAAAAGCAAACGACCTTGCGTAGAATATGCCCGGAAAACTCATCATCATCAACGGCGCAACAACCGGTATCCGGTCTAGGCCTGCCTTAATAAGGAACTCCAGACATCCCGGTTTTGCGCCGAGGTCCACCAATTCGATATCCCTAAAAGCTGTCTGGCGTCCTGACCCACGCCATCGCTCCATCTTAGGCAGGGTCTGCCTTGTCTTCTTTTTCTACCATAGATATTGCCCTTACAGACTTTCCGGGTGGGAT
Source organism: Hermetia illucens (assembly GCF_905115235.1). Lineage (NCBI taxonomy): Eukaryota > Metazoa > Arthropoda > Insecta > Diptera > Stratiomyidae > Hermetia > Hermetia illucens. The sequence goes on along the minus strand of NC_051854.1, from coordinate 76,552,892 downwards.
CATCCTCATCCATACGGATTAAGTGACCCGCCCACCGTAACCTATTGAGCCGGATTTTATCCACAACCGGACGGTCATGGTATCGCTCATAGATTTCGTCATTGTGTAGGCTACGGAATCGTCCATCCTCATGTAGGAGGCCAAAAATTCTTCGGAGGATTCTTCTCTCGAACGCGGCCAAGAGTTCGCAATTTTTCTTGCTAATAACTCAAGTTTCCGAAGAATACATGAGGACTGGCAAGATCATAGTCTTGTACAGTAAGAGCTTTGACCCTATGGTGAGACGTTTCGAGCGGAACAGTCTTTGTAAGCTGAAATAGGCTCTGTTGGCTGACAACAACCGTGCGCGGATTTCATCATCGTAGTTGTTATCGGTTGTGATTTTCGACCCTAGATAGGAGAAATTGTCAACGGTCTCAAAGTTGTATTCTCCTATCCTTATTCTTCTTCATGTTTGTGTTTGACCAGTGCGGTTTGATGTTGTTGGTTGATTCGTCTTCGGTGCTGACGTTGCCACCATATATTTTGTCTTGCCTTCATTGATGTGCAGCCCAAGATCTCGCGCCGCCTGCTCGATCTGGATGAAGGCAGTTTGTACGTCTCGGGTGGTTCTTCCCATGATGTCGATATCGTTAGCATAGGCCAGTAGTTGGGTGGACTTGAAGAGGATCGTACCTCTTGCATTTACCTCGGCATCACGGATCACTTTCTCCAGGGCCAGGTTAAAGAGGACGCATGATAGCGCATCCCCTTGTCGTAGACCGTTGTTGATGTCGAATGGTCTTGAGAGTAATCCTGTTGCTATTATCTGGCCTCGCACATTGGTCAGGGTCAGCCTAGTCAGTCTTATTAATTTCGTCGGGATACCGAATTCTCTCATGGCCGTGTATAGTTTTACCCTGGCTATGCTATCATAGGCGGCTTTAAAGTCGATGAACAGATGGTGCAACTGTTGTCCATATTCCAACAGTTTTTCCATCGCTTGCCGCAGAGAGAAAATCTGATCTGTTGCTGATTTGCCTGGAGTGAAGCTTCTTTGGTATGGGCCAATGATGTTCTGAGCGTATGGGGCTATCCGGCCTAGCAAGATAGTGGAGAATATCTTATAGATGGTACTCAGCAACGTGATACCCCGGAAAACTGATCAGCAAATAACGAGCTACATGTGACAAGATTGTTCCTTTTCGACGCTTTGTGCAATTGCTCCCAGTGCCCAAATACGGAAAATATTTCGTAGAAATTTATCAACGAAAAATCACCACTAGGAGGTCACTGTCCGTTCCAAAATGATTCTGCGGTAAGTTTTCAATTTCTTTAACTATTCGGTAGCAGCTTGTCATAACATTTTAGCTAGCTTTGTTTTGTAGGTTTTACCTAGCCAGTTCAAAAACAGCCTCAACTCCATCGAGGATTGATGTCGACGTTTCAAAGTGAATTTTTTAAGCAGAGAGAAATTAGCTTCAATAATAGATAATTTGATAAGATATTTGACAGTACATTCTTTCTTTCGCTGAAAATTCCGATTGTATTGTTTATTTATTTAAAGCAACGTTCCTACCTTTTGATTCAATTGGACTAAACGTCACAATTAATTGAATTTAATAAACAGTACGGCCGCAATTTTCAATTGAATTCCAATAAAGGTGCAAGGTCAATTAAATTCCAATAGAGGTGCACTTTTATGATGAACCTCGATTAAACCAATACTACGGAAATTGGTTGACGTAACACGTGTAGAAATAAATGACAATTTTCTTCCAAATTTAATAGGTGGTGGTTGAGATTCAGTTTTGATTTTTCGTTTGGTTAAACGAATATCACACAATTGCGCTTATTTTGAATTTAAGGGAACCGTCTGGTAACTTTTTCTTTTCAAAAAATCGATTATCTAAAAACACTTTCGCCTTATGGTCTGTATCTATATAAATAACGTACAAAATTTTATGTCTGCACGCTCAGCATACGTGTGTATCGCTTGATTTGAGAGCGCACTCATATTATCAACTTATAAATTCGGTTTTCTAAACGAGCTCCGTTTTTAGACTGATTCAAATGATTGTGGACGATGTATTCTACCGATTTCCAGAATCATGAACTTTCATTAATATTTAGTCCTTATTATTTATTATTAAAAGCATAACTTAAAAAAAGGATAAAAAAATTCGAAATGACGCAATTTTATTTTTTGTTTCATCCAATATTCTTGATTCTGGTACGGACTATAGCGGCTTCATTATTTTTTCAATTTTAATTTTGAATTTTAGTCGTCAGAGTTCCCAGAGCTGCGATATTGTGTCAACCAATGAAAAAAGTGTTTTTTAGACAGCCATATCACCGCCATATTGGAGACAATTTTGTCTTTTTTTTAATAATCCAACACTTACTTGCATATGTATAAATAAATCTTTCTACAGAAGATAAAGTTCTTAAAAATTTGGTAAAAAGTACCAAATGGCCACCTTAAATAAAAAGTGTATTCGGTCAGCATACTTCTATCCAATTTCTAGTAAATTTGAAAAGGAATTGAGGATATGCAGGTTATCCACATTCAATATCTCCAAACAAAGTTTTGAAGAGCTATGATATGAAAGCTATGAAATGGAGTTGTCCTCTCATTTAATTGCGGTATATATGAAAGAACGTGAACGAATTCTCACATTCTCACTGACCTAAAGTAAAATACTGAATGCATACTGGCCTATTTTTCAAATGTAGAAACCAAAAAAACAATAAATAAAGAATAAGGCGAACGCGACTTTTGATCACAAAATTACCAATACAATCTCGTTGTCTTTCATGTTTTAACCAATAGTTGTGGTTCGGATCGTAAGGAATCCGTAAGATATTGAGTTTTCATTACCTTTTGGAAGTAACGTTTTTCATTCGGCGAATTCACGTTGTACACGATCGGTCGAACGCCAACATTGCGCCATAATTCAGAAATGTGCCTTGAAAAAATAGCATTGAAACAATATACGATTTTGTGATATTTACATATACAGAATACTTACAAGTTAAACTCGTCTTTGCTAATAAAAACTAAGCTTATACCGATGACAGGAGCTATTATATTTCGGAATATTGCACCGTAAATGGAGGTTAGTAGAGTGGATGTTTTTAGGATGATTCGACTTGGCGATTTATCACACCATAGACCACAGATTAGCTCAGGGTATACTTTTCGTAACTGTGGAAAAAATCAGAAAAAGAAAGTCATCATATATAACTCTATGGGAGGATACAAGGGAGGATTATCTAGCGTTCCCTAGTTGAGAATAGAAAAAATGAATACATACAAAATAGAAAGTAATAACGGAGTAGCGACAACGAAATTCATTTATGAAGAATTGTAAAGAGAATGGTTTTCAGTTAGGATTTTAACGATGTTCTGGAACTCACGCTGACAAAAAGAAGGCCAGTATGTACCCACAATGAAACGAAGCAATAGTGTAACGTTTTCTAAGTCAGTCAACCTAGGAAGTTTACTTTCAGTAATTGTACTTTACCATCTTACAACATATTGAAAACGTTTAGGTAACGATATCATCCCCCATGCACCCTTCGAGAAGATATTCTCAACTCAAATCTACGTGAAAGACAAAACTTTCTAATATCCTGTCGGTTTTATCAATATTTTTTTTTTTAGGAAAAATTGGAATCATTTATCGTGTTTCGGAAAATTGAATGATATTATTGACATAGAAAGGTATTCAGACAAATTTTTTTTGGGGGGTAAAAAAACAAAATGGCGGCCCGAGAGGTCATCAAAATTTACTCCTCGGGTTTGCGCCGTGCAACGCCCAGCTCTTTGTAATGATCTGTAATCAAAGGGTAAAATATGTTTCATTAAAATCTCTTATTCTGCTTCCCATGAAGCTAAATTTAGCAAAAAAGTGAAAAATAAAAATTAGAGGACAACAAAAAACGCCTTTTTTTGCATAAACAAAATGTTAAAAATATTATTTACTCTTCTTCGGGGTCGGCGCGTCGTGATCGGTTTCGCCATTTGGCTCTATCGAATATCTGATCTGGGTGCAATCTCGGGGCTTTTAAATCCCCATCCAGCGTATCAAGCCACCGTTGTTTCGGTCTGCCTTTTGGTCGTTTACCATCGACTTCGATGTTCAGACCAATCTTGGCAACGAATTGCGTGACCATACCATCGAAGACGCTTCTCTCGCAATTTTTCCACGATCGATGCAACCCCATAACGATCGCAGATATCCTCATTTCGGATGTGATCAAAACGTGTCGCGCCACTAATCCAACGCAACATCTTCGTCTCCATTACCGCAAGATGCCTTTCATTTTATAGTCGGCCAACACTCAGAACCATAGAAAGCGACAGGACGGACGATATTGCGGTAAATTTTAGATTTCAGACGTTCTTTGATACGTCGATCCCAAAGAACACCAGTTGTGGGACGCCACTTCATCCAGGTTGCGTTAATGCGTGAAGCAATTTCATAACGCAGTTCTCCATTGGCTGATAGCATTGATCCGAAGTATTTAAATCGCTCAGTTCTGGGCAGATCACCGCCGCTGACAATGATTGTGTATGTTCATGGGGATCGGTCGTCAAAAATTCAGTTTTGTTTAGATGCAATCTGAGACCGTGTTGCATGAGGCACTCATTTCATTTTTGGAGAAGTTGCTCGAGATCATTTTTTCTATTTGATGCTAGGAAAACATCATCTGCATAAAGCAGTGTGTAGGGCGCTGGACGTTGGATATCCCATAACAAGGTCAAAGAAGAGTGGTGAGAGCGTGCTTCCTTGATGAACACCAACAGAGACACGAAGCGGTTTTGATACACCCGCCATACTTCGAACTTCAGTTTTCGGATCCTAGTAGAGCAATTGAACCCAGCACACGAGTTTTTCTGGCAGTAAGTGTTGCCGTAGAACATACCAGATGAGTTCGTGTGGTACACGGTCAAACGCTTTTTCTAGATCCAGAAATGCAATGTAAAGAAGGCGATGCTTCTCACAGTGTTTCTCCATGAGTAACCACGCAGAGTGTATTGCGTCAGTAGTTCCGCATTTTTGACAAATCCGACTTGATTCACGGTTATTTCAACGATTTCGCAAATACGGTTGTCGAGAATGTGTTGAAATACTTCATGATATGGGAAAGTAATCGGATCGAACAGTAATTTGAACATTCTGCTAGACTACCTTTCTTTTTCCATATTGCAGCAGTGGTACTTTCTTGCCAGTCAGATGGTATTCTTCCTTCCTGATTAAATAATTCACTGAGCCACAGTGTTGGGTCCCAGTTCTTCGCTTTCCAGAGCTCAGATGCGATGTCGTCAGGTTCTTTGGCTTGCCCCGATTTTATTAATTTTATTACCTCCTCGACTTCAGTTGCGCTAACAGGTGAAGAATACGACCACGTTTACGATGCACATAATGTAATGTCACATAACACAATGATCGTGGCTTAAGCACACGTAAGAGTTCAACATATGGCAACTGATGTATCATAGAACTTTGCAAGATTCAAACTTCAGCCGATTTCAGTAACAATGATTAAACGGCGGCTTTAGATTTTCATTAAACCTTTCTAATGGCCTTATTGACGTTTATTCACACAGTTAACTTGGCTTATATTCAGAATTTTGAAACATTTTCTCGGCTATCTTCAAGACTGGCATTGGCGATTTTCTGTAACATATTTTATTTCGGCTAGCACAATTACATATTTTTCCCCCTTCCTTTGTAGTGTATGGTCTTTCAGTCATTTTTAGTGCATTATTCTTTCTAAATATTAACTTTCACCAAAATTGAAATGATCCTGACAACCAAAACACGTGCTACAGATCAGCCTACAGTTTAGTTGCCACTTTGACACAATATGTAGATAATTCTAACGCCACCCACACTAAATTTAAGAAATTATAATTCGCGGATATTAAAAAGCGAGCTGTTCCAGCGATCCACTCTAGATCGCGGCGACCAGCGATCTGCTCTGCGTTAAACAAATTATCAATCTTTCCCTCTCTCCCTGGGTTGTAATAGGTGATTACACTCTTCGCAAATTTCACCAGACAAATGAAAATACTAGAAAAACCTATTTTCGTGTGATTGCAATTCACACCGGAGGCGATGATATTTTCCAAGTACTCTTTCTCCTTTCCTGCTTATCTGATACATTCAACATTGTTTTTTTGGTTACATTGAAGTGCTCAACTAAGAGGGATTCCTCCTCGTCTGAACTACTCATTTTGGAGATAGAAGGGGGTTAGTTACCTAAAGTTTAAAAAAAATAATCAGGTTGCGAAGATGGCTCATGTCGCATGGGCAATATTAAGGGTTGTCTCGCCCAAAGGGGTAGAGATATGCACGAAACCCTCAGTATCCGCTTAATAACTAGGTTAGTTCGTAGTTAACCTCCCCATGGCGTCGTTTAATCTACTTCGCGACATCTGGGATAATTCTGTAATGCCGACGTCCTTGAGGAGAATCGCCCCATCGCTTTGGCCGCTCCAGTATTGGTTCAATTTGTGCAAACTGTCGACGGTCGCCAATATGTCAATTGGCACCATGCTTGCTATAACAAATGCTACTTTATCAGATGTACGGTAGGCGGACGATGTCCGCAATGCACTTAATCGGTATGGGTGTTCAATCTTTTCCTATTTGGTTCGTATTCCAGTGCTAGCCAATCACGCTAATAACTCTGGAAATCAACAGCCGCCTATATTCGGTAACATTTTTGCCAATAATGTTGTAACTCTGGATACTTTCAAGATGTAACTTAAAGGTTAATTTTTGGTTAATGATGACTCCCAGATATTTGAGCGTTGGTTGCGAGTGTATGGTTTGATTGCCAATCCTAATATTCATCGTAGTTTTCTGTTTTCATTTGGGAATGAGAACTAATTCTGTGTTATGCTTTGTAAGCGCCAGACCAGCGCCTTGTAGCCAAGATCTGTTTTCCCAAATTGCCTCGTTTGTCAAAAGTGGGATCACCTTGACGTCTTGCGACACGATAATCACTCCGATGTCATTTGCGAAACCGACAACGGTCACTCCTTTGGGAAGCTGCAGTCTAAGAATTCCATCGTGCATTATTATCCACAGAAGAGGCTCGATCCTTGTGGAACTCTAAAACCATCTGCACCAGGTATTTGGAAGTGCCTAATTTGACTAAAACCGCAATTATTTTACACAAGTGTGCATGATTGAAAGCATTCTTCACATCTAGAGTAACTACCGTGCAGGAGTTATTGGACTCCATTGCTGCGTCCGCAATTTTTGTCACCGTAGTGATCGCATTGACAGTAGATCTCGCTTTTCGGAATCTGAACTGGCTGTCCGAGAGGCTACCCTCCCCTTTTGTGATCGATACTCTTCTAGATGACCCGTTCGAAAAGTTTGCTGATGCCGTCCAATAGGTATATAGGACTATAATAGTTTCTGTTGCTTATACTTTTCAGGGAAAATCCCTTCTTTTAGGCACGCTGTGAATGTTTGCGGGAATGAATTTGGGACAGTCTTGACCGTCACTAGCAGCGATTTGTTCGGAATGCCGCAAGAATCTCTTTTATGGTTACCTCGGGAATTTCATCAGGATCGACTTGGTCAGGTAGGTTTGATTCACTTAGGACTTTTGTGAAAAGAATTCTAACAATATCTTGCAGTAAATCATGGTTCGTGATCGGCGGTGACCATTTATCCTTGATCGATGCCATGACTGCCTTGTACGCACCTCCCCGTGGGTTGGAGTCCGCTTTCTTACATAACCTCTTGAAGTGTTCAATTTTACTTCTAGAAATGACTGCTTGGAGTTCCTTTCTCGCCTTTCTGTATCGGTTTTGCAACTCTCCAGACACAGGATGGTTCCTGCTACGTTGACTAGTGGCTAAGAATTCGGTGAAAAATAAACAAATATAGTATTTTAGGAACTTCGGTGTTTGCTCTTTTCTAAAACTAGAGAAGGGGACAATTGGTCCCCGAAACACTTTTTGTTTTTTTTTCCATCAAATTCTTAACCAATAAAGAAAAAATTCCTGAAAAAACGTTTAATTTTATTTATTCAAAATTTATGATTCTATACTTGATGCTATGAACCTGCTCGTTAGAAAGTAATCACAATCTCTAATCCCCGCAACAGGTCGTTTTCTGTGTGCTAAAGCCAGCAATATTCTCTTCAGCGTGTGTGTGTGTTTCGAGGGGGGGAGAGGCAAAGCCTCTGAGCACTCAGAACTTAGTGGTCCGTTGTACTCAATTCCCGCATCTAACGGAATATCCCGGATTCGTTTATGTATCGCAGGATTTCCGTTATTGGATGTGACGCTAATTCGCTGCAGTTGGAGCACATCAGCACCAAAAATCACATAGAAAATGTTCCGTGGATTCCGCTTCCTCATTACACGATGGACACGTATCATTTTGGATAATTCCTATTCTGAACATATGGCCAGCTAGTGAATTATGGCCAGTCAGAATGCCCACATTACTTCTGCAAGCCCTCCTGCCTTTCGACAGGATAAACTTTGCAGTATGTTTGGTCCTGACAGGAAGAGTTTGGTCTGGCTAGCAGCATTAAGGCTTCGCCACCTATCATTATGGGAAACTTGTTCCGTTTTTAATAGCAGCATCAGCCAATACTACCGACACCCCAATTGTTGGTTCTGGTCCGGGCATGGGGAAAGTTGAAGCCTCTTTTGCTAACGCATCCGAAATTTCATTTTCCTCTACTCCACAATGACCAGGTACCCAGAGTAAATCCACCATATTGAATTTGGAAACAGAATTCAATCTACATTCCTGAACGTTTTTTGAAGTGATCAAAGTGCTACTCAACGCCCCCAATGCAGCTTGACTATCGCTACAGATTGCGATGCGCTTGCCCTTCAACCGCTCGTCAATTATCCAGGTTACAGCCTTTAGGATAGCATACACTTCAGCTGTGTGAAAAACGGGCTAATGGAACTGAAAGAGCTCCTGGACAGGATTTCATACTATAGGCGAACATGGAAAGTAAGACTAAATCCGCAGGAAGCAGAAACAACCGCGCTTCCCGAGGAGAACACCACGAGTACCAAACGGATCGCTGACAGCCCATTGCAGAGCGAACTTGGTAAAAAACGAAAGGAGGAAGGGACATCTGAAAGAGACTTCACTCAGGTACTCTCCAGGGTTGAGGGGAAGGCGAAGAGGATCAAAAGACAACAACACGACGCGCCATCAGAAAAACCTCTGCCTAAAACTAAGGCGGACACGAAGGACGGAGTGCCAAAAGAAAAGGTGGGGAGACGAAGGAGGACTAGACCGCCAGCTTTGCTTATTAAGCCGACGAAAGGCAAGACTTTTGCGGAAGTCCTCAGCGAACGAAGGGTGGTGGAGTCTTAGTCGAACTAGGCCCGAAGACTATAAATAAAGTCACGTTCTGTGAAGCAGTCAAGGGGCTTCTAGGAGAAAAAGCTTTGGTTTCTAGCCTGGAACCCACGTGTGCTTTAGAAATCCGAGACCTTGACTGTCCCACGGAAAAGAACGAAGTAGAAGAGGCCATCAAACGCGAATGCCCGGAGGTAACCAATATCCGGATTGGTATCACCTCCGCAAACTCTCGAGGCCAACCCCAACCAAATGTTACAGATGTTTGGATTATGGGCACACATCTGCAAACTGTCGGGGACCTGACAGAAGGGCAACATGCCGTAAATGCGGTCAGGCAGGCCTATGCAGGGACCGTGGCGCGACTGATGAGAGCATTGCGCACACTGCGGGATCGGGACGGTGTCCAGTTTTCAGAGCAGAACTGGAAAGAGCTAGGATACAGTCAACATGATTCGCATCCTACAAATCAATATGCACCGGAGTGCAACCGCTCACGAGTTGCTAGAGCAGTTCGCTGCGAAGACCAAAGCTGATTTAGTACTCATCAGTGAGCAGTACCGAAACAAGGGCCCAGTTTCATGGCACCCAGACATATCAGGTACCGCTGCCATCTGGGTTCGGGACGGCACCCTCCTGGGGGTTCTTGCCCAAGTTCGAGGGGACGGCTTTGCCTGGATTCGGTGTTCAGGGATAACGTTTTTTAGTGTCTATCTTACGCCGAATGAGACGATGCCGGACTTTCGTCGGAGGTTTGATGCTTTGGAGGACGCTATCTTAAGCACGGATGGGCGGATCCTTGTCGGGGGTGACTTCAATGCTAGGGCACTTGAATGGGGCATGTCTCACACAGATTCCAGAGGGAAACGAATTTTGGAAATGGCGGCGAGAACAGGACTGGTAGTTCTAAACACCGGATATACCCCAACGTTCCGGCGCCCGGGCTGCGAAGGAAGCATTCCAGACGTAACCTTCGCGTCGGAATCGCTGGTGGACGGGTGGCGAATTCTGGAAGACTTCTCCGCAAGTGCCCACCAATACATTGCTTTCGAAGTGGTGGACACAAACTCTCGGTGTGCGCCACCCCAGCGATCTACATGTACATGGAACGTCGCGAAGGTGAATACCGGGAAGTTTGTCGAAACTCTGGGAACGGGTGGGGCCACGCTGGAGGGTACTCCTGGGGGCGGTTGCGCCGCAACTGACACTGTCGTAAATTCAGTTATGAACTTGATAACGACGGTCTGCGGAGCCTCCATGCCCAGGAAGACATCGAGGCGCGGCAAACATTCCATGTATTGGTGGACAGTGGAAATCGCAGAGCTCCGGAAGGAGTGTCACAGGCTCCGCCGCTTAACACAACGTCTAGGCGACCGGTAGGAGGGATGTACCATAATGATGGAGTACAAATCAGCCAAAAGGAAACTCCGCAGCGCAATAAACAAGAGCAAAGCTCGCTGCTGGCAAGATCTGGTCGACGAGGTGAATGGGGATCCGTGGGGACTCGGTTACAAACTTGTAACCCGAAAAATCGGGGCTCTGCGGAAACCCTGTTCACTTAAGGCCGAGCAGATGGACCGCATTGTGGGGGCACTCTTCCCTGTCCACCCCGTATGGGATGGTGACGTTGGTGCGGAGAGCGCAGAGGACTGTCCACTTTTCTCTATAAAAGAGTTGAAACAGGCAGTCCTCTCTATGAAAAACAAGGAGGCGCCAGGACCCGATGGTATTCCAGCAGAGGTATACAAACTGGTATTCCAACACCGGCCAGACCTACTGCTCGGCGCATTCAACGCTTGCCTGAAAGAGGGCATTTTCTCTACTCATTGGAAAGTTGCGAGGCTTGCGCTGATCCCTAAAGGGAAAGGCGATCCCGAATTGCTGTCTTCATACCGCCCACTATGTATGCTTGATACTGCTGGGAAAGTGCTCGAAAAGCTCATCAGAAGTAGACTCGCTGAAGCGATACGCACTGCCGGAGATTTATCTCCCCGGCAGTTTGGTTTTAGGGCAGGGAGAACGACAATTGATGCTGTGATGCAGGTCGTGGACACCGTTCGACGAGCAGAGATACATAGCCGCCGAACTCGACGGGTGGTGCTCCTCGTAACGCTTAACGTCAGAAACGCCTTCAATTCCGTAAGATGGAAAGACATTCTAGGCACACTAGACAATACCTTCAACGTGCCGAACTACCTCTTACGGATTTTGAGGGACTACCTGAGGAACCGCTCCCTGCTCTATGAAACACTAGAGGGTCAAAGGTGGATGGAGGTCACGTCGGGGGTAGCACAGGGATCCATCCTAGGGCCGGACCTCTAGAACGCTACCTATGACAGTCTGCTTAAACTCGACATGCCAAAAGAGTTGCGCCTGGTCGGCTACGTAGATGATGTCGCAGCGCTTGTTGCTGGACGCACTGTCGAACAGGCGCAAAGCAGACTTGGCATATTGATGCGACGAGTAAGCGGATGGATAACTACTCATGGTTTCAACCTTGCACTGGAAAAAATCGAAGTAGTCATCCTGACTAAAAAGAGAATTCCGACCCTGGGTCCCATATCGTTCGGCGAGTCGATAATCGAGTCAAAATCAGCGGTAAAGTACCTCGGGTTGACTCTTGACTCAAAGATGAGCTTTTCTGAGCAAATCCAAGCAGCAGCGAACAAGGCTGCGGCTGGAGTTTCGGCGTTAAGTAGGCTAATGGCAAACATTGGGGGTCCTACGTCTAGTAGGCGACGTCTCCTGATGAGCTCAACGCAGTCTGTCCTGCTCTACCGCGCAGAGGTATGGGCTGGCGCTCTTAACAAGGAGGTATATCGTAAACGCATCGCGCAAGTACAGAGACGAGGAGCTTTACGGGTGGCGCCTGCGTACCGCATTGTCTCTGAACCGGCCGTGATGGTGATCGCGGGAGTTATCCCCGTTGCCCTTCTTGCTAGGGAGCGTCAGGCCATATACAAGTGCAAAGGAGATGAGCCAAGGGAGGTGGTTGCTTGCGAAGAACGGCAACACACTCTAGACGAGTGGCAGCTCTCTTGGCAAAATGAAACTAGAGGCAGATAGACTGCGCGGCTCATCGGCAACTTAGGTGTGTGGCTGAATCGGAAGCATGGTGAGACTGACTATTTCCTTACCCAATTTTTAAGTGGGCATGGAAGTTTTCAGTCTTACCTGCACAAGATTGGAAAGGCGCGTTCTCCGGATTGTGTGTTTTGCAATAGAGTTGTGGGCGATGCCCACCACACTTTTTTTTCTTGTGGAAGGTGGGATGGGGTTCGTCAGCAGCTCTATTTAAACACGGGGGATCTGTCTCCAGACAACATTGTGGAAGAGATGCTGAGGACTGCTGACAGGTGGAACCGTGTTGCCCATTACGTTCGGGCCCTTCTCGTTGCTAAGAAGATAGAACTCGACCGGTGGAGGAGCCGGATGGCAGGGGGCTCCTTGAACTGACAGTTCCCTTCCTCCTCTTCCCTCCCGTTGGTGAAAGGAATTCCCTGATTTGAAGGCTCCGCAAGGCGGGAGAGTACGGGGACTAGACCGAAGTAATGTGACAAACGGTTCCAGGCTAGCTCTTTGATGATAGGGAGGTGTTTAGTTGGTAGTCCGACGACGTACTGAATCGGGAGTCCAACACTGTGTGCGTAAATTCATTCACCTACCCTACCCCAAAAAAAAAATACACTTCAGCCTGAAAGACCATTGTGTATTGCCCCAAAGGAAAAGGCCACTTCTCGTTTTTATTCGACAGGTAAATTCGTGCTCCAAAACCATTTTCTGTCTTTAAGCCATCGGTGTAGGAGACGTCAGTATATCTTGACACGCATTCTTCTGGTTCATCCCAATTTTCTCTCCGTTTCAAGATAACATCCTCTACCAAACAGATGTATGGGGATCTGAGAATCGGAAGGCATTGTGAAAACTAAATTCAGTTCTCCCAATGACTTTTCCAATGCTTTGTGCACGTCCATTGTTTTCCCATAGATCTAATCGAATTAGTCTATCAGCCGTTCTCATTGCAGTGCTCTGAATAAACAAATCAAAGGCAGCAATATTCTCTTTAGAAAGTTTAAACATTATTCAAGCCGTTAAAAAAAAAATAAGGAAAACTTTCAAAATCATAACCTGATGGGCTATAATTGACAATAGTCGAAAATATGGTGAAATTATCTAGAACTGTGCCTTAGAATTGTAATGAAGGAGTCCTACCTGGTAAATCGCCACTGGTGATTTACTGCATACAATGACCCGCCGTGTAAAGCTTTCGTGCAGTTTTATTGTACTTTTGAGTTTCTCAATCATTTTCGAACTACTGTCGGAGATGAGCAGGAATATTGTTAAGTTTGTTCCTTCGAGCAGGCGCAAAAGGTTGCCTAAAGTTAAAATCTTCTCAGGTTCAAATTGTGACCTGAAAATTTCAATTATTCGATAAATTGACAAAGTCATCCCCGTTTGTTCCGAATGGGTTATACCCTAATGGATGCAATTCCGAAATATTAATATTCTGCAAAGTTTCCATAGTCACTCTGCTGATGCTCCCACACAGCCCGGCTTTCTGCAGTGTAGATTTGTGCACTATCACGATTTCATTGCACGCAGTGATCCCGGCATCAAGCAACACATTCCGAAATCCTCTTTTCGTACACTAGATTCAAGGAAAAAATTGATATTCTAGGAAATCGGAGGAGCAATGACACACAATACCTTCTTTATTGCCGCCGCAGAGTTCTCGGGAGCGTCGTAGGCTCCACCACGGTGTGCTATAGGCCAGAACGACAGATCGTCAGCTACATTTCCACCTAATAGGCTGTTCAATTGCTTCTCGTTAGGCGAACTTAATTTAAAGAATTTCGAAGCGATGCAAACGATGACTAAGAGCAAGGTGGCCCAAGGAATCCCAGCCGAGGCGAGTGTACAGCACAGCCAGAATGCATTGAACATGAATGACACCAACGACGCCGTATACCACAACACACTGTACAGCATCTTGATAACGCGGAAGATGGTGCCGATGCTCATTCAGGATAGCACTTGGAAATTCGAATTTGCTACTATTCAGTCTTGTCCTGGCGTCAAATGCCTTTCACATCGTCACTTCCTCACACCCCGTCGGCCAGAAGTTGAACTCTTTCGGCGATCGATTGAGTATTTTGACAGTTATAGCTTACACGAGCGATGACAGCATGTATTGCGTCAGTGGCTGGACACATGTTGCCGAAAATGTTGCTTGAAGAATTCTTAATACATTGAGCGGGAATAGGCTTTTTTTTAAGGAAGTAGGATCGGCGAGAATTTACTTCACCACGTACCCAAAAAACAACTTTCTATTACATTATATCTGAAAATATTATGTTCGAATAAAAAATGTATGTAACTCATGTGCTTATTAATAGGGCGACGTTCAAAGGGTAGTGTAGGATCCGAGCGCCAAAGCTTACAATGGAGTACAAAACCTGGGAAACACCTACTGAGCCAACATTGACTGCTCTGCTCACAATCCCTACTCGACTTCCAGATTGTCATCGATCATCCTCCACTTTGGGAGTAAATGTGACAGAAATTGTTAGGCTCACAATTCACTACGTACCACGAAGTCTTGAAAGAAACCTCATACTCGATTGAACATACAACGACGGGACCGACAAAGCTTTCCTTAATTTTTCATGAAACGTGCGTCGACCGTACACAATAAGAGCTGGTAAGCAGCTAGCCGACACCCAATATAAAGGCGATGTCAATACGCCGCCATAAATGCGCTGGTAAGGGACCTGTTTCCTGAAGAAGAATGACTCTATCCTATACTGCTGGTTTACATAATACCATGTTTTCGAAGTAGCTTTCCTAGTCAGACAAAAAAATTATTCTTGCTGTTATTGGCTTTGAAAACATAATCGGTGATGAGCTCTGCGCTTGCGAGACAAATTTCGAAACATGATGATGAATGCTCATCCCCCACGAAGGAGACTAGAGTCAAAGAGGAAGTAGAATGAACACTGGAAGCCTGCCATAAGGATGACATCAAAATCCATGTAGAGTTTGGAGCCCCATCATAATGATTGTAAGCTATTATTATTTTTATTCTGTTAATTGCAAGTCGCACCGCGTCCTTAACGAACTATTGTGTCTCAAGCAAACCTATAACCGTTACGACTGTTAGTATATTTTCTGCTTCAACTTTGCATCTGGTATTAAGTGAGGAGGTTTTTCTTGGTGAAATTTAAGCAATCTTCTCTGTGCTTAGGTTCGTATCCCCCAATAAGCACCCTGGACTGCTCTATTCCTGATAGACCCACCCAGTATAGTTCCTTCAACTGTTCCTCTTCATTTTTTAATGTCATAGCCATGAACCCGTTGTTGATGCCACACAAGGGTTCTGGCCCGTGAAAATTCGTCCCTGCTTCCTTCTTGGCTAGTTCGCTCGCTGCCTTATTGCCTTCCAACCCAACATGGCCTGGAAATCAGAGTATCCAGACCTTATTGAGCGAGCCAAGCGTACTTAGTTTCTCAAGGCATTTCCATATTAATTTACCTGACCTGTCCACCTGACTGTACCTAAGTTGCTGGTTTAAACCGTATGTCACAGCTACGCTCTCCCAGTTCGCCTTATTACTCCAACGTGTTTCAAACTCTTATCGAAGTGAAAAGTCGTCATGTCATCCCTTGGTATCATTAATTCAGGGTACCGCCTAGAAAGAGTATCAATCTCCCTTCGATTTAAGCAGCTCCTCTCTTCACTGATACTCCCGACCATTCTCAAGATTGCCCTCCTTGCCTGCATCTGTATGTCCAGAGATGCCGTTGGGCATGTCCTCATTGCCCCACTGATGGCGTAACTACTTGGCTTGTGTGCTGAGTTCAGTTCTTTCTGCCCATAATACCGCCCCATTGGTAATCATTGGCCTTACTATTGCAATGTATATCCCCCCCCCATCAGAGCCCTTGCAGCTTTCCGAAAAGTGTTTCCGACGTGCGCCCGCGAGAGTGATAATACCCCGCTCTGTGGACAATCTTGAGTAGTATTCATGACAATAGAATGTACCTGTCGGTATCTATTTGCCTACTCTCTCGAATTTTGCCCATCCAGAAAGCCAGGGTGTTTCCCACTCCCTTGCGGATCAGAGCATCCCGTATCTCTGTGTGCGATGTGTTATCGAATGCTCCTACAATATAAAAAAAACGCATACAGTGCTATTTCTTTTATTTCTGTGGCATCCCGTAGTACATTCGTCAGCTGATACAGTGCAATTTCAGTTGACCGTCCTGCCCGGTAAGCGTGTTGACATTGATTTTGGGGATAACGCTTTAGAATGATGATAAGATGATTTCTAGCCCTCTCTGGATTATTACTGGCAAGATGCCATCTACTCCGGGTGATTTCAGTGGTTTAAAATTTTCCACTGCCCACATTACCATAACTTCCGAGCATACCTCCTTTACTAGTTTACAATTCTGCGTTCTTCCTCTTTAATTTGTTGTTGGGGTGCCAGGCAGAATGCTGTCACCTGCCGTCGTGGAGTAGGACTCCGGGAAATGAGTTCTGAGAAGCAAGTATAATCTGTCCTCCTCATTCTCGATAAATGTCCAATCCTTCTTCTTCAAACACGCAGAAGTTTTTCCAAAACTGTTCCTTAGTTCCAGTTCGTTCCTGATGTCGCCGCCCCCTTGAAGGTGAACCATGTTGATGCTCAGGTATGTTGCATAGGAATCCCAATCTGTTCTTCTGGAATTCCTTATTATTCTTTTCATTTCGGAGTTACCCTCAATGTCGAATCTGATTATTCTGTTATCAGACATAGAGGGCTCATCCGACACCCTCCAATTCCTGACCAGCACGTTCATTAGAGTATTTCCTAGATAAGATACTCACCTATTCGATTGGTGTCTCTGCTTCGTGATGAGCGTTGGCATCGCATATTGTAAGCTAACGGAATGGAAGAATACTGCATATCAGGTGATGTAGCATTCTTTAAAAACGAAAAAATATACAGGCACCATGAACTCCGTCCAGGAGAGAAGCGATTGCACAACCGAAAAAAGGGAACTTAGGAAAGTCAACAGGTCTATGAACCCGAATATTACATGGAGCAACAGCACCAGGTGTGGAAGTTTGACGAACAAATTAGCAGGATATACGTCTTTATCCATACGCCTCGATGCATATCCGTCGAAACAAAGGGAGTATGGGCATGTTGAGACGATGGGTTGAGTATTTTGATGAATCGCCAACCAGAGTAATGGCGAGTTGAATGTCTAGCCAATTGAAGCCAAGGGGCAAATGCTGACAAGCAAAGAAGAGACAATCCGTGGAACTCATGGGCTTAGGAATCATAAGTGACCAGAAACCGAAATCGGGTTGACCCTAGAGGAAGAGGCACTAACCCTGTCAGTAACAGAACCGAACGATATCTCGGATCAATGCTATCAGCCGATGGTGAATCACGTTATGAAATTACTTCACGCATTACCACAACTTGGATTAAGTGACATTCCACAACTCAAATGCAAAATTTATCGTAATGTCGCCGAACTATTCCCTTTTATGGTATTGAGCTATGGTCGACTATCAACTGAAACTAAGATATTGCCTTGAACGAGTGACATAATATCTCCTAAGTACATTCGAAATTATGACATCCACGAACACCAGAGCGGTTCACTGGAGGCATTAACAGACTACATCCACCCTCGCCATATTATTCAAAATCAGGAAATGTGGCTATCTCAACATTGGTATATTGCTGAGTTCGATTGATATTACCTCGAAAACAAGACGAAAAACCGGAAGCTGGACGCTTCAGGTATTAAAGGTTTTGTGTATTCCTTTTATAAATATATTTGAGTGTGCATTTGTCCCACGTCCCCCCATGATATATTATGTGAAAATATCCACTTTCAAGTGATATTGACATTCAAAGTCTTCAATTTGCAAAGAAGCGGCAACTTTGACCTACTATAACTTTGTTAGTAATAGTGTGATTTCCATCAAACTTGGCAAAATCATGCTATATACTTTACTCTACATTATCGCAATGTGCTAGGATCATATTAAGAGGGGGTTTGTAGTTAATCACTAAAAATTATAGTAAAGTACTATCATTAACTTTATTTTAAAGAAGATTGGTATGGAGGTTATTTCGGAGTCTAGGCACCATATAGTGGCAGGCTCTTGATTTTTTTCAGATTTTTCGTTTGGGTAGTTTCTGAGAATGGGTCCGTTAAAGAGATGATCATTTTCGACCCCCCGCACTCCTCACCTTATAAACAAATGTCAAAACTAAGACCGGCTTCGGAAAGTACTAATCGAGACGCTTCATTTGATACTTATACTTGACTATATTTTATGGAAAAAAAATTTTCCCACCGTTTTGCATGTATGGGGCCTCCCCTTAAATTCGACGTAAAAGGATGTAACTGACTGTATGCGTGAGGGTTCACAGTTCCCACCTGTTCACCTAATTTAGTGTCAATCGCTACAACCGTCTCCGAGAAAAATGCGTGTGACGGAGAGATAGACAGCCAAACAGGAAATGGATTTTAATAAGGTTTTGTTTTACACGAAAACCTAAAAATGGATAATAAAGGGACCCCCATGGTAGAAAGTGTCTTCAGCAGTTGCCTTTCTCATTTTCTCGAGAAACTCATGCCTGACATAATCTCGAACGAAGACCTAGGTCGACATACGAACCAGATACCCTTAAACGTGCTGTTTAGAAAGTGAAACTGGTAGTGGATACACATTAAGTACACATTAAGGAGGTGGCATTCCTATAAAAGATGTCAAAGACCGCAACATTGAATCAATACGTCTCCCAGGTTTACCTAAATTGGCTGCTAGCCTATATGCGTTTCCAATTTTAACTTCAACATCCAAAGATGACTCATTCTTGCCGTACATTTTTCAATTACTCCAATATGTGGTTTAATGCGCATTGATAATAGCCCCGCTTGAATACTCTCATCTCATTAATAACTACCCAAAGATTAAGTTATTACATCTATCAAAAGCTATTTAATCAACACAAGTGTGAGTGATCGGTTGCTTTTGTAATTTTCCTTATCACTAAATGCAAAAAGTACCACTTCAGAAGTTTCGCAGTCAATCGACAAAAAGATTGAGGAAAGTTAAGGCTTTTTTTCGGCAGAGTAAAATCAATCTATTTCTCGATCAGGTGTTTAACAAACGGAAATCCATTAATTAAACAATCGCGAAATAGATACAAATTAGACTAAAGATGATCCGATAAGACCCATTGTGTACAAGATCCTCTTCAGTGCAATTCACTTTGAAAACAAGAAAATAATCTAATCGTGCTCTGAGTGTTGTTAGAAATTAAGATAAAAAAGATATCTCCCTTACTATTCATCAAGTCATCAAAATTTGCGTGGAGGAAAAAAATAAAAGATATTGCGGCAAAGGTAAAAGAATCAATCGAAAAGCAGATATGGGCGTGTTCAGAGGTCGCTTTGTGATTGTTCAACTGTTGGTCTGGATCTCCGTATCCCAAAGTGCAGCAGTTACGGAGCGAATTGTTATAAGTCCCAGAATAATTGGCGGTTCGGATGCAACTATTGAAGATTTTCCTTATCAAGTGAGATCTTTCCCTCATGCAAACCAGGTTTTTACTTACTTTTGTTTGTATAATATTTGTTAAGTTATCACTACGTGTGAGCGGACGACATTGGTGTGGCGCATCGGTAATTGGTGATAAGTGGGCTCTGACTGCGGCCCATTGCCTTTCTAAGGCTTCTGGTCCATCGGACGTTACATTGCGAGCCGGAAGTGCCTTATACTCATCTGGCGGGACGTTAGTCGATGTTCAAAATCTCTACATACATCCAGATTTCAATTCGAAGAATGGCGATTTCGATGTTGCTTTAATTTCAACAAAATCTAGCCTTTCCGGGAAAAATATACAATCAATAACTTTGCCTAAAGAGGGAGCAGCCATTCCTGTTGGCTCGAAAGCAACAATTTCAGGATGGGGTCTAACAGATACATCGTCTTCAGTTAATCCTACAATCCTGCAATATGTTGATGTGACGGTAATCAGCCAAACTGAGTGCGATAAAAGTTATGCGGCATTTGGGGGAGTTGATGATGTGTAAGTTTTCACTTGATTTCTTGTTTCGATGGTTTAAGGATTTGCCTCAAATTTGAGAATTCTTAGTTTCTTTTGTGCTAAGGAGAATGGCAGGGATTCATGCCAAGGCGATAGTGGCGGACCGATTGCTCTAAATCGTGTACAAATCGGTGTTGTTTCCGGCGGAGCTGGCTGTGCACATCCTGATTATCCAGGCCTTTACACTCGGCTTTCTGATGTTACTGTTCGTAAGTGGATTAAAACAACCGCGGGTATATGAATAAAAAATGTTAATCAAAACTTGAGATTTTTCTATCTAATTTAACATATTGTTACGTTAATGGCGAGACTTGCATACCTAGACTGGTTACTATTTCGTAAAACCCATCATCATCATGATCAACGGCGCAACAACTGGTATCCTGACCTGTCCTGACCTACGCCATCGCTCCATCTTAGGCAGGGTCTGCCTCGTCTTCTTTTTCTACCATAGATATTGCCCTTATAGACTTTCCGGGTGGGATCATCCTCATCCATACGGATTAAGTGACCCGCCCACCGTAACCTATTGAGCCGGATTTTATCCACAACCGGACGATCATGGTATCGCTCATAGATTTCGTCATTGTGTAGGCTACGGAATCGTCCATACTCATGTAGGGGGCCAAAAATTCTTCGGAGGATTCTTCTCTCGAACGCAGCCAAGAGTTCGCAATTTTTCTTGCTAAGAACCCAAGTTTCCGAGGAATACATGAGGACTGACAAGAGCATAGTCTTGTACAGTAAGAGCTTTGACTCTATGGTTAGACATTTCGAGCGGAACAGTCTTTGTAAGCTGAAATAGGCTCTGTTGGCTGACATCAACCGATCAACAAGATCTCGCGCCGCCTGCTTGATCTGGATGAAGGCAGTTTGTACGTCTCGGGTGGTTCTCCCCATGATCGATATCGTCAGCATAGGCCAGTAGTTGGGTGGACTTAAAGAGGATCGTACCTCTTGCATTTACCTCAGCATCACGGATCACTTTCTCGAGGGCCAGGTTAAAGAGGACGCATGATAGCGCATCTCTTGTCGTAGACCGTTGTTGATGTCGAATGGTCTTGAGAGTGATCCTGCTGCTTTTATCTGGCCTCGCACATTGGTCAGGGTCAGCCTAGTCAGTTTTATTAATTTCGTCGGGATACCGAATTCTCTCATGGCCGTGTACAGTTTTACTCTGGCTATGCTATCATAGGCGGCTTTAAAGTCGATGAACAGATGGTGCAACTGTTGTCCATATTCCAACAGTTTTTCCATCGCTTGCCGCAGAGAGAAAATCTGATCTGTTGCTGATTTGCCTGGAGTGAAGCCTCTTTTGTATGGGCCAATGATGTTCTGGGCGTATGGGGCTATCCGGCCTAGCAAGATAGTGGAGAATATCTTATAGATGGTACTCTGCGACGTGATACCTCTATAATTACTGCACCGTGTGATATTTCCCTTTTTATGTATGAGACAGATAATGGCTCGTTGCCAATCGTCAGGCATTGATTCGCTGTCCCATACCTTGAGCACAAGTTGATGAACCACTTGGTATAACTGGTCGCCTCCATATTTAATCTATTCGGCTGTAATTCCATCGGCTCCTGGTGACTTATGATTTTTAAGCCGATGAATTGCACAGACCGTTTCTCCTAAACTTGGTGGTGGCAGTATTTGTCCGTCATCTTCAGTTGGCGGGACCTCCAACTCGCCGATGTTCTGGTTGTTCAGTAGCTCATCAAAGTACTCAACCCATCGCTCTAATATGTCAATTCTGTCGGAAATCAGATTTCCCTCTTTGTCTCGGCAGGTTGAGCATCGGGGAGTATAAGGCTTCATCCTGCTGACTTGTTGGTAAAACTTCCACGCCTGGTGCGGTTGCTCCCTGTACTTTTCTAGTTCACAGACTTGTTGGTTCTCCCAGGCTTCCTTTTTCCGTCTGTGAAGTCGCTTCTCCGCTCGACGGAGTTCGTGATAAATCTCTGAATGTGCCCGCGTTCTTTGAGAATGCAACATTACTCGGTATGCGGCATTCTTCCGTTCCGTTGCTAGCTTACATTCATCGTCAAACCAGCCGTTCCGACTCCTTTTGCGGCTGGGGCCAAGTATGTTTGTGGCCGTATCCATGATAACGTTCTTCAGGTGATTGTGAAGATCATTTGTTGATGCTTCATCTCCAGGTCCTCTGTTGACTGCGGTTATTGCGGCATCCATTTCCCTGTTATAGGTGGCGCGGAGGGTTGTGTTGTGGATGGCTTCAGTGTTCACTCTCACCTGATTGTCAGAGGGGATTCTAGGTGGTATTGTTATTCGAGCTCGGAGCACCATGCCAACGAGATAGTGATCCGAGTCTATATTGGCCCCCCTATATGTTCTGACATTCATCAAGGCTGAGAGGTGGCGGCCTTCGATCAAGACGTGGTCAATTTGGTTGAAAGTGGTCCGGTCTGGAGAGGCCCACGTATGTTTGTAAACCGCTTTTCGCGCAAACCAGGTACTTCCAACAACCATTTCGTGTGACCCTGCTAATTGAATAGTCCGCACTCCGTTATTATTTGTTTTTTCGTGTAAGCTATGAGAGCCAACGTATCGCCTGAATACGGGCTTCTTCCCTACTTGACTGTTAAAATCCCCAAGTATGATTTTGATATCATATCTGGAACTAGCTTCGAGGGTTCGTTCTACTGCCTCGTAGAAGGTATCCTTCTCCGACTCCGCAGTCTCCTCTGTAGGGGCGTGAACGTTTATGAGGCTTATATTTCTAAACTTGCCTCGCAAGCACAGAGTGCATAGCCGTTCGCTTATGCTTTCAAAGCCGATAACAGCAGGTTTCATTTTTTGGCTGACTAAGAAACCTACTCCGAGCACATGGTTTACTGGATGACCGCTATAATATATGGTGTAGTGGTTCTTCTCCAGGAAACCGGTCCCTGTCCATCGCACCTCTTGTAACGCTGTTATATCAGCCCTATATTGGGACAGGGTATCGGCTAGCTGCAGGATTGACTAATGGGGCATATATCCAAGGAGCCAACCTATCTCTCTCTGGGGTTGATGTGTGACTCTCCATACATCCCATACAACCACACCATGTACGAGGCGACATCACTGTTGCCTTACACCTCCCCCAATCCAGAATGGTATGCGGGCCATGCCCATTGGATAGTTTGCACTCAGGGATAATTAACTGTATTTGAAAGGAACCTCACTCTACCTCGCTTGAGGGAGTAAGCCTGACCTTACGGTGCTAAGAAGGGCTTTGACCCAACGGACTTCGAGACCCTCATACTCGAGAGAATCATATAAGTAATACAATAAAAAAACCAATAAGTCAAACAACAAAAAAGCGGGACGCTATTCCGCACATAAACTGGTTCATCATACGGAGGTACATCTCCGTAACACTAAGAGCTTGGTAACCAAACCCGAGCTTTCAGCATCAGATCCAAGAAAGCGAGGAACAGTGCAAATCAGCCTGCAGGAGGGAAATGCCCGCAAGAGATCTAAATCCGAGTCCACCGTTAGCCATGCTAATGCGGTCAAGAGTATTTGACTAGCCATACCGCCGAAAGTATTTGCGGAGTTAATACTCACTCATAAGGAGCGGGAAATAATTGAGGACGTCATCGTCATGCAGATGTGGAATAAGGAGCTTGTATTCACCGGCATACGCATTCGACTAGGTCTTATACTGGTAAAATGCGCAACGGAGGACACGGCAGACTGGCTTAGGACTATAGTCCCTAAACTGCCAGGATGGAAAAGAACAGAACTGACGACGTGTCCTGGGGATGATATACCAGGGGCATTCATGTTGACGGTCTAATTTCCCAAAGCTACAGTGCTTGAAGGAGAAGCTGGACGACCTTGATCTAATATTTCCAGAGCTGAAGTCGGACAGCGAAACGCAAGGAAGTGGTAGTGTGCAGTAATAGAAAGTATGTAGGTAGTTTAGGATTCTTCTTGTAAGAAACCATCATTCTCAAAAGAACCTTAAGATACATATCCCTTTCAGAGTTTCTAGCTGGAGACCTCGTGGCTGTCCAAGTCTTATTGGAAGCCGGGGAAAGAACTCGAGAGGCAGTTGTGGCATCAAGATATTTCTTAGGAGACGACACCCGGATCCCACCAGAATTATTCGTTAGACTGGCGAAGTTCTGCTAGAGGAAGGCACTACCACTTCCTCTCGGCTGCGATGCCAACGTCCACAATGAAGTCTAGGGAAGCAGCGGCAATAAACAAAGAGGCGAGTATCATCTGGACTCATCCTCGGTAATAAGTTAGAAGTACATAATGTAGAGATCACACCAGACAAGAGGTACTAGACATAATTCTAGGGAACACTTTGATGAGCGATTTGGTCAAGAATTGAATGGAATCGGGTTAGCTTTTCATTTCGGATTACAATATAATCAGATTCGGCATTGAGGGCAACTCGGAAGTAAAGAGAACAATAGGGAATCCCAGAAGAACATACTGGGTCTTCTACATAAGACACCTGAATGACAGCATGACTCATCTACAGGTGAGCGGTGACATCAGGAGCATCTAGAAACATCTAGAAACAGTGATGGAAGGTCTCAACTGAGTCGTCATTGACGCATATGAGGCCAGGTGTCCGGCTAAGATAGTCAAGTCATAAAGTGACGTACCCTGGTGGAACAGGAACCTTGCCAGAATGAACGTTTTTAAACTTCAGAGAAGCGTTCGATAACACATCGTACACAGAGATACAAGATGCCCTAATCCGCAAAAGAATGGGAAACACCCTGGCCTCCTGTATGGGCTGAATGTTAGGCAAATAGAAATTCCGTTAGGTACAAATTCTATTATCATGAACAGTACTATTGGATGTCTTTCCTAACACTAAGAAGATCGGCATATGCCTTATCTTAGAAAGCCACCTCACGGGACCCAAGGACGCCAAAATCCGTGGCTTTTGCTCATATCATGCAACACATCCCAGTCGACAGGCTCGATGGGGACTGCAATCTTAATTGAAGAGCGTAGAACAGAAAATTGAAGATGAAAAAGTGCAGCTTGTGACTATTAGTGCACAACTATTTAATAAAGTTGTGAAGATCTCTTCAATATACTGTCCGTCCCGATCTGGTGTTAAAAATGCAGATTTTGCTCGACTGTTCCAGTTGAGCGAAAGCTCCTTCATTTTAGGAGGTGACTTTAACGCACAAAAGTTCAATTTCCACTCCAGCGGTAAGCCTACATACTGGCCAACTGACATAACAGAAACACTCGACGCCATTGATTTCCTCGTAACTAAGGGGATCTCAGACGAATACATCTATGTTGTTAATAATGAAAATATAATGCCCGATCACTTGTCTGTTATGATGCTGGTCAACGAAAAAGTGAGGAGAAAAGACTATCCTTCAAGGCTAACTAATACACAAACAACAAGCACATCCAAAAAAACGTTTGCATAAATGACCAAATTAACACTACTTATCAACTAGGAGAGAAGCTCGATCTGCTATCAATGAAGATACAACAATATACTGACTGTCCTACAGAGGTTAACAAACTAACTGCAGAGAAACGTAGAGCTGGCAAACTATGGCAAAGAAACTGCACAACAGAAAAGAAAAACCCCCTAAACTTTCTGGCAAGCAAGCCAAAGACTTTAATCAACAAATATTGAAAAAGGGCCATCAGCAGATATAAAATATCTCAATTCTTACAGCAGTCGTAAGGTGTAAACCAACTAGGTTCACAACGGAGATCCTTAATAATATCAGCCGGGCTTTCGGGCTTCTAAGAATGACGCCGACCTTGCTCACTTCAATGCTATTCGTTCCACTGTGACTGGCTGACCACGCACTTCGATCACCTCATTGTCAAGAGCAGCATGGTTTCGTCAAACATAAATCTACTCCTTCAAACCTTCTGGTCATTATCAACTTCGTTGCTAAATGCATCAATTTACGATAAAAGGTACATGCTATTATATTTATCCTGATTTCTTCAAAGCCTTTGATACCGCTGACCATTCAGCGTTCTTTGCCACCTTTCGAGCATTCCATTGGACTGCGGGTGGCAAGCGGATGTCCGGTGACGTTTAAAGCCGAGGAGTTTGCCCAATTTCGAGAAAAGAGAGGACTCACTCTGCCGGTACACCAAAGCGGGGAATCTATTCCCCACAAAGGGCCTTTGCACAAGATTGTCCAGTGCATCTTTTATAGGTATGGACTCAGGCCACCGCGATGATTGTGGGGCAATACCTGAAACCGTGCGAGTCTCTCAAAGGGCCAATGACGTTGAGGTGGATTTTATGGAAACGCTTGGTTGACCGTTCCATCGCTCCTACCTCTTTTTTAAGGTTTTGTGTGAAACAAAACCTTATTAGAATCGATTCGATGTCTGTCTGTCTGTCCGTCTGTCTGTCTGTCTGTCTGTCTGTCTGTCTGTCTGTCTGTCTGTCTGTCACAGCCGATTTATTCGGAAACGGCTGAACCGATTGTCACGAAAATTGGTAGGAGTATGTAATCTGCCGTTCCCTTTACATGCAGCAACTGACGCCATTTTGTGTTAAGTTTAAGGGGGGCTCCCCATACATGTGAAAGGAGGGTGCCAAATTTTTTTTCATAAAATGATGCCATGTGGGGTATCAAATGAAAGGTCTCAATTAGTACTTTTCGAAACTGGTTCAATATTTGATGTTGGGTGAAACATAGGGGAGTGAGAGCTCAAAATATGACCCCCAAAAAGTGTAACAGGTCTCGTTCTCAGAACCTATCCAACCGAAAAATCTGAAAAAAATATCAATAGTGCATCGCTACGAAATCTAGGCCTCAAAATATATCCGGTTCCGATATCTGCGCAAATAAAGTTAATAATAGTATATTTTCACATTTTAGAAATTTACCCGGCACCCCCCTTTTGTTCGTCCGAGAAGTATAAAATTTGGCATGGGTGTAATGAAGAATATAATGCACAATTTGGTCAAGTTTGAAAAAAATCCAACTATTATTAACAAAGTTATAGGGGGTAAAACTTTACAATTTTTTGTGAATTTCGTGCACTCTACAACCTGATGACGTCATCATCACATATCAATTCGTCAATACCACATGAAGTAAGTTCGTATGAATTGGGTGGAAAAGAATTATTTTGTTTTAGTTCTTTAATCACTTGTATATGAATATCAATTATTCCAACGAGACATGTGTATATGTAGGTATATAGTATATGCGTGCTAATGAACTTTGCGGGTAGTGCCTAATTCAAATAGATATAAGAAGTAAATCGGAAATATGGGTACGATCAATTTATATACGTGCCAATATGTGTAGCTATATACGGATAGAAAAATGTACGTTGAAATTTCTTAGATAAGATGAACACAAAACCTTTATACCCGAAGCGCGAGCTTCCGGTATTCCGACTTGTTTATGTTTTCTAGTTTTGCCCTTCTGGCATGCGATGCACTGTCTAACCCAAAAATTTATGTCTTTGTTTATGAGCAGCCAGAAATACTTTGCGGTGACAAGGGGAGAAAAGTAGAATATGATTGAATAATTTTTTGAATTAGGTAATCTGAACATTGATGTTTTTGGAAAATAAATAAGCTATACAAATTTAAAGATTTTCAATTTTAATGTACTTAATTAAATGTAAAACAATCAACTTGAATAATAGCGTTTATTAAATGTGCTGAGATTGATATGAATAGTGATGTGTTATTTGACCAAACAAGGTAGAACTACAATTGGTGATTCTATTTTCAAGTCCTTTGCTCTCAAGCACACCTGCTCTTTCGACGCCCAGTCCAGCGAGTCAATTTAGTCCAAAGAGATAACAATAACCAGTTCAAAGTCCAGACTTCCCACAACTTTGTTTAGTTTAGTTAACTGGGGGGAGCCGCAACTCCGAGCACTCAGGCCATTATTAGGCCCATTGTACTATCCCCGTAAGTTGCCTATTCAATGGCTTCCCACCTACGGTGTTCGCAGGCTTTAGCGAATCTGAGAATATTCTCAAGAGGCAGAGAGTGTGCAGATTCTTCATTGAAGAAAACCTTGCCAAGGTGTCTTCGTCTGAGATCTGAGGATGCCGGGCAGCTGCAGAAAAAGTGCAGGGCTGTCTCCTCCTCCTCCTCACACTGGCTGCACACAGCCGAAACCTCTACCCCAATCTTTTCCATATGGTAGTTTAAGGGGCAGTGTTCCGTCAAAAGCCCTACTAGGGTTTTCATGTCCCACTTCTTAAGGGACAACAAAAATGCCGCTCTAGTGGCCCTAGGCTCCTTCACAAGGATTTTCGATTGCCGGCAAGAGTCCAAATTTCTCCACTCGGTTGCGTGAATTCTTGCAATTTCACCCTTCTGAGTAGACTTGACAGTAGATTGTCGGATTCCAAGAGCTGGTTCTGGCCCCACCATTGTGGATCCAGACCCTCGGCGAGCCAGTCTATCAGCCCCCTTATTACCGGCGATGTTAGAGTGCCCCGGCACCCACATCAGGAATGTTTCGTTCAGTCGGCCAAGTTTCAGCAGCACCTGATGACAACTCCACACCAACTGGCTTGATATGTTGTTGTCATTTAGTGCTGATAATGCCGCCCGACTGTCGGAACAGATTTGAATGGTGCGACCCCTCCATTTTTGTCGCAGACATTCTTCTGCTGCCAATGAAATGGCATATATCTCCGCCTGGAATATGGTCGTCATTTTTCCGAAGGGTCGGGCCAGTTCTATAATCGGATTCTCCGAGAACACCCCTGCACCCGATCCATCCTCCGTGACTGACCCGTCGGTGAAGATTATTAGGTCTGTAATCTGAAAAGACTCATGGCCACTTGTCGACCATTCTTCTCTTTCGGTGATTACGACAGTGTATGTCTTTTCAAAGACGAATCTGGAAACCATATGATCGGTCGGCATCAGGGCTACCGGATGTTTTTCAAAGAATTTCCAGATAGACGCATGCCCGTTGGATTGGCCGCCTTTCCACGCCCCAATGGTATCGAGCCTATATGCATCGTTGGCTGCTTTCCGTTTCACCTCCAAGTGAATGGGGGGTAAATTTAGGATAGCTTCAAGTGCCGCAGTCGGCGTAGTACTTATTACTCCAGTAATACTTAAGCAACCAAGTCTCTGAATCTGCGTTAGCAGCTTCCTGCTGTTAGCAAAGTTAAGTTTTGGCCACCAGACGATGCATGCATACATCAAAACGGGTTTTATTATGGATGTATACATCCAATATATCCGTTTAGGTGAAAGTCCCCAGGTCTTACCTATCGCATTCCTACAGCACCAAAGCAATCTGCAGGATTTCTGGTATTGTTCCTGGATATGATGCTTCCACGTTAACTTGGAGTCGAAATGTACTCCTAAGTACTTGACTGTTTGTGCCAGCTGGATTTCCGCCTCTGCTAAGGTGGGTAGCGTATAGCTGCCCCACCTGACGTTCCTAGTGAACATAACTAGTCCAGTCTTCCTAGCGTGCACCGTGAGTTCATTGCGGAGGCACCAGCTGTGGATTACATGCAGAGTTGCATTCAAGCGGTCACATACTGTGTCCGCAAACTTGCCGGTAATTATTACGGCTAGGTCGTCCGCAAATGTTTGCGCGAAGACTTTTTTGTCTTCCAGGAGCCACAGCAGGGTATCCATCACCAAGAGCCATAACAGTGGAGAGAGAACCCCTCCCTGTGGGCAGCCCCTGAGACATCCTGCTTCAATAGACTTGTGGCCGACCGATATGTGGATTTTTCTCCACTCTAGCATGTGAAGGATCCAACTGATTAGCAGCGGTTCGATTCCATGCTGTCTTGCCGCATCACAAATTGCCGCAAATGAGGCATAATTGAAGGCACCTTCGATGTCCATGAATGCGCCTAAGGCGTATTCTTTATCAGACATCGCCTTTTCAATTTTTGCCGTAAGTTCATGGAGTGCTGTCTCCGTGGATTTGCCTTTCTGGTAGGCGTGTTGCCTATGGTGAAGTGGCCATTTAGGAATTTGTGTATCCCTTATGAACCGATCTACTAATCTTTCTAGTCCTTTTAGCAGAAAGGACGTTAGGCTGATCGGTCGAAAGCTTTTTGCGTCTGTGTAGGTGGGTTTTCCTGGTTTGGGAATGAACAACACCATCACATCCCGCCATTTAATTGGAATATAAGCATGTGCTAGGCATGCACGATATATATTCCGAATGTGTAGACCCAGGGCATCCATTCCTTCTATTACTAGCGCAGGGATGATACCATCCGGACCTGCAGACTTGTATCTATGGAACGAGTTAAATGCCCATTTTAATCACTCCAGTGATACTATTATACTTTGCATGCCAGATTCCAGTTTCTCGGTTGAGGGCTGTATGCACCTGTTGGCCCCGAGATTAGATTTTGGATGCTGCCTGGGAAGTGTACTTCAAGCAAATGATTTGCCGTTTCTTCATCGCTTTCTGTGTACTTCCCATTCTGTAAACGTAAATAACCCAGTTTCTGGCTACGTTCTTTGACTAGAATCCGCTTCAGCTTTGAGGTTGCCTCAAGAGAGTTAGTCTCTTCGCAAAAGCGTCTCCAAGATGATCGTTTAGCCGATCTTATGCTCTTCTTTAGAGTCTTCTGTGCCTCTTTATAGTGATTCCAGCTAGTGAGTGATTCACCCTTGAGAGCACGATTGAGGAGCGTCCTGGTCGTTCTCCTCTGTTTTGCCGAATCCGAGTTCCACCATGGTGTTTTACCCTTCTTTGGCATCTTGAGTGGACAGCTTTCTTCAAAAGCTTCTTTCATGCTAGTTGTGATCATCTGGGTTGTCTTCTCTATTCCAGCAATGGATTTGATGCGCTTCCAAGGGATCGTGACTTGAGCGCTCAATTCTCTTTGATACATTACCCAATCTGTCTTCCTCGGATTCCGAAATGGAGTGGGTGGAGGTAGATCCATGCCCATAACGAAATCAATGCGTCTGTGATCCGAGAGTGTGATATCGTTTGATACTCTCCACTCTCCGATGAGAGCCGCGATGTCAGGAGATGCCACCGTGATGTCGATGACCTCCTGCCTGACCACGTTGAAGAAAGTGGGTTCATTACCCACATTTAGGATCTCCCACAACTTAAAACGGTAAAGGATCTGCGAAGGTTTTTAGCATGCTAAGCTTCTATCGTCGTTTTCTCCTCTCCAAACTCTCTATACTCAAATTCCCCCTCAATCATCTCCTGGCTTTCTTCTATTGCTATTCGCTTAAACCCTCCCCAACATGCTTTTCCTATTTTCTAAGTGGACAACCCTTTCACTACTGACCTCCTTTCAAGACTTGGGTGTAATGTTCGATGATAAACTTCGTTTCAATTTTGACTTTGTTAACATCACCAATCAAAGAGGTTAGATATTGTCTTCTATTTGTAGTTAGGTCTAAAATTAATAGACCTACAGCTTTGTACTGATGAAGGGAATAAGTTGCTCCCGAAATATATATATACATAATAAAATAAAATTGTAGTTTGAAGTAAGCTACTGGTCTATCAATCACCAATCAAGTTTCCAGTTTCCTACGGTCCTCCTCCGACTTTAACCCAATTCAACTCCTTTGTCAGAAACATCATTAAATATTGCTGTGCAGACCCCCCTTCCGCATCCGTGATTGTCGCGCTCTTGAAGTTGTACAACGTAAATTTATCGGGACCCTCTTTTTCAAAAACAGCCTTCCTTCCGTTGACTATCCGTCACGGTTCTGCACCCACAATCTGCGAACCTTGCAGCAGCGCCGCATCTTGGCTTGACCTGATGAAGCAGATTGTATGGGATTTATGTCCCATGTATTGGTTGTTGTTGTTCTTCTTTATGTTTTTTCTACTCGTTCATTTGATTCCCACGAGTATATGGGTAGGGGGTCCGCCATATCATAGCACGTGAGGACAAGGTTACTTACTAAGGTCACCAAGTATCAGTGATGCTCAGTTGGAATACAGTCAGTTACTTCCAACTGCAATCTATACCAGAAGCACGGTTCACATAATACCCTGGATTAGGAAATTGTTTTTGGCACCCTAGCCTAGATTCGTAGTGTTACGTTAATAATAGGGTCACATTGGGGGTCAAGCAGTGTACTGCAGGATAGACTGATGCGGAACATAGCTCCCTGAGGCCAACCTATCTTTGTCTAAGGATGAGTTGTCTCTCCTCAGGGACGGTGTGTGCCTTTTCAGGGGCCAAGCCTCTCGTCTACCAAGACCGTTAGTGAGTGGTGATAGCCACACCCTGTACGAGGTGACCCTACTGTTAACAAAACGCTACGGATCTAGACTGGGGAGTCGAAAAACACCTCCCCTAATCCAGGGTGTCATGCGAACCGTGCCCATTGGATAGTTTGCAGTCGGGGGTAACTGACTGTATTCGAACGGAGCCTCACTGATACCTGGTCGCCTCAGTGAGTAAGTTAGATGTTACCGTGCTACGGGGGGCTATGGCACGGCGGACCTCTTAACCCCCATACTCGTGGGAATCAAATGAGTACTAAATTGGAAAAAAAAAAACAAAAACCAAAAAAGCGGGGCCCCGTACCGCACCAAAACTGGTTAATCAGGTGGAGGCACGTCTCCGAATTACTGAAAGCCAGGTGACTACACCCAAGAAGGGAGAAGTTGGGACGTCAAGCAGTGGATCCAAGGTGAGCATTGGTATACTGCATGGACTACAGCCAACGAACACCACTGCTCAAAGAGCAGGGACCAGCAAAAGCACGTCTGAGATAAATATAACAGACGTCAGGAAGGAGACAGGTCTCAGTGGCGCCGGGGTTAAATGGTACCTGCGCTATCTGAAGGAAGGCCTGAAACCAGAAGAGGCCCTTAAGAAGGCTCAGGACAGACCTAAGCCATCTCTACCGGAGCCGAGAAAGCAGGGAGCAGCAGAGATCAGCCCGCATGAAGGGAATGCCCCCAAAAAACCCAGACCTGAACCCACGGGAGGAGAAAACCCGGACAGGTCAGGAGTGAAGGCAGGACCCAGGAAGCCCGGCATTAGCTATGCTAGTGCGGTCAAGGGCATTCGACTGGCCATACTGCCAAAAAGGTTTCCCGAGCAAATACTCACTCGGGAGGAACAGGAAACCATTGAAGAACTTGTCGTCAAGCAGATGATCAAGGGATGGACGTCGAAACTGGTGTTCACCGGGATACGCTTTCGACCAGGCCTTATACTGGTGGACTGCGCGACGGAAGGTACCGCAGAATGGGTCAGAACCATAATTCCTAGATTGCCAGGCTGGGAAGGGGTGGAACTGTCAACATGTGCTGGAGATGATATACCAGGAGCCCACATGGTGACAGTTTTTCTCCCAAAGGCCGCGGCAATAGTAACAGAAGACCTCATGAGACTCCTAATTGCTCAAAACGAAGATCTCCATACTCGACTATGGAGAGTCTTCAGAAGCAAGGTGGAGGGAAAGGGTAAACTCCTCACGATCGGGGTAGATGACCGATCCCTAGAGGCAATTAAACGTCGGAGTTGTCATATCAACTACCGATTTGGCAACATACCCGTGCATGTGCACAAGGAAAAGCCAAGGAAAGAGACCTCGGAGGAGGCATCGGGTGGAAAACTTACCGAGGTCCCTGAAGAAGTCGCGGAAGCCATAGAGGCGGAAAGAACGGGATCAACCAGGGAAATAGACCTGCTGCCCAGTGAAGAGCAGAAGCTGGACGACCTAGACCTAGGACTGCTAGGGCTCGGGGTGGACAGCGACGCGCAGGAAAGCGCCATGTCGGAGGAGGAGGGTGACACTCCGACAGTGGAGAAGAGCTCCAAACAATAACGGAGCCAATGGCCAGCACTAGGATAGCCCAGATAAACCTCCTCCATGCGAGAGCTGCATCTGCAGTGATTGCAAGGGCAAATTCCAAGGAGAATATTGGAATAGTGCTGGCTCAGGAGCCCTGGGTGTACCGGGGGCAGATTCGCGGTCTGCAAGGAGGAGACATGCAGGTAATTTGGGACTCGTCTTGTGAAAAACCAAGAGCTTGCATAATTCTCAAACGTAATCTAAAATACATATGTCTTTCAGAGTTCTTAACCGGGGACCTTGTGGCTATCCAAGTCTCATTGGAAGCCGGGAGGAGCACTCGAAAGGTAGTGGTAGCATCGGGATACTTCCCAGGAGACGAGAGCCGGGCTCCACCGGAACAAGTCGCAAAGCTGACGGAGTATTGCGAGGAGAGGGCGTTACCACTTCTTCTCGGCTGCGATGCCAACGCCCACCACGTAGTGTGGGGAAGCAGTGACACTAATCGTAGAGGTGAGTACCTTCTCGAATTTATTCTTAGTAATAAGTTAGAAATATACAACGTAGGGAACACTCCAACATTTGTGACCAGCACCAGACAAGAGGTACTAGATATAACTCTAGGAAATACCCTAATGAACGGGATGGTCAGGAATTGGAGGGTGTCGGATGAACCCTCAATGTCTGATCACAGGATAATCAGATTCGACATTGAGGGTAACTCCGAAATAAAAAGAATAATAAGGAATCCCAAGAGAACGGATTGGGAATCCTACACAATGCACCTGAGCAACAACATTGCCCACCTTCAAGGGAGCGGTGACATCAGGAGCGAATTAGAATTAGAAACGGTGGTGGAAGACCTCAACACAATCGTCATTGACGCATATGAGGCCAGCTGTCCGGCCAAGACAGTCAAGTCATCAAGGGATGTACCATGGTGGAACAGAAACTTAGCCAGAATGAGAACGGAGGTACGAAAACTCTTTAACCGGGCAAAACGAACCGGGGACTGGCGGAGGTATAAAAATGCACTGACTGCGTATAGCAACGCCATCAGGGAAGCGAAACGGAACAGCTTTAGGGAATTCTGTGAAGGGATTGAACAGATCACAGAAGCAACTAGGCTGTACAAGGCTGTAGCCAAAGACGGGAGAATATCCTCTGTCTGCTTGAAAAAGGAAGATGGGACATTCACCGAGAATGAGGAGGACAGGGTACACCTGCTTCTCAGAACTCATTTCCCGGGGTCCTACCCCTCGGCGGCAGGCGACAATAATCTGCCTGACACCCCAACAACGAATAAAAGGGGAAGGAAAGAGAGCTGGAAACTAGCAAAAGAGGTATGCTCAGAAGCTAGGCTAAGATGGGCAGTGGGAACCTTTCAACCAATGAAATCTCCCGGAGCAGATGGCATTTTCCCTGCACTTATCCAGAGAGGCCTAGGAATTAGTCTAGAGTCTCTTCTGAGGGTGGTAAGGGGGAGCATAGCACTGGGTTACATACCAAGGGCATGGAGACGGGCAAAAGTGGTCTTTATTCCGAAGGCGGGTAAAAAGGATCCTTTTCACCCTAAATCTTTCAGACCAATCTGCCTAACATCGTTCGTACTCAAAACGGTGGAGAAGGTCATAGACAACTATATTAGAACTAACGTTCTAAAGCGTAATCCCTTACATCACTGTCAACACGCTTACCGGGCAGGAAGGTCAACTGAAACTGCTCTGTATCAGCTGACAGAGGTACTACGGGACGCCATTGAAACAAAAGAAATTGCACTGTGCGCGTTTTTGGATATCGAAGGAGCATTCGACAACACATCGCACACAGAGATACAGGATGCCCTGAGCCGCAAAGGAGTGGGAAACACCCTGGCACTCTAGATGGGCAAAATGCTAGAAAGCAGACAAATAGAGGTACAAACAGGTACAAATTCTATTATCATGAACACCACTCAAGGCTGTCCACAGGGCGGAGTACTATCGCCGCTGATGTGGAGTATGGTAGTGGATGAACTCCTGGACGTGTTAACTAATACTGGAATACAAGTCCAGGGCTACGCGGACGATATTGTTCTAATCTGTAGGGGCAAATATGAAGATACCCTATGTGATAGAATCCAAACTGGATTAAGGGTTACTAGTGCCTGGTGCAGGAAGGTGGGACTGCGGATCAACCCAACCAAAACCACCATAGTACCATTCACTAGGAGGCGTAAGCTGGATCACCTGAAAGCCATAACATTACATGATATGGAGGTGAAACGAGAAACAGAGGTCAAATACTTGGGAATCACGTTAGACCAAAAATTACTCTGGAAGACACATGTCGGAAAGACTTGTCGGAAAGCCACGAGGGCTCTGATGACTTGCAGATCCATAGCAGGAAAAAAATGGGGTTGTAGCCCGAAGATACTACTTTGGATATATACTGCAATAGTAAGACCAATGATTACCTATGGAGCGGTAATCTGGGCAGAAAGAACCCAACTCAGCACACAAGCCAGGGAATTACATAAGCTCCAAAGGCTGGCTTGCGTGTGTATCAGTGGGGCAATGAGGACATGCCCAACGGCATCCCTGGAGGTCCTTCTGGGATTAACCCCTCTCCATCTGCACATACAGATGCAGGCAAGGAGATCAATATTCAGGATGGCCGGTAGCATGAGTGAGGCGGGGAGCTGCCTAAATCGAAGGAAGATTGATATCCTTTCTATGCGGTATCCCGAATTACTGATACCGGGGGACAACATGACAACGAGGTTTCACTTCGATAAGAAGTTTGAAACACGTTGGAGTAACAAGGCAAACTGGGAAAGCGTGGCTGCGACATACGGCTTAAACCAGCAACTGATTACTTGGTACACTGACGGATCCCTCACAGCAGAGGGAGCGGGTGCCGGTGTCATTGGTCCAAGGAAAATGTACTTTGAGCCAATGGGCAGGTACACTAGCATATTCCAGGCGGAAATTTACGCCATAGACAAATGTGCCTCCTTTAATCTGCAAAGGAACTACAGGGGGCAGAACATAGCTATTCTCACCGATAGCCAAGCAGCGATCAAGGCACTTAGGTCCAACCAGGTGAACTCTAAACTGGTATGGGAATGCCTTGAGAGACTGAATACACTCGGCTCGTCCAACAAGGTCTGGATACTTTGGGTTCCAGGCCATGCTGGGCTGGAAGGCAATGAGGCAGCGGATGAACTAGCCAAGAAGGGAGCAGGGATGCCTTTATACGGGCCAGAACCCTTCTGTGGAATCGGAAACGGTTTCATGGCTATGAATCTAAGAAACGAAGAAAAACGGTTGAGGGAACTATATTGGGCGGGCCTACCAGGGATGGAGCAGTCCAGGGTGCTTATTGGGGGATACGAACCCATGCGCACAAAGGATTGCTTAAACCTCACCAAAAAGAACCTCCGAATCTTAGTGGGAATTCTCACTGGTCATTGTCGGCTGAACTACCACCTAGGGAAGCTAGGGATATCTACGGACACTGCCTGCAGGTTCTGTGAGGAGGAGGACGAAACCTCTATGCACGTCCTGGGACAGTGTCCAGCACTTGTGCAAAGTAGGTCGATACATCTGGGAGAACACTTAATACCAGATGCAAAGCTGAAACTTCTGGAAGTGGGGAACATACTAAAGTTCCTAACGGTTACTGGCCTGCTTGAGATACTATGATCAACAGGTACACTATAACCAGTAAAAGGGGCACAATAGTTCTTCAAGGACGCGGTGCGACTTTCCCTTAACAAAATAATAATAATAGGGTCACATTGTGCACGGTGTGGCTATCACCAAGCAAGGTGTTGGTATACGAAAAGCTTGGCTACTGGAGAGGCAGAGAAGCTGTCTTCCAGGGGCCTATATTTTGCATTAGCCTGTGTTTCGGTCGGCTGCTTGGCCCCTAGGAAGTAGTTAATCGATGAAAAACCACCAAAAGTAACGTAGTGGGAGCATGTTATGACTTCAAGGACCCGGCAACTCTCTTTGTGACATCACTTCGTTTTCTCTAAATGGTAACAATATTCATTTTTATACTTACAAGTAACTAGAAAATCTTGGTGCCAATTGGAATTCAATCCTCAATAAATTATGTTTTGAATCATTCTGCATTACACATATTTACATATATTTGTAGGCACTAAAAATCTTCTAGATACATTTTGCGTCTCAGCTAAATCGAACAGGCCCAAATTTCTTTACAGCGGCCCTACAACGCCATTGTGACATTTCAGTCAGCTGAATTAGCAAGGTCACTAATTATTATTGGACTTTCCGTAATGGCGTCGTGCAACTCGAGCTGAATTAGACTTTATTTGAACTGCCAGCGGGAATTCAAGCGAACAATAAGTTACTCGTTTAGTTATTACTAGTATCAAGTAATAGTGCACAGTATTTTAAAGTTAATTGATAATAAAACGATATCAAAATGCCTGTGAAAGAGCGAAGAATAGCTGTAATGGGATATCGATCCGTGGGTGAGTGTCAGGCTCTATACGCCTTGCTAATTAGAAAAGTCTTTGAAATTAAATATCTACAATTATCTGAGACGTTTGTTCCAATCAGCAAATAAAGCAATTGTCTATAACAGGTAAATCATCACTCAGCATACAATTCGTCGAGGGACAGTTTGTGGACTCGTACGACCCAACAATCGAGAACAGTAAGTTTTTTGTGATTCTTAGAAAAATGTGCGGATCGTCATTTGTCTGATTAACTTGTATGGGCTCTACTTGGGCTTACCTGGAATCTGCCCAAGTAGCCTTTGTCGAAAGCAACCTGTCATTAACAAAAGTTACGATTTGTCGAATTTTTGTGAAAAGATATTTAACCTTCAAAGTGATTTCAACTGAGTGGTGAGCGAGAATTCGAAGTTACAGAACATAGAAAACTACGCAGTTTTATTACGCAGCGTGTGCTCGTCGTGTATAGAAGAAATTATTAAGTCCAAAAAGTTGTTAGACGGGAATACGTCTCAGTCGGCAAAGCCACTGAGTGTCACTGCTTCAGGTGCTTGTGATATTCTTGATTCAGAATTGGTGATTTACGCTTGGCGAGTGCACAATTTGGGAAACCCCAACAGAACGCGGGTTTCTAAATTAATGCATGCATGCTCTTGATATGATTGTTGGCGCGACTGAGGCCAGACCCTGACCTTGTTCTAATGTTATCTTATCAACTTCGTGTGCTTCGCATTAGCAGACTTCTGTGTATTCAACAGTTTTCTCCACGAAGTAATTCGTTAGCTTCTCAGTTGTAAAAGCAACAATTATATGCAACGCGGTTCATTTGGCTTATGATTGAGGAGGATTGCTATTGCCGCGATATACCCAGTAATGGCAGTAATTCACAGTAGAATGGCGATGAGTTCAGTCGTGAGTTGCTGCTTTGTGGTGAAGCCATTCTTTCATTCTCACTGGTGGCAGTGGGCTTTGAATCGTCTGGATATCGGATATCAGTCGACTTAGCTGCGAATGAATATTCTACAAAACGGCTAAACCGATCCAAACGAAATTTGGTGAACAGATGGGAACTATGAAATCCCACGCATACACCGAGTGGCATAAATTTATCATCGTCAACAACGGCGCAACAACCGGTATCCGGTCTAGGCCTACCTTAATAAGGAACTCCAGACATTCCGGTTTTGCGCCGAGGTCCACCAATTCGATATCCCTAAAAGCTGTCTGGCGTCCTGACCTACGCCATCGCTCCATCTCAGGCAGGGGTTGCCTCGTCTTCTTCTCCTAACATAGACATAGACTTTCCAGGCTGGATCATCCTCATCCATACGGATTAAGTGACCCGCCGGACGGTCATGGTATCGTCATAGATTTCATCATTATGTAGGCTACGGAATCGTCCACCCTCATGCAGGGGGCCCAAAATTCTTCGGAGGATTCTTCTCTCGAATGCAGCCAAGAGTTCGCAATTCTTCTTGCGAAGAACCCAAGTCTCCGAGGAATACATGAGGACTGACAAGATCATTGTCTTGTACAGTAAGAGCTTTGAACCTATGGTGAGACGTTTCGAGCGAAACAGTTTTTGTCAGCTGAAATATTCTCGCGGATTTCATCATCGTAGCTGTTATCGGTTGTGATTTTCGACCCTAGATAGGAGAAATTATCAAGGGTCTCAAAGTCGTAGTTTCCTACCTTTATTCTTCCCGAAATTCCTGGACATGGAATTCATTAGAAACGGGGAAGACTTCGAGTTCGATAGATTCAGGAAGCCCACAACTACCCAACGAGTCATTCCTAGCAGCTCTTTCCATTCATACCAGTACAAATTCGGGGTCCTCTACAGCATGGTACATATAATGCTAAACATCGCCCTAATAAAAACAGACAGGCTATCAATACTAGGAAACAATTGACGTCGTTGCCAAGTACCAATGATAAGGCAACAGTGAAATTGAGCATTACATATACCCCGTTGGGGCCTAGGATTAGTAATGCGCTTAAAGGATTTAAAATAGCGGCTGCCCCAACAAGTAGACATGCACAACTTAAAACGCGACTTAGGAGCGTAAAGGACCCAGAATGCAAGGAGGTGTATAAAGCTTCGAATTAAGTAAAACAAATCATTAAAAAATAAGCACAACATAAATAAATTTCTATAGTTAAATTGGAAACCTTTCCTTTTAATAGTTTTTTTTAAAAGTACAGAGAAATGGGCAAGGGTTCTTGACGCATGGATGGCGTCAGGACTTAAGCAAGTTAGTCCGAAGAAAACGAACAAAACAAATACGTATCTGCACGCTAAATGTTGGTACCCTAACTGGAAAGACCGAGGAACTCGAAAGAGCCCTTCGGAAAAGGCGCATTGATATCTGCACCCTGCAATAAACCCGATGGTCTGGTGCCAAAAGCTGCGACATTGAACGCGAACGCGGTAAAAATGGCTATAAACTTCTCTATTTTGGTAGCCCACACACTCAATATGGTGTTGGCATCAGAGGGTTTCCGTGATGCCATTAAAGAAGTCGAACGATTTGATAATCGGCTAATGAAGTTCACCATTATATCAGCTGATCGCACTATTCCCTTCTTCACCTGACCTGATGCCGAGAAAGATGCCTTCTGACAACTTCTCGATGAGAAGACTTGTCACGTGCCTGTTGACGACTTTATTATCATTGCCGGCGACCTAAATGGTTATGCGGGTGAAAAGGCAGACGGTAACAGGTGCCGTGGACGAAAGGGGTTCGGAGTGTGCAATGAGGGTGGCGAGCATATAATCGATTTTGCGGACACACATGACCTTGTACTTATAAATACATGGTTCATCAAACGATTGTCTCATCTTCCTACATTTTATAGTGGGAACAGTAAAACGCAAATCGACTATATTCTCATAAAACGCCGACATTTTACCACTGTCACTGATTGCAAAGCCTTTCCCTATGAGACCATCGCACCCCAACATTGGCCATTGATTGCCGTCCTACGAATTAAGCCACCGATAAAATAGCGTGAGGAACGCACTAGCCCGCGGCGCATTATATGGTGGCGATTTGGTGAGAAGAAAGAAGAAACGACCTCACTTATACGATTCCCGAACATTATAAATGTGGAAGAATCGTGGAACCAAATGAAAGAAACGATCCACAAAGCGGCCTCTGTAACCTTCGGGGTCACCAAGCCGGGTAAGCGGTACATCAACCGGGATACTTGGCTTTGGAATGATGAGGTCCGTGAAAAGAAACGCCTCTATCATCAATTTATCGACGATAAAACGCTTGCTAATTGGCAAATTTATAAGAATGCCAACCGGGAAGCAGAGCGCAGTCGCTGTCAACCGAGCGGACCATTACAAAAATCTTTTCGATAAACTGGATCTGTATCGACTTGCTAAAAGCCGTAACGAACTTACACAGGTTATCGAACATTTCTATTGCGTTAATGACAAGAACGCTACTTTGCTTACCAACTGTCGAGCCGCAACGGACAGATGACGAGAATACTTCGAGCAAATTTGAACTGAAGAATTTGCTCATCCTCCACTTTCACAATTATTCCCGACATTTGAACCAGTTCCACCTGTCGGTGCAACTGGTGCTCAGAGGTGGCGGCGAGGAAGATGGGGCGGCAACCCTATCGGCCAAACCAAAACCAAGTGGTCGAAGAGAACCTCCATAGTGGTGGCACCGGGAGACACTGTAATCACTTTGGTTTGCCGGCCGTGATTCAGTAGGCGAATGCTCCAAAGACCTAATTAGGGCGATTAGACCCGAGTCTGCACGGGGACTCATCTGAAGTGGCAAATTGGTCACGAAACCTTACCAGGGGTATACTGGTACCATGGGAACCGGGATAGCCCCCGGACTCACATACTTCGGGTGAACTCTTGTTGTATGTGAGGACAGCTCGGTTATTTGTGGTTGGCCCCCCCTAGTGGGAGTTTCATGGTGGTTGTGGTTATGCTCAAGCGAGAAGAGATCTTCGGGCCTCGACGTGGTGTTGCGTATCAACACGGGTGACGTACTCCATAGTTTGGTAGAGATTTAGGTAATTCTTGCATCCACCAGTATGAATGCTAAGCCATGCACTTGGTATAGACTGGTATCGTTGTTGCTTGTCTCAGCGGGGCTCTGATTGTGGTCACAAAATCAATCCGTGTCTTAAGAGGACCGTAGGATTAAGTCTCACGACAGGTGCCTACGTAAAACACTATGGGCTTCACTGTCAGCGCAACTGAAGACGAGGAAGCAATAAAACGAATGAAATCGGGAAAAGCCACAGGACCTGACGACATCGCATCTGAGCTCTGGAAAGCAAAGGGCTGGGGCACAACAATGTGGTTCAGTGAATTCTTTAATCGGGTTATTCAGGAAGGTAGAACACCATCTGACTGACAAAAAAGTACCACTGTTCCAATATGGAAAAAGAAAGGTAGTCCAGCAGAATGTTCAAATTACCGTCCGATCCGATTACTTTTCCATACCATGAACGCATTCTTGACAACCGTATTCACGAAATCGTTGAAATAACCGTGAATCAAGCCGGATTTGTCAAAATCTGCGGAACTACTGACGCAATACACGCTGCGTGGTTACTCATGGAGAAACACCGTGAGAAGCATCGCCCTCTTTACATTGCATTTCTGGATTTAGAGAAAGCGTTTGACCGTGTGCCACACGAACTCATCTGGTGTGCTTTATGACAACACTTAGTCCCAGAAGAACTCGTGCGCTGGGTTCAATTGATTTACTACGATCCGAAAAATAAAGTTAGAAGTATGGCGGGTGTATTAAAATCGCTTTGTGTCTCGGTTGGTGTTCATCAAGGAAGCGCCCTCTCACCACTCCTCTTTGTTCTTGTTATGGACACCGTCATACGGGATATCCAACGTCCAGCGCCCTACACACTACTTTATGCAGATGATGTTTTCCTAGCATCTAATAGCAAAAATGATTTCGAGCAACTTGTCCAAAAATGGAATGATTGCCTCATGCAACACGGTCTCAGATTGAATCTAAACAAAACTGTGTTTTTGACGACCGAGCCCCCTGCAACAGGCCCAATTACTGTCAGCGGCAGTGATCTGCTCAGAACTTAGGGATTTAAATACCTCAGATCAACGCTATCAGCCAATGGAGAACTGCGTTATGAAATTGCTTCATGCATTAACGCAACCTGGATGAAGGGGCGTTCCACAACTGGTGTTCTTTGTGATCGACGTGTCAACGAATATCTCGAATATAAAATTTACCGCAATATCGCCAGTCCTGTCGCTATCTATGGTTCTGAGTGTTGGCCAACTACAGTCTGTTACATAAGAGCGTGGTCACTGTTACACGTAGATAAAAAATCAGAGCGTCCTGCTTCTTTTTCTATGACAGAGAGGGCACCTCAGTCCTTCATGCTTTTTGTAAAAAGTCAGCTCTCTGTCAAATTTAGTCTTCAATTGAGTGGTTTTTCGAAATGAGTGCTGTTTACGCCTCTCGCTTTGAGGCAATTTTTCTATGTTTGGATGAAAAAGGACCCAAATTAACGCAAACTGCTGCTGCGAAATATATAGGAAAGTCGAAGCAGTTCGTTAGCAAGTGGATAAATCGCTATAAAAAGGTCGGTAACGTTGATGATTTTTCTGATCGCGGAAGTACAAGCAAAGTCTCAAAAAAGACGAAAAAAAGATTCTCGCATTGTTCTCGAAAGATCCAACTTTGACTTTACGTGGAGCTGCTGTGAAATTGAAAGCAAAAGGTGTTGACATATCTTACGGAACGATTCGCAGACA
Source organism: Hermetia illucens (assembly GCF_905115235.1). NCBI lineage: Eukaryota > Metazoa > Arthropoda > Insecta > Diptera > Stratiomyidae > Hermetia > Hermetia illucens. Next base: position 76,508,446 of record NC_051854.1, on the reverse strand, counting down.
CTTGCTTGCCAATAAACTGAAATATCGCAGTACTTTGGAAAAACCAATGTTGAGTGCAAAACACATTGAAAAACGAGTGGAATGGGCGAAGGAAAACTTGGACCGCGATTGGAGCAACGTAATTTTTTCTGATGAATCCTCCTTCTGGGCATTTCCGAGCATCAAACACGCCTGGACAACCTCCACCAGTAGGATGCTTCAACGGACTGTTAAACACCCCGCCAAGGTCCATGTTCGGGGGTGCTTCTCAAACAAAGGTTTCGGTACTTTGTTCTTATTTACCGAGAATTTAAATGCCGAAAAAATGAATAAAATATATCAAAAGGCTTTGTTACCATCTGCTAAGCAATGGTATATCAAGAAAAATGAAAGCTGGATCCTTCAAGAGGACAACGATCCGAAACATCGGTGTCGAGCGTGTAGCGATTGGAAGGCGCAAAACGGAGTTGTCACTTTAGATTGGCCATCTCAGTCACCGGATGCAAATCCCATGGAAAATGTGTGGGCTCTGATGAAAATGCAACTTCGCAGATGCAAGCCATGTAATTTAGATCAACTTTCTCGACAAATTCGGAAAATTTGGAGGTCTTTTCCGGTATAACATGCAGAAAAACTAGTGGAAAGTATGCCCCGACGGTGCCAGGCCATAATTGACAATGCAGGAGATTGGACTTGCTACTGAGGTATTTGCATTGAGTATTGACGACCAAATTATCAATAAATTTGCGAATTTTCGAAAAATCAATTGTTGTTATTATTTAACAGTGACCACGCTCTTATGTAACCGACTGTATAAAAGGCAATGAACGGCGTCTTGCGGTAATGGAGGTGAAGATGTTACATTGGACTAGTGGCGTGACACGGTTTGATCACATCCGCGAACGTTATGTGGTTGCGCCAATCGTGGAAAAATTGCGAGAGACGTCTTCGATGGTATGGTCACGCAATTCGTGCTAACGAGAATTCACTAGCCAAAATTGGTCTGAACATCGAAGTCGATGGTAAACGATCAAAAAGAAGGCCGAAACAACGGTGGCTTGATACGCTGGATAGGGATTTAAAAACCTCGAGATTGCACCCAGATGAGGCATTCAATAGAGCCGAAACCGATCACGACGAGCCGACCCCGCTTGTGAACGGGACAAAGGCTGAAGAAAAAGAAGATTTTAAGAGTACGGAGAGTTTTGGTCGCGAATTGTCTTTGGTGTACCTGCCACATTTCGAAATTTACTCTTCGCATCGCAATAGAGCAATTTAATCCAACGCACGAATTCTTCTGGCACTGGTTGTTATCGCAATATATATCAGATTAGTTTTTGTGGCACACGGTCAAACGCCTTCTCTATGCTTCTCACGGTAAGAGAGTAACCGCAGTTCTTGACAAACCCGGCTTGGTTCACGCTAATTTGAACGATGTTACCAATACGGCCGTCAAGAATGCGTTCAAAAGAATTCATAGCAAGGGATAAAGAACCAGAAAGCCAGAGTGTTGAGTGTTGAGTGTTTGTAATGGGTTGCTCGGCTAACGCCGATCGTTTTCTTTGCTGCTCGATTGGCATTCTTATAAATTTTATTTCTATTTATGAGCGAATTCTTCTTAACGAAATAAACCTGTCCCCAGATATTGGCAATTTATAGTATTTTTATTGCTTCATTTGAAAATGGTTAACAATGTATTGAATATAAATGTTAATAAAAATATGTGCTTCTTCCTTTCAGCGTTTTCCAAAGTGACAAGAGTTAATTCGCAAGACTATGAAGTTAAACTAGTGGATACCGCGGGTCAAGATGAATATAGCATATTTCCAGCAGAATATAGCATGGATTTCCATGGTTATGTGCTAGTATATTCGATTACAAGTCAAAAGTCGTTTGAAGTTGTGAAAATTATTTACGATAAATTATTAGATGTCATCGGAAATGCCCAGTGAGTTAATTTTTGCAATTTCAGCTGAAAATAAACCGAAAGATATATTGCAACCTGTCGTATTTCAGCGTACCTATAGTGTTGGTTGGCAACAAAACCGATTTACACCAAGAGAGGGCAGTGTCCACAGAGGAAGGGCGTAAACTAGCTGAATCATGGAAAGCGTCATTTTTAGAAGCATCCGCCAAACAGAACGAGGTCTTTATCCTACATTGGCTTGTTCTTAGTCTATTGAAGTTAACAAACATTTTCTCCTAACAGTCCGTTGCAGACATATTTCACCAACTTCTACTTCAAATCGAACGCAATAATGGTAATGCGCAAGAAAAGAGCAGCTGTACAATATCATAAAAATATCCAGGAAAGACAGACTCGTGATGTTGGACGTGGTTAGATTTGAAACGATGCAAGTGTTTTTGATTATTCCTCTCGTTTTTAAGTGCATATTTAAAGCAACAAATGTTTTCTATGAATAAGTTAATGTCTTAGTGATGGATACCTTTTTTGTTAATGAAGAAGATTGAATTGGATTTTTGGATGAGAAATAAACTAGTGAACACCCTACAAAGTTAGCAAGAAAACGTATATTGCCTATGCATGACTCTTTACACATTCAACGAAAATATCCGTTCGTAAGACAAAGTCATTAAAGAAAGGAATAGTGCATCCCCAGGATTTCAACCTGTAACAATTCATGTTCATCTTCAATCGAAGACAGTTCTACGGTCAACGGGCAGAATGCTTTATTGCTATTACAGATTTGTACTTTTATATGAATAACTTATTATTGTTTTGCTCTTCATTGCCTGGATTCATATTCGGATTTTTATTTCACAGTTTATAGTTTGAAAGGTGTCAACTTAAAAGTAAAATATGAAAGTAGCTTTAGACGCTTATGGGGGAAGAATTCAATGGTACTTCTTCTAAGAATAGATCGACGGAGTAACGAAGTGATATAGTTATAGACAACACTAGTTGAAATCTTCGAAATTACCGTCTCGGTGTTCAAGTTAGTCTCAACCTTTTTAGTTTTTAACTTGCTGTAATTTTCCAAAACTAGCTCAAAATTGATACTTCATTCCTCTGATATTGGAATTGAATAATTTCACTGGAAAACTTTTCTTTTTTTCTGAACATTAATGAACACGATACTGTACACTCTCTTAAATTAACTCTTAACTGCAATGTACAAGCCTATTTTACCTGTTAAACGTTCATTTATAATAAGTAAAACGAAATATATTTTTATTTTTCTAAATAAAAATGTTGGTGTATTTTTCCAATTGATATGTATGGCTATTTCATTCTTCTGATATTTGATATTCTTCATACAGACAGACTTCATACAATAAAATTATGCACGCAGTTTCTTCCTCTCAATTGTGTAGTTACGAGGTCTGAACAAAAAGCTGCGACTTTTTGAATATCGTGAGAAAACACGGTTGGCAAGATTGTTAAAGGTTTCCTTCCAAGCACAGCAGTTTTCTCAGATTGTTTATTATATGTTTGCCATTCATTCCTAGGTGAGGTATGACGTGTCAACCACGCCTACGCGCCATCCTTCATGGTTCGTTGAAATTCGCTTCAACACAAGCACTTGCCCAGTGTTCTTGAGGCGACCTACTTATCGGACATCTTGGGAGAGTGAGTTCCACTGCATGGCATAGCTCTCAATGAAAACTGTCGCCTCTATTTAAGGTGTGACCTATCCATTACCACTTCTGCTTCCACGAGTAAATGACTTGTGCGTCGACCAAGCTCTGTATTCGAAATATACTTGACAGAAAAGACCCCACAGTGTCTTTGTTTTAATATGTTATGTTTATATATTAATATAAATATACATCGAATGTGTCTTGAAAGTGTAGGCTTCCAAAGGGTATATAAACATAGGCATTTGAGCCACGGCCCTTAATCCTTTTAATTCAGGTAGCAAGCATTGTGGCTTGAAAACAGATACTGTCCGATTTTTTTGCTCTCTTGTGCAGTCAGGCCTGATGAGATGGGGCTGGAAAGGGTGGAATCCTCCCGGGCCCGTAGTAGGAATTTCAATGAAAAAAGCTGGGATAGCGGAAACTAACAGTTTCGGGTATAATCGTTAATCTTATTTGAGGAACTTTTCAGGAAGATTGGTTATCGGAATTCAAAAAATAACTAAGCACCGAAGAAGGGAGTAAGTGGCTCCCGAAATAAGTACTTATTTGCGAAAATAGAAACTTACTTGTAAAGGAGAAGCTGTACGCCCCCACAATCTCTAGCAGAGCAAGAAGGAATTCTTTCGGGAGCTCTGCTCTGCTTCTTTCAACTGTCCTTAAATGTGACGACAATATCACCAGTCACTATAGACGAGCTGCTAGAGATTTGCAGTAAAGTAGGATATATACCGAGTAAGGTACTTAAGCTCTCCGTGAAATTCAGTACAGGACAATAAAAGCGGCAGAAGTTGATACTGCTGCCTAAGTCTAGTAAGCCATCCACCTACAGATGCTATCAAATTGGTAACTGGCTTGACCGAAAATGTAATTCACGAGTAAGGTAGTATCGGTAAATACTGCTTGGTGGTGATCTTGGTCGGGAGGGGATTCAATTCGGCCTATTGAATCCAATACAGAAATCCCTGGCGAAGAATGGTATTTCCGCTTATCTCGCTGCCATTGTCAACAGCTATTTAAAAAAACGAAACACTGGTATGGCACCGAGGCAACTTACGCCGAAAATATAGCGCTAATTGTTGTCGCAAAACATCTCGAAAATAGAATATTAGTCAACAGTGATGTTAAGGGTTAGCTAGAGAGTTATTGTCTTGCACTTGCGGAGGAAAAAACGGAAGCGGTACCCATCACCAAGCGCCGTAAAAGAAATTATGGCCGTATTCAAATTGCGAATCATATCATCAAGTCAGCCATCAAATACTTGGGAGTGATGATAGAAACGAGGATCAGTTATAAGCAACCTGTTCAGTATGTTTGTAAGTACGGTAGTTATGGTGGTGAGCTCGATCTTGCTCTAAGCAGCTCCACTTTGGCAATACAGATCTTATCTAACGCTCATAAGCTGAGTGCATTCTACAGAAGGATTGCCCTGTCTCAGCTGATGCTACATTCGTCGTCTCGGAAATAATCCCGATTGACATCCTGCAAATGAGTTGACGAACACTACAATGCGAATTCAATATCCCCTTTACCGGAGAAGAAGAACGCCGAATGGAGAGAACTGTAAATAGATGGCAGGAGCATTGAGAACGTTCGGGAAAGGGTCGGTGAGGTCAATTATGATCTTATCCAGTTTCTCCCGGGAGACGGGGGATGTCGGCAAGACTTCTACAAGTTTTAACTGGACCCCTCTCCCAATTGTCCAAGCTACGAAAGAGTCTCAGACGACCCAGAGTACGTATTCTCCCATTGTTCAAGACTCAGGAAGAAAGGAGGGAGCTACAGGAAATTTTAGGGGAGGTACTAGCGCCAGAAAAGTTGGTGCAGAGAATGTTAGCACGTCAGGAGGATTGGGGTCCGATCAACTCCATGATCACATCTATACAGAGCAAACTGAGAGAGGGCAGCAACCCTGTAGGCCAAGCCAAAACCAAGTGTTAATCACAAAACCTTAATAAGGAAATAACAAGAGCCCATGTAATTTTCGCCTTAGACCCGTATAATTTCCACCCCGGGCCTAGTAACAGTGGAGGTCACTTGCCATGTGCTAGTCCCATATAGCAGCACAAAAAAAAACACTAGCACAAAACAGTGTCAACTTGATCTTGGTATTGAAATAACTTCATTTCCAAATTTTAAACAAAGCAGCGAAGGCGGGTGTAGCGCTGTTATGTGTCGACCAACATCCAGTTCGATGCCACCGTCGGCAGAAAATGTGATGAAAATTAAAACTGCAATGAAAAAAACAGACAAATTTTATTTTTTAAATGAGATGTTCGTCAGTCTCCCGTCTCACCAGGCCTGGCCCCAAAAAACTTCTTTCTGTTCCAAAAAATTAGAAAGACCATGAAATCAAAAAAGGTTTCAGGATGTTAAAGCCATTAAAAATATCACTGGGGTGTACTTTGTTTATTAGTTTTTAAGGAAAGACCTAGAATTTGTTGAGCAACCATCGTGAATACTAAGTATATGCCAAGCACTGTCATCACCATGCGATTCCCCAGATTCCTCCAAAAATCAGAAATTTTCCTGGCACCTAGACCCCACAACCTATATATCATTTTGAAGCTCAGACCCTCTACCAATGGTAGTGATCACGAATTAAGCTCCTTTTTGCGAAATTCGCAATATTAACGGAGATATAAGCGTTTAAAGTTTTTCCCCAGATTTCTCCAAAAATCAGAAATTTTCCTGGCACCTAGACCCCACAACCTATATACCATTTTGAAGCTCAGACCCTCTACCAATAGTAGTGATCACGAATTAAGCTCCTTTTTGCGAAATTCGCAATATTAACGGAGATATAAGCGTTTAAAGTTTTTCCCCAGATTTCCTCCAAAAATCAGAAATTTTCCTGGCACCTAGACCCCACAACCTATATACCATTTTGAAGCTCAGACCCTCTACCAATAGTAGTGATCACGAATTAAGCTCCTTTTTGCGAAATTCGCAATATTAACGGAGATATAAGCGTTTAAAGTTTTTCCCCAGATTCCTCCAAAAATCAGAAATTTTCCTGGCACCTAGACCCCACAACCTATATACCATTGTGAAGCTCAGACCCTCTACCAACAGTAGTGATCACGAATTAAGCTCCTTTTTGCGAAATTCTCAATATTAACGGAGATATAAGCGTTTAAAGTTTTTCCCCAGATTCCTCCAAAAATCAGAAATTTTCCTGGCACCTAGACCCCACAACCTATATACCATTTTGAAGCTCAGACCCTCTACCGATAGTAGTGATCACGAATTAAGCTCCTTTTTGCGAAATTCTCAATATTAACGGAGATATAAGCGTTTAAAGTTTTTCCCCAGATTCCTCCAAAAATCAGAAATTTTCCTGGCACCTAGACCCCACAACCTATATACCATTGTGAAGCTCAGACCCTCTACCAATAGTAGTGATCACGAATTAAGCTCCTTTTTGCGAAATTCGCAATATTAACGGAGATATAAGCGTTTAAAGTTTTTCCCCAGATTCCTCCAAAAATCAGAAATTTTCCTGGCACCTAGACCCCACAACCTATATATCATTTTGAAGCTCAGACCCTCTACCAATAGTAGTGATCACGAATTAAGCTCCTTTTTGCGAAATTCTCAATATTAACGGAGATATAAGCGTTTAAAGTTTTTCCCAGATTCCTCCAAAAATCAGAAATTTTCCTGGCATCTAGACCCCACAACCTATATACCATTTTGAAGCTCAGACCCTCTACCAATAGTAGTGATCACGAATTAAGCTCCTTTTTGCGAAATTCGCAATATTAACGGAGATATAAGCGTGTAAAGTTTTTCCCAGATTCCTCCAAAAATCAGAAATTTTCCTGGCACCTAGACCCCACAACCTATATACCATTGTGAAGCTCAGACCCTCTACCAATAGTAGTGATCACGAATTAAGCTCCCTTTTGCGAAATTCGCAATATTAACGGAGATATAAGCGTTTAAAATTTTTCCCCAGATTCCTCCAAAAATCAGAAATTTTCCTGGCACCTAGACCCCACAACCTATATACCATTTTGAAGCTCAGACCCTCTACCAATAGTAGTGATCACGAATTAAGCTCCTTTTTGCGAAATTCGCAATATTAACGGAGATATAAGCGTGTAAAGTTTTTCCCAGATTCCTCCAAAAATCAGAAATTTTCCTGGCACCTAGACCCCACAACCTATATACCATTGTGAAGCTCAGACCCTCTACCAATAGTAGTGATCACGAATTAAGCTCCCTTTTGCGAAATTCGCAATATTAACGGAGATATAAGCGTTTAAAATTTTTCCCCAGATTCCTCCAAAAATCAGAAATTTTCCTGGCACCTAGACCCCACAACCTATATACCATTGTGAAGCTCAGACCCTCTACCAATAGTAGTGATCACGAATTAAGCTCCTTTTTGCGAAATTCTCAATATTAACGGAGATATAAGCGTTTAAAGTTTTTCCCAGATTCCTCCAAAAATCAGAAATTTTCCTGGCATCTAGACCCCACAACCTATATACCATTTTGAAGCTCAGACCCTCTACCAATAGTAGTGATCACGAATTAAGCTCCTTTTTGCGAAATTCGCAATATTAACGGAGATATAAGCGTGTAAAGTTTTTCCCAGATTCCTCCAAAAATCAGAAATTTTCCTGCCACCTAGACCCCACAACCTATATACCATTGTGAAGCTCAGACCCTCTACCAATAGTAGTGATCACGAATTAAGCTCCCTTTTGCGAAATTCGCAATATTAACGGAGATATAAGCGTTTAAAATTTTTCCCCAGATTCCTCCAAAAATCAGAAATTTTCCTGGCACCTAGACCCCACAACCTATATACCATTTTGAAGCTCAGACCCTCTACCAATAGTAGTGATCACGAATTAAGCTCCTTTTTGCGAAATTCGCAATATTAACGGAGATATAAGCGTGTAAAGTTTTTCCCAGATTCCTCCAAAAATCAGAAATTTTCCTGGCACCTAGACCCCACAACCTATATACCATTGTGAAGCTCAGACCCTCTACCAATAGTAGTGATCACGAATTAAGCTCCCTTTTGCGAAATTCGCAATATTAACGGAGATATAAGCGTTTAAAATTTTTCCCCAGATTCCTCCAAAAATCAGAAATTTTCCTGGCACCTAGACCCCACAACCTATATACCATTTTGAAGCTCAGACCCTCTACCAATGGTAGTGATCACGAATTAAGCTCCTTTTTGCGAAATTCTCAATATTAACGGAGATATAAGCGTTTAAAGTTTTTCCCCAGATTCCTCCAAAAATCAGAAATTTTCCTGGCACCTAGACCCCACAACCTATATACCATTTTGAAGCTCAGACCCTCTACCAATGGTAGTGATCACGAATTAAGCTCCTTTTTGCGAAATTCTCAATATTAACGGAGATATAAGCGTTTAAAGTTTTTCCCCAGATTCCTCCAAAAATCAGAAATTTTCCTGGCACCTAGACCCCACAACCTATATACCATTTTGAAGCTCAGACCCTCTACCAATGGTAGTGATCACGAATTAAGCTCCTTTTTGCGAAATTCTCAATATTAACGGAGATATAAGCGTTTAAAGTTTTTCCCCAGATTCCTCCAAAAATCAGAAATTTTCCTGGCACCTAGACCCCACAACCTATATACCATTTTGAAGCTCAGACCCTCTACCAATGGTAGTGATCACGAATTAAGCTCCTTTTTGCGAAATTCTCAATATTAACGGAGATATAAGCGTTTAAAGTTTTTCCCCAGATTCCTCCAAAAATCAGAAATTTTCCTGGCACCTAGACCCCACAACCTATATACCATTTTGAAGCTCAGACCCTCTACCAATGGTAGTGATCACGAATTAAGCTCCTTTTTGCGAAATTCTCAATATTAACGGAGATATAAGCGTTTAAAATTTTTCCCCAGATTCCTCCAAAAATCAGAAATTTCCCTGGCACCTAGACCCCACAACCTATATACCATTTTGAAGCTCAGACCCTCTACCAATGGTAGTGATCACGAATTAAGCTCCTTTTTGCGAAATTCTCAATATTAACGGAGATATAAGCATTTAAAGTTTTTCCCCAGATTCCTCCAAAAATCAGAAATTTTCCTGGCACCTAGACCCCACAACCTATATACCATTTTGAAGCTCAGACCCTCTACCAATGGTAGTGATCACGAATTAAGCTTCTTTTTGCGAAATTCTCAATATTAACGGAGATATAAGCGTTTAAAGTTTTTCCCCAGATTCCTCCAAAAATCAGAAATTTTCCTGGCACCTAGACCCCACAACCTATATACCATTTTGAAGCTCAGACCCTCTACCAATGGTAGTGATCACGAATTAAGCTCCTTTTTGCGAAATTCTCAATATTAACGAAGATATAAGCGTTTAAAGTTTTTCCCCAGATTCCTCCAAAAATCAGAAATTTTCCTGGCACCTAGACCCCACAAGCTATATACCATTTTGAAGCTCAGACCCTCTACCAATGGTAGTGATCACGAATTAAGCTCCTTTTTGCGAAATTCTCAATATTAACGGAGATATAAGCGTTTAAAGTTTTTCCCCAGATTCCTCCAAAAATCAGAAATTTTCCTGGCACCTAGACCCCACAACCTATATACCATTGTGAAGCTCAGACCCTCTACCAATAGTAGTGATCACGAATTAAGCTCCTTTTTGCGAAATTCTCAATATTAACGGAGATATAAGCGTTTAAAGTTTTTCCCAGATTCCTCCAAAAATCAGAAATTTTCCTGGCACCTAGACCCCACAACCTATATACCATTTTGAAGCTCAGACCCTCTACCAATAGTAGTGATCACAAATTAAGCTCCTTTTTGCGAAATTCGCAATATTAACGGAGATATAAGCGTTTAAAGTTTTTCCCCAGATTCCTCCAAAAATCAGAAATTTTCCTGGCACCTAGACCCCACAACCTATATACCATTTTGAAGCTCAGACCCTCTACCAATGGTAGTGATCACGAATTAAGCTCCTTTTTGCGAAATTCGCAATATTAACGGAGATATAAGCGTGTAAAGTTTTTCCCAGATTCCTCCAAAAATCAGAAATTTTCCTGGCACCTAGACCCCACAACCTATATACCATTTTGAAGCTCAGACCCTCTACCGATAGTAGTGATCACGAATTAAGCTCCTTTTTGCGAAATTCGCAATATTAACGGAGATATAAGCGTTTAAAGTTTTTCCCCAGATTCCTCCAAAAATCAGAAATTTTCCTGGCACCTAGACCCCACAACCTATATACCATTTTGAAGCTCAGACCCTCTACCAATAGGTAGTGATCACGAATTAAGCTCCTTTTTGCGAAATTCGCAATATTAACGGGAGATATAAGCGTTTAAAGTTTTTCCCCAGATTCCTCCAAAAATCAGAAATTTTCCTGGCACCTAGACCCCACAACCTATATACCATTTTGAAGCTCAGACCCTCTACCAATGGTAGTGATCACGAATTAAGCTCCTTTTTGCGAAATTCGCAATATTAACGGAGATATAAGCGTTTAAAGTTTTTCCCCAGATTCCTCCAAAAATCAGAAATTTTCCTGGCACCTAGACCCCACAACCTATATACCAGTTGTGAAGCTCAGACCCTCTACCAATAGTAGTGATCACGAATTAAGCTCCTTTTTGCGAAATTCGCAATATTAACGGAGATATAAGCGTTTAAAGTTTTTCCCCAGATTCCTCCAAAAATCAGAAATTTTCCTGGCACCTAGACCCCACAACCTATATACCATTTTGAAGCTCAGACCCTCTACCAATAGTAGTGATCACGAATTAAGCTCCTTTTTGCGAAATTCTGCAATATTAACGGAGATATAAGCGTTTAAAGTTTTTCCCCAGATTCCTCCAAAAATCAGAAATTTTCCTGGCACCTAGACCCCACAACCTATATACCATTTTGAAGCTCAGACCCTCTACCAATAGTAGTGATCACGAATTAAGCTCCTTTTTGCGAAATTCGCAATATTAACGGAGATATAAGCGTTTAAAGTTTTTCCCCAGATTCCTCCAAAAATCAGAAATTTTCCTGGCACCTAGACCCCACAACCTATATACCATTTTGAAGCTCAGACCCTCTACCAATAGTAGTGATCACGAATTAAGCTCCTTTTTGCGAAATTCGCAATATTAACGGAGATATAAGCGTTTAAAGTTTTTCCCCAGATTCCTCCAAAAATCAGAAATTTTCCTGGCACCTAGACCCCACAACCTATATACCATTTTGAAGCTCAGACCCTCTACCAATAGTAGTGATCACGAATTAAGCTCCTTTTTGCGAAATTCGCAATATTAACGGAGATATAAGCGTTTAAAGTTTTTCCCCAGATTCCTCCAAAAATCAGAAATTTTCCTGGCACCTAGACCCCACAACCTATATACCATTTTGAAGCTCAGACCCTCTACCAATAGTAGTGATCACGAATTAAGCTCCTTTTTGCGAAATTCGCAATATTAACGGAGATATAAGCGTTTAAAGTTTTTCCCCAGATTCCTCCAAAAATCAGAAATTTTCCTGGCACCTAGACCCCACAACCTATATACCATTTTGAAGCTCAGACCCTCTACCAATAGTAGTGATCACGAATTAAGCTCCTTTTTGCGAAATTCGCAATATTAACGGAGATATAAGCGTTTAAAGTTTTTCCCCAGATTCCTCCAAAAATCAGAAATTTTCCTGGCACCTAGACCCCACAACCTATATACCATTTTGAAGCTCAGACCCTCTACCAATAGTAGTGATCACGAATTAAGCTCCTTTTTGCGAAATTCGCAATATTAACGGAGATATAAGCGTTTAAAGTTTTTCCCCAGATTCCTCCAAAAATCAGAAATTTTCCTGGCACCTAGACCCCACAACCTATATACCATTTTGAAGCTCAGACCCTCTACCAATAGTAGTGATCACGAATTAAGCTCCTTTTTGCGAAATTCGCAATATTAACGGAGATATAAGCGTTTAAAGTTTTTCCCCAGATTCCTCCAAAAATCAGAAATTTTCCTGGCACCTAGACCCCACAACCTATATACCATTTTGAAGCTCAGACCCTCTACCAATAGTAGTGATCACGAATTAAGCTCCTTTTTGCGAAATTCGCAATATTAACGGAGATATAAGCGTTTAAAGTTTTTCCCCAGATTCCTCCAAAAATCAGAAATTTTCCTGGCACCTAGACCCCACAACCTATATACCATTTTGAAGCTCAGACCCTCTACCAATAGTAGTGATCACGAATTAAGCTCCTTTTTGCGAAATTCGCAATATTAACGGAGATATAAGCGTTTAAAGTTTTTCCCCAGATTCCTCCAAAAATCAGAAATTTTCCTGGCACCTAGACCCCACAACCTATATACCATTTTGAAGCTCAGACCCTCTACCAATAGTAGTGATCACGAATTAAGCTCCTTTTTGCGAAATTCGCAATATTAACGGAGATATAAGCGTTTAAAGTTTTTCCCCAGATTCCTCCAAAAATCAGAAATTTTCCTGGCACCTAGACCCCACAACCTATATACCATTTTGAAGCTCAGACCCTCTACCAATAGTAGTGATCACGAATTAAGCTCCTTTTTGCGAAATTCGCAATATTAACGGAGATATAAGCGTTTAAAGTTTTTCCCCAGATTCCTCCAAAAATCAGAAATTTTCCTGGCACCTAGACCCCACAACCTATATACCATTTTGAAGCTCAGACCCTCTACCAATAGTAGTGATCACGAATTAAGCTCCTTTTTGCGAAATTCGCAATATTAACGGAGATATAAGCGTTTAAAGTTTTTCCCCAGATTCCTCCAAAAATCAGAAATTTTCCTGGCACCTAGACCCCACAACCTATATACCATTTTGAAGCTCAGACCCTCTACCAATAGTAGTGATCACGAATTAAGCTCCTTTTTGCGAAATTCGCAATATTAACGGAGATATAAGCGTTTAAAGTTTTTCCCCAGATTCCTCCAAAAATCAGAAATTTTCCTGGCACCTAGACCCCACAACCTATATACCATTTTGAAGCTCAGACCCTCTACCAATAGTAGTGATCACGAATTAAGCTCCTTTTTGCGAAATTCGCAATATTAACGGAGATATAAGCGTTTAAAGTTTTTCCCCAGATTCCTCCAAAAATCAGAAATTTTCCTGGCACCTAGACCCCACAACCTATATACCATTTTGAAGCTCAGACCCTCTACCAATAGTAGTGATCACGAATTAAGCTCCTTTTTGCGAAATTCGCAATATTAACGGAGATATAAGCGTTTAAAGTTTTTCCCCAGATTCCTCCAAAAATCAGAAATTTTCCTGGCACCTAGACCCCACAACCTATATACCATTTTGAAGCTCAGACCCTCTACCAATAGTA